>NC_133419.1:58505000-59130000 GCF_049350105.2 Macaca mulatta
CTTTAGGCTGAGAACTGAGCTACTTAGATTGATATCAAAAAAGAGAGATCTGAGCTTTTATGCTATGGCTTACCTGGCACAGGTAACTTCCAGGCAGTATAACCTAGTGGGTAAAACTTTAGGCTCTAGAGGTCAGTTAATCAGATTAAAGTTATTATTCTACCAAATTTCTATTCCCGTAATCTTGGTCAAGTTACTTAATTTCTTTAGGCTTCAGTTTCCTCACCTGTAATGTGGCTATAAGAATGATATCTACTTCATAGAGTTGTTAAGAAGACCAAATGAGGTAAATTATCTTGCAGGTATCAGCAGTGATACCTGCTGAGAGGAATCAGTCAAAGATATTAGTTATTTCTATGACTATTATTAGAACCAGAAAGGTAACTTAGAGAACAGATATGTAAAAATTATTTTAACTTCTCTCAACCTCTAATTTTTAAATTTGAAGAATACTAGGCTAACAGACCAAATGCATAATTTTCACTAATAGTCAATTCTTTATTCTAATTATACCAACTACTTTTTTCACTGTACAGCCTCTTTATAGCAATGCTTCAATGTGAATTTAGACTTTAAATGTATTAAGAAATACAATATATTAACATTGTAATCTATAGATTGAATTGATCTGTACTAAATGAGTGAACAGAAGGCTGAGGACAATGCCAAGTACAAAGTGGTTCCCTGTCATGAGCCTCTTCATTCCTCCTCAATGGGTGAACATTTTCTTGAATACCAGTAAGCATCTGAAAAGTGGAACTGCATTTCCAGGCTGTCTAAATGCCCAGAGTGATTATTTTCCCAAGAACATTTCCTCCTAATTGAAAATATAAAAACGGTTTCTTTTTCCAGATCTCTGATATAATCTCTATATTATACAACAAAGCCCCACAAAACCTCTATTTTATTCAATATTTTAGTATCTTTTTTTTTTTTTTAAACAGACAGGGTCTTGCTCTGTTGCCCAGAGAGCGCAGCAGCACAATCATGACTCGCTGCAGCCTTGAACTCCTGGGCTCAAGGCATCCTCCTTCCACCATAGCCTCTAATGTTTTAGTATCTTCTTAAAACTTGTATTGCACATTTCCTCCATGTTATAAACAAGCATGGGATGGCACTCCCTCAGTTAGATTATGCCATATGACAAAAAAAGATTGTGTTGCTATGGTATATAAGAACTGCATTAGCAGATTGGACAGAGAGACTCTCTCTTGCTGCCTTTGAAGAAATAAACTGCCATATTGTGAAAGGATCTGTGAGAGGAGCACATGGCAAGGAATTGTGGGAGGTCCCTAGGAGCTGGTGGCAAGGAATTGTGAGAGGTCCCTAGGAACTGACAGCAGCTCCATTGCTGAAAACCAACAAGTCCTATAACCACACGATAATGAATATATGATAAATTATTCATATATATAATAAATGAATAAACTTTGAGGCTTAATTAGATGTAAACAAAATTTTAATCTTTAGGTAATAAAATTTATCAATATATAACTCGTGATACCTCCTTTACTGTTGAGTTTAGAAAAATTTTCCAAAACTCAATTATATCAAAACACAAATAGATCTTCTTCTAAACTTTTTATTGTTTCTATTTTTTACATTTAAAAAGTTAATCTGGCTGGGCGCGGTGGCTCACACCTGTAATCCCAGCACTTTAGGAGGCTGAGGCAGGCGGATCACGAGCCTGACCAACATGATGAAACCCCGTCTCTACTAAAAATACAAAAATTAGCCAGGTGTGGTGGCACACGTCTGTAATTCCAACTACTCAGGAGACAGGCAGGAGAACTGCTTGAACCCGGGAGGTGGAGGTTGCAGACAGCCGAGATCATACCACTACACTCCAGCCTGGGTGACAGAGCAAAACTCCATCCCCCCCCCAAAAAAAGCATGTTAATCCACAATTTTGCAAGATGAAGAGTTCTATGGATGGATGGTGGTGATGGCAGCACAACCATGTGAATGTACTTAATGCCACTAAACTTGTGCACTTAAAAATGGCTAAGATAGTAAATTTTGTTGTATTTTACCACATTTTAAAAAAAGTTTAAATCCTGCCTAAAAAAAGTTAATCCACCTGGAACTCATTTTGGTGTATAATGACCAAAATCATTAGGACTTTTTTCCAAAGTGGTTAGCCAACTAAATAAGCATCAGTGATTGAACTACTTTTCCCACCAATTTGAATGCTTATATATACTTGGATATACTTCTGCTCTTTTCAACTGTACATAATGTGCAGTATCTGATTATATGGGGATTTCCAGTTAAAAGCATAAACAGCACCTAGCCTAAATCCACAGACCCTAGAGTCCAAGTTCCAGGGAGCAGGTTCAAGGAAGGAAACATAAAGCGCCAATCCTTGAGCTTTTGGTGACATCTAGTGGACTGTTATCATACGGTAACTTCTGTTCAGTGTCAGGAACCACGTTTTCCTCCACTCAGCCACTTAATCAACTAGGGCAATTTTAAATACAAAAAAAAAAATGCAAGCCTTAGGTATGTTTAGGATGGCTCTCTCCCTCCAGCCTTTCTCTTTGGTCCATCTCTCAGGTGCCAAACTGCAGCTCAGATAATCACTCCCATCTTCAGAAGTTTCAATAGTTTCCATGTAAATTAGCAGAGATGGGATATAAAATCAACAAGATGAGGACACTCCTAAAATTAATTACAAATAGAAACACATGAACCTAGCTGTATTTAAAGCGGACAACATACACATACTAAAGAGGGGTTTCCCTGTTTCATGGAAAATCTTGAAATTTCACAACCTCTGGAAAGCCTTCTCCTAATCAGAATTGGTTTGCTTAGCACATTGCTCACACCTATTTGATAACATTCTTTGCTCTGTTTTGCATTTTAGGTAGTTTATGCAGAAAAATGTTACCCACACTAAACTCTGAGTGCCTGACGGATAAAGAGTGTCTGATTCATCTCAGATTCAAACAACCCTGATGCCTTTAAAAGCGACTTTCTCTGTGAACTTGGCTCCGAGACTTTAAAGGGGGTATCAGTAGTTATTCCCGGGGCATTAATCCAGCCAATCCTTGTCTTTTTGCCAATCCTTGTCTTTTCCCCAACTTCTTCATTTTATCTGGTTTTTTTTTCTTACTAGTTTGACCTTGAACTGATCTCATATTATTTGCCTCTCTTATTTGTTAATTCACATTTTATGTTTCTCATTTTTCCTCTCCCGCAAATCAACCCCAAGATATGCTCTCTTAAATTAGTGTCTGTTACTAATTCATCTGCATTCCTTCACCTTTATTCATATAGCACAAACTCCTAGCAAAAACTGCTTTGACGTGAAAAGAGAATAGCTATAAGAAAATCAGTCTCCATTCATTGAGGGTTACTATGTGCTACATGCTTTTTATATATTATCTCATTTAATTTTCATAGAAATTTAGCTCTTATACGTCCTTCACATCTTAGTTCAATTATCACTTAAGGATGCATTCTCTGGGTGTCCTATACTATAGTGGTCCCCAACCTTTTTGGCAGTTTTGTGGAAGACAACTTTCCATGGACCAGGGAGTCGGGGAAGATGGTTTTATGATGATTCAAGCACATTACATTTATTGTGCACTTTATTTCTACTATTATTACATTGTAATAAATAATGAATTAATTATACAACTCACCATAGTGTAGAATCAGTGGAGGCCCTGAGCTTCTTTTCCTGCAACAAGATGGTACCAACTGGAGGTGATGGGAGATAGTGACAGATCATCAACTATTAGACTCTCATAAGGAGCATGCAACCTAGGTCCCTCACATTTGCAGTTCACAATAGGGCTCATGCTCCTATGAGAATCTAATGCTGCTGCTGATCTCAAAGGAGGTGGAGCTCAGGCAGTAATGCAAGTGATGGGAGCGGCTGTAAACACAGATGAAACTTTGCCAGCTCATCTTCCACTCAGCTCCTGCTGTGCAGCCCAGTTCCTAGCCCAGGGGTTGGGGACCCCTGTTATATTATACCAAGCTTTTAAAAATATGTCTCATAGTGCTATGTATCTCTCTTTCACAGTACTTGTCATGGTTAAAATGTTGCTTTTTGTATGATAATTTAACCAGTCTATCTTACCTTTTGAACATTGTTCCATGTGAGAATTAATAATGTCTACTTTGGCTCTCCATTGCTTAGCTAAGAGACAAGGATTAATTTATCCAAAACTAATCCACAGTAGATTGGCACCTTGGAAAGGATTGGCCTTCTGCTAATTTCACTGAAAACTGGTTTTAGACAATTTTTAATGCAATCAATCATGGTTAGCTGCACAGCTTGGGCCACAGTTACCCCTGCAGCTATAATGTTAGCACATTCCCAATCATGAATGCTGATGTAGCAAGTCCTGACTCTAGTTTGCTGCCATACAGCTTCAATTGCAAGACTTTGACTCCAGCCCTTTACCATCTTACATAAAAGCATTATTCACAAAAAACGTGTTCTTCTCAGCCCCATTTATATTCTACTGTCTCTCCCTTCTCCAGCTGTTGACTGCAAGGTTCAGTGACCCATTCTTAACCTGTCTAAGGCAGACTGATGTTATTATCAAGTCCTCAACTCCTGCAAATCCACAACTATGAGCACTGAAGTGACAGGGTTATAGCTATTTCTGCCATGACATATTGCTATTATATCCTAACCCCTAATTATTCCAGGGTAGTGGCTGGAATCTCCTATATTATGCAACTCAAAAGCCCCACAGCCCAAATGTGGGAGTTCCTCTCTCAAAGCTGATGTCCAATCCTGCTAAATCTGTGTATTCCCATATAATGCATCTGGGCAACTCACAACTACTACTCCACTGTCTCTGTGAATCATCCTTAATGAATATTAATCTGGCAAACAAGTATGATTGCATTCTTGTCCCTATTTTATAGATAAGGGAAAAAATCAAAGAGCAACATGACCAAGATCATTCACTAACTGTGATCTTGGTGCTGCTTTGCTGTTTGCCTTAGTTGGCGTGATATTAGCACAGTGTTTGCCATTTGGTGGGTACTACATAAATAAAAATTAGATTCAATGAATAAATGGATAGATGGACAACCAATCTCATGAGGGGAGCATTCTTGCTCCTATTTTATAGGTAAGGGAGAAAAAACCACAAAGGGTAATTAAGTAACCTGACCAAGATCACAGTTAGTGAATGGTGGACACAGGATTTAAATTCAGGTCTACGAGATTACATATCACTTATTCTAAATTACTACACTCTTCAACTCAGAGATTTCTTTAGGTGCCTCAAAGCCTGAGTCAACTGTAAATAACAATAAAAATAGCTACATTTAAAAAAAATCTAGGCACTGCACTAGGCACTTTATTTCTGGGGCAAAATTGAGTCTAAGACAATTATGCCAGAGAGCAATAATTCTAAACCCTACTAGATAAGAAGGAATCAAGCCTCTACAATAACATCAACCTGCCTTACTTTAGACTGGTTAGGAATGGGGCCCATGGCGGAAGTTCTGGTCCCCTCAACCGAAGAGGTGAAGAAGGAAGAGGTAGCAGAAAATTAATGGGGACTATAAAGAGTCAAATATATTTTCAAGATTTCAAGCTGGATAAGTGCAGCTTGAGTAAATACAATTAAAACTCTCAAGTGTAATTTTTCTTAAGACTTTTGAGTACAGAAGCAATTTTACGAGGAATATAAATGATAAATTCCAAAGGAAAGTCTGTGCTACTACTTTGTAGAATGCTGTAATACTACCACATAATGAGCCCCATTGCATTCCAGGCATTGTGCTGGGTGTTGTATATGAGTCATCTTATTTAAAACTTCCACAAATATTATGAAACTGTATTATCCCCACACATGAAAAAAAAGGAAGGTCCAAAGTTTTAAGAAAGTTGTCCAAGTTATATGAATAACAGAATGAGAGCTTATGTATATGACCAAAAGATTATCTCTCTACTATAACAAGCAGCCTTCAAACCTGAGAAAGCTTTACTATTTCTTCCTAAAGTTTTCTCTAAAACTTTCATAATAGGTCCTCATATTTTTTATTCCCCTTGAGCAATTCAATAAATATGATAGTGAGATACATTCAACAAGGACATAATTGCTATGTAGTTCCTCTAATTTTCTGTGCTTGATATTTTTATTCAATATTACTAATAAAATATTTATCAAAATCATTTTAAATCATTCTTAGATGTGCTACACTGTAAGAGTAATTAGCTTCAGAATAAACTTCACCACAAATAGAACATGTAGGTTCTGAAAGAAATTTCCACGAGCATTGGATATCATGTGTGCACAGCAACAGCAATATAGCCTCATTTTGCTTGGTGAGTTCTTAAACACATTCTAAAGAGGAAAACATTTATGAGAACATAGTAACTATCCCCAGAGAGAACATTTATATGGAGGAAAAGAAGGAAAGTTATATCACTTTTAAAATAAAGGCTAAAAGGGAGGAGGCATGGAAACCACATAAAGGTTGAAAATGTTAGAGGCCCCAGTTAGGAGGAACACTAGCAGAAAAGCGTTCTCTATCTCACTTGGCCTGAGGTAAGGGGGAAAAGGAAACTATTGCCCTATGGGGAAAAAAAAAAATTCTACCTCTAGCACTCCAAGATAGTCCCAGGAGCCACAGTAGGATTCAGGTTGTGATCAGAAACAGATGTTCAAGCTTCACCTTGTGGGGGATTCAGTAATGCTGTCAGTTGCCACGTGGACAATTTGAATGCTCCTGAAACCATTTTGGAAGGGAATATGGAGGAGATGGGGTTTCAGGAGTAATCGGAGAAAAGTACATGATAGAAAATATAAAGGTTTTTCACTGAGATACAAATTCTTTACATCTTACTCAGTGGGTGAGTTCTGGAAAACATGTGATAAGCTCTCTCTCTCTCTCTCTCATCACTATGAAAGTGATTATAAAGAGTTCTCAATTGACAAGACCTCTGGCATATTTTCCTACAAAGATAGCTCTAATAAATTAATTTTCAGTAAATACTGAGACTGTTGTATTATGAGAGCTCTACAACCTTTGTATGCTACAATCTCTTAAATTAACTCATTGAACTCCAGTGAATCTTTAGTTTCCTAATGTTAATACTTTGTTTTTATTAATAGTTTCAATATTCAGGAGATTACTCCTCAGAAACAGCTTATTTGTTGATTGGAAAATGTTTTTCATCGCTATTACACTTCAAAACAGACGACAGAGGGAAAAATTGCACCTTCCTCTAAGATCTGGTTCTCAGGTATTGCAGGTTCTACCCTTGAGATTATGGTAAACAAGCTGTGGGCACAGTCCAGGATAGAAAGGTTTTAAGAACTCATTAAAATAGAATAAGGCATCATCCATATTGATGAAAGAACAAAGCCAGGAGAAATAATGATTGCCAAGAGTGTTGCAGCTGAGTTTCAGCATATTAATAACAAACGTTTTTCAGTAGTTACATGCTGGGTGGTATGCTAAGCTCTATTTTTTAATATTAAAATTTGTATTATAAAATATTTTGAACTTATGGATTAAGAGATGCCAATGTACAGACCACAGAAACTTAAGATGTTAAACTTGTCAGTTTTGCTTAAGAGCCATCACTTTTAAAGACATAAAACATTCAGCTAAAGTCCACTCCTCATCCCATCTTTTTCCTTTCCTCTTAACTCTAAATATCCTGATTTTTCATGCTATCATTCAAATTTTATTTTTTTACTGAAGTCCACTCCTCATCCCATCTTTTTCCTTTCCTCTTAACTCTAAATATCCTGACTTTTCATGCTATCATTCAAATTCTATTTTGTTTTTTACTATACCTATATTTATGCAATTTGCCTTTTCCACCAAATATTAATAATTTGATATTTACCCACAATGATACATGTAGACCTGGCTGATTCATATTGGCTTCTACCCTGAGCTTCATCATAAGAGTAAATCTCAGTTGATCCACTCCAGGTAGACTATTTTTTGTTGTAAACATTCAAAGGGTGCCTTACTGACCAATCTTGTGCATATCTCCTTGTGAACATGTGCAAATTTCTCTAAGTCCATTCCTTGAAATGGAATTTCTGGGTCCTAAAGTATGCACCCTCCAAGTTTACTAGGCGTTACTAAAAGTATTTCCAAAATGATTGTATCAATTTACACATCTATCAAAAATATAAGTCCTTTGTCCATTTTTTTCTTGGTATTTTTTTCTTCTTACTGATTTTTAAGCATTCTTTTGGAAGTCATTTCAATGTAAATATATTCTTCCAATTTATGGCTTGAAATTTCACTTTGTTAATCATCACTTTTATCATTAAAATACCTTAATAATAATGTGGAAAACATTATCAATACTTTCCTTCTAAGTTTGTGCTTTTTGTCTTAAAATAGAATTCTCGACCCCAATGTGGTGAACACATTTCTTCATCTTCTTCTAAGTGTTTAAAAATTTCCTCTTCACATTTAAATCTTCAAACCATCTGGAATGTATTTTTGTATATGCTGTTATGGAATCTCAGTTTATCTTTTAACAGATAGTCTTTTTTTTTTTTTTTAGAAGTTCATTTTCCCACCAATGACTTTTTAAAAATTACCTCTGTTGTATAATGTGACAGAAGTGGACTCGTTTCTAAGATCACAGTTTTGGTCTATTGGTCTATCCTTGTTTGCTGATACCATACCATTAAATTGCTAGAGCTTTGTAATAAGTCTTGGTATCTGTAGGATGAGTACTTCCTAACAACTGTTCATCTGAATTGATTTGGCTTTTCTTGTTCTTTATTCCACCATGCAAATTTGAGGATTAGCTCTCTCTCCCAGTAGTGTCTCTTTTCTAAATACTTGTTTCTTAATAATTTGTTGGTGGTGAAATGAAGCTATTGATATTTTTTGTGGTTGGTTTACCAAATCTTTTATTATTCCATCATTGATCAACACAAATAAACAGTGTTATTAGGCAAGAGGGGAGGTGAGCTGTGTGAAAGAAATCGTGAAGTGACTTCATTTAAAGTTGTATTGTTTTTCCAAATTAATTTGATGAGGTTGAGAATAGTTATAATAAAGTCTTCCCAACCATAAGCATATCAATCTCTTATAGTTCTTCTTTTATGTCCTTTAATAAAGATTAGTAATTTTTTCATAAAGATCTTATTTTTGCTAGATTAATTCCTGGATCATGTTTTAGCTATTTCTTGCATTTGATCTTCTGAGCCACTAGTGTGTCCTCTCCTTTAATGCACCTACTTTATTATTTTGTCAAAAAAATCATGTTTTTAAAAGTTGTGTATGTGAGTGTGTTGCGTTCAGATCCCTTTAAGTACTTTTTGTTGTTGTTCCCTTATCTGTTTCCTCCAGCAATTATTACACTGAACATGGGTCATACTCCTTAACCCGATCCTTCTTTCTCTTGTTGCTACAGTCCCTTGACTATACAATTAACTTTCTCACAGATAAATTGGGGAATCCACAGGTGCTGAATGGAAAAGATGTTTAAGAGGAAACTTATGTTCCTCCTGACACACCTTGGAGAAAGACTCTAATCTTTTTCGGTTGAAGCCCTTCTCCCTACCTTAGAACTAGGAGACAACCCATCCAACCCCTCGCCTTTTGTGGACAGGAAAACCAGCCCCTTCATGCCAGTTTGAGATCCTCTGAGGTTGAAACGCCAAGCTCTTTCAGGGATTCTCTGACCTTTGCTCCCGAGCTCTGAAGCTGCTCACTTTTGATTCCTCCACCCCTAAGAGAAGAAGCTCAATTCTCTCCACAGGACTCAGTGGCTGGCTCTAGAGCCAAAGGCAAGTAGCTTGGAGTTAGGAATGGAAGCCATTATGGTCCCCAAATCCACCACTGGTTTATTTTCTACTTGTTTCTTAATAATTTGTTGGTGGTGAAAATGAATGCTATCAATTGAAGGATTTTGGGTTTGCTTGTTTTGTAGCTTTGTGGTTGGTTGGCCAAACCTTTTATATAGTATTCCACTGTTGTTCAAAACATAAATAGTACTTTTGGGACTGAGGGGACAGGTGATCCTGTAGATTCCCAAAGAAAAGGCAAAAAGGCAAAACATGGCCAACATTATCCATTTACTTTTCAGATTTACTGACTGAATATAATTTTCTTTACATAAACATTTGATCTAAATCACTTTTGTTGTTGTTGTTGCTGGTTGGTTTTTAATACTGGAAACAGAGATTCAGTTTGAAAGATACCCTGAAATCTTAAGAGTAGCATACACCAATCCCTCCCACTCTCTACCCAAAATCTAGTTGGTTTAAATGAGCAGAATGATCCATTTTTCCATTTTAGGTGAGCAGATGTTTATGAAAGATCTTAGGACTGTTTGCCTCATTTATCAGGAAAATTTACAAGGGAAGAAGCCATTAATCGAATTTCTACTTGTAAATATAAGAAGACTAGTACTCAGGTTCATATACTTTTAACATGACCTTGTTGAAAGAAACGTTAACAATTCCAAAACTAAATTAAACGAATTTTAAGTTTTTTTCTCCCAAAAGCATAAAAATGGAGACGATCTTAACAGGAAATTCTTAAAAGGTAAAAACAACTCTTCCTTGTACTAGTCCTTGGGTAGTTACCATACAACAGGTTCTTCTTTTTGTTAGTTTCTTTGAAAAGGGCTTTTTGGTCCCAAGTCTGTTCCTGCTTAGTATCTGCTCCGGCCTCCTCCTCTCTCCATGCGGCCTCCTAGACGGCCTCCGCCCCTAGGCACCCTGCAGCCGGATCGGCTGTAAGAATCACGCTGGGGAGGGCAGCCCCTTTCCATGGACAGAGACAGCCCACGATCTGGTCTGCCCACCCGGTCTCGGCCCCTCGAGTAGCGGTCGCTCCGGCCATAACTGCTGCTGTAACTGTCGCGGCCGCCGCTGTAGGCATCCGGTGAGCAGCCCCGGTACTCCTCGTAGCGGCCTCCTCCTCCGTAAGATGGCGGTGTCCCCCGTCCTGGGGCGCCGCCGCGCAGGTCTCCGTAGCTCTCAAAGGGCTCTCGGTAGGAACCTCTGCTGGGATGATCCCCGTAGTCACGGTCGCGACACCCGTAGCCGTCTCGGTCGCCGTAGCCTCTCAAGGGACAGTCGTCCCGGACACTGGAGTGGCCGTATTCGCGGTGGGTGTACTCTCTGGGCGAGGGGGCAAAACCCCGGGGTTCGCGGTAGTCTCGGCTCGAGTAGCCGTCTCTGGACGAGTAGCCCTCATCCCGCGGGCCCAGATAGGGGTCGCGGCGCGGGGGCGGCGGCTCTCGGCGCGGTGGTCCTGAGTAGCCGTCTCGCCCCCGCACGGCCAGGGCCCTCCCGCGCATTCCACCGCCGCTGCTGCGAGCCGGACCCGACGGCGCGGCCCTCTTCGGGGGTGGGCCGGCCCTGCGCGGCGGCGGCGGCGGCCCGCGCTTCATAGGCATCGGGGCCCTGGAGGGCCGCAGGTCGAAATCTCCCGCGTAGCCGCCGTCGTCATCGGGCCCGCCCCGGGAGGGGGAACGCCGCGGGCCGCCGCCACCTCCGCGGGTTCCGCGCAGGAACCTCGGGCGACCGCGGCTGCGAGGAGGCGGCGGGCCTCGCCGGCTGCTCTCGAACGCCGGTTTGGTGGCCTGGGCCACCTTGATGGCCTTACCATCCAGGGACTTGCCGTTCATGTCTCTGGCGGCGGCCTTGGCGTCTGCGGGGCTTTCGAAGGTGACGAACGCGAAGCCCCTCGACTTGTTGGTTTCTCGGTCTTTCATCAGGAGCACCTCGACGATGCGGCCATACTTGCCAAACTCGGCTTCGAGGGCTTTCTCGTCGGTTTCGAGGTTGAGGCCTCCAATGAACAGCTTCCCCGGGCGATCCGCTTCAACCATGTCTGCCGGTCGAACGGTCGGTCAGTGGCGGTGGGAGGCGATGAGGCGGCGCCAGTCGAGGCCTTCGAGCTCGCTCGTCTAGGGCGGCTCCTACCGGTCGGGCGGCGCGTAGTGGCTTAGTCCCCGGAACCGCTGCCTTAGCCTGCTGCAGGGCGCGCCCCTAGTGCCTGTGATTGGTCGGCTGTCTGCGGAGGGCAGATTCGCCGTCGGGAAAGTCGGCAGTTCTGTGTCTCCTTTTTAGTCTTTAACTTCCTATTCACCTGACCCGGGCTTAACGGCTTTAATGGACTCCTGAAAGCTCAGGGAAAAGCCGTTAGGTGGAAAAAATTTTTTTCTATTTCTTTTAATGAGAACAATTATAATGATCCCAAACCTAAGTTACCCAAACCATTTTCAAACAGAAAAAAATAGTTAAATTTTAATTATTACTAAAATTATTAAGTTAAAAATCATTTTTCAATTATTGAAAAATAGAGTAATAACAGTTTACAAGTTTAAATTTTATTTTACTGATCTTTTAAAAATAATCAGCTTTTAGCCTTTTCGATCTTGTTTTGATTTTCTTTGGTGCTATTGTCTTTATTCTTTCTACATTTATTGGATTTATTGTTTATATTATTCTCTTCTAATTTTTTAAATAAGGCACTTAGCACATTAAGAGTTTAAAAAATATTTCTTCTAATTGTTATATTTAAGGTTAGAACTTATTCTCTAGGCACCGGTTAATATCATGCCTTGAGCAGTTATATATGTTGTTTTCACTGTTCAGTTCCTAATATTTTCTCATTTTTATTATTTCCTTTTTGGACCATGTATTAAAGAAGTATGTTTGTAAATTTTCAAACATATGTACCTGTTGGTTATTTTATAATATGCTCAGTACGATATCCATTGTTTTTCATTGAGGCTTGCTTTGTGACCTAATATGGTGTAATTAATGTTCCATATATACTGAGCAGAAAGTGTATTCTCTAAATGTTTGACAAAGTTCTCTCTTATTTTGTGGTATTTAAATCTTCCCTTTTCTAACTTATTTTTTATTTGATAGAATTGGCAAACACTAGCACTCTCTTAAAATTTACCATAATTGTGGATTTGTAAATTTCTCTGTTTTTATGTCTGGTTTTTGCTTCATGTAATTTAAGGTTATATTTTGAGATATATAAAAAATGAGAATTGCTACGTATTCTGGTGAATACCTTTTTTATGTAATGATCCTCATCATTCGTAAAAATCTTTTTTCCTTAGTCCATTTTGTGTGACGCTTATATCTTTCAGTACTTTTGCGATTTCTTCCTAAATCTTTGCTATCAGGCATGCCTTTTCCTCTTCCTTTTTTTCCATCTTTCATGCCTTTTCTTGTAATAAGTGATTTGTCTTTGTTTCTTTTTCCTCTACTATGGAAGAAGTTATGCCTTCTATTTCTACTTTTTTGAATGACTGCCCTTAATGTTTTTATTGAATGCTAACTTAAAAATGCTGTCTATAAATTTACTTATAAAATCAAGTTTTATAAATAAATTTACTTATAAAGTAAATTTACTTTATAAGTAAATACTTTATAAGTTACTGCTTGATTAACTTTTATATATTTGTATATCCATGTAACCATGACCCACATTAAAATCTATAACATTTCCATCACTCCAGATGGTTCACTTGTGCCACTTATTAATCAAACCTGAGATATGCTCTCCTGGCACAATAAGACAAGATATCCACACCGAGGTGTGCAGCAGGAAAAAGGAGGGCATTTATTTGCAGGGCTCCAAGCAAGGAAGACCAGGCAGCTACTCTTAAATTCTGACCTCCCTCATGGCTTACAGGTAAAGATTTTTAAAGGAAAGTGTAAATTTCAGGAAAACAGAAGTTACAGGCAAAATCATAAGTCAATACATGGAGGTTACACATTGGTGTTGGCCCAAAAGAGAGATAGCTCTTGAAGTCGGGGGGCTTACAGGTCATAGGTAGATTCAAAGATTTTCTGATTTGCAGTTGGTGAAGGAAGAGAATTTGCAGTCAGCAGAGAAGAATGAGCTTTGGCTCCTGAGTGTGACTCCATCCAGGCCCCTCAGGAAGATATTTAGAACAAAAAAATGATTGTCAGAGTTTAGTCCTCAGTTCCCTCTTATCTGAGTTCTACCTGCCTGTGGAATTGTTTGGTGGGATCTGGGTTTCGGAAAGACAACTCAGGGACATATGTTAAGACATTATATTTAGTGTCTATAGGGGAACAAAAAATCTCCTGACTCTAACTTCCATGGTTATTGTTTTAGGTTCCTATTACTTTCTTGCTTATTAATTTCCTTATTCATTTAAGGAATTTGATGAAGTTCCTTCACTTCATTCCTCAGGGCTAGCTAGGTGCATGGAATTTCCCTTAAAGGAACTCCAGATTTTCCTTTATTTCCATATTTGTAGGGGAGGGGTTGCACCGGCCCCTAAAACAGGGTCTCTGCTCTGCAAAAAAATGATAGGATCAATATCAAAGTTTGGGCGAAAACTGGAATGCTTACATGGGCTTTATGTGAAATGATTGTGTCTCTTTTACCTGAATGTATTTTGGGAATGGATATTGTGTCTGACTGGGGAATGCTTCCCTGCCTAGTGTTATAAAACACAAGGCATATAAATTCCACCTTTAAGCAATATTGATTATATTTGCTAAATAGGAAGGAACAAGATTGTTCAAGCCCACACAGTGTAGAATAAAACCTGAAGTGCTAGGATGCACAAATTCTGTGTACAATGGACCCGTGTGGAGGGTAGATTAGGGCTTGTGGCAAAAGCCTGGAGGGCCTCCAACCAACAACTACAGGGACTTTGAAGTGGAGAATTTACATCTGAGTCGATTACTAGCTCAATCTCAGACATTAATTGAAACTGCCCCATGACTGAAGAAAATGTAATAATCTTATTATCTTATATCAATTAGGATAGTTATTGTCAAAAGCACAAAAAGAATAAGTGTTGGTAAGGATGTGGAGAAATTAGAACCCCTGTGTAGTGCTGGTGGGAGTATAAAATGGTACAGCCACTATTAAAAATAGTTAACAGTTCTTCAAGAAATTAGGAATAGAATTACCATAGGATTCAACAACCCTATTTGTGGATATATAACCAAAAGATTCGAAAGCAGGTTCTTAGATATTTGTACACCCACACATGTAGCAACAGTATTCACAATAGCCAAGAAGTAGGAGCAATGAAAGTATCCATTGACAGATTAATTAATTTAAAAATGTAGCATAGTCAGCCCTCCATATCTGTGGGTTCCACATTTATGGATTCAGCCACCTGAGGATCAAAAATATTTCACAAAACACTGTGTACGTACTGAACATGTACAGACTTCATTTTCTTGTCACTATTTCATAAATGATACCTTATAAAAACATTTCTGTAGCATTTACATTGTATTAGGTATTATCAGTAATCCAAAGATGATTTAAAGTATATGAGAGAATATGTGCAGGTTATGTGCAAATACTACATCATTTTGTATCAGGGACTTAGCACCCTTGGATTTTGGTATCCTTGGTGGTCGTGTAACCAATTCCCCATAAATACCAAGAAACTATTCTATATACACATAATGAAATATTATTTAGCCTTAAAGAAGGAAATTCTGACATATACTACAACATGGATGAACCTTAAGGACATTATGCCCTGGAAGCTCTCCAAAGGCAGCCTTTTTGGGATTTTTATGGAGGCTTCACGACACAGACACAATTGATTAAGTCAATCTATAGCTCATTTCCCCTCCCTGGAGGATGGAGTGTGAGGCTGAAAATTATCAACCTCTAATCATGGCTTGGTATTTCTGGTGACCAGTGGCCATCCCAAAGCTATCCAGGAGCCCGCCAAGGGTCACCTCAATAAAACAAAGGGTACTCGTATCTCCCAGGAAGTTCCAAAGGTTTTAAGACCTCTGTGTCAGTAACTGTGAGCAGAAATGAAACATATTTCTTATGTCACAATAGGAATACACTACTGGGGGAGCAGGTAGATTCTTTTCCCCAGGACTGACTTGGAATATTGTGAGGAGGTGTCAGATTCTATACTATGGATAGTACCCTGTGAATAGTTCTCAAATGACCAGCAGAAAGTTGTTTGGTTTATAAATAGCAGTTTCAAGGTAAATGGACAGCATCCTATTTGGAAGACCACCTCTATGTTTGAAGAACATAAAAACAAACCAGTTTAATGGGAAATATTATGTGTTACTTTCCTTATAGTGATGGAAGAATTGAACAAAGATAAAAATCCCCCGCTTGAGTTTTTACTGCTTTGTGGATGGTGACCAGTGGCCTGACCATATGGCCAGACAGAGAGCAATGGAAAACTGCCTATTAAAGGCATACCCATAGGAAAACCAGCAAGGGAATTTGGGGAGGAGTGCATTAAGGTAGAACACGTTGACACCCAACAGAAGAATACATTTGTAGGTTCAGCAGGTGACTGCAATTGACCAGTAGATATCCCAGTATGCTTGCTTGAAGTGGCCACCTGGGTCCATGAAATGAGGGGACACTGGGGGCCTGCAGCAATGTAGAGATGGATTAACTCTAGACATATTCCTCTTGCACCTCTGAAGCACAAAATACCACTAAAAACTGTTTTGTCTTCCAAAAATAAGAGATAGACACTGCAGATGGCTGTGTGTCAACAGTTCCTGGGAGAAGACCTTGAACAAGCTGGTAGGTGGGATTGATGCTGGCTATGAGTGGATCTTGACAGGAATAGACACTGGACTTGGCTTTCCTTACCCAGTGATAGATGCAAATGTTCAGAGAACAGTCAAAGAATCAGAATATAAGATATTGCATCAATTTGTACTACCAAGTAACATTTCTTCAGACTGAGAAACACGTTTCACAATCTATAATTTCAAGAATGGGCAGAGAGGTATTTTCCTCAGAGTAATATAATAATTCAATAGAGAATTGGAATGGGCATTTGAAACAGTGGTTGCCTAAAATGGGAGAATATAAAAGCATGAAGAGCTGGCTTACACGCCTTTGCAAATGTGTGCTCACACTCAACAAGGAGACAAGAGTCTCCTAGATAGATTCCTGGTTTTCTGGTAGATCAGCAGGATAGGGAGTGGGAGAAGATGCTGGTATGACTATGCAATTTTTCCCACAGGAAAGGTGACTGATGACTATACTTTCTTCCCCATGTCACCTTAACTTTGTTTTTCCTACTTCATGGCCACAGGTTCAAGGCTGCAACTGCAAGTGCTGAAGGCAGTGATGATTCCTAAACAATAAAGTATAGCTGCATTCTAAACTTTATGTCAGAATTTCTGTGGGCCTGATGGGGCAGATTGTGCCTTCACCTCATCTAGAAATAATGGGATTGACTGTGAATGCAATTATATTGTCTAATGGTAAAAATAGCCCATTTCTATAACTATTTAACACTACCTATATGAATGGTAGTGGGCTGATGGAGAGGTACTTACTAGATTAGTATTGCTGCCTGCAATTAGACCAGCACAGTGGTTGAACCTAATGTCACTTCCAAAGGTAGAAAATTTTGTATAAATGGAGAGAAGGAGAAATAGTAGATGAGGATAATGCAACAAATAAATGGGTTCTGTAATGAGGGAAACTCAGTAGTACTTTAACACCTTGAAAGAGGCTCAGAGCAAAAGATGTTATTATCTTTTATTCAGTTATATCTGATGCCTCGAAGGGTGAAACCATTTATTGCTGACACCACTCCTGGTATTGAAACTAGGCAGGATCAAATGAAAGCCTGCAAACTGGAGTGACCTCATCCCAGGAGACATTTTCATGAAATATGATAATAGACTGAACTAATTATTAAGGACTGAATGGGACTCTACTAGTATGCCAGCATTTTTTGACTTTTAATTTTTTAGTTACATCTACCATAATGTAATATTGTTTTACACTTGCATTGTTGATAAAAATTATAATACCAATACCAATAGTCAAATGAATTGGAAAAAATGAGTTAAAAGCCTCCTATTCCTATACCACACTCCTTCCTCAAAATGTTGCTCGGACAGGCGATCCTTTTGCTATAAAGAACCCATGCTCAAAGACCAAGGGGTATCCTGTGATATAATAAAAATATATATATTTGGTCTTTATCCTGGTTCCTGGTACAGAGCTTCTAAAACCCTTGGAGACTCCTGAGTGGTAGGACTGTCTTTTGTTATCCATAAAGAGCCCCTTTGACCATACCTGAGTTTATGCTAATGAGGTGATTTATAGTCGGGGCCCTGGATTACTGTAGGATGGGGGCTCCAGAGAAGTTCACCAGAGAAGCGAACTCTGTGAATGGAGGGTCAGAACTTTAGCCCTACCTCCCACCCTGACTTCCAGAGAGAGGAGAGGCACTAGAGGTTGTGTTTAATCACTGATGGCCAATCATTTAATCAGTTACATCTATATAATGAGATCTCGTACAAAAACTCCAAGCAGTGGGATTTAGGGAATTTTTAGGTTGATAAACGCATGGATGTGCTGGGAGGGTGGCATGCCAGAGAGAACATGGAAACTGTACACTTTTCCCCCTTCCCTGCCTTATACACCTCCTCATCTGGATGTTCCCTCCTATCCTTTATAATAAACTGTAATCACAAGTGTATAGAGCACCCTTGACATAACTAACTCCATCTTAGAAAAAGACTCCACTTTATATTTCATAGGACACTTTGCCAACAAGGATGTTTTGTTTAATAAGCAAATTAAAAAAAAAAAAGATGGCATCCAATCACATAAAGACACAAACAAGAACTCTTCCACTATCAGTTCTCATCAAAGGACAACGTGACTATAAAAGATTAGCCCTTGAGCAGCTCAAAATGGCCATCTTGGGTGATACTATCTTGCAGTCAAAGAGTCTGCCTTGGGCTGGGCGTGGTGGCTCACGCCTGTAATCCCAGCACTTTGGGAGGCTGAGGCGGGTGGATCACCTGAGGTTGGGAGTTTGAGACCAGCCTGACCAACATGGAGAAACCCCGTCTCTACTAAAAATACAAAATTAGCTGGGCATGGTGACACATGCCTATAATCCCAGCTACCAGGAAGGCTGAGGCAGGAGAATCACTTGAACCTGGGAGGCAGAGGTTGCGGTGATCCAAGATCGTGCCATTGTACTCTAGCCTGGGCAACAAGAGTGAAACTCCATCTCAAAAAAAAAAAAAAAAAAAAAAAAAAAGACTCTGCCTTGCAAGACCAACAGACCACCCAGACCACTTGGCTCAGACCAGGACTCTTTCTTCTTCACTTTCCCTGGACTGATTCGTTAACCATTTCTCCTATCTGATAGAGCAGGAGCATCACCATCTTGGTCAAGGCCCTAATTCTAAAGTTCACCTTAAAAACAAACAAACAAACAAAAAAAAACCTGCCTAAATCCAAAGGGCATCAGCCTAATGGCTAAGGTCAGCATGACCATAAACCACAAATAACATCTCCAACCAGAAACATTTCAAACTCCTCCCCAACCAAAGACATGCTAGCCCCTAGATAAGACCCCTCCAACCAGGAAGATTCCAGCCTTGAGATAACCCCTCTCCGGGCCAGAAAGATTTCTGCCGCAAGACAACCTCCCCTCCTCCCTGAGAGATTCCAACACCGCCATAAACTTCTCCACACACATAAACATTCCAAGCTTGTGATAAGCCCCCTCACCCTAAAACCAATATATACTCTTAGTCTGTAAGAGAAAGTGCTCCTGACCACAATCAGCCAGGAGCACCTTTCATGTTTTAACTAAAGAAAACCTGTCTTTGACTGCCAAGCCATATTTCATGTTTCTTTCCTCTTTAACTCTTACATTTCTCTGTTTCCTCTTGGTGATAAATATTATTTTGCTTTTGTGAAATGTTTAACATATAACATTTAAATATTGGTTAAGCACACTACTATGTATGGTTTGCCATATTGGCTGACTTGTGGAGTGACTTGAACCTGTGTGACCATAGCTCTGGCTAGGGAGTAAACAGGAAGTGCTATGGAGAATTGTCTCCGTGGAACTCCAGGTGGCATTTGTGATTGAAATAGCATCAATAAAAGTCTGATATTGTGGAAACACACACACATGCATGGACCTGGTCATTTCTAACCTTGCATTGCTCATGACAAAATGTATAGTACTTTCTTGAGTCCTGTGAATGGTTCTAGTGAATTATTGAATCTGAGGGGATTGTAGGAGCCCCCAAGTTGGCTGGGAGACTACTGTAGTAATCAAGGATAGATAGTATATCATTTTCCAACAGCAATTCTTAATTTTCCAACACCAACCATGTGTCCTACAATTCTATTCTGACACTAAGTACCAGGAATTAGTGTAGACCCACACTTTAAGGGTTTAGTCCCAATAAGGCTGCCCTCACTTCAGATGCCAGCTGCAAATGGGGTCCCCAGGATACCTAAACAGTTGGCAAGTTGTTAGATACAGTAAGAAATTCTTCTTCAAAGGTTTAGCTTGCTGAAGTTTCCTTGTCCTTTGTTTCCTGCCTTCAAAGCCAGACTTCCTTACTCTCTGTGTTCCCCCTTCCCTGGTAAACAACCTTCCTGCCAGTCCTATTCTATAGAGCCCACATTCCACATCTGCTACCCATGCTATGAATTACCCCTCCCATCGCAATGGCTTCTCACACTGACACTGATCTTCCTGCCTTCCCACCAGTGTAACTGTATTCCTGCACTTTTCAAATTAGCCAACCGGGTTCAGCTTAGATTGTGGGGTCCAACCCTAGCCAATAGGGGAAAGACACAGAAACAGAAGCTGCATTAGAGATAATAAAAACCCCTGCTTTCATTTGTTCTATGTGCTCTCGCCCTTGCTCCATACATGAGATATACCCTTCTGCAGAAGTAAATTTGCCTTGCTGAGAGGCCCTTTGTCCTTTGTCTCAGTGCTAGTTCTTCTTTGTGGCACTGAGCATTTGCTTCCAACACAAGTCAACTGCAATGAAGAGGTTCTAACATATATGGGCTTCATAAATTCTAACACCCATGGTCTAGACCACTTATTTTGAAAAATTAATAATTTAATGTATACTTATAATACTTGAAATTGCAAAAATATAATCGATGAATATTTTATGTGTTTATACACTGTTCTCTGTGTGACCATGACAAACTAATGGCAGAGAATTGTGGTAGATATGAATGATGAGTGAAGGTGTGAATATCGGTGAACAAAGAAGAGTACACCAAAGGAACGAGAACCAGGCAAAGAGGGGGCATTCTCTACAGAGTATCTTAGTGGCTACATTGGACTCAGTATCCTCCAAGAGAGTAACTGGAACAGGTAACTCTAGATGGGAATTTAGGGGGCAGAGAAGCTCCAAGATGAGGAAGATAAGTGTATCCACCATAGAGAAAGAGGAATCACCTTCCCCTGGCCCCCCCCCAGAAAATCTGCATAGGGCTATGTCCTGACAAGGAAAAGTTGGAGAATGCAAAGAATTGTCTTGCAAATCCCTATCTCCTCAGGCTATAAGTCCCTAAGACAATTAAAGGAGACTCTTTCCAACTAGAAACGTCAGGGAAATTTCCCTGCAGCAGAGCCAAGTGCCTGTGGCCTGGGACCCTTACTTTGTTTCCACTATCTTCAGGGATTGAGTTCTGGTTCAATGGTCCAGACACGAGGAGCAACCCCATGGCTCTATACCACCCCACAATTCTTCGGTAGTAGGGAGGGGGACTCCCAATTTGGATACCTACTAGTTTTTAAAAGTTTTAATCTTTTTTTTGTTGTTGTTTTTTTGAGACGGAGTTTCACTCATCACCCAGGCTGGAGTGCAATGATGCGATCTCTGCTTCCCGGATTCAAGCAATTCTCCTGCTTCAGCCTCCCAAGTAGCTGGGATTACAAGCACCCACCACCATGCCTGGCTAACTTTTGTGTTTTTAGTAGAGACAGGGTTTCACCATGCTAGCCAGGGTGGTCTCAAATACCTGACTTCAGGTGATCCACTCGCCTCGGCCTCCTGAAGTGCTGGGATTACAGGTGTGAGCCACCATGCCCAGCCCTCTAATTTCTTTAAAATATAATTTAATCTCTCTTTCCATTTTTTTTTTTTTTTTTTTAGACAGAGTCTCGCTCTTTTGCCCAGGCTGGAGTGCAGTGGCGTGATCTCGGCTCACTGCAAGCTCCATCTCCTGGGTTCACACCATTCTCCTGCCTCAGCCTCCCGAGTAGCTGGGACTACAGATGCCCGACACCATGCCCGGCTAATTTTTTGTATTTTTAGTAGAGACAGGGTTTCACTGTGTTAGCCAGGGTGGTCTCGATCTCCTGACCTCATGATCTGCCCGCCTTGGCCTCCCAAAGTGCTGGGATTACAGGCGTGAGGCATCACGCCCAGCCTAATTCAATTTTTAAACTTAATTTAATTCAATTTATTTTTTAAATTGTGGTAAAAATGCACATAAAATTTTCCATCTCATTTTTAGATGTATAGTCCAGTAAAGTACATTCACATTGTTGTGCAAACACTCTAGAACTCTTTGTCTTGCAAAACTGAAACTCTATACCCATTAAACAACCCCAGTGTCCCCCCACCCCACCTCCAGACCCTGGCAACCACCATTCTTTTGTCTCTATGAATTTGACTACTGGGCACCCCCTCTGATATGGTTTAGCTGTGTCCCCACCCAAATCTCATCTTGAATTCTCACATGTTGTGGGAGGGACCCAGTGGGAGGTAACTGAATCACATAGTCAGGTCTCTCCCATGCTATTCTCATGATAGTGAATAAGTCTCACAAGATCCAATGGTTTTAAGAAGAGGAGCTTTCCTGCACAAGCTCTCTTTTTTTTTCTGTAGCCATGTGGGACATGCCTTTCACCTTCTGCCATGATTGTGAGGCCTCCCCAGCCACATGGAACTGTAAGTCCATTAAACTTCTTTCTTTTGTAAATTGCTCAGTTTTAGGTATGTCTTTATCAGCAGCGTGAAAACCGACTAATACACCCTCATTTATTCAAACAGTATGAACCAAAAGAGTGGTTGACTTTTAATTCACATATATTTATGTTACTTCAATGAACGGTAAGCATCCACTTTTCAGGAATTCATTTCTGTCTTTAGAAGAGTGGCTTCAGAGACTGGGACCTCGGCTCAGATTGGCGAAATTGCTCCCTGTGGGCAAGGAACTGAGAACTAAAGGGAGGAATGCTAGTGGTTGTGGGCGCTTGGCGCTGTCCAGGGTCCTGCTTTCTCTGGTGATGGAGAGCAGAATTGGGGTCACCTCCTTTCCAGCTGCATCCATGCCCCTACCAGGCGCCCCGCACTGAGTTTTGAGGGCGTCTGGCTCAGGGACACAGAAGGAGGAGTGGAAGGTCTGGGCTTGAGAGCTGATTCATCACACACAAAGAAATGTAAAAATACAACCAGAAATGTGGGGCACCCTGGGACAGAATCCCAGGACTCCCACTGGATGCGATTCTAGGGAGTCTCCAGAGAGCTAGGTGTCTTGGGCAGTGACTTCCCAGGCTGCTGGACTCTGCGGGGCTTCCCATGATAACCAGATCACCTACTTCACCGAGTTGCTGGGAAGTTGGAAAATAATACAAGTGTTCCCTGGAAGAGTAGGATGCTTTTGCTTCTATTCATTCTTCATTCATTCATCAGTTTTTATTCATTCATTCATTCATTCATTCTTGAATCATAGCCCACATGTGCAAGAAGATACTGTGCTGTAGGCTGGAATAAAACAGTGAAGAAAAGGCCCATAGTTTCTGTTCTCATAGAACTTACATTGTGATGAGGGAGATAAGCGATGGGAAATAAAATAATTACATATCTGTGATAGTGGCAGAAAAAAAAGAAACACGGTGCTTTGGTAGGACAGGGGAGGGGGAGATGGTGATATATAAGATGGAGTGCTCAACCTCTCTGAGGAGGTGATATTTCAACTGCTGGTTAAGGGATCATCCAGAGCCAGCTCTGTAAGGAGCAGGAAGAGGAGCTGAGTGGCCAGAGAGGATCAGCTATGTAAAGGGAAATTAATAGCCTTAATGCTTATAATAAAAGAGAGAAGGCTGGGAATCAGAAGAATCCAACTTAAGAAGTTAGTATATTAACAGAATAAATTTAAAGACAGCAGAAATAATGCAGTAACAATTCACAAAATATTAAAAAGAAAACAAAGATAAAACATAAAGAATAAAAAAACTAAAGTTAGTTTTGAAGACTCTATTTGCTTTTTTGACAATCCAACTCGACTCTGTTTAAAATTGCAAACCCTTTCTTCCCCAGAGCTGATTTTAGCATGAGGGGAGTGACTTGCCTGATGCACAAATTTAAGGAGATATAAAAAAAACTTAGTAATCAAGAGAAATACTATTTTTGGAGATAAAAGTTAGTGCAAAAATATCCATAATGATCAAAATATCAAAATTTTCATTTGACTTATTCTAACCATCACCACTGTTCTACAGCAGTGACACTGTTGTAGAACCCCAAAATTTAGGTTCATATATCTGATGTGCAGTAAGTAAAACACTGACACATCAGCACTTAGGAGCAGAGAAAAGTTTATTCAATTTGGCTAAAGTGAGAGGGCAGGAGAGATGAGCTCTCAAATCTGACCTGCCTTTCAACATAACTGTGGGCTTTTATGAGTAAGGTAGATATGCAGGAGGGGAGATCCTCGATGATCAAAGTTGTCTGCGTCTCTAGGGTGATCAAACTTCTGCATGCCATCAAGGAGGTCTGCATGACCTAAGGATCATTGTTCTTTAAAAGAAAAACGAGTCCATTAATCCTGCTGGTTGCCCCCAGAATTTAGGATATGAAGTTAAACAATTACTAGTGACTATATTCTCTCAAAATGACTCTATACTCCATGCTTGCTTGCATGGAAGAAGAAAAGGACAAAGTAAAATGAACACATAATGATTTTTATAACATAGGCTCAGTTATACCACCAGGCATGTTTTTAACATTTAAGTGCTAATGCTTCTAAGTGTATTGCTATTAATTTAAGATAAACATTCCTCATGTTATGAAACTACCCCACAAAGAGATTGAATTTTATTAAACACCTTTTCAACATAAATTGTGGTAATTGGTTTTTCTGCACCATCCAATTAATGTGATAAATTATAATATTCCTAACATCAGCCCACTCTTGCACTTCTAAGTCACATTAATCATAGTATATTTTAATTAAATGTTGAAATGTTCAAAAATTTTAATACTGGGTCTTTGCATAGTCATAAGTGACATTCATCTTTAAATTTCTTGATAGTGCCATTAGGCTTGAGAAATAATAAAATCCAAAGCCCCCAACTGACTGAATGGACCCCCAGTTGGCCAAGGGAACTCTGGAAAAACCTCAGACCTGAGTTCCCATTCATGTCAGGAGAGATGGGAGGTCAGACACACCACATTATTCCCTTCCCTTAGCTAACTAACATTAGGCTTTCTTCCCTACAGTCTAAACAGAAACCAGCCCTTTCAAAAGACTCCACACTGAAAATGTCAATGACTAGTTTATCTTCCCAGGTACGCCAAAAAGACATAGATTAATTATTCCTTCACTCCTGAGACATCTGCTTCCTGTATTCCTTTTTTCTTCAAATGTTTACCTTATATAAAATGTAGATTTACTGGGTACTAAAGTCTGAAAACTATATAATCATTAATCTCACTGCCACATCCCCTTTTTAAAGGAAAATATATAAATACTAAACCTTTTGAGACCCTCTAAAGAAAAAACAGCCACAGATGCACCTGTGACCCCTATTTTTCCCAGATGCATTCTCAAGCTGGCTCAATAAATCTTGACCATTTGAGACTTATGCCTCAATCACTCATTTTGGTTGTCAGGCTCTATTATCAATAGTTTTCATCTTTAAAAAATCAATTAGAAAAGCTGTCTTCCTCTATAATGCCCTGAAATGGTTTCAGAAATATAAGAATTTTCCTTTTTCTGACAGTCTGGTAGAAATTATCTTAAGAAACATTTACTTTTGTTGAATTTTTCTTTGGGCAGCTTGGAAATCCTGTTGTCTGTGAAGGATGAGATGGTGACTGGCCCAAGGCTATCACGTGAAAGAAGTCGCCACTTTGGTATATACTTTCTTTTCTGTGTTTGTTATAATAGCGCCGGTTAGCTTTCTCTAACTAGCAAGACTGTCCTCACTGGGAATCAATCTCAGTGAAGCCACCTCTCTATGTATCACCTATGCCAAATGTCAGCAGCAGTATTACTATTCTGTGTGGATAAAAGCCCCAGTAACATTACTTGCAAATTTTTACGAAAACCATTTGCCCCCTCTGACTGCCAAGGTCTGTTCTCCAGTCCTCCACATTGACCCACGGGATATTATACAGTGTGATTTCCTGGCCCCTTTCAAGGCACACAGGTTCCAAAACGTTGGGAATATTTGAAGCAATAAGTGTTTTTGTATGCTAATGAGATGGCTGGTAGCTGGAGGCTCCTGGATAGTCTCAGGATGGGGGCTGGTTGCTAGGAGAACCAACTATGTGATTAAAGGGTTGGAACTTTCAGCACTCCCCATACCAGCCTCCAAAGAAGCAAGGGGGTGCTGAAGGTTGAGTTTATGACAATGGCCACTGACTTAATCAATCATGCCTACCTAATGAAGCTTCCACTAAAAGATGGGATTCAGAGAGCTCCCTGGTTGCTAAACACATCCATGTGCTGAGAAGGTGGCACAAGCCAAATGCACAGGGATAGAACCTTCCAAACCTCGCCCTATGTGTCTCTTTCATATGGCTGTTCATTTGTATCATTTGAAATATTCTCTTATAATAAATGGGTAAACATAAGTAAAGTATTTCCCTGAGTTTTGTGAGCCATCCTAGCAAATTATGGAACCTAGGGAAAAGAGAGTTGTGGGAACCCTGACTTATGGCCAGTTTGTCAGAAGTACAGGTCACAACCTGGAACTTGCAATTGGTACTTCAAATAGGGCAGAGTCTTGTGGGACTGAGATCTTCACCTGTGGGACATGATGCTACCTCCAGGATGATAATGTCAGAATGGAATTGAATTATAGGACACCCAGCTGGTTTTGGAAAATTGCTTGGTGTGGTATAAACCCACATATTTTGGTGACCAGAACTGTGCAGGAATTGACAGTGTTATCAAAGAAAAAGTGTTGGTTTTTGCCTTACAATAAGCTAAGAGGCTTTATTTTCTCCCACACACAAGGAGAAAAACATTAAGTTTGTGGTGAACTAAGGAAGGCCACAAATTATTTGACACTACTCCCATCAACAATTGTTTGCCCTAGAATCTGAGCTGGCCTGTACTATTTTCACCAATAGAGGATTATGGAAGTGACTTCATGCCAGTTCTGGGCCTAGCTTTTAAAATAACTGACAGCTTCCTCTTGGCCCTTTGAAATCCTGAATCCCTACCCTGCGGAAACCACATGGAGAGGTCCTAAGACTAGAGGCAATGCTAGAGTAAGTAGACAGATATGAGAGCAGGGTAGGAGAGAGGCCCCCCAGGAATGCCAAGCAATGGTTGAGCCATAGTCAAGCAATCATAAACCTTTTCCTCTGAGATAATGAACAGGACAAGGGAGGGCCCCCAGAAATGTCTGGCTCTCATCAGGTGAAGGACAGGTGAGCATAAAACTATCCCTCTGAGACAATAAGTGGCCACAACTGCCACCAGAAGGGAAAGGAGTCCTCCAACAGATAGAAAACACCTGGAGCCAGCGAACCACAATCCCTGATAAAGTATCAAGTGTGTGCAAAGGGGAGCAAGATGGTGGACTTTGACCTGTATATGACCTTCCTGTATATGACCAGTAAGGAAAAGTCGTCCCAAAGGAGCATGCATACAACTTCAGTAAACACGCTGTGCACGGGACCCCTCACAAGTGCTGGCAGGCCACTGCACACGGGTAATCAAGCAACAACCTGCCCAAGGGAAGGATCAGCAGGGGAGAAGAGCCTGGAAGACGAGTCAATGTATAAAGTCTCAAACCAAGGATCAAGAGAGGCACTTGAATCTCTCAAGTGGCCTGCTTGATTTCTTTAAAGTGTACTTTGCTTTTTTTAAATAAACTTTGCCTCTGCTTTAAACCTACTTCTGCCTCTCAGTTGAATTGTTTCCTCTGAGGGGGCAAAGACCAAAACTGCTGAGAATCACTAGTCTTCTGGCTGATAACAGGAAGAGGGGTCTGGCTCAACCCAGCCTTTCAGCCCTCCCTGCCAAGGCAGCAGACGTATAAAAGTTATCTGGGACCTCCAGAGCAATCGGGTTGCCAGGTGAATACCACCAAGGGACCCCAAGTGATACCTTATGGAGTATAAGAAATGCTCAGCTGGGCCCTTTCTGAATTCCAATCCAAGTTATGAGATTTAATAAAATCATTATTGTTTTAAGCCACCAAGTTTTGGGATAGTTTGTTATACAACCAATAAATAACCAGAACAGTCTTTCACACACACAAAAATTTTATTGTGTCATGTTTTTGCCAAATGAAAGACTCTCTTTCTAGCTCTAGCCCAAATAACCTTATAATCCCTTAAAGGAAATTAATCCTCCTTATCTTTACAATAAGCTATAGAAAGTGTTCATTGTAGAAGTAGACTCCTATTTCTATTGAAATTAGTGATTCTCAACTATTAGTATACTTAATAATTTGCCTGGGAAATTATCAAAATGCTGGTTTCCAAGGACCCTTACCCAGACATTCTGATTTGGTAAGTCTAGTGTGGGGTTCAGGAATCTCCATTTTAAGACAGATACCCAAGTGATCTTGACACTGGTGATCCCAAGAACACACATGGAGACACATTTTAATAAAAGGTGCCAGAGACAGTGAGGCTGTGAGCTAAGCCATGTCAGTGGAAGTAAGGAAAAAACAAGGCACTTTAACTGATCTTCCCTGTCCGTGTCCTCCAGCCTCATATCCAGGATTCCCTTATCCGCATTCTTAAGCTCTGTATCCAATTAAAAACATACTTTTCAGAGAGTTTTATGCTTTTTATTTTATTTTAGCCTCTCAACCACTGTGTGAAGTAGAACAGATATTTTACAGAGAAGTGGGTATCTGACAGCTGCCAAGTGCACAATTTCTGGGCATAGAGTATCTGAAGTTAAGCACCCAAGTCTGGGTATGTATCTATGTATGTATGTATTTATATTTATATTTTTAAAGGAATGTCAGTTTCTTCAAATCAGAAACACCGCCACCAAGACCCATTTTCTTCATTATGATAGTTACAATCTGGCTTAATGATTAAGTGTGGATTGCTAACTCCCACAGCTTCCAGCAGCTTCTGGGCTTCCTCATCAAATGCCTCTTTGCACAACCTGAGAAAACAAGGGAACATCTCTTTTCCTGTATTCAATTTCCCTACAGCCCTCCACTTTCTCTGTAAAGGATTTATTTCAAGAGAAAAAAAAACTGTTCTGTTAAAATAGAGAGAGAATATTATAACATGGGTGAGGAGTGGGGAAGGGAACTGAGAGATATAGTGAGGGAGATACAGCAGTTGAAGGAAAATAGAAGAAATTAACAGAAGAGAAAGAGAAACCAATTAAAATTAAAAAGGATCCTCCAAGAGCCTTTTGCTATCCAAGCAAAATTAATACTACTACTGATAATAATGAAAACAACTAACACATTTATTGTTTATTGTTATGCTAGGCACCATTCTAAGTACTTGGTCTATATTGACTCAGATGCTCATAATAACCTTACAGGTAGATTTTATCATTTCACCCATTTTACTGATAAGCAAATCAAAACAAAGAGCAATGGGGGACTAGCTTTAATTAAACATTTAGTAAGTGGTAGGGACAGAATTCAAACTCATCTAGGCTGGTTTCAGGGTGCTCAATATTCAACTACTGTGCTATATTATATCTCTCAAAATTCAGTGTTCTATGAGAGAAAAACAAATAAGTGTCTAGAAAATACCCAAGGATACATAATTAGGTTGATTCTGAGGCCTGTAGTAAATGAGTGGCTCCCCAAATCCTTCATTACAGGAAATGCTCCCCCTGAGAAACTAATGGAGACTTACCCTAGAACTTGTAGTTTACACTTAGGAGACTTCAGGACTTTATATAACTTCATAATTCCTTCATACCCTAAGGTATTCTGTGTCAGATTCATTTTTATCAGTCTTTGGTTGCAGATAAGAGCAGAGGAGAGATCTTGACAGCAGAGAGATGTCAAACCACAGTATTCCAACCTGTAGAGAAGAGAGACAAAAGACAAAAATGAATTTATTCGATGACACAACAAAGCCCACAAGAGATCTGTGAACTCAGAATGGAGGATAATTCCAGAAACTTTAAAAAATGAGCACAGTATAAATTCAAGGACTATAAGCACCTATAATATTCATTATTACCAGATATTTCCAGGCTGAACTTATCCCTTCCAAAATCATGAATTACAAATTCGTAATTATTAAGGAATAAATAAAACATACACTCATGTTACAAAATACTATGAAGCAGTTGAATCCTTGAACATCACTAAAAATACATCACTATAACTAGATATAGGAATTTTGGTAGTGAGTGTTTAAAAAGCAAGGAATAGGCCAGGCATGGTGGCTCATGCCTGTAATCCCAGCATTTTGGGAGGCTGAGGCGGGCAGATCACCTGGGGTCAGGAGTTCGACAAGGCCAACATGGTGAAACCTCGTCTCTACTAAAGATACAAAAATTAGCTGGGGGTGGTGGTATGAACTTGTAATCCCAGCTGCTTGGGAAGCTGAGGGAGGAGAGTCGCTTGAACCCAGGAGGTGGAGGTTGCAGTGAGCTGAGATCGTACCACTGCACTCCAGCCTGAGCTACAGAATGAGACTCAGTATCAAAAAAATAAAATAAAATAAAATAAGCAAGAAACATAATAAGGTCTCTAGCATCATGCCATTGATGCAAATAAAAATGCAATTCTATGGCATATTTTGAATACATTAGGTCAGCTGCCTATAGGTGGGAAAGAAAATGGCTAATTGAGATAAATTAACCAACCCACCCATCTGTCAGTCAAGGGCCTCTGCACAAGCCGATAATAGTATATACATGAACTGAGGAAGCATGTCAAACTCAACCTTCTGCATCTAACATTCTCCTAAACAATTTGAATCTAATTTTTACCTTATGTTTACCTGGCCATTGAACAACTGAGTGCCTATACAGATGCTGAGCATATGAAACTTTTTTTTGTTAAGTGATCACATTTATGTGATGAAGAGATGGTCCCACTAATTATGAGACAGGGTATGTAAATATCACACAAAATCTTTCTTAGTGGAAAAAGCATCATAAAACATAAAGTGTTATCATGAATTCATCAGGAAATATAATCATTTTATATTTTCAGTCACAAATTACAGTCTCAAAATATAGAAGACAGAAACGAACAGAACTGCAAAGTGAAAGACTCAAATCTAGAATTTTAATGAAAATTTTAACATTTTTCACAGTAACTGAGTTATCTGGGAAAAAAGGTGACTAAAATTTAGATAGTTTAAACAGAATTAATAATCTTAATCCACTGATACAGAATACTGCAACTGCCTGGGCACAGTAGCTGGCACCTGTAATCCCAGCACTTTGGGAGGCCAAGGAAACAGAGTAGCTTGAGGCCAGAAATTCAAGACCAGCTTGGGTAACAGAGTAAGACCTCATCACTCCGTCCCCGCCCCCTGCCCCCAGCCCAAAAAAGAAAAAAAAAAAAGCCAGACATGACAGAAAAACCCCTTGTACTTAGAAAAACTAAAAACTAAATTAGAAATAACAATTTTTCATGTTCTTAAGTATGTTTAAAAAGTCATGTAGCAAATGACAACAAACTTCAAAGAACTGTACTCATGCACAGTATGTTCTCAGAAAACAATTCTACAGACTGAATATAAAAAGAAAAGCCTCGTATTTGAAAATTAAGGAGTATGTTTAAAAATAACCTGTTAGCTGAAGAAAAAAGTTCTAGGTAAGTTTACAAATGTTGTGGACTCAAAAATAACAAAAATACTGCATACAATATCAAAATTTTATGATTAAGTTAATGCAGTCATTTGAAGGGAAGTTGTAACCTTAAATATCTTTGTTGGAGAAGAAGAAAGGGACTATGTATGTCTAAGCATCCAACTCGAGAATTTAGCAAATGGTAAAACAAACCCAACAAAAGTACAAGAAAAAATAAGATAAAAACAGAAATTAATGAAACAGAATGCAGATGTACAACAGAGTGGATCAACGTTGTGTTCTTTGAATACAAAAATAAAGAAAGGGTCAAATTCAATATCAGAAATGAGAAAAAACATATCACTATAGATGATTAAGAAGTTAAGCAAATAATAAAATATTAGATGCTTGCCAATAAGTTTTAAAATTTAGATGAAATAGATAAAATCAACAGTATATACTTAACAAAAGTACTCTATGAGAAAGAGAAAACCTAATTATTTAAAAAATTGAATCAGAAGTCAAAAATTTTACACACAAAGAAACTCCAGGTTAGACAGCTTTACCAGAAATTTTTACAAAATTCAAGGAAGAAGTAATTCCAATCTTACAAAAATTCTCTCAGGAAACTAAAAGAGAAGGAACACTCCTGAACTCATGAAAATACGGTAATTTTGATGCAAAAACTTGATGAAGACTGCAAAAGAAATTATAACCTATGTCCATTATGAACAAAATTGTTAAATGCTGTCACTAATATTGACATTAATAAAGTAAATTACACAATGTACATAGGAGATATGTCCAAGTTGGTTTGATTCCAAAAATGCAAAGTTCATATAATGCATACATCAATGTGATTCATCACATTTGACAAAATTCTTCAGGGCTAAGCAACTTTAGCAAAGTCTCAGGATACAAAATCAATGTGCAAAAATCACAAGCATTCCTATACACCAATAACAGAGAGCCAAATCATGAGTGATCTCCCATTCACAATTGCTACAAAGAGAATAAAATATCTAGGAATACAACTTACAAGGGATGTGAAGGACCTCTTCAAGGAGAACTACAAACCACTGCTCAAGGAAATAACAGAGGACACAAACAAATGGAAAAACATTCCATGCTTATGGATAGGAAGAAAGAATATCATGAAAATGGCCACACTGCTCAAATTTATGGATTCAGTGCTATCCCCATCAAGTTACCATTGACTTTCTTCACAGAATTAGAAAAAACTACTTTAAATTTCATGTGGAACCAAAAAAGAGCCCGTATAGTCAAGACGATCTTAAGCAAAAAGAACAAAGCTGGAGCCATCATGCTACCTGACTTCAAACTATACTACAAGGCTACAGTAACCAAAACAGCAAGGTACTGGTACCAAAACAGATATATAGACCAATGGAACAGAACAGAGGCCTCAGAAATATCACCACACACGTACAACTATCCGATCTTTGACAAACCTGACAAAAACAAGCAATGGGGAAAGGATTCCCTATTAAATAAATGGTGTTGGGAAAACAGGCTCTGGACCCCTTCCTTACACATTATACAAAAATTAACTCAAGATGGATTAAAGACTTAAACGTAAAACCTAAAACCATGAAAACCCTACAAGAAAATCTAGGCAATCCATTCAGGACATAGGCATGGACAAAGACTTCAGGACTAAAACACAAAAAGCAATGGCAACAAAAGCCAAAATTGACAAATGGGATCTAATTAAACTAAAGAACTTCTGTACAGCAAAAGAAACTGTCATCAGAGTGAACAGGCAACCTGCATAACGGGAGAAAGTTTTTGCAATCTATCCATCTGACAAAGGGCTAATATTCAAAATCTACAAGGAATTTAAACAAATTGACAAGAAAAAAAAATCCCATAAAAAAGTGGGCAAAGGATATGAACAGATATTTCTTAAAAGAAGACATTTATGTGACCAACAAACACATGAAAAATAGCTCATTGTCACTGGCCATTAGGGAAATGCAAATCAAAGCCACAGTGAGATACCATCTCATGTCAGTTAGAATGGTGATCATTAAAAAGTCAGGAAACAACAGATGTTTGAGAGGATGTGGAGAAACAGGAACACTTTTACACTGTTGGTGAGAGTGTAAATTTGTTCAACCACTGTGGAAGACAGTGTAGCGATTCCTCAAGCATCTAGAACCAGAAATAACATTTGATCCAGCAATCCCATTACTGGGTATACACCCAAAGGATTAGAAATCATTCTACTGTAAAGACACATGCACACATACGTTTATTGCAGCACTATTCACAATATCCAAAACTTGGAGCCAACTCAAATGTCCATCAGTGATAGACTGGATAAAGGAAATGTGGCACATATACACCATAGAATACTATGCAGCCATAGAAAAGGATGAGTTAATGTCCTTTGCAGGGACATGGATGAAGCTGGAAACCATCATTCTCAGCAAACTAACACAGGAACAGAAAATCCAACATCCCATCTTCTCACTTGTAGGTGGGAGTTCAACAATGAGACCACACGGACACACGGAGGGGAACATCACACAACAGGGCCTGTTGGGGGATGAGAGGCTAGGGGAGGGATAACATTAGGAGAAATACCTAATATAGATGATGGGTTGATGGGTGTAGCAAACCACCATGGCACGTGTATACCTATGTAACAAACCTGCACATTCTGCACATGTATCCCAGAACTTAAAGTATAATTTAAAAAAAGAAAAAGAATATTCCTAGCAAACTAGGTGTAGAAGGCAATTTCCTTAAATTGATAAATTGGTGAACCACTGAAATTGTGCTTTAAACATTGGGAACAACATATGATAGTTCATTATCCCCAGACATGTTAACATTATATCACATATATTAACAGTTACTAAGGCATATAAAAAACGAAAAAAAAAGAATGTAAGAACAGAAAAGGAAAAAATAACTATATTGTATTATTCCTAAATGATGTGATTGTATACCTAGAAAATACAAAAGTATCTACAAATTAGCAACTAGAATAAGCAAGAGAATGTGGCAGGCTATTGGATAAGAAACCAACTTTTTAAAAAATCCTATGTTTCTATGTATAAACACAATGAAAAAAATAACTAAAACAATCATTTACAACAGCATGAAATACAAGCACTTTGGAATAAAGTTAACCAGCAACAAAATACAAGACCACTCAAGAAAAAATTACTAAGCTTTATTACAGACCTAAATAAATGAGATATGTCTTTTTGGTGTATCAGGAGACTCACTGATAGAATAAATGCAATTTGATTCAAGACACCAACATATAGGTAGGTTGGGGGGCAGTGCATATGTATGTAACTTGATAAGTTGATATTTCCAATTTATTTGCCAATGTAAAGGGGAAGGAGAGCCAAAATTCTCTTTAGGAAGATGGGAATACTTGCTGTAGTAGGTACCAGGGCTTATTATAGAGCTATATTAATTAAGACAGCATTGTTAGAACTGGGAATTACAAACAGGTCAGTGGAAGAGAAAACAGAACCCAGGAACAGATCCATGCACCAATGAAAATGTGGTTTATAACAAAGATGTCCCTACCAAGCAGAGGGGAGAAAAATTTCAATACCTTTTGCTGGAAAAAAAAATGAGTATATAGGAAAATTATAAAATAGAACGTTACATCTACCTATATTTTTAAAAGGTAGATTAGAGGCTCCAAAGCTTCATAATTTGCCTTTGATATTTCAGAGATAATATAGAATTAGAATATAATGTATAAGATATAATGGGTTTCTGTAAATATTGTAAAGATGTTTTTCTCTCCCATTTGTATGATTCCTCCAGACCGAAGGTCTCCATGCAAGTAAAGGATAATTGGAGAACAGATGAAGTTCTAGCCACTAGGACGGGACAAACTGATTTCATCGGTGTAGGGGAAGAGCAGCAACAATATTTGGAATGGAACACCTTAGAACCTGGAGGTGTGGCGATTGAGGAGAACAATTCATGCTCTATTTTTTCACCTAGATCCAAAACTTCAGCCTGGCAAAATAATTATGTGGTCCATGGAGTCTATGCAGCAACTGCAGCTAACAGACTGACCCACAACCTGGTTTGTTATGCCTGTCTATACACTACGAAAACAGAAAATCTAATATAGACATAGCAGGTCCTGAACTACTTTGCTGTGCCTGATGCCATCAATAGCAGCCTCCCAATATGGAGCCTTATCATATGTATACAAATACAATCACTAGCACAACCTTGTTTCAATTCAATACAAATCTGCAAGCTTCTCTTATTGCCAGAACAGCCTTGGAATATACCATGTATGAGAATGAGACAGCTACAACTACCAGTGAGACTGCTCACCTGGCTTAATCAAACTAGTGCAATGGCTAACCAAATAAAATATAACAGCAAATCGAAAATTAGAGTGACCTCTACTTTCAGTTACGTGTTTGCTTGTGGGGAAGAGCGGACTGCTAACTGTCTCTTTACTGGGGAGGAGGACTGCTTTTGGCCAATCTTTATTTATTTATTGCCAGTGACATCAAAGAATGGTAGGTCATTTTCGACTCCCTTGTATGAGTTCTAATGCATAAAAGACCTAGTAGTCCTTCCTGGAACTTACTCAGTTGACTGAGTCAGACCCCTGTGGGAATGTTTGAAATCAATACTACACATTGGCCTCATCCCATGCTTGGAGTTTTGTTATTAGTGGCCTTAATTAAATGGTAGATGAGATTAATTGAACAGATTTGGTCCCAATCTCTGTTAATCAGAGTGGCCAGTGGAGTAGCATATTCATGTGAAAATTCACCAGAAGCCAAGATTTTACTGTGTAGAAACAAGGGGTAGACATTTTGGGGAGATATTCTTCCATAGGTCTTTCTCTCCCCTACATGTTTGCTAACAAAAATGGAAGGCCCTGACAACTGTTTACCTCGGCCATTTTCCAGGGTTGTGTTTGTAATGAGCAACCTTGAGGGACAAAGAGCAGGCTTATTACTGCCTCCTGTAAAATCCTGGGTCTCTCAATCTCCATCTGGACCCTCTTCCATCTGGACCCTCTTCATCAGCCCTGTGAGACTTGGGAGACAAAAGGAACTGACACAAACATGCTAATACTCATGCTTTGCTCTGCTACAAGCAATAAAGTCCTTTGTCTCTGATAAGAGTCTTGTGAGTTTGGTTTTGTTTTTTGGCCAGCATCCATGAAACAGTAACAGGTGAATTTATTAGGTTGTAAGTAGGATAAAATTAAATCTCAGACCTAACAGTTACATCATCATCATTGCTATTATAAAAATATATAGTCAATGAAAACATAAAAGCTTCATTTTCTTGGAAGAGTCAGGGGAGATATCTCTGGAAGACTGTTAAATTTCTAAAGGATGACATATGTCATTATGTCTGAGCTTCCCACACACAGAGCACAATTCTTGACCCTGAGGTCAATAATTCATGTTGTATAAGTGAAAATGTACTAGCCAGTATCAGTTCAAAATTAAACAAAAATCTAAATACAGAATTGAACATAAGAAATGTCCACAACACAGAATGTGATTTTATTAGATTACAAGCTCTTTAAGAACATAGCATTTTACAGATAGAAGATAATTAGTAAAAATCTTCAATTTAATAAAAAATTAATTCAAAGACAAGTGGACTATCTGACGAATGATAGAACATGGAAGACCCAAACCAGGTACCACTTGGGTACTAAGCATCTGTCCAAAGTACTAAAGGGGACACAAAGAAATGTGAAATATGGCTTCTATAGTAAAGAACATGCAGTACATTGATCCACTTATTTGAAATTTAGATTCTTTGTTCTGAGAGTAACTTACCTTCTAGCCCCATTTAGTTTGTATTCTCTCTCCATACACTAATTATCTTCTAGCTATACTAGCTACCAAATAGGCATCATTTTCTTAAAGGAAAACTATGAACTCACCCGAGCCTCTGAATGTTACAGTTTGGATATCTCAAAGCGTCACATAGAATTTTCACTCCATCATCCTGCAAATTGTTGTTCCCAAGGTCCAGGCTCCTCAGGTTTGGGTTGTATACAATAACAGAAGCGAGATCCAGACAACATGCATTAGTGAGAACACAGCCCATCAATCTGTAAGAATTACAATAGGAAAAGTGAATCCTTCCGTTGTGAGGCTTAATAAGTTTCCTCCCAGGAGATACACCCAGGTATTTGAACCTCTTTTCTATCTACAATCCAGGACATACATGGGAGAGTCTAATTTATTAGTAAAAACAGATGGGATTTCTTAATGAGCAGAAGAAACCAGCAGGTAAAACTGTTGTCTTCCACAAACAGGTTGTTATCTACAGAGCTTTAAAAATCAAGGGTATAAACATTTATTTTTACCAATAGTTAAAAAAAAATAAATATAAGCCTTCCCAAGGAACCAATAGATCTCTGTGCTTTCAGTTTTTAATATATCTTTAAGTGAAAAAAGTTTCCTGGAATCCATCTCAAAGTATTATCTTCAAAGAAGAAAGCTACATATAAAAAGATATTTATTCCAGGTCCTTTGCGTGGTATTCAAGAGCACTCACAATCTGACCTCAAGCTTTCTCTTTCCATACTTTGTCCCCACAGTATTTTCTAACCACGCACATGAATTTTTCTCCAACTAAACCATATTTGTTGTTGTTTCTCTTCTATTCTCTCTCCTTTCCTTCTGTTTAGCATATCCCCACATAACAGAATCTTCGTCATTTTTCTAGCCTAAAGTAACTCTGTCTCCACTGAGAAGTCCCAACCTTAATCCCTGAGACTGTTGTCATATCCTTATAACAATGTATGGAATATATTGTAATTTGCTTTATATTTATTTCCCTGTAATCAGCATTTTATGTTATTTGGGGACAAAAGCATCACCTCAGTGACTTTTAGTTTCCTTAGCATCTAGTTCATATTGGTTGAAAATATTGGTTAAGAGAATTGACATGGTCTGCATAGAGGCTTTGGAAGGTAACTAAGCAAGTACAGCATTGTTTACAGCATTGCTAAGGAGAGAAAGTTGGCTAGCAAAGACCTTGAGTATATAGGTCACTTAGAAATTGTATCTCTGTAGTTAAATGAAGACATTGGATTTCACAACATCCATTAAGTAAATCTTTGTCTTCCAGTTGAATAATGATGAACGAAATTCCAGAGAATCAGAGAATCACAAAATAACCCATATCATCTACACTTTCCTAAAGTAAGTAAAGGTATTGATTGGACCCTATGGTGTAATTGCCTTTGTGTTTAGAGTTGTCACATTAAACTATTAAACTCATTTGGAAGTTTAGTTATCATGAGTCAGTCTGGTCAAGACAAATACTTCTTGGTCTACCAAAGAGCTTGACTTTACAGATCTGAAAAACTATGCTGGGGTTAGACCCTTAATGACTCACAAAAGTTACTGGTCACTTGGGAGGCCCTGGTAGAAAAGGGAGCTGAGATTGCTAAGTGATGCCTCTTTCTTGATTCATGCCGGCCAAAGTATTTATGCAATGAAATACAAAATACCATACAGTCATTAAAATAATCAAGAAGATAATTTGAAATAAGTATTTAAATGTATTTCTTCTTTATTCTCAGCATGCACACCTTGATAAATGTATTTCTGAAATACTGTCAAGTGAAAAGGAAACCCCAAATCATATCCATACAGCAATCAAAATTATGTATACACATGCAATTCATATGTATGTATACCTGCTCACAGACTGAGAAAATATAATATTAATGAAAATAGTTGGAGTTTAAAAATGTGTAGGACATTGTTAAAAATCCCCTTTCCATTTATTTGCAAGTTTACTTAATTATAACCTGAGTTTAAATATAAATCTAAAAGAAAAACTAGTAGATCACAATTTCAACTTCATGGATAAAAGTAGAGGACACACAGTAGATTCACTGGGGCACAACCAAGGAAAGAATAAAATGGCTACTGTTCAGCAGTGGAATGTAGGATGTTGTAAAAATCCCCTTCCCAATTTCTTTGGAAGTTGACCTAATTATAAACCTGAGTTTAAATATAAATCTAAGAGAAAAACTAGTAGAGAACAATTTCAGCTCTGGATTAAAAGTAAAGGACACACAGTAGATTCACTAGGGCACAACCAAGGAAAGAATAAAATGGCTGCTGTTCAGCAGTGGAATGTAGGATGTTGTAAAAATCCCCTTCCCAATTTATTTGGAAGTCGACCTAATTATAAACCTGAGTTTAAACATAAATCTAAGAGAAAAACTAGTAGAGAACAATTTCAGCTTCTGGATTAAAAGTAGAAGACACACAGTAGATTCACTGGGGCACAACCAAGGAAAGAATAAAATGGCCACTGTTCAGCCTGATGCCTCTGGTCCTTATTACCTGAGGAAAGTTTATTAGAATTACTATGGTAATTATTTTTACAAATCTGATGAGCAGATTTCCCCAGCTTGTCTCAGGCAGAAGAGAGAGGGAAAATCAGCTGTATATTCTTTTCTCTGACAGATACTCGGTTCTCAGCCTTTCTTTCAGTATCTCCCAGACACTGTTGTTGAAACTACACAAAAGGAAAGCAACAGAAAACCTACTCCAAGTCCTGAAGATTACAGCTTGGATGCCGAAAGACATCACACAGAAGCTTCATTCCATTGTCTTGTAGCCAGTTTGATCCTAGATCCAGATGCGTCAGGCTCTTGTTGTGTAGAAGGGAAGTTGACAGATATTCACTGCTAAGTGAAGTGAAATGGCAATGCCTCAGCCTACAGGAAGGACAATGTGAAGAAAGATGGAATTACTGCAGTACTGTCCAGAGATTTCTCTCTTTGAAAAGATTTCATGATTTGATCCCTTATCTATTTGTCAACATTCCATTTCAGATGAAACACCCTCACTGTCAGCCTGTCTCACTTGGGAAACAGATTTACATCAAATTGGGCTACAAACTAGACTCGTATTCTTCAGCATTTTTCTTACAATAAATCAAATGCTAATCTCATTACATTACACATATACATAGTACTCTACTGCAGAAGTATCTCCATGGACTAGAAGAACAGACAGATGGAGTAGAATAAGAGTAGTCATAATAAGGTAAGTACTCTTTGTACGTAATAGAAGCGGCATTTTCAAACAGCAAGGAAAATCCGTATTATGCCATTATTGCTTTTGTGCAATAGATCTGATATATGGGGAAAAATAAGTTTAAGCCTTATAACAAAATAAATCTGGAATAATTTAACATGTAAATGTTAAAAGTAAACCATAAAGAGTATGAGACGATATATGTGTATTTTTTTAAAAAAAAGAAATGTACTTCCAATTACGACAAAACTTCTTGAAGTCGTGAGGCAGAATTTGACATCACAAAAAATTTTAAACTTATCTAATCTAAAAATGACCATAAAGTTAGAAATAAAGCAACATGCTGAGAAAATTGTTTGCAATATATATAAAATAATATTGTATATGTGATATTAATAACTATAATATATAACATATATAATAGAAAACATCAGGAATAAACAGCCTATGAAGAGGAAATTCCTAAATATAAAAGATCAAAACAACTTGAAAAGATGCTCAACATTTAAATTACTTTAAAAGTTACTTTTCAACTTTTTAATTAATATAGGTCAAAAAGATTATAGATGTCCAATGAGGGTGTTAAAGTGCAGGTCCCTAGACTGCTGCTGGAAATATAAACAATCTATCTGGAAGGCAACTTAACCATATTTGATCAAATTAAAACCTTGGCTTATTAATTCAATGTTTAGAAAATTATCTAACAAAAATGAACAGAATAATCACAATGTGATTCAGACATACAACAGAGTGCTATATTTCTGTTCTGAGCTCAGATTCTAGAGTAGGATAGGTGGTAGGCTTTAGTTCTGAATTCATCATTTTCTTGTGAGATATTAAACAAGGTGTATTATCTTCCTAAGGCTCACATTCCTCATCTGTAGAGGGAGGCCCCTCAAAATAGGGTGGCCAATTTGACAGCATTAGATACTATTTTGCACAATAAGCATGTTTAACACAAGATCCAGGGTAGAGTTAGGACACAATAAATGTCAATTATTAATATCATTTTCACCTTCTTCTTCATTAAGGGTAACAGGGAAAAAGCAAGGAACAGAATGTGCTCATAACATTTTACTATTTTAAACATATTTCAAAATGTACAATATATATTAAGGATAAAACTTGAAGACACTTACACAAGGCTCTGCAGAGTACACTGTGCATGTTGCAGGGCATCACTCATAAGCTTTACTCCACCATCTCCTAAGACATTGTCTGCCAAGCACAAATGTGTCAGTCTTTTATTGCTGATGAGAGCCAAAGAAAGATCCTCACAGGCAGCCTCTGTGAGACCACAGCTTTCTAAGCTGAAAAAGAAACAGAGATGAGAAGGGATCCGTCAATTCCCAAAGCTCATGCTTCTCTTCTCCTTCACAGGGAAATCAGTGGTGCTTGTAACCCTCATATCTTGACTATAAAATTAACCTCAACAAACCTATTTAAATTATGAATTCCATTGCAGCTGTTTGCAGGATATAAAACATGGAAGGGGAGAGGGGAAGCTTAGAAAAGAATGAAAGTAAAGAGCTCAATCAGAAAAAAAGATAGGTCTAAAAGTGAAGTAAAAGAGAGGGAAGTAGAAGAAGAGAAGGGGGATACATGTAGAGCTTATTCAGGATTGACAAATGAGTCAGTTAGTGTCAAGACCCAAGCAGTTCCCCCATCAGATCATAATTAAGCTACACAGAACCAAGCAAAATGACTCTACAGAAAACAAAACAGAAACACTCACGACAGTCTCTCTAGATAACACTTTGGATGTCTTAAGGCCTCACACAAAAGCTGTACTCCATCGTCCAACAGATTATTGGTTGACAGATTCAGAAATATCAGGCTCTGGCTTCTGATGAGAACATTAAATATACTTAGACAACAAAATACAGTTAGGTTGCAGGATTCCAACCTGGAAAACAACACAGAAAGACAAGAATGACCATCCTTAGAGAAGTAGTACAACCAACACCCACCGAGCCCAAAGGTAGGAAGTTTCCTAATCTTTGGGATCTTACCTGAAAATCCAACTTCTCTACATGGAAAAAAGTTGTTTAACTAAAGCATAAGGCTCTGACAGAGTTAAGGAGGGAAGGGAAAGAGATTGTTTATCACATTCCCACCCCCTTAATTCCCTATAAAAATATATTTGAGAGCATTCAAAAATATCTTTAAATGATAATAGTTTTTAGTCTGGGAGGAATTTCCTCTAACTACAACTTGGAAGATATGGCTTGAAGGATGAGTGTATTCTTCTATACTCTGACTTCTGAAACAGAACAGAAATAGATAGGAAGTTGGGAGCAAAAGCTGTGTCTCCCGTGAGCTCATTTATCCATGAGCCCATGTTTTCTGAGGAATCCAGTCCTTAAGAGTGAAAAACAATACGTAAATCATAAATAAAACAAAACTATTTCTAAAGATTAAGAGAAACAGAAAAAGCACATGTAGAGAGACTCATATTTAGAGACAGCTTGTGCCTTGTACATGGTTGGGAGTAATACTAACCCATTGTAATGAGTCAGGCAGCAGCAGCAGCATTTCTGATATTTGGAATTTCTCTGGGTATTCCCTTTAATCAAGGACTTACCAACTTGAGTCACTCAAGAATTGTTTCTTTTCATCAAAATCAGGATATATAGAGGAAGGAACAGGAGAAGCTTCCTCCTAAGCCCAGAATTAGATCTTAATGGATGACCTAGAACATAGCCTAAGGCTGAAAAAGCTCAGCTTGCTCAAAAACCACAATTACTTTTGCACCAACCCATAACTAATAATCACCTTAAGTTAAAAACAGGCAATAGTACTTGGAAGTTTCTGGACATAAATGTACAGAAAGAAAAATGAAAGAAAATATATACCACTTATGAAGCAAAAATGGTACCGAAAACATTTTTAAAAGTTTCTAGACACGGAGTAAGATGGCCAAATAGGAACAGCTCCAGTCTCCAACTCCCAGCGCGAGTGACACACAACACAGGTGATTTCTGCATTTTCAACTGAGGTACTGGGTTCATCTCACTAGGGAGTGCAGGACAGTCCATGCTGGTCAGCTGCTGCAGCCTGACCAGCCAGAGCTGAAGCAGGGCGAGGCATCGCCTCACCTGGGAAGCGCCAGGGGGAAGGGAATCCCTTTTCCTAGCCAGGGGAACTGAGACACACAACACCTGGAAAATCGGGTAACTCCCACCCCAATTCTGTGCTCTACCAAGGATCTTAGCAAACGGACACACCAGGAGATTATATCCCACACCTGGCCAAGAGGGTCCCACCCCCACGGAGCCTCCCTCATTGCTAGCACAGCAGTCTGCCATCTAACTGCAAGGCAGCAGCGAGGCTGGGGGAGGGGCGCCCGCCATTGCTGAGGCTTAAGTAGATAAAGCCACTGGGAAGCTCGAACTGGGTGGAGCTCACAGCAGCTCAAGGAGTCCTGCCTGTCTCTGTAGACTCCACCTCTGGGGACAGGGCACAGCTAAACAACAACAACAACAACAAAAAAGCAGCTGAAACCTCTGCAGACACAAACGACTCTGTCTGACAGCTTTGAAGAGAGCAGTGGATCTCCCAACATGGAGGTTGAGTTCTGAGAATGGACAGACTGCCTGCTTAAGTGGGTCCATGACCCCTGAGTAGCCTAACTGGGAGACATCCCCCACTGGGGCAGACCGACACCCCACACCTCACATGGTGGAGTACACCCCTGAGAGGAAACTTCCAAAGCAAGAATCAGACAGGTACACTCGCTGTTCAGCAATATTCTATCTTCTGCAGCCTCTGCTGCTGATACCCAGGCAAACAGGGTCTGGAGTGGACCTCAAGAAATCTCCAACAGACCTACAGCTGAGGGTCCTGACTGTTAGAGGGAAAACTAACAAACAGGAAGGACACCCACACCAAAACCCCATCAGTATGTCACCAACATCAAAGACCAGAGGCAGATAAAACCACAAAGATGGGGAAAAAGCAGGGCAGAAAACCTGGAAATTCAAAAAATAAGAGCGCATTTCCCCCTGCAAAGGAACGCAGCTCATCGCCAGCAATGGATCAAAGCTGGACGGAGAATGACTTTGACGAGGTGAGAGAAGAAGCCTCCAGTCCATCAAACTTCTCAGAGCTAAAGGAGGAATTATGTACCCAGCGCAAAGAAACTAAAAATCTTGAAAAAAGAGTGGAAGAATTGATAACTAGAATAATTAATGCAGAGAAGGCCATAAACGAACTGACAGAGATGAAAACCATGACACGAGAAATACGTGACAAATGCACAAGCTTCAGTAACCGACTCGATCAACTGGAAGAAAGAGGATCGGCGATTGAATATCATTCTTATACACCAGTAACAGACAAACAGAGAGCCAAATCATGAATGAACTTCCATTCACAATTGCTTCAAAGAGAATAAAATACCTAGGAATCCAACTTACAAGGGATGTAAAGGACCTCTTCAAGGAGAACTACAAACCACTGCTCAGTGAAATAAAAGAAGACACAAACAAATGGAAGAACATACCATGCTCATGGATAGGAAGAATTAATATCGTGAAAATGGCCATACTGCCCAAGGTAATTTATAGATTCAGTGCCATCCCCATCAAGCTACCAATGAGGTTCTTCACAGAATTGGAAAAAACTGCTTTAAAGTTCATATGGAACCAAAAAAGAGCCCGCATTGCCAAGACAATCCTAAGTCAAAAGAATAAAGCTGGAGGCATCATGCTGCCTGACTTCATACTATACTACAAGGCTACAGTAACCAAAACAGCATGGTACTGGTACCAAAACACAGATATAGACCAATGGAACAGAACAGAGTCCTCAGAAATAATACCACACATCTACAGCCACCTGATCTTTGACAAACCTCAGAAAAACAAGAAATGGGGAAAGGATTCTCTATTTAATAAATGGTGTTGGGAAAATTGGCTAGCCATAAGTAGAAAGCTGAAACTGGATCCTTTCCTTACTCCTTATACGAAAATTAATTCAAGATGGATTAGAGACTTAAATGTTAGACCTAATACCATATAAACCCTAGAAGAAAACCTAGGTAATACCATTCAGGACATAGGCGTGGGCAAGGACTTCATGTCTAAAACACCAAAAGCAACGGCAACAAAAGCCAAAATTGACAAATGGGATCTAATTAAACTAAACAGCTTCTCCACAGCAAAAGAAACTACCATCAGAGTGAACAGGCAACCTACAGAATGGGAGAAAATTTTTGCAATCTACTCATCTGACAAAGGGCTAATATCCAGAACCTACAAAGAACTCAAATTTACAAGAAAAAAACAAACAACCCTATTCAAAAAGTAGGCAAAGGATATGAACAGACACTTCTCAAAAGAAGACATTCACACAGCCAACAGACACATGAAAAAATGCTCATCATCACTTGCCATCAGAGAAATGCAAATCAAAACCACAATGAGATACCATCTCACACCAGTTAGAATGGCAATCATTAAAAAGTCAGGAAGCAACAGGTGCTGGAGAGGATGTGGAGAAATAGGAACACTTTTACACTGTTGGTGGGATTGTAAACTAGTTCAACCATTATGGAAAACAGTATGGTGATTCCTCAAGGATCTAGAACTAGAAGTACCATATGACCCAGCCATCCCATTATATACCCAAAGGATTATAAATCATGCTGCTATAAAGACACATGCACACGTATGTTTATTGTGGCACTATTCACAATAGCAAAGACTTGGAATCAACCCAAATGTCCATCAGTGACAGACTGGATGAAGAAAATGTGGCACATATACACCATGGAATACTATGCAGCCATCAAAAAGGATGAGTTTGTGTCCTTTGTAGGGACATGGATGCAGCTGGAAATCATCATTCTCAGCAAACTATCGCAAGAACAGAAAACCAAACACCGCATGTTCTCACTCATAGGTGGGAACTGAACAATGAGGTCACTTGGACTCGGGAAGGGGAACATCATACACCGGGGCCTATCATGGGGAGGGGGGAGAGGGGAGGTATTGCATTGGGAGTTATACCTGATGTAAATGACGAGTTGATGGGTGCTGATGAGTTGATGGGTGCAGCACGCCTACATGGCACAAGTATACATATGTAACAAACCTGCACGTTATGCACATGTACCCTAGAACTTAAAGTATAATAATAAAAAACAAAACAAAACAAAAAGTTTCTAACTGTAGATACAATTATTAAATAGTTGGTAGTTCATTTTCTGTTATCCTTCCCATGTTATGAGTTTCTTGAGGTTTTTTTTTTTTTTTTGTATTAGTGGTAATAGAATTTCAGCTATGGGACTGCCTAACTCTTTATGTATGAAATATTAGCCTCATTAAAACAAAATGTGCCCTGTTTCCCCTGCAGCTGCAAAGAAAAGCAGAGAGTATTATAAATCAGAAAATCTTTTATAAGGATAATTTTGTTTTATTGTAATAATGAAATCTTATAAGAGACCTGGACTTTAGAAATTATTGCTATGCCTTGTGAAAACAACCCTTACCTACTATTAAGTCTGTACTTTTTATCATTTGTCTTACTTTGTGTCACTGGTGTAATATTCACATTGATATTTCTGAATTCCTAAATTTTACAAATATTGAAAAGATTTTTTCAAATCAGAAAAAAATCATTAACATTCTCCTCTCACATGTATAAAGTAATAAAAAATATAACCCTTTCCTAATTTTCTAGAGTTTGGAGGTTTTTTTCTCACCTGTATTAATATGTAACATCAATCACCAGTGATTCAATCAAAAGGGAAGCCAAAAGCTGAGGATTATGGCTCCAAACTGACCCCTAAATATAAGCCAGCAAAATGGGAGACAAATTAGTTTATCACTTATATTTAGGTCCTTCTTAGGAGCCTGCACAACTTCCTCTTAATAGTGCTACCAAAATGACACCCTTGGCTAAAAATTTCCAAAGCCCAAAGCTCCTTAAAAGTAAGCAAGTTATGAATGTTTTTGTTGTCCTTATTGCTTGCTGTCTGTAGCACTGACCGGCTGTTATTGGGTATAGGTCCATAAGATGGTACGGATGCTGTCGACTTAGAGAACCCATGTTCCATCTACCTGGAATATGCTCTTAGTTTGAGAGTTGGCCAGGGTAGGATTTTAAATGATGCAAGACACTGGAGCTTTCTTTATGAGTTGAGCCCTGTTGGAGTAAGTTCTCCTGTCCTGCTAGCAAACAAGAATCAGAAAACTGCCATTACCTGAAAAAGGGGCCATTCCTCAGTAAAGAGGAACTGCTACTCCTGAAGATGAACTCCCAGGAACTCAGAGAAGCCATGTAAATGTATTTTTCCCTTCTGAAAATGTTTGCTGTGTAATTTCCAGGTTTCTCAAGAACTTCATAATTTATTTTTGTTTTTTGAGTATGAGATTATTTTTCTGATATGTATTAGAAATTAAGAGATAACAGGAGAGTTATTGCTGAAGCTATATGGTTTCAGGACCTGTTTGTTTCTAAGGATCAATATAAATGTACTGCAGGTGACAGAGGAATGATATTTCCAAGAGAAGGACCATTTCCACTAACAGGATAGGCTTCATGTGCCTATTCTAAATCAAGGTGAATCATTAGATAAACTGATTGGCTCTGTAATTTGAGATTTTGATTTTACCACAATGAGAAATAAAAATACAACATGCAGAGATAAACCTACACATCTACAGTGGAGTCGTTTTTGACAAAGGTGCCAAGAACATACATGGCAGAAAGGACAGTCTCTTTAGTAAATGGTGCTGGGAAAACTGGATATTCATATGTAAAAGAAGGACACTAGACTTCTATCAACATATACAAAAATCAAACCAAAATAGATTAAAGACTTCAATCTAAGACTTCAAACTATTTAACTATTAAAATAAAACATAGGGGAAATGCTCCAGGACATTGGATTGGTCAATGATTTCTTGAGTAATACCCCACAAGCATAGGCAACCAAAGCAAAAATGGACAAATGGGATAATATCAGGTTAAAAAGCTTCTGCACAGCAAAAGAAACAACCAACAAAGTGAACGGACAACCCACAAAATGGAAGAAAATATGTGCAAACTACCCATTTGACAAAGGGTTAATAATGAGAATATATTATACAAGGAGCTCAAACAACACTACAGGAAAAAAATCTAATTATCCAATTAAAAATGCGCAAAAGATCTGAATCGACATTTCTCAAAAGAAGACATACAAATGGCATCTGCGAAGGTGCTCACCATCATTAATCATCAGAGAAATGTAAATCAAAACTACAAGAAATTACTTCACTCCAGTAAAAATGACCTATCCAAAAGTCAGTCAATAACAAATACTGGTGAGGTTGTGGAGAAAAGGGAACCCTCTTACACTGTTAGTAGCAGTGCAAATTGACACAGCTATTAAGGAGAACAATTTGGAGGTTCCTCAAAAAAAAAAAAAAAAAAAAAAAAAAAAAAAAAACAAAAAAAAAAAACTAGAGCTACCGTATGATCCAACAATTCCACTGTGGAGTATATACCCAAAAGAAAGAAAATCAGTGTATTGAAGAGATATCTGCACTCCCACGTTTACTGCAGCACTATTCACAATAGCCAAGATTTGGAAGCAACCTAAATGTCCATCAAAAGGTGAATGGATAAAGCAAATGTGGTACATATACACAATGGAGTACTATTCAGCCATAAAAAAGAATGAGATACTGTCATTTGCAACAACATGGATAGAACTGAAGATCATTATATTAAGCAAAATAAGCCAGGCACAGAAAGACAAACTTTCCATGTTCTTATTTGTGAGAGTGAAAAATGAAAATAATTGAACTCATGGAGACAGAGAGTAGAATGGTGGTTATTAGAGGCTAGGAAGGGTAGTGGGGGAAAGAGGGGAAGAGGGGATGGTTAATGGGTACAAAAAATAGTTAGAAATAATGAATAAGACTGAGTATTTGCTAGGACAACAGGGTGACTATAGTAAAAAATAATTGTACATTTTAAAATAACTAAAAGAGTATACTTGGATTATTTAATACAAAGGATAAATGCTTGAGGTGATAGATACCCCATTTACCTTGATGTGATTATTATGCATTGCATGCTTGTATCAAAATATTGCATGTGACCCATAAGTATACACACCTACTATGTATCTACAAAAATTGAAAATACAAAAGTGAAAGTAAAAAAATGCAAAATCCTCTCAGAAATAAATACAAATGATAGCTTTTGAGATCACAAAATGTTCTACATTTCTTTAATGAGAAATCTAAATTAAAGCATTTCCTAAGTATCCTACAATTCTCCTGTAGACATATTACTTACACTTATATTTTAAAGTGTATATATATAGCTATATATATATAGCTATAACTATAGATATAGATATAGATATGAGTTAAATGAGTTAAATAAATGACCAGCATCTTATAAACCAGAAGCTTATAAATCTGGGAATCAGCCAAGATTATAAATATTTTATACTATCTGGGTCAAGTGGTCAAGTTTTGAGGTATCGCATTGTTTGGCTATATTGTTAGTTATCAACAGTGGTTATATTATTCCTAATATTAACTTAAATACAGTTTCCAAACTTACTGATTTTGAAATGTTGAAGTAATATAGTATTTTAAAGATTAGTTCACAGTTTATCTAAATGTTTCTAGAGAGGTTTAATTTCAAAGTGGGAAAATAAATTACTGTCTTACCACACAATTTGTTCTTCATATTAAAATAAAGACAGCAAAAATCAATATATTGCCTTATAATCCATATTATTTCTGTTCAAAATGTTATGATCTCAACCTTTAAAGGATATTTCACTTAAACTTTATTTGGTATGATTATGAAGCTGTGTATACTATATATATCATGGTTTATTAATGAATAAAAGAAACATTTTGAATGGAGAAGAAGACTGTTAGTTTAATCTCTGCTTGCTGGGTAGTCTGCCCAGGTGGCAGAACCTCGGTTTTAAAGTGTGTATTCTCATTTCTCCAAATTCTGTTTACATTTATGATGACTCATTAGACACTTCATGATTATAAACAACTGTAATGAGTCACAAAGGTTCCTCACTCCCGAAAAAGCAAAAATTTCTATTGGTCCATATGCTATCTACCTGTTAAGTAATATTTCACGCTAGTTGATAATGAGACACAGCTGTGGATATTTGCCATTCTCAGGCAAGTTCCTCTTAGCCAGCTTATTTTTTTTTCTTTCTTCCTTCTTTTTGACATTTTTTTTAACACAGAGTCTTGCTCTGTTGCCCAGACTGGAGTGCGGTGGTGCCATCTTGCCTCACTACAACTTCCGCCTCCCAGGTTTCAAGCAATTCTCCTGTCTCAGCCTCCTGAGTAGCTGGGATTACAGGTGTGCATCATCATGACCGGCTAGTTTTTATATTTTTAGTAGAGATGGGGTTTTGCCATGTTGGCCAGGCTGGTCTTGAACTCCTAGCCTCAAGTGATCCAGAGTGGCCAGCCTCCCAAAATGCTGGGATTACAGGCGTGAGACACCACACCTGGCCTTATCTAACTCTTCTAGATGCCCCCTTTCTGAAATATTAGTCTTCTAATTCAAAGTCTATGAAGATATAGAGAGTGCTCTGCATTTATATGCCATTTTGGTACCCTTCAGGTGGCTGTGCTGTGGAAGCAACAATCGTTCCCTTACCTTGCTTACGAAGCCCCAGTGGCAGAGCATATGCAAACTAAGAAGAGATTCTGGTCACAATTAGAAATTATTGGACTATGCCAAGGTTTCTGTTTTTGTTTTTGGCCTCTCCTTGCTCAGCAAATTTTAAGAACTCACCTTAAAGCATATTTTAAGACCCATTATAAGGCCTATACTGTGGAAAAATCTATCAAGACAAAGAGAATAGATCTTTCTCCTCTTCTTGAGGGAAGCCTTTGGTAAATATTATAGTAAGGTATTCTCATGAAAATTAGTGATTATGGGTCAGGTGCGGTGGCTCACACCTGTAATCCCAACACTTCCGGAGGCCAAGGCAGGCAGATCACAAGTTCAGGAGATTGAGACCATCCTGGCCAACATGATGAAACCCCATCTCTACTAAAAATACAAAAATTAGCCGGGCGTGGTGGCGTGGGCCTGTAGTCCCAGCTACTCAGGAAGCTGAGGCAGGAGAATCGCTTGAACCCAGGAGGCAGAGGTGGAGGCTGCAGTGAGCAGAGATCACACCACTGCACTCCAGCCTGGGTGACAGAGCGAGACTCTGTTTCAAAAAAAGAAAGAAGAAAATTAGCGATTATGTATCCTTTCGGTATGTTCATGTACAGGGGCTCATGTGAGCAATTTAAAGTTTTAAAAGATATTTTATTTATAAATTAGCCAAGTTCTAATAATAACTGGGGATCATATGTTGCAAGACAGGCTGGCAAAGTCCTACTGATGTATCAACACTACTGATGTATCAACATTGCTTACATCATCTAGAAACAGAGAGAGTATAACACCAAAATGCAATTCTAGAAACTTGTGCATGGTCTATACACAAACCAAACTAATGAGGATATTCATACTACCTGTGACTCTTATAACATGAGATACGAAGCAAACAGAAAACTGGACCTTCTCCCACAGGAAATGTTAGTAAGGCCACTGATTACTCCTCAGTGGCCACCCACACTGGGGGAACATGCAGTCCCACATAATGGAGTATTAGATTATTACAAAGCTCTGATGACTTTTGCCAAAGCATTGTATTCACTGTTGCAAGGAGCCCTACTAGTTGACTCAGAAAGATGGTTTTCTATTTGAAATCCTGGCAACTTGGTCTGTATCAAGGCTTACCAGCAGACAACATTACTCAAACCTCAAATGGAAGGGACCTTATCAAGTCCCACTGGTCTGTCAAGCGCCAAGCTTTTTTTGTCTTGGATCCACAGCTCCCACTGTAAGAAAACATCTTTCCTCTTTTCCTCAATTTAACAGCTTTTTGCTACTAATACATTTTATTTTTAGACATAGGAATCAGTGACATACTTCTCACCTGAGTTTCAGACCAGAGATGTAGATTACAGAAAATTCCTCATAATATCTTAAAACTACTTAGTAGGTAAAACCTTTACTCTGACCTGTCTTGCTAACAACTGAACTCAACCTATGTTTGAGAATTATCCAACAACTTTCCAGATATGCTGTAAGTGAATTCCATCTTACAAAAACTGATAAGAGTTTTAAAAATGTCAAAGAAAGTCTTATTCCAGACTTCACTTACTTTTCCTACACCTGGATTGTAATTAGCTTCCTACAAATACAGATCTACTTTGGCCCTTCATGCATCAAGCTTCAGTCTTGGCCACCTTGAACTGAGTCCAGGGCTTATAAAAACTTCTAATGTAAAACTTACTGTAACTATTTGTTTTGTCTGGTTTTGTCAGAAACCTATTTCATTGCCTTTCATTGGAAAATAAAATATTTCTTAGAACCTGTCACACAATGTGGAGAACAGTATGATTGCTAATCCTCTCGCTTTCATCAGCCAAAGAAGAGTCACCACTAAGATCAATAGTGTGTGGTAGCCAGCAAACACCTCGAAAGAGAACCATTTCCACGCTGTTCTTTCTCAGCCTTCTGGGCTGGTCACTGAGTTGCAGTTCTAAATTGAGGGGGAGTCACCATCAAAAATCAAATAAAAGTGAGTCTGTCCCAGCACTGCCCCCAGTTACTTAAAGAACATCCCCCAGTGTGTTATTTTCTATGAGAGTTCAAAGATACAACAAATCTATTCCAGCACTTAAATATTAGAGGTGTTAAATGTTTATAAATTCTGAATGTGCTCTTATTCCCTCCACCAGCAGATTTAGGAGACACAGAGAACCACACAATGAGAAATCTTCCTGGGGAGATAGGAGGAGTGAAAGTCCTACCAGAACGAAATCAGCTTGATTCTACTGATGCTTGCTACCCCATATCATGAAAGTAGATTTAAGCCAGTCTTATGAATAGCAAATCCAGGCTGTAAGAGTCTACTTGGATAGACAAAAACCTCAATTATAAAAACAAAACAAGAGAAAACAACTCAAAGCTTACCTGAGAGTCTGTAGTTTACACTCTGGGTGTTTCAAGGCTTCACATAATGACTTTACTCCATTATCCCCTATATCACTCCCTTTTAGGTCAAGATGCATCAGATTCTGGTTATGAATCAAAGAAGTAGAGATATCCTGACAACCATCAGGGAAAGTGATACATTTCAACCTTCAGAAGAAAAGCATGCAGGAGGTATTACAAAATCATTTCTCTCCTTGGTTACAGGATCTCTTTCTTTTCAATCTAATTCTTGGATATTACATGAATATTCTTTTATCTTATTTTCATCTAAAACAATTGGGTTATAACTTCAGTTTCTATTTATGTCCTGATAATTGACACTCCCAAGTTTTTTTTACCTTAAGGCAAAAGAAGGTGATAACATCATGAAAAGCAGAAGAGGAGCCTCTTAAACCTGTAATCCCAGGAATGACTATCAAAAATTATCAGGGCCATTCCAAGTACTAAAATAACATTAATTCACAATAGCCAAATCTTTAAATAATCCAAGGTTAATTCACAATTAGCATCAACTGTTTGATGTGCAGTAATAACAAAACACTGTTGCAAAACATACTATGTCATCTTGGGGACTTTGCTAGTTTTAGGAGGCAGGTGTACAGAGGCAGCCCAAGCAAAATAATGAAGTTAAATCTGCCAATTTTTGTCCTACTTTCTACCTACTAACTCAGTCAATGTCAGATATTTCTGATTCTTCTATAGTGTCTCTGCTAGTCCCCAATGCCCTTCTGTTCACTGTCCAAAACCTTGCTTTGTAACACCACCTTTCCTCCCTTCTGCCCCCCACCCACCCTCACTCCCCTCACCCCAGGCAAGTACACACAGGAAAATAAAGATTTTACCCATTTACAGCACTAACCATCCTCATCTAATAAAAGTGCCTAAGGCACTCAGTAAATATAAATGGCACCATCTCACTTATTAGGGAAAAGAGACCACAGTAAGACCACATTAAGGTGGCAGACAGAGAACAGTCATCATGGCATCCTCCCACTGATGCAACCCTCCCATTCTAAGAAAGGAAGTCAATTAACCCAGAAGGGATTGTCTATGGTGAAGATCTGAATTGATGACATCCTGTGAAGGGACAATATGGGGTAAATGTTTAGGGATGAGTGGAAAGGACTTCCAGGAACCCCTTAATCATAACATACATCTAGTTGCCTTACTACATCTATATGGAAGGCCAGACCTACTCTAGATGCTTGAAATCCAAGGTCAGAACTCACTAAAAACACTGAGATTGGGAGGAAAATATTTGATGAGAAGCCTGTCCCCACCCCCCGCCCAAAATAACATCTATTTTTAGTACTAATGGAAACAAAGATCTATCATTTGTTCAGCATTCAGTTCATACCAAACGACAAATGTACCTTGCACACATTTACAGACACAAAATACAGAGATTAGGATCAGTTTCAGCTCCTAGTGGAGTCCTTACAGAAAAGGGTAAGAGACATGTGAACATTCAACGTTTTAAAGTGATTGAGTATCTAGAATCAAATTAAGATAAAATTTTAAAAAGACTGACAGCAGCAAATGTTGGCAAAGATTACCCTTATTCTTAATAGGTTAAAAACTGGAAACCGCCAGGGGTCTTTTAACAAGAGAATGAATAAACAAATTATAGTATTGTTATACAATGGAATACTAATCAGCAGTAAAAAAGAAACTACTGAAAGTTGCAACAACATGGATAAATTTTAGAAGATGTTTTGTTGAGCACAAGAAGATGGATACAGCCAGGTGTGGTGACTCATGCCTGTAATCCCAGCATTTTAGGAGGCCAAGGTGGGCAGATCACTTGAGGTCAGAAGTTCGAGACCAGCTTGGCCAAGATGGTGAAACCCCGTCTCTACTAAAAATACAAAAATTAGCCAGGTGTGGTGGCACGTGCCTGTAGTCCCACCTGCTCGGGAGGCTGAGGCAGGAGAATGGCTTGAACCTGGGAGGCGGAGGTTGCAGTGAGCTGAGATTGCACCACTATACTCCAGCCTGGCAACAGAGCAAGACTGTCACAAAAAAAAAAAAAAAAAGAGAAAAGAAAAAGAAAGAAGATAAATTTAAAAAAAAATACATGCTGTGGAATCAATCAAAATGATTCCAAAAAGACACAAATTATTGTCTCTGGGACTGGATGGGGTGAGAAAATTGAACAGAAAGGGATAGGCTGGGCATTGCGGCTCATGCCTGTAATCCCAGCACTTTAGGAGGCTGAGGCAGGAGGATCTCCTCAGCCCAGAAGTTTCAGACCAGCCTGGGCAACACAGTGAGATCCTATCTCTATGAAATAAAATAAAAAAAAAAATCGCCTGGCATGGTGGTACATGCCTGTAATCCCAGTTACTTGGGAGGCTGAGGTGGCAGGATTGCTTGAGCCCAGGAGTTCCAACTGTGATGGCATTGTTGCATTCCAGTCTGGGCAACAGAGTAAGATCCTGTCTCAAGAAAAAAAAAAGAAAAGGGGTATAAGGGAACTTTCTGAGATAAATGAAAATATTTTCTATCGTTTTGGATGTGTTGATTACAAAGATGTTTACATTTGTCAAAACTCAACAAACTGAACATTATTTGTGCACTTTATTAAATGCAAATTTTTCCTCAACAGAAAAAATTTAAGAAGATAGTAAGTTCCAGAACATGTCCTTGAAAGTGCATTGGTGACCTGCCTAGAATGTTTTAGCTCTGTGCTCTTCACTTAGAAAGTTCTTAATCAAGCCTGAAAAACCCATGTAAACAGCTCCTATGCCCTGTGGAATCACTCTGAGAACAAGTTAGTAATGATCTCATGTCCCCAGAGGATTCTGTTGTTCCTGTTTGAGTATTTTACACAGTGGCTTGTAAGTATTTGCTAGCATTGGCTTCCCCTAACGAGTATGAGTGGAAGGTGGAACACAAAGAAATTAGAATTACTCCATTAAATTTTCTCATACCAGACTTACAGTAGCTTTTGTAGTTTACAGTTTGGGTGCCTTAGTTCTTGATGCAGGATATTCATTGCTGATTTATCAAGGTTGCTATGGCACAGGTCCAGTTCTCTCAAATGTTCATTTGTATGAAGCACAGAACAGAGATCTTGCCACCAGTGAGTAATGCGATCACCATCCCTTTGCATAAATAATTAAAAAAAGAAAAACAATGCTGATTTTATTTCAGCCTAGGCAACTCTCAGAAGATAGTATTGGGGTAAAAGTAAGTGTATTTTGGAAAGGCAAGAGCATACAGTGCAGCTCCACCATGGGCACAGTCCATAAGGAAGTCTTCCTCTGGGCACTCTAGAGGCCTTATTTGTCCAACAGCTCTCCCACTTCCCATCCACTCCCCTCAACACACACAAAATAAAAACCAGAGAGGCTTTACTTTAGATGAAGCAACTCAGGAGGGATAAGAGAGAAGTATTCAAATACTTGAAGAGCCAATATCAAAAAGAAAAATAAAATTCGGTCACAAAGAATATGATTAGGATTAGTGGGTAGACATTAGGTGTAAAGTGGTATAGATTAAAAACCACAGGCCTGAGACACAGGTCTACCACTTACTAGCCATATTAAGAGAGTTGCATCAATTCTTTAAGTTACAAGTTTTCATCATCTATAAAATGGAAATGTTATCTCCTTTCACAGAGTTGTGGAAATTTAATAGTGCATTTTAAAGGGTACACAAAAGCACACTGTAAACTTTAAATACTTTATGATTTAATTATTAGAAATATTGTCAATAAACTCATGAACAAATAAAGGGTAATAAAACAGGGGACAACCTGGTGATTATAAGCTCAACAATGGAGCAGCTCTGAGTCCCAATTCAGCTCGGCCACTCACTAAACTGAGTTATTCTGGAAAATTTACTAACCCATGTGAGCCTCAGCTTCATCATCTTGATAAATGAAGGTAACAGTATCTATTTTTTAGGATTACTGTGAAGATTCAATAAGGCAATATATAGAAAATGCTTAGCAAATGTCTCATGCTGTAAGTGTTCCTAGTAATCAGTAACTGTTATATACATATATGTGTATATATTAAGTATAATATATATTAAAATATATAAAAGTCTAGTATGTTGCCTTATATATAATAGCTACTCAGTAAATATTCATTCCCATATCTTAAGTAGGAATGAATGACAATTCATAGTGATGTTCTATATCACCTGAGGTCTTAAATTTATAAAAACAAGATCATAAATTATTCATTCAAGCATTCAAGTGTTTCCTCTGTGCGAACACTAGATAAAATGGTGAACCAAACAGAGCTCCTGCTCTCATAAAGCTTACGATGTAGTTATATTATAGAAGAGATTGAGGTCACCTACAGTTTTTCTTTCAAAACATTGGGTTCTCTGGCTCCTTATTTTAGCAACAATGCCAACTCTAGTACTGGATAACTCTACAACATAGGTAAGGAAAGCTAGCAGGAGAACTGGCAATCTAGTGGCCAGAATACTGTTCTAACATTTACTATTAGGCATAAAAGACGTTTTAATGCTCTGTTAAATCACATATTCTTTAAACAGAACTCTGAAGTCAGAATTAAGAAAATTGACTGAAGATTACTCACAATTTTCCAAGGTAGGTAAAGGTCATAGCATCAGGGCCCACAATTTCTACTCCCACAGTTTGCAAATAAATGAAATGTATGCTCTTATAAGAAATGAGTGCTTCTGAATTGTATATAATGGTACTGAAACAGCTTGGATAAAGTTAGCAAACCAAGAAATTACAATCAGATGTGTGAACTCAGTCAAGTTATATGCCTTCTTGGTACCACAATTTTGTGTGTCCTAAGTAAAATGGAAATAGCACCTACCTAATAGGACTATCAGAAGACTAAACGAGATCAAGGACTTAGAAAACTGTCAGGTTATGTGACAAGCACTCAGCAACTTAATTATTATTTGACGTGTGTTTGAATCAAGAAATTTTCTAGGTATATGTCTCTGAGTTTCGTAATCTTAAAAATACATAGAGATGGTTGCCAACAACATTAAATTGGATATTATGTTAAATATCCAATTCACTATACAACTATATAGCACATGGAAAGTCCTCAATTAATTTTATATACATCTGGGAATGAATTCCATAGTTCAATTCTTTCCTCAGATTTAGACAGGTAGTCAGAAAAGGCAACTTGAGAAAGGAGGTAGAGTAGAATATACATAAAATACTTAAGGTTCATTTCCTTTTTCAAAAATGTTTATTTAGCACCTACTCTTTCTTACTAACCTCCAATGTCTTCAGATAGGCGTTAAAGGGCTGAGACCTTTCACAAACTACAAAACAAAGGCCAAAATCATTGTCTGGGCAATGGGGAAAGTAAGCTAGGTCAGTAGAGTGCAGAGGAATGTAATACAGAGAAATAACCTGTGTTTACCAGGTTCAGAAGGAAATTTCTGGTCCCTTATTATTCTGGATGACATTATCTTTATAAATTAAACATACTTATTATCATGGATGCAAGTTTGTGCCGTGCCACATTCCTCCTTGAAGACTGAAGTGCTCATTCCCCCTGAGTTGTTGGGATTGTCAACAATTGAGAGTCCTCAGCCCAGTCCCTCTCCTGGTATTGCCTTCAGGCCAAAAAAGCCATCTCAGGAAAGTTTTTGCCCACTCCTCACCAGTAGCCATGATTGGTCAGTAAGGGGTTTAAATGCTTAGCCTCCCTGCCTCAAGATGGGACAACTCTGAAGGATTATCTCAGCTCTGGGACCTCAGCTAAACAACTCCTCCCTCTGACAAAATCTACTTCTTCTCTGCCTTACAGGGCACTTCCAGGGAATGGCCCTAATACACTTACCAAGTGTTAGTTGGGAGGCTTGTTTTCAATGTCTTCTTCTCAAATACTGTAGTTACAGACAGCCTGATGGTCCGCAAACACCGGCAGTGCTTAAGGCAGAAGGAAGATACAAGCAAATGTATTTTCTCACAAATATTAATGGCAACCTTTGAGAAATATCTCATTGCCTGGCTTATAAAGGCTTTATCTTGAGTCTCATACAGATAGTGAAACAGCTCCAGAAACCCCAGCTGTGATGGAGAATAGTCACTGTTTCCTAATACTTCCATACACTGAAGTAACTTTGATTTTATCTTCAGTGACATTTTACAGTTAAAAGTCCTCTCCAGTTGTTTTACTCGATCTTCATTCAAAAGGCCAAACAAAAAGCACTTCATCTGTCTCAGTTGGGGGTCTTTATAACTTGTGCTTTGAAGTAATGACTTCAAGTCTTCAAAAGGCTGGCAGGAAGGGTTCCCAGCTTCCCAATTGCCTTTCAACATATAGAACATAGCTGCAAAAAACTCCTGAACATGAAGGTGGGTGAACACATAGCAGTTTTCATACTCTGTGTCCTTTTGAATAATATTGTTGCTCAGAAAACTTGAGACATCAGATTTAGTTAACCCAAACCTTCTGAGATTTTCTCTGTAAAACACGTAAGTCATAGTCCATATTCCTTTGGCAGCGACATGGCACAGCCTTCTGAGCTGGACTTGGTTGGGTAGTCTAGGAGAGCATCCATCTACTGGTGTGAACAAGCTAGAAATATAGGAGGTAAACAGAGCCGTGGTTGTTTGGCAGGTCAATGTGACATCACCACCCTTCTCCATTTGCTGCTTCAGACAAGTACAAGTGGCCCAGCACACTAGGGGGACTTGGCACATGCTAAACAGCATCTCATTGCTTTTTAGTGAACTGAATGCTTTCATGGCCCACCTCTTATCTTCAAAAAACTGGTAAATATACTCCTCTCTTGCACCCTCAGACATTCCTAGTAGCTCTACATAACGGTGATTCTTCAACAACTGCTTTAGTCTCTTAGAAGTTGTGAGTCTTGTTGTCACCAATAAGGATGCCTCAGGGAGCATCACTTTCCTCAACAAACTACTCATGAGGAAGGACACTGGGTGTTCTTGGGTCCAGTCTTCGCACAGTGCAAATTCAGGTTCTTCAAAGGCAAAATTCAGTTCATCAAAACTGTCAATAATAAACAGGAGGCTACTTGGCTGGGATATGATCTCTTCAATGGGGCCTTCTGTGCTGGGCCAGTCCTTTGATATCAATTGAGCAAAGCTTCTCTCTCTCAGCTGGTTAATTTCTCTCCCATTGAGATAAAAGACATACATAAACCTCTGCTGGTAGAGATTGCCCTCTGCCCAATCTAACATTGCCTTTCTCACCAAGGTTGTTTTCCCAACTCCAGCAGCTCCCTGAAGCACCACGGTCTGTGGCTGTTCACCAGTTTTGACATCCACATCAAATAAGTGTTCCAATAGTTTTCTATCTTTCTCCGCAATTCCATGATGGAAATCTTCATGCTTTCCAGCCAAAGACTTCTTGTCCCAAGTGATGCAAAATTTTTCCTTTATTCTAATTCTGTATTCTGTTCCATCACCTAAGTCAGAATGGCAAAGGTAAAAACAGAACAAAAACAAAAACAAAAAAACCACATAATCAAAACAAATTCTATGAAATGTAATGTCAAGAATACCGAACTTGCAGTTAGGAACAAGAAAGAATGTAGGCTGAAATCAGAGCTGGTTTTGATTTTTTTTAAATAATATAAATCAAATAAAAATATTCCTATAGATTTAAAACCTATATTAGATACTGTAATATAAACCAGAATTGATGCAGAAAAATTAATTTGTGATGGGAAATAAAACTGGATATACTTTAGAGATATTTTTTTCTTCTTTGTACTTTTCCTTCTACAGAGAAAAAAGATGACAGACGTGGAGAACAGAAGTGTCATCCAGATAAAAAAAGAGCAGAGGCAACCATTAGCAATAATAGGGAAGACCCCAAGACAGATTTGAATCTACAGATCAAAATAATTTTCTCTGTACAAGTAAAAAGTTAATAGAAATAAACATTGAATCATGGCTCAAATAATATTTTGAAAAAAAGAAAAACATCCTAAGTGAAATAGAATGAAAATATAGTTAATCTTTACCTGTTTCAGTCGGATCTCTCTTTCAGATCTCTATTAAAAATACAGGATCTCAGGCAAGACCTCTCTGAACCTCATCGCTAGAGTATTTCCGCTTTTTATATATTCTCAAAACAGTATATTTTTCATTCACAGTACATGTCACTAGCTATAATTACTTTATTGTTTAAATAAATGATGCACTTGGCTGGCAGCTTCATCACTGCATGTTCAGTGTCTAACACATCTCCTTGCACATAAGAAGTGTCAAATACATTTGTGCAATAAAAAAACGAGAGAATACAATCATATAATTGAGTACTTTACAACTTTTGAATAAGGTATAATTATAGGTACTAATATCCCCCAAATAATAACAAGAAAAGATATGAAGTTTCTAGGAATTATGTAAAATATGATCCTCTCCTGGAAATAAAATGAACAAACTTTATGTATCTGAAAACCTATACCATATACACCAATACATTAATACTGGTTATTTCTGAATAGTAGGATTGGGGATGGGGAGTGGGACAGAGTGAGAAACTCACTTTATGTACTTTTACAGTATTTGAATCTTTTTTTAAAAAAATAGCTCATTTTGCTTATGTGAAGTTTAAAAACAAAGATAAAACATAAACAAATGATAACTAAGAAATTCCAAAAAGCAAAACTAATGATTGGCCAGGCAGAGAGAAGAAAAACACTCTTTACCCAGAACTAAAACCTACCATGAAACTATAGTAATTCAAACAGCATAATGTTGGTACACTCACAGAGAAAATAATCAGTAAATCATTGCTGTACTTCTTATTTTCTATTTTGTACTTACAGTATTTTCCAAAGTTCCTATAATGAATAGTTTACTTTTATCACAATTTCCAAATAATAATTTGAAGGCATTTATTAGCTATCTGTGTGCAATTATCTGCACATAAGAGGGAAATAGCCATTAGGTTTGAAATAATAAAACAAAAATTATTAGCCCGTGAGTTTTTTTCTCATACCACAAAGATAAACTTCTTTATATTGAATCAGAAATGAAAGTCACAGTGGGAAGTTATATTGAAGGTCATTTAATATAACAAGCAATTTTTATATTTTAGTGCTTGGGATGAAGTTTTCAATTATTTCTTGAATGAAATAATGTGGCTTGTTAGAATGTGGCTGGGTTAAGAATAAAGGTTTCTCACTTGATCTAATTTTCTTTCTACTGTAATTCCACTTATATAAATTGGAATTAAATTATGTAGAATTCAAAACAAAGTAGGGAAATGGTGTTAATAAGCCAGTGGTCTGAAATTCCCAACCTTTTGGGCACCAGGGGCCAGTTTCGTGGAAGACAATTTTTCCATGGATGTAGGGGGCAGGGGTGAATCAGGATGATTCAATTGCATTACATTTATCATTAGATTCTCATAAGGAGCATACAACCTAAATCCCTTGAATGCACAATTCACAATAGGCTTTGTGCTCCTATAAGACTCTAATGCAGCTGCTGATTTGATAGGAGGCGGAGCTCAGGTGGTAAGGCTCGCTTGGCCTACCACTCACCTCCTGCTATGTGACCTGGTTCCTGAGGGGCTGTTGATCAGTAGGGGTCTGTGGCCTAGGAGTTGGGGACCCCTGTGTTAACTATGACTGAGAAGACTCAGTTCTAGACATGAGTTTTTATATGAACCAGTTGGTCACCACTCCTAGAATTTAATTACGGTACCATCTTTAAAGAAAGTAGGTGTGATAAATGAAAAGTTTCCTGCCAACTCAGTGACTTTTAGTACATAAAATATAAACATTAATATACCTTTGTGCATCAGCCCTTCTTTTAGCAGGCATTCTAAACACTGTTCTCTTGAGGACCCGAATTAACAAGGCCCTGATCCTGACTTTGGCCAGAGAGTGTTTTGCTAATTCTTTTTGGGTGACATTCAGGGAACAGGTGGGGTATTAGAAGAAGTTAACAAGATTTGAACAAAAGTCCTCTGGGAGATAAATCCCCATCCTGTATCAAAACTTTGAATGCCTCCCAAATCTGATGAAAGGCCTAACTACTCACCCAGCACTGCCTCCTGGTCTTGTGTCACTCCAACTTTGGCATCATCTGGTCCTATACTCTGGGCTGACCCTGCAACAGGTTCCAATAGGATCATGATATTTAATGAAAACAAAGTGAGCTTTCACGATGCCTAGAACAGAGGCCAGCATTCTCATCAGTGGTCCAATTCTATGACTATCTGGGTTTAAGAAAACTAAAGCTGCCAGAGCCTCAGGCTCCATAAGCTTAGTTGAGAGAAGAAACAATGTGATACAGACAACACTGAAGTAGGAGACCTCTTGCCATGGCCCCCACCCTGTAGCTCCAGGGCAAATAGTGTAGTGTAAGCCTCAGTTTCCTGAGATATATACATATATATCTAAAGCCTTGTATATGAGTAAGGAATTCTAGATGTTTACATTTCATACCTGAGAATGACTATAAATACTGGCTTGGATTATGTCCAATAATAATTTTCAGCCCATTCCTCATATTTCAGCAAATACATTAAATCATATTTGATTTCTCAAAATGTTGCCTAACTTATAACTTGTAGTTTAGGTGAAGGCACTTTATGGGACAATTCCTATCACTCAATTCCTTTGATCATTTCAACTGGTACAAGATGGATGAATTGCCCCCGATTAAGGAGCTAGGCTGAGTAACAGTACTCAAAACCCATCTGCCTTTCCTTCCTCAGATAATCCAACAAGCTCCCCATGCACAAGACCACCATGGAGCTTATGTCCCCCAACATGGTTTAATGCCTAAATCCCTCTTACAGAAACATTCCATTGGACTCCAGGAAACACTTCCTTCTTGCCTAGCCCCAGATCTGCCCCAGCATCACTCACAGTTGATCTCTTCTTTTGCTCTCTGACACAGATCCTTCAGGTTCATCTTGCCAAAGATTTTGAGAGTCACACTCCAGGCTTTCTCTCCTGGATAATACTTCTTCATCAAATTGGCCAGGTCGTCCCGCCTGGCCTTCTTCACTTCATTCCAGGGTATCAGGCCATGCTCAGGTTCCATGGTCTCCTTTAGGAATAACTTGAATGTATTTAATTCCTCTTTGTTTAGCTCCTCCAAATACAATAGCAGCCCAAAATCAGGAAAGAAGGAAGATGATGATGAATCTGCCATCTTGTCCAAATATTCAGGCCTCTGTGGGGGAAAAAAATAACCAAAAGCACATGGAATAAATGGGACACATGAAAAAGATTTGAAAATGAAATACTTACATAGATTAATTTAACAAACATGTGCAGAAGCCCACTGTATTAGGCTTGGTACTGACCTAGTGTCCTCTGTAATACATCTTCTTTCACAAACCATTCCTCTAATATAGACCACTATACTGTATATTTATTCCATCTTCTTAGGATTTATTCCCAGTCCTACCACTTATGAGCGATATAAATAAAGGTAATTCCTCTCTTTGAACCTCAATTTACTCTTCTACTAAGTGGAGAAAACAGAGCCAACCTCTAATTTTCATGTGGATCAAATAAGGTAGGGTTCATATATCACTTGGCACAGAACTGGCTCCTCCTAAGTATTGCTAACTGCCCTTCCTCATCCCTTCTATCCCCCACCAACATCTAATATATATCTCAGTCCATAAAACATTGTTATTGCACCCCTGCCAACACATTATTATTCATCAAACACATGCAATAGAATATGCTACCATCTACCTCTTCTTGTCATGTCATCTCTGGTCATAAATTCATACATAATTATTAATAGTCTTCCCTAGCACACAAGCTCCTTTAGTATACTTTCCCCAACACCACAGCTGTTCTGGGTGAGTTCAGTGTTAAAGCTCATCCAAAACATCCTCATCTCATGTCTTTGACATCAACTCCCATGACCTTACTGCTCTCCAGCAATTTACTCTGATGCTCTCACCCTAGGCTTTATCAATGACTACTCAGACTTTTAAATTGCAAACTCCTATAACCCATTTTCTATTAATATCTTCTGGTTAATTGAGTGGTTTCATGCCCTTACTCGGTGACAGTTCTTCAAACACCATCAAATCCTTTTGAGCCCTGTGTTTTCCCCTCATCAGCTTATTCAATTTCTTAGTCAACATGGGTGCTCCAGTTAATCACTTAATCCATATTCTCCAAAGCACCATCAAGTTTTCTTAATCTTTTTTGGTGATTTGCCTGAAGAGATAGAGCTAGTAAAGGGTGCAGCTGGAACTCAACTTAGATCTTTCACTAAAATTCCTGCCCTTTCCAGTCTTTCATAATGTCTCCCCCGATTCTTGCTAATATGATTGGAAAAGAAAGATGGATGGGGGAAATAAAAGTAGATAGAAGGGAGAGTTTTCCTTTTCAACAGAAGGTGAATTATCTCCAAACTTATATAGTAAATCTGGATTTTATCCTACAGTAATTGGTGAGCTATCAGCTGTTTTAAAGTTGTTTGTTTAACTACATGGTACAAACAATCTAGATTACAGATAAATCTGACAAAACAAGTCCTATAGTAATTTTCTAAAAAGTGAAAAGGAAAAGATTTGAGGAAACTTCAAAAAAGAACTCTGAAATTTCTCCAGGACATACAGAATATGGTAGGTGAGGGAAAGCAAGGCACAGAACACATCTTCTACTTCCTATCTAGAAATCTACAGATATCACTGCATGTGGGTTCATTTTTATCTTTGTCTTTCCTGTAACAAATGAGGGGAGCTCTCTTCCCTTTTCTATAGCTTATTTCTCCACCTCTTATCTAAATCTCATAAGCAATTGTTCCCAAAGGGATTTAATCCATTAGAAATCTATCTTCTTAGGCCGGGCGCGGTGGCTCAAGCCTGTAATCCCAGCACTTTGGGAGGCCGAGACGGGCGGATCACGAGGTCAAGAGATCGAGACCATCCTGGTTAACACGGTGAAACCCCGTCTCTACTAAAAAATACAAAAAACTAGCCGGCCGAGGTGGCGGACGCCTGTAGTCCCAGCTACTCGGGAGGCGGAGGCAGGAGAATGGCGTGAACCCGGGAGGCGGAGCTTGCAGTGAGCTGAGATCCGGCCACTGCACTCCAGCCTGGGTGACAGCGCGAGACTCCGTCTCAAAAAAAAAAAAAAAAAAGAAATCTATCTTCTTGATCTTCAACTTCTCCCTGTCCACTAAGTCCTACTCATTAGCACTTAAATGTGCCCAAATTTAACTTAGTCTTTTACAAACTTTCCCTTTACTCCAAATCCCTTTCATCTTCATAGTCAAACTCCTTCAGTCTTCTATACTCTATCACCTATTATACCTCCTCAATCCACTGCGATAGAACTTTTGCCACCACAATTCCACTGAAATAACTCATACCAATAACTTCCCTGTTACAAAATTCAAGGGGCATTTTGGGATTCAATTTTCCCATCTGTAAGCAGGAGTAGCAAGAGTACCTACCTCTGCAAGGATTGAAAAAGCTAATGCATGCACCTAACTTCAACAAGGTGCCATACGTCAATAATACTATTTTAACAAAGCCTTACATCTTGATATTTACTTGCCTCTTTGCTGTTGTAATCCCACACTTTTTTCATTTTCCTCCTCCTTTCTGGGTGTCCCTTTGAGCCGAGATCTATACGAGTCTGAATCCTATTAGCTTTCTACTATATGATATCTACAATTATAATAGAGTACAATATACTGTAGTCTCCTTCCCAAAGGTTTTATGCTGTTCTTGAAGAAATTTGTTTTGTTTTGTCTTTTTACCTTTTTAGAAAAAGGAACACATGTTTGGCGCTGTTTCTCTTATAGGAAGGCATTCATTCATTCATTCAAAAATGCCCTGAACTAAAATGGGAACCCATGGTCTACAAGGATTTCAATTTGCAAATTGATGTAAATTTTTGCCTATAACAAAACATATTTGTTCAAAATAATTAGCTCATATTAATGACTACATTTGTGAGGACCTAGTGTGTATAGGTTCTTTATAAAAATTTTCTCTAGACTTTAAAACAGACCTGAAAGTTAGATTTTATCCACATTTACAGATACGGAGTCTCAGAAATTAAGAAATTTGCCCAGGTCATAAAGTTGACAAATGGCCTATCATACTACAAAGCTTACTCTCTTTCTACTACATAGCATTGCCTTTTAATTTCACTTCAGTTTCCTAGGCACTGGAAATTCAGAGTTATACAAAATCTGTGTGGCCATGCTCTGTGATAGCAGACCCTGTGCTGAACACGACTGGAAGAGGAAGACCTCTAAATACAGCATGACTATCATTTGGGCCAGAGTAGTTCTAGGAGAACACAAAGGGACAAGGGATTCTTATCTAGAGAGGGTAGAAATATGGAGGTCTCAGGGAAGTAAGATTTGACCTAGGAAGTCGGGTGTTTCCACCCTTTTCATACAGTCTGGATTGATTTCCTTTCTCGGTCGCTCTAACTAAATCTCCTATAGCAACCTCAGTAATACTGAAATTTTAGGCTGGATACTTCCTTGGGGGACACTATATGTGCATTATATGATGTTGAGCAGTATTCATGGCTTCTACCTATTCGATGCCAATTAGAACCCTGGATCTTCTACAGTTGTGACAAACAAGAAATGTCTCTATATATTGACAAAGGACCCCAGGGCAGCAAACTGCCCCCCAGTTGAAAAAAATTCAAGAGTCTAACCACTACTGCTAAGTGTACAACTTCTTTTTTTTTTTTTGGAGATGGAGTCTCGCTTTGTCACCCAGGCTGGAGTGTAGTGGTGGATCTCTGCTCACTACAACCTCTGCCTTCCCTCCTGGGTTCAAGCAATTCTCATGCCTCAGCCTCCCAAATAACTTGGACTTCAGGTGCCTGCCACCATGCCTGGCTAATTTAATTTTTTATTTATTTATTTTTGGGTTTTTAGTAGAGACAGGGTTTCACCATGTTGGCCACACTGGTCTCCAACTCCTGACCTTAAGTGATCTGCCCACCTAGGCCTCCCAAAGTGCTGGAATTACAGTGACAGGCATGAGCCATGGTGCCTGGCCTAAATGTACAAATGATTTAATTCTATCATAATAATTAAATCAAAGAAAAAGAGTAGACAGCCAAGAAAATACATTCTCATTGGATTTCAATATATTATAGAAGAGATACCAAAATTGGGAGGAAAGAATTCAGTGTCATTCATTAGGACAACTTGTAAACCATTTTGACAATTAATTAGTATCCTCTTAAATCATCCCAGGTATAATTATATCTGGAAAGTATCATTAATACTTCAAACCAGGGAGGAGAAAACAGCAAAGAACATTCATCACAACTTAGGAAAGATGGGACTTACCAGTTTGGACACAATAAGGGAACTGACCAAGAACCACAATGAATATTTGAAGACATATTGTTAACGATGCTGAAATTAAAACCTCTTGTCCTTAAAATTCAAACACAAATGGCCAAACAAAAACAGCAAAATGTTTACAGGGAATATGGCAAATAAGCAGTTGAAGTGTAAATTAATAAAACCACTTTAAAACTGTTTGTATTAAGTACTAAAATTGGAGATGTCCACCCAGGTCCAAATTTTGGTTTCTAACCTGTACCATTTGCCAATAAAAGGAATCAGGGATCCTCTGAGAAACTGCTGATTCTAGGGCTAGGATAGGGAATAGATACGATGAGCTTATAGCATCTCATAGTGCCAGAAATAAGGAAAGGAAAATAATGGGGTATGCAAAGAGACTGAAGATACAACTGGAAAGAGTTCCCAATGGCCAAAATAAACAACAGTATTGGATTATAGCCCAAAGTACAAAGCAAGTATCCATGAGTCCATATAGATATAGATAAATGTCCCAATATATGAGAGAAAAGAGACAAATCTCTCTTAGAGAAGATTTCCAAATACTTTATGTAGGATATTCTCCCCTCCAGGAAATGGCTCTTAACCCAACTGCACCCCACCTTCCAGAGCACTGAGTGTGCTTATTGATTTCCTCCCAAAGAGAGGAGTATGGGAGTAGGTGGGGAGAGTGGAGAAACTTTTTAGTGAGAAGCCTGACAAACACTCTCCCAAGATCAAGACTACTATTATCAGCCATAAGTCACTGTGATAGCATGTACTATTGACACTGTGAATGGCATGTTACCACTGTGATATTCCTTCCCCAAACCCAGCATCCTAGTCTAGCCATAAGAAAAAATTAAAGTGAGGGACAAACTACAAATTACCAGACGAGTACTTCTCAGAACTGTCAAGGTCATCAGAAAACAAGGAAAGACTGAGAAACTTTCACAGACCAGAGGAATCTACAGAGACAAAATGACTAAATGTAATATTCAGGAATAGAAAAAGAACAATATGGAAAAATTAGTGAAATTCAAATTAAGTGCAACTTAATTGCCTTATTGTCTTCATTGTGACAAATATACCATTGTAATGCACAATATTAAAAATTGGGGAAATTGGGTGACAGGTACACAAGAAATTTCTGTAATTCTAATAAATACTATTCTAAATGGTTATTCCTTAAAACTGGAAATATACATACACTATGAAATAGCAATTAAAGTTCTTAGAAAACATCCAATAGAAATATGTGTGTAGGTATAGCAGGAGATATGCAATAACTACAGCAGCACTGCTTGTAATTCCTAAGCACTTGAAAAGATCCAAGAGTTCATCTATAGTAGAACCAATCAATACACTGTGGTAAATTCATACAACAAAATCCTAAACAGCAAAGAAAATATATTATTGCAGCTGTATGCCACTAGAATAAATCTCGTAATTAGTGAAAGAAGCCAAATCAAACAAGATTATGAAGTAGCTATCATAAAAGTCGGTTTCCTAATACCCCTGTGGAGATGAGGTGGAGGAGGATGAAGGGGGCCTTAGGTCCTGGTAATTAATGTCCTATTCCTTGACCTGCAGATGGTTTACATGAGTGATCACTTGGTAATCATTTACTAAGGTGCTTGTTTATACTTAGTGCAGTCTTTTATGAATTACAGTTCACATTAAAATATTGTTTTAAAAAGGTTCATATCCCTAAAATGACATGATACAAATAGATCAGAATAGCAATAAGGCAAATTTATTGTGAATAGCCTATTCATAGAAGGGGGAAAAAGCAAAAAGCAAATGGCTAACAAGTATTTCAGAAAATTTTCAAACTTAAGCATTTAGCACAACTAATGCAAACCAGGAAACAGCCCTTCTCAAAGTTCAAAATGACAAAAATAAGCTTTAAAAAACAGTACCATATAAAAGTAAGGAGTTAATATGTTATTGCTACACTCTTGAAAAACTGCATGTCTACTGAGAATTTTACAAACATGCATGAGTTTTCAAGCAGTATCTTCTTTGGTAAATTATCCACTGGGAAAAAAAAATCCTAAATACAGAAAAGAAAGTTTTGTGCATAAGAGTGTTTGTTTAGAATAGTAAATAATTGACAATAAGGATTCAATTATAATAAATGTATAAAAATATAGCACACACTTGATTTTTTAGTCATTAAAATGTCCTCATCATACAGCAAAACAGATGGCAATTATATGAAGATTACAACTAAGCAATCAAAACCTCTACATAAAAAAGTACTTAAAATAATTGTCACAAATTGTCCTAACTCAAAACACAACAGAGTTTAGGACAATTTGTGACAATTATCTTTCATCAGAATACATTCCTTAAATAAGTGGAGAAATAAAAAGGTAAAAAGGCAATATCCATTTGTTAAATTCCAAAGAGTTAAAGAAATGAATGCCTGGCATCTCTACTTGAATTTGGCGTGTTGACAATAATTGCTAACTTGCATAGAAAGAGCAATTTTGAGTCACTGCTGGAGTGGAGGGAGTGGGGGTGTTAAAGCACTAAAGCACTATAGGCTAGAGGAATACCAACGCAGGGAGCAAGCATGTACTACCTTACTAATATTTCTTGAACTTTGCTAGGGAGAGGTGGAGAGACAGATACTGATAACCTGGTGCACCTGCAGAGCAGTTTTTAGGTGGTTTGTTTCGTTTTCAGTAGGGAGAGGGGCTAGGAGGAGACCCAGAGTGAATGAAAGACGGCAGAACACAGGTGGCGGGAATAGCTTCAGACTGAAGGACGAACACCTGCTCCTGGGTAGAGAGGCGAGGGGCTTGCCTGCATTCGTCAAGCCTGGTGAAAGTGGGACTATTCATATCGTTTTAATCCAGGAGATTCTAGAAGTGGGCACCGCAGGCAGTGCCTGCCAAATTCCAGTACAGTTGGCAGGCATTCATTTCTTTATCTCTTTGGAATTTGACAAATGGATACAGGCCACACTAGGTCTCCAGCCAAAGGCTACTTGCAGGTGACCGTGGACTCGCACCCTCAAGGTCGCTTTTCCACTCTGGTCGTGTCCGGCGCCATGCCCCAAAGTGTCCCACCCTGGGATGTCCTGGCAACTCATCCTCTTGGGCCCTGAGTCCACATTCCTTTCATTTTCCACGCAGAATGTGGGCGCTGGATGGACTCACAGAGAACCCAACTTCCCATTTTAAAGTGGACAAAGTACGCATCCAGAGAAGAGGAGAGTCATTCCATACCTCGGTCTCACCAGGCGTTGGTGTCAAAGGGTAAAAGCGCCGAAAGCCAGGCCTCAGAGGGACAGGAAAGTATCAACAGGCACTTGTTGTTCCACGACAAAGGGGAACGCACTCTGGCCCTTAATGCCTCATCTCCCTTCTCCCCTGCGAGAGGAGCAAACCCTTTAAGAGGGCTGCGGGCCAGCCTGGGTGGTTGGACCCCACCGCCTGACCTAGCGAATCTCTCTTCCCATTGGCTGGAGGGGCCAAGGGAACGCTGCTCTCACTCTCCACCTCTATGCTCTTCCCCGCATTTACCGCAGAAGATTCAGCGTTCAATATAGAATCCTCTGCGCTCAGCAAACCTGTGGACGCACGTCCTTCCTCCTTGCCTTACCGATGTGGGGAAGAGGAAGTCGGGGAATTGAACCCTAGCTTTGAAGGACCTTTCCCAGACTGGCTGACTCCCAATAAGCAGTGTCCCTTTATTCGTCCATCTAATATCCGTACAATTATTGAGCATCTTATTTGTGCCTGTCAGTTTTCTGGGCCCTGTCTAGCAGTGAATAAAATATCCAAAGTCTTGCTCATCTAGCCCTTACCTCCATGGAGCTTACATTCTGTTGAAGGGGCGCAGATAATGAATTGTAGTATACCAGGTGGTGATCATTGCTGTGGAGAAAATCAGAATGGGCAAGGAATACAGCGCTGGGGGTGAGAAGTGGGAGATGGGTCCTATTTCTCTTTGAATAGGAAGAGAAGACACTACTAAGGTGATATTTGCAAAACGTGAAAGTGTGAGCAATGCAGATATCTGGGAGATGGAGCATTCCAGGAGGAAGAAATAGCAAGCGCAGAGACCCTCAGTTAAGAGCCTACTCGACATATTTAAGGAACATCTGAGTCAAATTGACCACAGTAGTCACCAAGGCTCTGTGTTGATTTATGGATAGTGCAATTTCATTCAAATTCCACATGACTAGAACTGTTCTAAGATGAATTCATGGCCTTGGACCCTGAAGACGGTCTTAGAAGCTAATAGATCTAGGAGCTTCAGGATTGAGAATTGCCTCTCAGATGAGAAACCTCTGGATCGCATGGGTAAATGGATGCTCTGTTCGGATGGCTTCCTTTTTCTAAGGATTACCCATTTGGAACAAGTTTTCATATTCATATAGCAGCAAGATTTGGGTGATTTATCCTTATTTAAGGTAGCATTTTTCCAGCTGGACTCTTCATGGAGAACTTCAAGCTTTATTGACAAAGGAGGAGCCAGTATTCGTTGGCATTAAGAAAATATGCACTCTAGGCAACTGATACTAAGGACTCAGGCATGCTAGTTAGCAAGACAGGTCCAACAACCTCAATAACAGCCAGAAATCAGAGGTTTAGATTATAAGTATTCATACAAAAACTACCTCAAAAGGATAGCCAAGTGTAGGGTGAGAGAAAAGGCAAACTCTTTTTAGTTTGGTTCCAACATACTATGTTAAATTGCTATAATGTGCTAATGTGCTGAATATTACATTCACGAATATGTACATCTGAAGAGAAACTATAAATTCTAGAAGGTTTGGTTTTGAAATTGTTTCTAACATGCACAGAAAACCACGAAATAGAACATTTTTGCTGTCCCATGAAGGATATCTGTATAAATATTCATACTGTTATTATCTTGTTCTATTTTCGTTTCAGAAGGACGTGCGCCCACAGGTTTGCTGAGCACAGAGGATCCTATATTGAACACTATATCTTCTGTGGTAAATGTGTGGAAGAGGATAGAGGCGTTTATATGTAAACTTATATTTGGAAGTGTTATTTCTTCAGAGGGATCTTATAAGAAACCTGGACTTTTGAAATTATTGCAATGCCTTGTGAAAGTGATCTTTAATATCTAAAAGGTCTGCAAATATGAGTGACTGTAGTACTTGTTCATTCATTGCTCTTAATATACTTTAAATGACATCTCTGTGTTGTAAAAAGGTAAAAATGCTTGTAGGATTTCTTTGTCAAATTGAAAGAACTTGTCACTTTGCTTCTCTATCACAAGCATAAAGGCAAAATAAAAGTGGTAGTATTCCATTTTTACTAAGAGTTTGAGAGATTGCCTTATAGGCCCCTAATTTCTTCCTGTCTGTACTTACATCAAGCCCTCCCAATAAACAATACACATTAAACATATCAATTCTCTGGTATGTATCCTTTTACATTTTTTTTTTCATGCTGCATAATTAAATTAACAGTCACATACACAAATACAATGAATAACAAAATTTGAATTACTCTTTTGTTTGTATTTTTACTCTCATCCAATAAATAATTTTACTTATTTATTTACTGGCTATTGATCTTTCCTTACTCCACACCTCCCCACCTAGAGAATGGATCCATAAAAGAAAGATTTTTATTTATTTCATTCTGTTTTTTATTCTCAGCACTTAAAGCAGTGAATGAATCAATCAACAGCACTTCATTAATGAAAGAAGAGAGTAAAGTGAAAACAAGAATGGCAAGTTTAAGAAATAACAATTAGTCCAGAATGGCTAATATGGGATAAGGGAGCAAAATAGTGGAATACGAATCAGAAAAACAGGGGGGAAATGAGAAAGGTAAGAAGAGAGATATCATGTAGTGCCCTATAAGCCACTGTAATACCTTGGCTTTCACTCTGAGTAAACTAGGAAGCCAACTGAGGGTTTGGGGCAAAGTGAATAATAACTATTATGTTTTAAGATAATCATCCTGGTTCTATATGAAGTATCCTGGAGCAGAGTAATGACAGAAGCAAGCAGACCAATTAAGAGGCTATTATAATAATCCAGATGAGAGAAAATGATGGCTAGGGCGAGGCTGGTAGCAGTCGTGGTAGTGAAAGTAGTCGTATTCTGAGTATTTAAGATAGAACTGCAAAGATTTGCTGACAGAACAGATTGGGAGGTAAGAGAAAAGAAAGGGGTCAAAGGGAAATCTAAGATACTGACTTGGGAATTTGGAAGAGAAATTGAAGATTGCAAAAAAATAAAAAAGCAAGTTTGTGAGGCATTTCAGGAGTACATTTTTGGTAAATTTGGGATGCCTATTAAACATTGAAGTCAAATTGACAAAGAAGGAGTTTGGAATTAGAATTCAAAGTCTGAGCAGGAGATATAAACTATAAGTCACTAGCTTATAGGTGGAATTTAAAGCCATGGAAGATCATTCAGGGAGTGAGAATAGAACATTCAAAGACTGATCCCTGAGGAATCGCTCTACTGTTTAGAAGTCACAGAGAGGGAGCAGACCTGGGAGGCGGCAATACAATTGTTTTCAAAAAAGCATGGAAAAGAACATCCGGAGAGGAAAACCTGAAGAGTGTGCTATCTAAATCTCCAAGTGAAGAAAATGTTTCAAGGTAGAAAGAGAGATTAATTGTACCAAATTCTTGAAATCAATTGTGCCAATCTCTGCTGATAGAATGAGATGAGACTGAAAACTAACCATTGAATTTAGCAACATTGAGACCATCAGTGATTTTGAGAAGAGTAGTTTCAGTGAGACGGTAGGGTGAAACCCTAATTGAAATAAGGCCAAAAAAGACTGGAAGGAGAAAAAATGGAAGACAATAGACTACTTTCTAAGATGTTTGGCTCAAAAGGAAGGACAGAAATGATACAGTAGCTGAGGGAGAAGTGGGCCTGCTATAGACTAAATGTGTCCTCCCAAAATCATACGCTGAAACCTAATCCTCAGTCTGATGGTATTAGGAGGTGGAGACTTTGGGACATGATTGGGTTGTGAGGGCAGAGCCTTCATGAATGGAATTGGTGCCCTTATGAAAGAGGTTCTAGAAAGCTCCCTGGTCCCTTCTGCCATGTGAGGTCTCCACAAGAAGACAGCCATAAATGAACTGGGAAATAGCCCCTCACTAAACTGAATCTGTTAGTGCCTTGATCTTGGACTTCCAACCCCCAGAACTGTGAGCAATAAGTTTCTGTTGTTGTCAATCATCTAGTTTATGGTATTTTGTTATAACAGCCCACACTAACTAAAACAGGGCCATAGAAAATTTTATTGTTTTGTTTTGGAGAAATGACAGCATACTTGATAATGGGAAGGATATAGTATAGAGGGAAAAATTGACATTGCAAGGGAGGGGAATTACTGGAGTTAGGTCATGTGAGCAAGAATGGATAGAAACTAGTCACTACATGAACAGGCTTCTAGCTGAAAAGGGGCACTGATGCAGGTAGGTGTGTGAATGCATTGTGTGGATGGGCAAGGGTATGGAAGTTCTCTTTGCTTATATTCTCAGAGCAATTAAAAACACATTCAACAGTTGAGGATGAAGATGGCAAAACTCATAATCAGTTTTGAAAATGTTCTATGGACACAAAATATACCATCAATTCTAAGGTTACAAGATTTCTATATATACCTTTGAAATTCAGATTATTAATTACACGATTCAAACTGTGCATGGCTTTATTTTATTGTATCCTAGTTCTAATTCTAAAACACATATATTGAATTTCCCCATAGAACTGTATTTTTTTAATCAAGTAGTCAAATTTATGCATTTTTGCTCCATGTATTTAGCGGGTTTGATGGCATTATACTTCTTCATAAATTGTATCTTTTATCAAAATATAAGGTCAATCTCTTTATTTAGTTCTTAAATTAACTTTCGATTATTTGAAATTTTTGCTCATTTGCCTGGTATCTTTTTTTACTTACTTCACAGATGTTTCTCGAAAACAGCATATGGTTGGATTTTTTTACTTGAGTGACTCTGAGAGTTTCTTTCTATTGAAAAATTCAGTCCATTCACATTTAGTACAATGACTAATAATTTATTGCATTCTTTATACATGCAACTTTTGGTTTATTATTTATTTTATATCATAGCTTTCTCTGTTTCCTTGTCTATAATTTTTTGTGGGGTATTTCTGTTTTGGGTTTGTTATTTATTTGGAGTACTTTCTTGAATTGTTAACTCGGGGGACATCTGAGTGATACAGGCTCTGAATTCTTGAAAATCCTTAAACCTTTCTTTCACTACATTAGGGAGAAATGATATTTTGGCTGATGTATTGAAGCCCCTTTAGCCTACTAGTCTATACTGCTATTGAACATTTTTTAGCTTCCAACATTACAAAAGAGATGTCCAATGTCATTTTTATTTTTAGATAACTTACCCTTTTAACCTAAAAGCTTTTCTCTTTATCCTTACAGTATAGAAAGTATGCCTTTTTATGTCTAGTGGGTCTTTACTCACTAATCCAGACTCAAATGTAGTGAGTTATTTGGTCTACATTCATGCCTTCTCAAAAATTTTCCACAAAAAGGCATTTTCTATTATTCTGTTAGTCATTTGTTTCTTCACTTTTATAAACTCTTTCCTTTTTCTTTCTCTTTCCTTTCCCTTCTTTTTCTTTTTCTTCTCCTTTCCTCTTTCTTCCTCTTTCTTTTTTTTCTTTTCTCTTTCTTTTTTTTTTTTTTTTTTTTTTTTTTTTTGAGACGGAGTCTCACGCTGTTGCCCAGGCTGGAGTGCAGTGGCGCGATCTCGGCTCACTGCAAGCTCCGCCTCCCGGGTTCCCGCCATTCTCCTTCCTCAGCCTCCTGAGTAGCTGGGACTACAGGCGCCCGCCACCGCGCCCAGCTAATTTTTTGTATTTTAGTAGAGACGGGGTTTCACTGTGGTCTCGATCTCCTGACCTTGTGATCCGCCCGCCTCGGCCTCCCAAAGTGCTGGGATTACAGGCTTGAGCCACCGCGCCCGGCCTCTTTCTTTTTCTCTTTTTCTTTCTCTCTCTCTCTCTCTCTCTCTCTCTCTCTCTCTCTCTCTCTCTCTCTCTCTCTCTCCCCTTCCTTCCTTCCTTCCTTCCTTCCTTCCTCTCCCTCTTTCTCTCTCTCTCTTTCTTTCTAAACTTTTGTGTCTGCATATTAGGTCTTATAGATCTACTATTTAAGCCTATGATCTTTTTTCATTATTTCCATCTCTATCTTATTCCTCTTCTATGCTTTCAGGTATTTCTTTAACCAAATCATAAAGGATACATTTTGGCTCAAAAAGTGACCATTTTTCCTCCTCCACCTCAATTGCTAACATGCTTGATTAGAAAAAATTAGACTTTTTTCACATTGTACTCACATATTTTTCTCATTCAAATGTACAAATGTTCTAAGGTTATTAGAGATATTTATAAAAATACAATGTAACATAGACTTGCATGCATGCACATACACACACACTCATGAAAGATTTGTGACAGACATGGATACAAAGCAGCAGGGGTAAGAAAGGTGGTCCACAATACCTACACAGATTCCAGAGACCTCTCTCAGTCACAAGGTTGTGCTTTATGGCCAGCAAGTGAACCACTAAGATATTTTGATTTCAGGGAAGCCACAGCTCATTCAAGTAGGGGTCTTTTATACTACAACTGTCATGTAGCTGAAACCAAGCTATGGGACCAGGTTCAATAGCAGAAACCAAGATAGCATAACAGAAACCAGATGCAAACCATTCATCAATACATTTTCTATAAACAATATTGGCAAGCTGTTACAGATTTCCCTCTTGGTATTTTTTGGAAAACTACATTAGCACAAAACTGCATTAATTCCTATGTAGTATATTCTATTCTGGTTTGGTCAAGGATCAATACCATGGCTCCAGGGATCCCTGGAAATATTTGTAGGATTTCAATATACCATTTCAGACTTACAATGAAATTATACACTGTGAGTTAGAATTTTTCATCAGGCTTGGAAAATTATAAATCATTATTTCTTCACATATTGATCTTTGCTCACTTTATCTTTTCTGAGACTCTAATTGTGTATGTTAGATATTTTCATTGTGTTCCCTATGTTTCTGATATAGTATGGATATTTGTTACCACCGAAATCTCCTGTTGAAATGTAATCCCTAACATTGGAGGTGTGGCCTGGTGGGTAGTATCTGGGTCATGGGGGTGGGTCCCTCATGGCTTGGTAATGTCCTTATGATAGTGAGTTCTCATGATATCTGCTTAAGTGTGTGGAACCTCCCTTCCTACTCTCTCTCTCTCGCTCCTCCCATCATGTGAGACATGCCCACAGCCCCTTCACCTTCCATCATGATTGTAAGCTTCTTGAAGCCTCCCCAAAAGCCAAGCAGATGCAAGCACCATGCTACCTGTAAAACTTGCAGAACTGTGAGCTAATTCAACCTGTTTTCTTTATAAATTATCTAGTCTCAAGTTATTTATTTATACAATGCAAGAATTACCTAATACAATTTATGTTCTTTTCTTCTCTGTACTTTAGCTTGGAGATTTTTATACATAAATATAATATTTTCATATAAATATAAATATTTATATATGAATCTATTTTATATATTTATAAATGCTTATATATTTATATTTTATATGTAAAAATAGATTTATATATAAAATAAAAATTTTATAGTAAACATTTTTATATAAAATGTTTTTAAAAACTCTCCAAGCTAAACATATGAAATATATATATTTTATATGTAATATAATTAAAATTATATGTAATATATTATACATGTAATATAATATGTAACATAATTAAAATTATATATTTAAAATTTTATAAATTTATATAATTTAATTTTACAAATATACTTTATAAATCTTAAAATATCTATTTTAAGATTTTATATATATAAAATTAAAATTTAAACATATATTTAACATTTTATATGTGTATATAAAATTTATCTTCTCATTTAGGTATCTGTATTCTTTCCTCTTTTTCTCTGGTGGATCTGATCTGCTGTCACACACATCTATTACATTCTCAATTTTATTTTTATTCATAAAATTTAAATTTGATTTTCAATTAAAATTCCCGATCTTGTCAACTCTTCTCCATTACTGAACATATTAATCACAATTATGTTTAAATATATATTTGTTAGCTCAATAATTTAGTCATCCATGAATTTGTTTCTATTGTCTTTTTTTCTGACCTTATAATTTTTGGTTGAATTATCAGACATTGTATATGAAACACTGTAGTAGTTCTGAATGATAACATTCCTCCTGAGAGAGTTCCTCTCATAGGCAGTTAGAGAGGGGGCAGATAATAACAATCCAGTCAGGTATGGAGCTGACTCAAAGTTGAATTGCAGCTCCATCTCTATTTATTGCCAGTTTGCTTCTGTACTTATTCTTTTGCTCTCCAGGAATTCTAGTTGGGTATCTCTTTCTTGGTGGGTTTTGAACTATAATTCCTATTTCCTCTGATCTGTGATGAGACCTCTGAAAATTTTCTGTGCACTTCAACAGTTTTCTTCTTATCTTCTTTTCCTGTTCATCTTAAGAATTCTGCTAATGTTTGAAGAGAAAACCACCAGGTTTTAGGTTGGCTGCTTAAAGATTCCCTTTTCATCAGGATCTTGGCCCCTACATTCCTTGCTGTCTTGTCAGACTTGACTCCAATTTGTGTTCTTAGTTACGTGACACTGACCAAAATTACAGAAAATTCTATGCCCTCAAGCCACAGTCCTATTCTTAGATTCTTCAATTATTTGCTATGAAGAATCTGCAACATCTTGGACTAGGAACTTGGGCTATCCCTCTCTTCCCATGCAAGGCAGTTTCTTCACTCCTCCCCTGGGTACATCTCTAGGCATCTGGTGACTGCTCCCAGGACCCTCATCAAAGATGGTGCTTTGGGTCTCTGCATGTTCAAGCCAGGGTGGGTCCATGACCAATGATTTTCAAAATGTAGCTTCCAGAGTCATAAAAAATGCAGATGCTCATTGTGTGGTGGACGGAGGCAGATAGGCTCTGGGCTGCCCACCCCTGCTAAACCCCAAACTGTAACTGGGTAGAATTCATTCCTAAAAGTCTTGTGTATGCTATACTTGGTGCTCTTCGTTATTCATATTGGCCTCTACCCTTTAGCAGGTATATTTCTTCAGATACACATTTTGTTTCTCTGAAAACTGGATCCTCTTAGCTTTTTTTTTCTTTTAATTTTGGTTAGTTCATTGAGGTTCAGGTTCTCAGGTTGGAAGCAGTGTGGCAGAACAGCCCACTTCCAGTGTTCCTTCTTACTGGTCAATGTCTCTGCATTCAGTAATTCAACTATCAATTGTGGCTTTAAATATGTTGCAATTTACAGGTGAAAATACTTAAGGGTGAGTGGTTAAACAACCTGCTCAACATCACCTAGTAGATAACAATGATTGATAGCTTTTAACGTCAGTTCCGTCAGACAACAAAGCCCACATTTTTAAAATGCTATGCTATACTCTCTGAATGCTCAAACGAGGGAGGGTCCACGCCCAGTAATTTTCAAAACGTGGTCTCCAGAGTCATAAAAAATGCAGGTGTTTATTGTGTGGTGAATTCAAGCAGATAGGCGCTGGGCCACCCATCCCTGCTAAACATCAAACTGTAAATATATAGTTCACAGAGTACTTCCTATGTGCCAGGGGCTGGTTTAAGCATTTTAATTACACTAACTCATTTCAATCTAACAAGTCTGTGAAATAGTTACTATTATTATTGGCCATCAATATTATGCCTATTAAGCTGATGCTTAAAGGTTAGGTAGTCCAGCCAAGATCTCATAAGTAGTGTTGCCAGATTAGAATCCAAGGAGTCCCTTGCTTTTAACGACTATCCTACCAAAAGTTCCTTGCCTAATAAAATGTTTGAATATTACTGATCAAGCCCAAGTTTGAGGGACAGGGCCCAAAGATGCGAAAATATTTTCCTAATATAACACACTCAGGTAAATAACAGAACAGGCTCTTGCAACTCTGTGGTCCCAGGACACTGAGGAGGGGCTCCTTTTCATGGCTTCATTTCAGCTCCACTGTGCATTTCCCTTCTCTGCCTGGAGTCTCCAGAGGAGCCTGGGATTTGGCAGGAAGGCGGGAGGGAGGCAAGCCTCACTGGAGCAGGAACGAAGAGGGTCTCTGGCAACAATAGGACGGAATTTGAAAAGCTCTAACCTCGAGTTTAGAGCGATGCTAGCTAGTGCCAGGGCTAGTAGGGTGCTCATTCCGCCGAGGGCGCGGGACAGCAAGGACAACCACGCCTTGCCAACCAAAGGCGACCTGCCAGCGTTTCCTCGGGGTCGGTCGCGGCGGTGAGGGTCACAGAATTCTCCGAAGCCAGTCGCTCCGTTTCCAGCCACGCCCCCTTTCCCGGGGCCCTAAATGCTTCGGTAGTACTCCTATTCCGTTAATGCCGGTGCGTCCTCGCCTCATTCCGCGAGCGCTCGCAGCTACCGAGCGCCCGCAACTCCCGAGCGCACTGCTCTCCTGCGCCGGAATGCCAGCAGCCAAAGGTCGGGAGGCGCGGGATCCTTCTGGCCAATCAGGAGTCACGTTCCACCGCGCTGTCTCTTCCCGCCCCGCCCCTCCCGTATCCACGGAAACACTGCAAGTGTCTACTCCAAGACCTGGGACTTCCGTTTCGGTCCAGCAGGGCTGCGGCCATTGTTTGTGTGGACTGAGTGTTTTGGCCATAACGGGCCACTCTCACAGGCTCCGTTAAGTGACGTGAACTCTTGGGAGGACTGAGCCAGAAGCGAACAGGGCAAGACGAGCTGTGTTTGAAGGAAGAGGGGCAGAAAATCGAGGGTCAGGGACTGAGAAGCGACTCCGGTTTAGAAACACCGGAGACACCGGTGTAGGTGGGTACATCACGGCTTCTTTCCCACGTTAAGACTGAATAAAGGCAAGTAGAGGAGGGCAGAAGCAGCTTGGTCCCTGGGGTATGGGTGCCCGGCGTTCGGTGCTGGGGCAGAGTTCTGGCCGGGGATCTGGATAAGCAACGGAGGCCGCGCGCGTCTTCACTGCAGGAGCAGAGGACCCCCGGATCTGTGGCCAAGACCTGGAGATCCCGCTCCTAGAGAACCGTTGTGTGTCTGGTTCTCTGGTGCTTACACTTGGGCAGCCCGTGACGCGTTGGGGGAGCCCAAACCTGTCCTGCTCTTGGAGCACGCATGAAACGTTTTTTTCCTAGAGAATAAGGGCTCTTAACTAATTGCTTATCATTTTGCCCAGGAACCTACCTGTGATCAGCAAGGAAGGACTGGGTTGGCAAAGGCTCATGCCCCCATTTTACAGGTAAGGAAACTGAGACCTTGAAGATCTAGAAGTTTGGTCTGCTTTAAAGTTCTAAAGTGCTTGATGACAGAGTTGAGACTTTGATCAGGACCTGGGAGCTCCAGTTCTGGGATACTTCTCTAAGACTGCGGGTACCTTTCTGATAGTAAATCCAGTATTCCTGTTTAGCAAGTAGGGGAGGACAACGGAATGATTTTCTACTTAAACTGAACAAAATAAGAAAAATACCTTGAAAATAGATACTATTTAAGTTTGCTAGTGCTTTTCTATTATTATTATTAGTAGTAGTAATAATCTCAATAAATGAGTTGTATCTTTTGAAGTTTCTAGAGGGTTGCAAATAAATTTCAAGGTGCCAGTGTTCATAGCTCTCCGTTCTGGTCGTTGAAAGGAAACAAGAACATTCATAGGCTTCTTTTTGACCTCATGCTAGGAGATTTGTGCATCGTACCCAGTTAGTATATGGGGAATTTAATGAGTTTGGGAATTTAAAGTCATACCGGGTTTTCAATCCCCCTTCCTCCTCAGCTCAGCCATCTCAGCACTACCCTTCCCGAGAAGAGGAACACAAAGGAGGAAGGAATGTACACTGTTTTCCTCATAGTCTGATCCCAGGTGAGGATGATTGTCCCTGCATTCTTCATGGGTGGTGGAAGTAGTGGAAGTGGCAATGAGGATGGATGGATGACTGGACAGAAAATGTTCCTCGCTTGCCTGAGAAATTTTCAAGCATGCAGACTTGACCCTGCCCCAACCCAGTGTCTTTTCCCAATGTTTACTCATTCATTCATTCAGTCACTCAAGTCTACTTTATAATTCATGCTGTTCTTGGTGTTCTGAGATAAAGGAATAAATGTCATGGCCAGGCCTGTAATCCTAGCACTTTGGGAGGCCAAGGTGGGTGGATCACTTGAGGTCAGGAGTTTGAGACCAGCCTAGCCAACATGGTGAAACCTTATCTTTATTATAAATATGAAAATTAGCCAGGCATTGTGGTGGGCACCTGTAATCCCAGCTACTCAGGAGGCTGAAGCAGGAGAATTGCTTGAACCCGGGAGGCTGAAGTTGCAGTGAGCCAGGATGGTGCCACTGTACTCCAGCCTGGGCGACAGAGGAAGACTCCCTTTCAAAAAAAAAAAGTCTTAACATTGAGGGTAACAAATTGTGTGAGATTAATAATAATTTCTGAAGTTATCCACATTAAACAGTGCCAGAATGAGTGGCACTTAAAACACAGCAACAGAAACTCAGATTTGAACAATTATGAGTAGGAAGATATCATTCTAAATAGGAAAGCCATCATTTAGTCTCAGGTACAATTTGAGGGAACAAATAAGGAAACCAGGCTATTGACAAGGAAATGTAACATGAATGTATAAAGCCACATTGTGGAGGGCAATTAATGTTTAAATTTGTTATTTATTCTTGTGCATCTCTTCACATGAACCATATTGACAGATAGCCATTGTTGACCTCTGGGTATATTTACTTGTAGTCTTTTATCTAATACTTATTGTCTATACATACTCACTTGTCTGTACAAATACTGATATGTATGTATACATGTTCATTTGTACATGTATGTACACATGTACAAATGTGAACATATATGCACCCGTGTGCACACATGTATATAAAAAGATTAGTGTATATAAAATATTATTAAACAATTTGAGTCATGACAAATAGGCTTCATGAGGGAAGGAAATGTTCCCAGTATATAGAATTGTATTGTGCATATACTAAGCACTCAGTAAATATTTATTCAATGTATGAATAGCTGTTATTTATGTACATTTTTCACTTAACATATAATGAGCATTTTTCCAAGCATACTTTGGTAGCATGAGTTTTAATGACTATATAGTGTTCCATTCTAGGTATATACTATGCTTTATTTAACTTTGCTTTCTTTCTTTTTTTTTGAGACGGAGTCTCGCTGTGTCGCCCAGGCTGGAATGCAGTGGCGTGATCTTGGCTCACTGCAACCTCAGCCTCCCTGGTTCAAGCAATTCTCCTGCTTCAGCCTGCCAAGTAGCTAGGACTACAGGTGCATGCTGCCACACCCCGCTGATTTTTTTGTATTTTTAGTAGAGACGGGGTTTCACCATGTTGCCCAGGCTGGTCTCAAACTCCTAAGCTCAGGCAATCTGCCCACCTTGGCCTCCCATTAAGTTTGCTTTTTATTGGGGAAAATTTAAGTATTTCCCAATATTTTGTTGTTATAAATATCTTATAATACTTAACATAATTTATTAAGTATATGTCTTTTTATATTCTCAAGATATACTCTGAGAAATAGGAAAACAGAATCAAAGGATATAAGCATGTTTTAGGCTTTTGAAAAACTCACGTTCTCTTTTAGAAATGTTACATGATCTTGAACTCCTACAACCATTTGATTAATGATTCTGTCTTACTGAGCCTTTGCCAGCATTGAGTATTAATTTTTAAATTTTGCCTTGATTTGCATCCTTTTAATCCTCAGTAGGGTTGATTTTTTTACATATATTCATTGACTCCTTATATTCCTTCTTTGATGAATCGCCTTTTGATATATGTCACTGTTTTCCTACTGAAGTTTTTGTTTCCATTTGATAGTAGATATTCTGTGTGTAAAACATATAAATCATTTGTCATATGTTATAAATATTTCTCCTAGTTTATCATTTGCCTTTTAGTTTAAGGACTTGTTTATATAAGTTTTAAATTTGCATAAAATGAAATCTTATTTCTTTTACTTATATGGTTTTGTGCTTAGAAATCTCTTCTTCACTTCCAAATTTAATATGTAATTGCTTTAATTTTCCTGTTTATTGTGTTAAGTATTTTAAACTTTTAATTTTTAAACCTGTCAAGAATTGATTTTGATGTGAGAAATGACAGGATTTAAACATTCTTTTTACTTCCTAGTTATTTAATTTTTCTGCTAACATTTATCTTCTCTACTGACTGTGGTGCTACCTTTTCATCTACAAAATTACACATATACATTATGTATATGAAGATTACTTTTGAGGCTGTCTTGTTTTGTGGACCCTCTTCTTAATTCTTATACTGGTATCCGAATGTTTTTATTGTTGTCCTTTATATGTAGTGCATTTAATAGGCAATGAAGAAGAATGTAGCCTTTCTTTTTCACTCAATGAAGATAAAAAGGAGAGAGGATGACTTTTTCCACAGAATAATATTCTGATGATTTCCATTTTGGACAAAAAGATGTAAAAGGAACATATATATAATACGTTTTCAATAATAAGTATATGTTAATCTTTCATTATATTTAATCAGTATAGCACATTGGTCATAGTACAGGCTCCACATCTACTACCTAAGCTTATTGCATGTCTATCACTTCTTAGTACTGTGAACTAGATTGAATCACTTAGCCAGTCTTTTATCTTTATATTGGAGAAATAACAGCTACTGTGTAGGGCTGTTAAGAATGTTAAACAAGATCATACATATAAAAATAACTTACAACAGTGCTGGACATGAAGAACTCACTAATAATTGATTGTGTTAAGTTAGCTATTATTTGAACTATAATGCATATCTGATATAATTTTTTTAGTCACTAAGACATAAGAACTGAGACAGAGAATCAAGCTTAATTTTTTTTTCTGCCAGATGTCATCGTTTGTTCCAACATCATTAATTGAATAAGCCATCTTTCCCCCACAAATTTGATGTAACCTTTTTCATGTGTAAAATGCACTGTTGTACTCGTGTCCATTTCTGGATTTGTACCCGTTTCCATTGATCTTCTCTACTTCTATGTCAAGTCATGTTATGAATTACAGAGTCCTTGTTAAAGTTTTAATATGCCATTGAATTAGCCTTTCCTCATTATTCCACTTTCAAAATGGTTTTCTTTCAAAAGCATTTGAAAATCAGTTTGTTACAGCTCCTTCTCCCCCACATCAAAATCAAGATTAACATCTTGATTAAACCTGCTTGAAAACAGAGATAAGGCCGGGCGCGGTGGCTCAAGCCTGTAATCCCAGCACTTTGGGAGGCCGAGACGGGCGGATCACGAGGTCAGGAGATCGAGACCATCCTGGCTAACACGGTGAAACCCCGTCTCTACTAAAAAATACAAAAAAAAAAAGTAGCCGGGTGAGGTGGCGGGCGCCTGTAGTCCCAGCTACTCGGGAGGCTGAGGCAGGAGAATGGCGTAAACCTGGGAGGCGGAGCTTGCAGTGAGCTGAGATCCGGCCACTGCACCCCAGCCTGGGCGGCAGAGCAAGACTCCGTCTCAAAAAAAAAAAAAGAAAACAGAGATAAGTTTAGTTAGAACAAAATTATATTTATTTCTCCTAAGATTGAGCAGAGTCATCTTGTTTTTTCAACGTTTTTTTTTTTTTTTTTTTTTTTTTTGTGTGTGTGTGTGTGTGTGTGTGTGTGTGTGTGTGTTTGAGACAGAGTCATCTTGCTCTGTTGCCCAGGCTGGAGTGCAGTGGCACACTCTTGGCTCACTGCAACCTCTGTCTCCTGGGTGCAAGTGATTCTCATGCCTCAGCCTCCCAAGTAGCTGGGATTACAGGTGTGATCTGCCACGTCTGGCTAATTTTTGTATTTTTAGTAGAGACAAGGTTTCACCATGTTGGCCAGGCTAGTCTCGAACTCCTGACTTCAAGTGATCTGCCCGCCTTGGCCTCCCAAAGTGCTGGGATTACAGGCATCAGCCACCGCGCCCGGCCCCAACCTTATTTTTAGCCCTCAAATTCTAAGACTATCTTTATATAGGTTCTGAGTATTTTTGGTAAATTTATTTTTAGGAATTTATATTCTTATTGCTATTACACATTTCATTTAGGCAGAGCTTGCAGTGAGCTGAGATTATGCCACTGCACTCCAGCCTGGGTGACAGAGCGAGACTCCATCTCAAAAAATATATATATATATAATTTATATGTCTGAACTCTTTTTCTATACTCTTAAATTTTATGTAATTTGAACTTTATTGTGATGTATTTCATATAAGCAAAAGAATATATGAAAACATATGTACAATTTATAATAACATGAATATCTACCATTGAACTCAGCATATACTGTTTTTTCTTTTTAAGACAGACTGTTTGCTTTCTCTCCCACCCTGGAGTGCAGTAGCATGATCTCAGCACACTGCAACCTCCACCTCCCGGGTAATATATATATATATTTTTTTTCTGTGACAGGGTTTCCCCATGTTGGCCAGGCTGATCTCGAACTCCTGGCCTCAAGTGACCTGCCTGCCTCAGCCTCCCAAAGGGCTGAGATTATAGGCATGAGCCACCATGCCCAGCCTAAATCAGCATATACTTTTAAAAGCCCCCTGATGACTCCAAAATTTATTTCCCACCCCTTTCCTAAAGGGGCAGCCACTATCTTAAATGTTGTTATGCCTTAGTTTTTTTTTTCCTGTGCTTTTAACTACATCTACATTTCTAAACACAATTGTTTAGTTTTGCATATTTTTGAACATTATATAGATAGAATCACTGTATGTATTCTTCCATGAATAGCTTCTTTTGCATAATGTTAACTTTTACAGTGCAGCAATGTTGATTCACGTAGTTGTTCATTTTCACAGCTGTGTACTGTTTCATAGTATGAACAACTTATCTATTTTGTTACTGACTTTTTGGATTGTTTTTAGTTTTTTGCTGTTACAACATTTATAATGCTCTGTTCTTGTACAGATCTTTTGGTATACACGTGTAATCACTAGTTTATAATTCTAGTAGCAGAATTTCTGGGATCATGAATTCCCTTATGATTGCCATTAGTTTTCAGCTGATTTTCTTGGCTCTCTCAGATGTGCAGTCATATCCTCTACAGTTAATTTTGTCTAATTGCATTATCATGTAGTTTCACAGTAGTTTAAAAATTGTGGATTTGCAGTATCCTTGTCAACTTTCCAGTTTTAACGAGAATGACTTTAATGTTTTACCTTTGCGTTTAAGATATGTTTGTATGTCTTTTGGTTTGTTTTGTTTTGCATGCTTTGTCTGTAGTTTTAAATGAAAGATGCGTTTTGAATTTTAAGAAGTATACTTTTTGGCATCCATTAGAATAATCATATGGCTTTTCTTATTTGATGTTATTATAAAAGTTTAAAGTTTTTTTTTATTATTATACTTTAAGTTCTAGGGTACATGTGTATAACGTGCAGATTTGTTACATATGTATACTTGTGCCATGTTGGTGTGCTGCACCCCTCAACTCGTCAGCACCCATCAACTCGTCATTTACATCAGGTATAACTCCCAATGCAATCCCTCTCCCCTATCCACTCCCCATGATAGGCCCTGGTGTGTGATGTTCCCCTTCCCGAGTCCAAGTGATCTCATTGTTCAGTTCCCACCTATGAGTGAGAACATGCGGTGTTTGGTTTTCTGTTCTTGCGATAGTTTGCTGAGAATGATGATTTCCAGCTGCATCCATGTCCTTACAAAGGACATGAACTCATCCTTTTTTATGGCTGCATAGTATTCCATGGTGTATATGTGCCACATTTTCTTAATCCAATCTGTCACTGATGGACATTTGGGTTGATTCCAAGTCTTTGCTATTGTGAATAGTACCGCAATAAACATACGTGTGCATGTGTCTTTATAGCAGCACGATTTATAATCCTTTGGGTATATACCCAGTAATGGGATGGCTGGGTCATATGGTACTTCTAGTTCTAGATCCTTGAGGAATCGCCATACTGTTTTCCATAATGGCTGAACTAGTTTACAGTCCCACCAACAGTGTAAAAGTATTCCTATTTCTCCACGTCCTCTCCAGCACCTGTTGTTTCCTGACTTTTTAATGATTGCCATTCTAATTGGTGTGAGATGGTATCTCATTGTGGTTTTGATTTGCATTTCTCTGATGGCCAGTGATGATGAGCATTTTTTCATGTGTCTGTTGGCTGTATGAATGTCTTCTTTTGAGAAATGTCTGTTCATATCCTTTACCCACTTTTTGATGGGGTGGTTTGTTTTTTTCTTGTAAATTTGTTTGAGTTCCTTGTAGGTTCTGGATATTAGCCCTTTGTCAGATGAGTAGATTGCAAAAATTTTCTCCCATTCTGTAGGTTGCCTGTTCACTCTGATGGTAGTTTCTTTTGCTGTGCAGAAGCTCTTCAGTTTAATTAGATCCCATTTGTCAATTTTGGCTTTTGTTGCCGTTGCTTTTGGTGTTTTAGACATGAAGTCCTTGCCCATGCCTATGTCTTGAGTGGTATTACCTAGAATTTCTTCTAGGGTTTTTATGGTATTAGGTCTAACATTTAAGTTTCTAATCCATCGTGAATTAATTTCTGTATAAGGAGTAAGGAAAGGATCCAGTTTCAGCTTTCTACTTATGGCTAGCCAATTTTCCCAGCACCATTTAGTAAATAGGGAATCCTTTCCCCATTTTTTGTTTTTCTCAGGTTTGTCAAAGATCAGATGGCTGTAGATGTGTGGTATTATTTCTGAGGACTCTGTTCTGTTCCATTGGTCTATATCTCTGTGTTGGTACCAGTACCATGCTGTTTTGCTTACTGTAGCCTTGTAGTATAGTTTGAAGTCAGGTAGTGTGATGCCTCCAGCTTTATTCTTTTGACTTAGGATTGTCTTGGCAATGCAGGCTCTTTTTTGGTTCCATATGAACTTTAAAGCAGTTTTTTCCAATTCTGTGAAGAAAGTCATTGGTAGCTTGATGGGGATGGCATTGAATCTATAAATAACCTTGGGCATTATGGCCATTTTCATGATATTGATTCTTCCTATCCATGATCATGGTATGTTCTTCCATTTTTTAATGTCCTCTTTTATGTCACTGAGCAGTGGTTTGTAGTTCTCCTTGAAGAGGTCCTTTACATCCCTTGTAAGTTGGATTCCTAGGTATTTTATTCACTTTGAAGCAATTGTGAATGGAAGTTCATTCATGATTTGGCTCTCTGTTTGTCTGTTACTGGTGTATAAGAATGCTTGTGATTTTTGCACATTAATTTTGTATCCTGAGACTTTGCTGAAGTTTCTTATCAGCTTAAGGAGATTTTGGGCTGAGACGATGGAGTTTTCTAAATATACAATCATGTCATCTGCAAAGAGGGACAATTTGACTTCTTCTTTTCCTAACTGAATACCCTTGATTTCTTTCTCTTGCCTGATTGCCCTAGCCAGAACTTCCAACCCTGTGTTGAATAGGAGTAGTGAAAGAGGGCATCCCTGTCTTGTGCCAGTTTTCAAAGGGAATTTTTCCAGTTTTTGCCCATTCAGTATGATATTGGCTGTGGTTTTGTCCTAAATGGCTCTTATTATTTTGAGATACGTTCCATCAATACTGAATTTATTGAGCGTTTTTAGCATGAAGGGCTGTTGAATTTTGTCAACGGCCTTTTCTGCATCTATTGAGATAATCATGTGGTTTTTGTTTTTGGTTCTGTTTATATGCTGGATTATGTTTATTGATTTGAGTATGTTGAACCAGCCTTGCATCCTAGATATGAAGCCCACTTGATCATGGTGGATAAGCTTTTTGATGCGCTGCTGGATTCGGTTTGCCAGTATTTTATTGAGGATTTTTGCATCAATGTTCATCAGGGATATTGGTCTAAAATTCTCTTTTTTTGTTGTGTTTCTGCCAGGCTTTGGTATCAGGATGATGTTGGCTTCATAATATGAGTTAGGGAGGATTCCCTCTTTTTCTATTGATTGGAATAGTTTCAGAAGGAATGGTACCAGCTCCTCCTTGTACCTCTGGTAGAATTCAGCTGTGAATCCATCTGGTCCTGGACTTTTTTTGGTTGGTAGGCTATTAATTATTGCCTCAATTTCACAGCCTGCTATTGGTCTATTCAGGGATTCAGCTTGTTCCTGGTTTAGTCTTGGAAGAGTGTAAGTGTCCAGGAAATTATCCATTTCTTCTAGATTTTCCAGTTTATTTGCGTAGAGGTGTTTATAGCATTCTCTGATGGTAGTTTGTATTTCTGTGGGGTCGGTGGTGATATCCCCTTTATCATTTTTTATTTCATCTATTTGATTCTTCTCTCTTTTCTTCTTTATTTATCTTGCTAGCGGTCTATCAATTTTGTTGATCTTTTCAAAAAACCAACTCCTGGATTCATTGATTTTTTGGAGGGTTTTTTGTGTCTCTATCTCCTTCACTTCTGCTCTGCTCTTAGTTATTTCTTGCCTTCTGCTAGCTTTTGAATGTGTTTGCTCTTGCTTCTCTAGTTCTTTTAATTGTAATGTTGTGTGTCAACTTTAGATCTTTCCAGCTTTCTCTTGTGGGCATTTAGTGCTATAAATTTCCCTCTACACACTGCTTTAAATGTGTCCCACAGATTCTGATAATTTGTATCTTTGTTCTCACTGGTTTCAAAGAACATCTTTATTTCTGCCTTAATTTCATTATGTACCCAGTAGTCATTCAGGAGCACGTTATTCTGTTTCCATGTAGTTGATCGGTTTTGATTGAGTTTCTTAGTCCTGAGTTCTAGTTTGATTGCACTGTGGTCTGAGAGACAGTTTGTTATAATTTCTGTTATTGTACATTTGCTGAGGAGTGCTTTACTTCCAATTATGTGGTCAGTTTTGGAATAAGTGTGATGTGGTGCTGAGAAGAATGTATATTCTGTTGATTTGGGGTGGAGAGTTCTATAGATGTCTATTAGGTCTGCTTTCTGCAGAGATGAGTTCAATTCCTGGATATCCTTGTTAACTTTCTGTCTCGTTGATCTGTCTAATGTTGACAGTGGGGTGTTGAAGTCTCCCATTATTATTGCATGGGAGTCTAAGTCTCTTTGTAAGTCTCTAAGGACTTGCTTTATGAATCTGGGTGCTCCTGTATTGGGTGCATATATATTTAGGATCATTAGCTCTTCATGTTGAATTGATCCTTTTACCATTATGTAATGGACTTCTTTGTCTCTTTTGATCTTTGATGGTTTAAAGTCTGTTTTATCAGAGACTAGTATTGCAACCCCTGCTTTTTTTTGTTCTCCATTTGCTTGGTAGATCTTCCTCCATCCCTTTATTTTGAGCCTGTGTATGTCTCTGCATGTGAGATGGGTCTCCTGAATACAGCAAACTGATGGGTCTTGACTCTTTATCCAGTTTGCCAGTCTGTGTCTTTTAGTTGGAGCATTTAATCCATTTACATTTAAGGTTAATATTGTTATGTGTGAACTTGATCCTGCCATTATGATATTAACTGGTTATTTTGCTCATTAGTTGATGCAATTTCTTCCTAGCCTCGATGGTCTTTACATTTTGTCATGTTTTTGCAATGGCTGGTACCTGTTGTTCCTTTCCATGTTTAGTGGTTCCTTCAGGGTCTCTTGTAAGGCAGGCCTGGTGGTGACAAAATCTCTAAGCATTTGCTTGTCTGTAAAGGATTTTATTTCTCCTTCACTGATGAAACTTAGTTTGGCTGTATATGAAATTCTGGGTTTAAAATTCTTTTCTTTAAGAATGTTGAATATTGGCCCCCACTCTCTTCTGGCTTGTAGAGTTTCTGCCGAGAGATCTGCTGTTAGTCTGATGGGCTTCCCTTTGTGGGTAACCCGACCTTTCTCTCTGGCTGCCCTTAAGATTTTTTCCTTCATTTCAACTTTGGTGAATCTGCCAATTATGTGTCTTGCAGTTGCTCTTCTGGAGGAGTATCTTTGTGGCGTTCTCTGTATTTCCTGGATTTGAATGTTGGCCTGCCCTACTAGGTTGGGGAAGTTCTCCTGGATGATATCCTGCAGAGTGTTTTCCAACTTGGTTCCATTTTCCCCCTCACTTTCAGGCACCCCAATCAGACGTAGATTTGGTCTTTTTACATAATCCCATACTTCTTGCAGGCTTTGTTCATTTCTTTTTCTTCTTTTTTCTTTTGGTTTCTCTTCTCGCTTCATTTCATTCATTCGATCCTCAATCGCTGATACTTTCTTCCAGTTGATCGAGTCGGTTACTGAAGCTTGTGCATTTGTCACGTGTTTCTCTTGTCATGGTTTTCATCTCTTTCATTTCGTTTATGACCTTCTCTGCATTAATTACTCTAGCCATCAATTCTTCCACTTTTTTTTCAAGATTTTTAGTTTCTTTGCGCTGGGTACGTAATTCCTACTTTAGCTCTGAGAAATTTGATGGACTGAAGCCTTCTTCTCTCATCTCGTCAAAGTCATTCTCCGTCCAGCTTTGATCCGTTGCTGGCGATGAGCTGCGCTCCTTTGCCGGGGGAGATGCGCTCTTATTTTTTGAATTTCCAGCTTTTCTGCCCTGCTTTTTCCCCATCTTTGTGGTTTTATCTGCCTCTGGTCTTTGATGATGGTGATGTACTGATGGGGTTTTGGTGTAGGTGTCCTTCCTGTTTGATAGTTTTCCTTCTAACAGTCAGGACCCTCAGCTGTAGGTCTGTTGGAGATTGCTTGAGGTCCACTCCAGACCCTGTTTGCCTGGGTGTCAGCAGCAGAGGCTGCAAAAGATAGAATATTGCTGAACAGCGAGTGTACGTGTCTGATTCTTTCTTTGGAGGCTTCCTCTCAGGGGTGTACTCCACCCTGTGAGGTGTGGGGTGTCAGACTGCCCCTAGTGGGGGATGTCTCCCAGTTAGGCGACTCAGGGTTCAGGGACCCACTTAAGCAGGCAGTTTGTCCCTTCTCAGATCTCAACCTCCATGTTGGGAGATCCACTGCTCTCTTCAAAGCTGTCAGACAGAGTCCTTTGCGTCTGCAGAGGTTTCTGCTGCTTTTGTTGTTATCTGTGCCCTGTCCCCAGAGGTGGAGTCTACAGAGACAGGCAGGTTTCCTTGAGCTGCTGTGAGCTCCACCCAGTTCAAGCTTCCCAGAGGCTTTGTTTACGTACTTAAGCCTCAGCAATGGCGGGCGCCCCTCCCCCAGCCTGGCTGCTGTCTTGCCGGGATATGATATCGCAGACTGCTTTGCTAGCAATGAGGGAGGCTCTGTGGGCGTGGGACCCTCCCGGCCAGGTGTGGCATATTATCTTCAGGTGTGCCTGTTTGCTTAAAGCGCAGTATTGGCGTGGAAGTTACCGATTTTCCAGGTGTTGTGTTTCTCAGTTCCCCTGCTAGGAAAAGGGATTCCCTTTCCCCTTGCGCTTCCCAGGTGAGGCGATGCCTCGCCCTGCTTCAGCTCTTGCTGGTCGGGCTGCAGCAGCTGACCAGCACCGATTGTCCGGCACTCCCTAGTGAGATGAACCCAGTAACTCAGTTGAAAATGCAGAAATCACCGGTCTTCTGTGTTGCTCGCACTGGGAGTTGGAGACTGGAGCTGTTCCTATTCGGCCATCTTGCTCCGCCCCCCTTCTCCCCCTCCCCCGCGCGGGTTTACTTGTCTTTACCAACTTATTTCCTTTGTCAATTTTAAGGAACAGAAGTCTATTCTGTTCCTCAGAATAGCCATCTGGAAATTTGACTGGAATGTATTGAATTTAAGTCACTGCATCCAAGAGCATGGAAGCATGCTTCTCCTTTTATTTAGATAATCTTTCTTCTTTATTGGAATGTGAAAGTTTTCTTTAAAGAATTCTTTGTATTCTTGGTTAAGATAGGGTTTTTTTTTTTCTTTTTTTTTCTGGTGTGAATGGTATCTTACTTTCTAGTAGTTGATTGCTGAGTCAGTTAAACTATTTCTGTATTGTATCTGATAGTTTTGCTGAACTCTCTTACAGTTTACTGTGTACTCTTTTTCTAGGTAGATGGCCGTAACTGTGCAAATAATGACATTTTATATTTTTGCTTCTAATCCTTATACCTCTTAGTTCTTTTTCTTATAGTATTTGCCAGAATCTCTAGTGCTATGTTGAAAGCAGCAGTGATGGTGGTCATTCCTGTTACCACTGTAAAGGGAATATATGTGAAGTTTCTCCATTAAGCTTAAAGTTCTTGATATTTAACCTTTGCCACTGTAGGGAGTTTATTTTTTCCTCTAGTTTGCTAAAAGTGTTTTTAAGAGAATATATGGGTGTTGTGCTTCCTGAATTTTATATCACATGATTTTTCTGCATCAGTTGAGATTATCATGGATTTATTCTATTTTCTATTAATACAGTGAATTACGTTAATAGATTTTTCTCATGTTGAACGATCCTTGCATTCCTATAATAAACTGATCACGATGCATATATTTCATATGTTACTGAATTTAATTAGCTGATATTTTATTTAGGATTTTTGTATATTTACAAAATTTACAAATGTGCCCATAATTTAATTTTATTTGTATCGTTCTTATCTGGCCTTGGAATCCAAGATTCCACTAGCTACATAAAATAAGTTGGCAATTTTCACTGTCTACTTTGTTTTCAATGCATTATAATAGTAATTAAGTTAATTACATGTTTGCTAGAACTCAACTATAAAGCTCTTAGAGCTTTGGGATTACGGAGAGGGAGGAAGAGTGTGGCTGCCATTTTAATTTAGTACTGACTAGTCTATATAATTTTTTATTAGTCTTTCATCTATTTTGCCATTTTATTATTTCCTTTTTGTACTTTACTGGGAGTTGATCCCTTTAGGTACATATTTAGGTGTATTTGCCTGTAGCTGATAAATATCCTTATATATATAGTTGAGAACACCTTTGCATCTTTGAAAAATCTTATGTCTAAAGTTATTTCCATATTTTGCCCAGTATTTTTTTCATAACTGTCTTATTAGAAATCTGACTTTCATTGATCTGACATTAAATTTTTAAGAACATCTTTTGGCTTTATGCATTTTCTCAATCATTTATTTGTTTCTTATATCTTTGACATCCACTTTATTTTTCTTTTTTGAAGTTTGATCTTTTTTTTTTTTTTTTTTAATGGGGGATGTTTTCTCTTTTTTACACTCCTGAGCTGAATGCTTTATTTCTAGACTTTTTTTTAACTTTTATTTTAGGATTAGGGGTATATATACAGCTTTGTTATATAGATAAATTGTGAGTCATGGGTGTTTGACATTCAATTTATTTTGTCAACCAGGTAAAGCATAGTACCAGATAGGTAGTTTTTTGATCCTTGCCCTCCTCTCACCCTCTACCTTCAAGTAAGCCCTGATATCTGTTGCTCCCTTCTTTGTGGCCATGTGTTCTCAATATTTAGCTCCAACATATAAGTGAGAACATGCAGTATTTGGTTTTCTGTTTCTGCATTAGTTCACTTAGGATAATGGCCTGCAGCTCCATCCATGTTGCTGCAAGGGACATCATTTTATTCTTTTTCAATGCCTGTGTAGTATTCCATGGTGTATGTGTACCACATTTTCTTTATCCAGTCTATTTTTAATGGGCATTTAGGTTGATTCCATGTCTTCGCTATTGTGAATAGTGCTGAAATGAACATACACATGCTTATTGTCTTTATGGTAGAACAATTTATATACCTTTGGGCATATACCCAGTAATGGGATTGCTGGGTATGGTAATTCTGTTTTAAGTTCTTTGAGAAATCACCACACTGCTTTCCACAATGACTGAACTAATTTACATTCCCACCATCAGCATATTTAAGTATTCCCTTTCCTCTGCTATCTTGTCAGCATCTTACTATTTTTTGAATTTTTAATAATAGCCATCTGACTGATATGAGATGGTATCTCACTATGGTTTTGATTTGCCTTTATCTGATGATTAGTGACGTTGAGCATTTTTTTCATATGCTTGTTGACTGCATGTATGTCTTCTTTTGAAAAGTATTTATGTCCTTTGCCTACTTTTTAATGGGGTTGTTTTTTGTTTGTTAATTTGTTTCAATTCTTTATCGATTCTAGACTTTGGATCTTCGTCAGATGCATAGTTTGCAAATATTTTCTCCCATTCTGTATGTTGTCTATTTACTCTGTTGATAATTTCTTTTGCTGTGCAGAAGCTCTTTACTTTAATTAGGTCCCATTTGTCAATTTTTGTTTTTGTTACAGTTGCTTTTGGTGTCTTCATCATGAAATCTTTGTCAAGTCCTGTGTCCAGAATGGTATCCCCTAAGTTATCTTTCAGGGTTTTTACAGTTTTAGGTTTTCATGTAAGTCTTTAAACCATGTCAAATTGATTTTTGTATACTGTGTAAGGAAGGGGTCTAGTTTCAATCTTCTACATATGGCTAGCCAATTATCCCAGCACCATTCATTGAATAGGAGTCCTTTCCCATTGCTTGTTTTTGTCAACTTTGTTGAAGATCAGATGGTGGTAGGTGTGAGGCATTTTTTTCTGGGCTCTATATTCTGTTCCATTGGTGTATGTATCTGTTTTTATATGAGTACCCTGCTATTTTGGTTACTGTAGGTTTGTAGTTTGAACTCAGGTAACGTGATGCCTCCAGCTTTGTTCATTTTGCTTAGGGTTGCCTTGGCTATTTGGGCTCCTTTTGGGTTCCATGTGAATTTTAAAATAGTTTTTTTTTCTAATTCAGTGAAGAATGTCATTGGTAGTTTGATAGAAGTATCATTGAATCTGTATATTGCTTCAATATGGCCATTTTGGTTATGTTGATTTTATCCATGAACATGGAATGTTTTTCCATTTGTTTATGTCATCTCTGATTTCTTTGAGCAGTGCTTTGTAATTCTTGTTGTAGAGATCTTTTATATCCCTGGTTAGCAGTATGCATAGATATTTTATTCTTTTTGTGGCTATTGTAAATGGGATTGCATTCTTGATTTGACTCTCAGCTTGGATGTTATTGGTATATAGAAATGCTACTGTATTTTGTATATCGGTTTCATATCCTGAAACTTTCCTGAAGTTGTTTATTAGCTAAAGGAGCTTTGGGGCAGAGACTCTGGGATTTTCTAGGTATAGAATCATATCATCTGCAAACAGAGATAGTTTGACTTCATGTCTTTTTATTTGGATACCTTTTATTTCTTTCTCTTGCCTGATTGCTCTGGCTAGGACTTCCAGTACTGTGTTGAATAGGAGTGATGAGAGTGGGCATTCTTGTCTTTTTCCGGTTCTCAAGGTAAATACTTTGAGCCTTCACCTATTCAGTATGATGTTAGTCTAGCTGGGTTTTTTAAAAAAATATTTATTTATTCATTTATTTAAGACAGCGTCTCGCTCTGTCTTGCGGGCTGGAGTGCGGTGGTACGATCACAGCTCATTGCAGCCTCAACCTCCCAGACTCAATCGCTCCTCCTACCTCAACTTCCTGAGTAGCTGGGACTACAGGTGTGTGCCACCGTGCCTGGCTAATTTTTGTATTTTTTGTAGAGATGGGATTTCTCCATATTGCCCAGGGTGGTCTCAAACTCCCGGGCTCGAGCGATCTGCCCAAAGTGCTGGGATTACAGGTGTGTGCCACTTTGCCCAGATGCTCTAGCCATTTTTGTTTCCTTCAAGTATTTCATTTGGATCTTGCACATTTTTTGTGTAATTATTGTCATTATTACATTTAGATTTTTAGGAAAAAAAATTAAGAATTGTTATTTTTTTCTTTTAAATCCAAAGATTACTTAATAATATAGTATGTTACTTGGGTTTCAGAAGTGTGGACTTTTAAAATTCTATTGTTAATAATTTCAAATTTTATTACATTGTAGCTAGAGAATGTATTCTGTATTATGTTGATGCTTTGGAATTTATCATGATTTATTTTATGGACTAATACATGGTCTATCTTATAGTGCTATGTGTTCATGAAAATAATGTGTATTTTGTATTTTGATGGTGCAGAGTTCAACACAGATAAAATAACTGAAGCTTATTATTTGTGGTGTTTAGTCTTCATATTATTAGTGTTTTTTTGTTTGCTTGCTATAATTTTTTGAGAGGGACATATTAATATCTATCATTACAACTAATGGTATATATATTTCCCCTCACATTTGTGACACTTGTCGTTTGGTATGTTTTGAAGTTTTATTTGTGGATGCAATTTATTTTGGATATTTTTTCTTACTGTTCATATAAAAAACATTTTTGTCCCTTATGGTATGTTTGCCATAAATTTTACTCATCTGAAATTAAGTTTGCTATTTCAGCTTTCTTTTGATTCATATTTTTGTAATCTTTTTCTATCCTTGTATTTTTAAATATTTTTCTTTTTAGTGTATCTCTTCTAAACCACATGCTAAATCTTATTTTTTAATCTATGGGTCTTTTAATCTGTAAGATTAAATTATTTAAAATTATTTTAATTATTATTATATTATTTTGCCATCTTTTCTTTTCTTATTTTCTGTTTTCCCATGGAGCAAGTTGTCTTCTGTTTTTATTTTGTTTTTCATAGATTCCATTTTGGTTCTTATGATGGTTGTGCTTAACTTAAAACCCACAATGACTTTTATTTACCCCTACTGACTTTTTAAATGTATTAATATCTTAACTTAAAACCCACAATGACTTTCATTTGCCCCTACTGACTTTTTAAATGTATTAATATCTAGGTCATTTTTTTAGTAAGACGTGGACTTCAACACACTCTTATGTCCGTCTCTTTCTCCCCTCATGTTTGTATTGTCAAGAATTGTAGTTCAGATATGTAGGCATTGACATACTTTCTATGTCTCCTTTTTTCTTTGTTTGCTCTCCTATATTTTTTGTTGTTAGTTTTGTTTTATGATAACAATAAACTTTACCAAGGTACTTGATCACCTTTCTTGTCATATTTCATGCAGCCTTTCCTGAATTTTTTTCTCTTCTTAATTGACTTATTAGAAAAATAGGTAAGAGTATATGTTTAAAATATATTTAGGTTACTTATTAAAATAATAGAAACTATGTGTGAAATTGAAACCTATATAGATGAAAAGGTGGTGATGAGAAGAAATTTAAGCATAAAACTGTCAGCCAATCTAAAAGATGGGAAAGGAAGAATAAAAAACGATATGTTAGAAATAAGTCTATATTAGTAATCACAATAAATAAACATGGATAATAAAATAACTGAGTCATACTGATTGAGTGAAAAACAGAAATCTTGCTCTGTGCTCTTTACAAGAGACCTATTTAATTTCACAATAAAAGGTCAATCATGTTAAACAGTGGTTAAGATCCATCAAGCAGATGTATTAGGCATGAACTAATATATAGCTAAGCATCCATTTCAAATTGTATAAGCAAAATCTGACAATATTAAAAGAAGGAATCAAAACTCCAGATGTATAGAGAATGATTTTAACTGATCTTTCTTGAAAAGGACCTTAAAGAAAACTAATAATCAGAGCTTTGTTCATAGATGAGAAGACAAAAGAGATATCAAGTTTATATAATATTGTTGGAGGGTTACTTATATACCAAAAAAGGAGCGGAAAATTACCAAACTCCTGGGAGAAATACTACATCCTGGTTTGTCAAGGAAATGGAACAAGAATGAACCTGGACATTTGTTGTGCCAGAAAGTAAGGAAAGCTCTCAAACACCAAAAATGGTCATATTACAAACCTAGGAGCCAACCTGAAGGGATTTTTACTAGTCTGAGATGAGAGAATCTTGCACATCTAAAAGAAAAATGATTGCAATTTAATTGCAACCCATCCACTATGTAAGAATCAGTGAGTATGTAAACATTGAAAAGCAAAATAATACAAATCTCATTGGTCATAGTTGGTAATTGCTTTGCCCCGTCTCATTACTCTGAAAATTGATTTTTAAAAGAGAGTAAGTTTGGGAGATAATCAAGCATTTTATCTTATCTTTTTCATTAGGATTACATTTCAGGATAACCAGAAAATTTGTAATGGCAAGTTTTTCATTATAGAAGAATTATAGCATATGTATGCACAAGGAATGGTAGAATTACAGAATTAGACAACCAATTTGTAAAACCTAATGAAATCACAAATCCAGGAAATGATCATCATTTATTGCTAAAACTTTTAATGAAAGGTTTAAGAGAATCTTGGAATGGAAGGACTGGGCTGATAGCACCTGAAGCCATTGTTCAGTTTAGCTAACTAAAATGTACTATAGGAAGTATATACGCAGGTATTCTTGTCAGAAAAAATGAACCGTAGTCTAATCAAGTCTCTGGAACAAAAGAACCAGCTAACAGGAAGTAAATAAAGAACTTAAACGCCACAAGAAAACAATTAGCCAGATCATTTTTAATCCTTCAGAATTCATTAGTTTGAAGTATATCTCTTATAAGCAGTATGCCACTTTATTTTAAAACTCAATTTTAGTATCCTTTTCTCTATCAATAGGCTTACTTGTCATCTTAGTTTATTGTTTATATAATTCTTTTTTCTGTTTAGATTTATTGTACTTGCTAATATTGAATATAGGTGTCTTGCTTTTATTGTTCCGTTAGGGGAAAATATTTGTAACATTTTAAAAACTATTTTCAAGGGACATTTTATAGTATTTTTTAGTAAACTGAAATACAGATACCTGACAATTTCACTTCTAGAGGTTTGTCATACAGAAATATATCTATTTATCATATAGAAATATTTGTATTTATCATATAGACATTGTCATATAGAAATATTATTACAATAGAAATAATTATATATTTAAGAGAATTCTTTTGCTATATGTTATAGCCAAGAAACTGGAAGCGATCTTAATGTCCATTAATATGGGAACAGTTAAGTCTTGGACATCAATAAAATGAAATGCTACATAAGTTTTGCAAATAATATTAGTTATCTATTATTGCAAAACAAATTATTTAATACTTAAAACAGCAAACATTATCTTACCCAGTTTCTGAGGGTGAGGAATCTGAAAGAAGCAAAGCTGTCTCAAGGTCTCTCATGAAGTTGCAGTGAAGCTGTCAGCAGGGACTGCAGTCATCTGAAGGCTGCACTGTGGTTGGAGGATCCGCTTCTAAGATAGTTTACTCACATGGCTGTTGGCAAGATGTCTCATTTCTCAGTGAAAGCAGAAGGTCCCAATTCCTCACCACAGGTCTGCTTAAGTTGTCTCATGACATGGCATATAGCTTTTCCCAGAGCTAGTGATCCTAGAGAGAGCAAGAAAGAAGCTGCAGTGACTTTTATGACCCAGCCTCCAAAGTTGCATAACACTACTTCCTTATCCACTTTATTTCCTATTCATCAGAAGTTACTCACTAAGTTCAGCCCATATTCAAGGGGTGGGGAATTAGGCTTCACTTCTTGAAAGGAAAGGATCAAATAATTTATGGGCATATTTAAAAATTACCATAAATAAGATAGGTCTACCTGTACTGAAGTGGGAAGTTGTACGCTATGTATTAAATGAAAAAAAGAAAATTGCAGAATTACCATGTCTTTATTAAGGAAAAATATCAGTGAAGTATGAATGTGTGTTGTGTATACATGGAAGAAGGTTAGAAAAAACACAGTGAAAACTGGTTATAGTGGTTATTTCTTAAATTATTTGGGGGAAGGTAGGCTTTTAATTTTTACTTATATTATTTCAATGTTTTAAATATTTATGAACTTATTTTCAGTAAAAGAAATTAGACTCCTGATTGCTAATATGTTTTTAAAATAAATCCTTAAATTTTTTTAAAAAATAACAAATCCAATAACTACAGATTGAATTTTATTTTTATTGTACTTTTTATAAAACTAGAGATCAGTGAGTCCATTTATTTTCTAGACAGATACAACTTTCACAGTTTCACTCCTGTAGTTTGAGTTTCTGAGCATCCCAAATTTCTTTTCTTTTTTTAATTTATATATTTAAAGTGGATTCATTATATTTAAAATTTATTAAATTTATTTTATAAACATTAAAAATAGGCCACTAGATATTTAAATATATGGCTCTGAATGTTCTCATTCTTGAGTTCTTATTTGTGGTTAATGTTTTGTTGTTTAGACATATATTTTCATGTAGTTTATTTGGAAAATAGTAGTTTGGCTGCATATTTTTTACCCTTGAATATTTCAGTACATCTTTCCTTTACCCTACATTAACACATTATGACAGTATATGGAAATCTCAACTGAAACACTTTATCAAACGTTTTTAATTTATCTCACTTTTATTTAATAGGTAGTGCTGAGTTTAAAAACCTCTATGATGTAACTACATAATCTTGTACAAGTAACTTAGTCTTGCTAAACGTTAGTTTGCGTATTCATTTAGTGTGAATAACAATACCTTATTGGATTGTTCTGAGAGTAAATGAGATAACATAGCCCTATTCATAAATGTTCAATAAGATATAGCTGCAGCTAAGATGGTGCTGCTGCTGATAATGATAGCATTTGGCTTTCCTTCCATTTTATTGTAAACTCCTTAAAAGTATCTGTTTCCTTTATTCTTAGTAGGTACTCAATATTTTAAATTGAAATTTAGAATTGAGAATGTGTGATCAAATAGATACAATGAAAAATTTAAAAAGAAATAAAATGGATTTGCCACATAACCAATTTATGATCTGTTTTTTCCACTAAAAGAATTACTTTAGGCAGTTTTAATACATATATTTATCTCTTCTCCATTTTAAAATGCATAATAGTAGTAGAAAGCTACCTACAACATGGGATTTCTGTGAAGAGTAACTGAAATATAGGTAAAAAACTTAGTAGTTAGTAGACAAGTGCTGTATAGGTGTTTCTTTTGATAGTGATGATGTTTCATGATTGGATATATTATTTAGCTGTTTGACTACTATTGTTATACCTCTCCTTACCTTTCTTGGTTTTCTTCTTTGTTGAAGTTCTTTTTGGCTTGCCACTTATGTTAATCTGCTAAATGTCTTTATCTTTGTCCATCTTCTCACTTAGATTTCTTTTTCCTAGAAAGCCTGATCTTTGACCAGATGGCAGTAACATTTGAAGATGTCACTATTATTTTTACTTGGGAGGAGTGGAAATTCCTGGATTCTTCTCAAAAAAGGCTCTACAGGGAGGTCATGTGGGAGAACTACACAAATGTCATGTCAGTAGGTAAAATTATCCCACCTCATAGGGAATAGTCAGAGTTTCTTCTAGGAACAGTTTTGTTGAGTATTTTGTTTTTTTATCTGGGTGTTATATTGAGGTGTTAGAAGAGATATTCTCAAAAATGTTTCTTAAATCAGGTCACAAATAAAAGATAAAGCAAGACAGATTCCAGGACACCTAGGTTGTATCATTAATAGATACTTGTGATTATTAGTTTTAGTTATTTTCTGCATTGCCCTTAAAACACATATCTCCATACGTAGTCAATTTTGTGTGGTCCTAAATTTTTTCTCTCTTCATGCTATTTGTATAAGTTAGCTTTTGTTGTATAACATACTGTGCCAGACTTAGTGGCTTAAAAACAAACTTCATTATTTTTTATGATTCTCATTGACTGGATAGATCTTTTATCTTGGAGAGATTTGGTTGTGGCTGACTGGTCTAAGATTAAGCTGCTTGGCCTGACTCACATGTGGGGCAGTTGGCTCAGTATCAGTGGAGGTAGTGGGAATTTGTTGGTCACATATCTCTCTTCAAACAAGCCAACCCAAGCACACTTACATGGTGGGGGTCACAGGATTTTTAAAAGCATCGAGAAAGGGGAGGGGCTTTTCAAGTCTCTGCTTGTGTGACTTTTGTTATTTTCCCAGTTACCAATGCAAGTTGTGTAGCCAAGCATAGAGAGAGTGTGGAAGGAGAATACCAAAGGTGTAGGTAAAGTAGTGAGTTAATGTAGTCATTTTTTCTCAATCTACCGTGCTATTCTAGAACAGAAAAACAGGAACAATATATTTTGTTTCTTATAATAATATCCAAAATAAAGTAATCTAATTATATCTCAGTCTTTAAGACTATTTCCATTAAGCAGTTGGCATTATTCTCATTTCTAACAGTGCCTGGTAAATAGAAGTTAAATCTTTCTAACAGTGCCTGTTCAAAACATGCTTGTGGAATGAATAAATAAGTGAATGAATGAATACATACATGAATGAACAAAACAAATGAATTTCAGACCCAAATGGAGCAGCCAGAGTCATAACCCTCCTTTCCTACCCCCACCTACACATATATTCCTATCATTTAAAGATCATTGATTTAGATAGTTGGAAATTTTTCAACACAACTTTTATCTCACTATGGGATTATCTTATTTTTCTAGAAAACTGGAATAAGAGCTACAAATCCCAAGAAGAAAAATTCAGATACTTAGAATATGAAAATTTTTCCTGCTGGCAAGGCTGGTGGAATGCTGGTGCTCAGATGTGTGCGAATCAGAACTATGGGGAAACTGTTCAAGGGAAAGATTCCAAAGACTTAACACAGCAAGATCGCTCCCAGTGTCAGAAATGGTTAATACTTTCCACACAAGTACCAGGGTGTGGGAACTATGAACTGACTTTTGAAAGCAAAAATCGCAGGAACTTAAAATATAAAAATTTTATACCTTGGCAGTCCTTAGAAACAAAAACCATCCAAGACTATGGTAGAGAAATCTACATGAGTGGTTCACATGGTTTTCAAGGGGGCAGATACCATCTTGGCATATCCAGGAAAAACCTCTCCATGGAAAAAGAACAGAAGCTCATAGTTCAGCGTTCTTATATCCCAGTGGAGGAAGCCCTTCCACAGTATGTTGGGGTGATATGTCAGAAAGACCTACTGAAAGATTCAATGGAAGAAAACTACTGTGGATGTAATAAGTGTAAAGAAATTTATTGTTGGAACTCACGGTGTATTTTCCACAAGAGAAATCAACCTGGAGAAAACCTCTGTCAATGTTCTATCCATAAAGCATGCTTCTCTCAGAGATCAGCCTTCTGTAGACATCCAAGAATCCACATAGGTAAGAAGCTGTATGGATGTGATAAAGTTGACAGTAACTTTCATCAGAGCTCAGGAGTTCACTTTCATCAGAGAGTTCACATAGGGGAGGTACCTTACAGCTGTAATGCATGTGGTAAGAGCTTCAGCCGAATCTCTAGTCTTCACAATCATCAAAGAGTTCACACAGAAGAGAAATTCTATAAAATTGAGTGTGATAAAGACCTCAGTAGGAATTCATTACTTCACATTCACCAGAGACTTCACATAGGAGAGAAGCCTTTTAAGTGCAATCAGTGTGGTAAGAGTTTTAATCGGAGTTCAGTACTTCATGTTCATCAGAGAGTCCACACAGGAGAAAAACCATATAAGTGTAATGAGTGTGGTAAGGGCTTCAGCCAGAGCTCAAATCTTCGAATTCATCAGTTAGTACACACAGGAGAGAAGTCTTATAAATGTGAAGACTGTGGTAAGGGCTTTACCCAACGCTCAAATCTTCAAATTCATCAGAGAGTGCATACAGGAGAGAAACCTTATAAATGTGATGACTGTGGGAAGGACTTTAGTCACAGCTCAGATCTTCGCATTCATCAGAGAGTCCATACAGGGGAGAAACCCTATACTTGTCCTGAATGTGGGAAGAGCTTCAGTAAGAGTTCAAAGCTTCATACTCATCAAAGAGTACATACTGGAGAGAAACCCTACAAATGTGAAGAGTGTGGCAAGGGATTCAGTCAGCGTTCACATCTTCTCATTCATCAGAGAGTCCATACAGGAGAAAAGCCCTATAAATGTGATGATTGTGGAAAGGGTTTTAGTCACAGTTCTAATCTTCACATTCATCAGAGGGTCCATACAGGAGAGAAACCTTATCAATGTGCTAAGTGTGGTAAAGGTTTCAGTCATAGCTCAGCTCTTCGAATTCATCAAAGAGTCCACGCAGGAGAGAAACCTTATAAATGCCATGAATATTATAAGGGATTTGATCATAATTCACATCTTCACAATAATCATAGAAGAGGAAACTTATAAATATTGTTCATTTAGTTAACAGCTTCAATCAAAGTTTACCTAATCTTTAAACCCTAAAATGCTGCTGATAAGGAAATCTTATAAATAACACAAGTAATCCCAAGCAACATTTACAGTTTCCCCATCTCCCACTAAGAATTATTTGCTTCAAAAGGAGATCTTTAGAAAAATCCCTATATATTTAAAATTATTGTGTATTTTTCTTTACCTACTATAAATATAATACAGTCATAAAATATATTAAACATTTAAGGAGAAAACTCTTCATTCTATTTCATTCTAGTCTTTTTTTCTGTGCATTTTAGTGTGCGTGAAATTATATTGTGTGTTCAACTTTGTATTTTCACTGACTTCAAAACACTTAAATTTTGGTTTGAATTGAAACTGGCTGGCCATCTGTTAAACAACATCTCTTATCTCCCCTAAAAATTCCCTAGGAAGTAACAGAAAAGATGGAAACACGCAGAACTTAAAACTCAGTTTTGGCCAGTAGAATTCAGTTGTTTATGGACACAAGCCACCTAATAAAAGATAGGAAAGCATTGTATGACCTTGTGTCTGAGACAGTGTTCTCTGAGTTGTTATCTCTGTCAACCAGAAAACCCAGGGACTGTCCTTCTGTTGCAGGGGTGCTTCACTTTGAGGTAACCACAGTGCACTCTTATCCCTTCCGTTTCCTGGTTTTCCACGCTTAATAATAGGTTCAGATACCAAATAACAAGAAGTACAGAATTTTCTCTAAGTAAGGTGTGAAGGGTATGGACAAAAGTGCTAGAAATGGAAGATACTCTATTGGTTCGGAATTGGAGATCCAAGCAGTGGAATTTTATTTAATCTCAGTAGAACGGAGTGGTAATAGAGAAATATCTGCAAGGACAGCATTGAACTCAGAACTCTGTGCAACGATGAACCCTGAAGCTAATTATGTAAGAAGAGGGTTTGGCCATTATGTCAGAATAGTTAAAGTTAATAGGAATACACAGTCCTAATTATTGATATACAAATAAGTAATACCAAGAGAAAAAAAAAGTGGGCATGTTTAGGAAAATTGGAATTGCAATACTGAAGAAAAGAATATCATCCTAAAGACTTGGAAACGTATTGCCCTGAAAATTAGCTGCTGCAGGCTTCAGAGGAAATTTCCAAAAATGTTGGTGTCCTCAGTGGCATAACAGAGAACCTGAACTCAATAAAACTAGAGTAGAAAAACACAAGTAGAGAAGAGTCTCTAAAGTAAAAAGAGAAATAGGTACAACAAAGAAGGACTTCACGGAGCTCTGAAATGCTGTATCAAAATAAATGCAGTAAAAAGTAAAATTAGGCCGGGCGCGGTGGCTCAAGCCTGTAATCCCAGCACTTTGGGAGGCCGAGACGGGCGGATCACGAGGTCAGGAGATCGAGACCATCCTGGCTAACACAGTGAAACCCCGTCTCTACTAAAAATACAAAAAACTTAGCCGGGCGAGGTGGCAGGCGCCTGTAGTCCCAGCTACTCGGGAGGCTGAGGCAGGAGAATGGCGTAAACCCGGGAGGCGGAGCTTGCGGTGAGCTGAGATCCGGCCACTGCACTCCAGCCTGGGCGACAGAGCGAGACTCCGTCTCAAAAAAAAAAAAAAAAAAAAAGTAAAATTAACACTGAAGAATGTAAAATAATTGATAGGTAATGGATAAACTTGATCTGATCTTAAATGTATCTGAAAAGGATAATGAGATGAAAACTAAGAAAAGACAGATAGGAATATTAGAGGATGGAGGTCCAGTGTGAGAATTATAGGTTTCTCTAAGGAAGGTGAAAGAACATTTGGCATGGAATCAATGATCAAAGACATTAAGAAACTTTTTCTGAGTTAAAAGTATACGGTCACTAAATTTTAGGCAAAACCAGTATTAAAGCAACCTTAGAAACAGCTTAGAAAGAAGCAATTAAAAGCATGCAGAAAGAAAAATTCTGGTTATCTGTAAAACCAAAAAGGGAGGGTGGATACAGACCTCTGCAACCAGAAGGCAATGGAACAGCACCTTCAGAATTTTGAGATTTGGAAAGTTTATTATCACCAAACAGTTTTATAACAAAAGTGTCTTTCATATGTTCAGGAAACAAATATTTTTGATAAGCAAGAAAACAGTGTAGCATACATGTGCCTTAAAGAGTTTGTGAATGTGGAAATCATGGTATAAAAGGACTAGTGATGAGCACTGAAATCAATTAAACATGCAGTTGTCTGAATAGTTTCCACAACTTCAAAAAATTAAATGTGCAAGAAAATATATAAATGCTGAGTGTAAAATGTACAAATGCTGAGTCTGGGTAGGAGAGTAAAGTCAGGACACCCAGTTCATATAAGCAAAGAATAATTGTTTTAGCATAAGGATGTCCCAAATATTGCATGGGACTTACACTAAAATGTCATACATTTGAAATTCAAATTTAAATGGTCATTTCTGTTTTTATTTGCTACATCCAGCAACCGGAGAGAGAGCATAAGTGCCACATTTGTGATCTTAAATAGCAGGGACTCATAATAACATTTTCTTTTTGACTGACAATTTAAGAAAGGTATTTTTTTTCAAACCTAAAATTACAACTTAAAAAAGTTCATATACCTTTCAAAATGGGAGAAGATAAAAGCACAAATTATTCAGTCTCTATAGCAATGACTACCAAAACAATCCCCAAGAAGATGGCCTAAAATATTAAAATAAATGGATCAAGATGATTAAAGCTGAATGTATCAAAATATATTCAATGCTTCATTTTAAAATGTTGAAAACACTGGGTTAAAAATTTCTAATTATGTGCTATAACAGATGAAAAGGCAATATTGCTTAAATGTGAGACCAGGTGAAGGTTTATTAGACAAACATAAAGGAGTACCTACAATATGTTTTTAAAGGTGTTAAAAATGCACTAAGTTAAACTCATTAAGTTGGGTAAAAATATAAAATCATTAGTATTCTAAACTCTTGCATAATTCAGAAAATGTAATGGTAAAAAAATCTGGTTTTTAATAATTTAAAGAGGAACAAATAAAAATGCAGCATGAAAATAATAATAAAGGGGAAATATAAAAGAGGACTTGACTAGAGAAGTCTTAATTTTCCTTAAGGGAATGTTCCTAATTTATATATTTATTTTAGATCTCATGAAAATTCCAATGAATTTGAGATAAAGGTGTTCTAGTCTTTTAAGGAAAATAGACATTGGAGAAGAGCAAAGATAATTATAAGAAAGATTAATGATATTGCCCTAACATATAATAAATTGTATATTGGTATATGAAGTTGTAATAATGGAGAATTTAATTGTATATTTGAAAAAAAAAAGTTAGGATTCTAAGTCACTAAATAGTTTAGAAATATACCAGTGTATGGATTATATATGTGTATTTTAACATATAGTGCATATGCTTATAGAGTTCACACATGATAAAGATCTGTGAATAGGAGGATTATTCAGTAAATAGTGCTAAGATCATGATTTAACTCTTTAACAAGACTTTCATTTTATGATCTATATCAGAATAAAACATCGATTGAATACAAGTTTTTAAGCTGTATTCCATGGACCTCCATGTGGTTTCATGAAGACTAGTATCTTCAGAAGCAAAAGAACTGCAAGTTTAGCCACATTTTATCTCTTCATATGCAAAAGTAACTTAAGATTTTATTTTTATAAAGGAGGTTCCACTATAAAATATTTAAAATTCTCTAGAGTGGATTTTTAAACACTCAGAAAAAAATACATAATTTGACCACATAAAAATTTTTAAACTGTGGGTGAAAAACATGTAAGTCAGAAAAAAATAGGAGAAATATTTGCCATGATTATGACAGTATGAACTCTTTTTAATTAAATAGACACCTAGTTTAAAATGTTGACAACATAAACAGACTAAAGCAATGAAGTATCACTTTTATTAATAAAAATGACAATAGCAATTTTCAGCAAGAGTATGGAGTAATGTATACTTATGTTGAGGGTAAATTGGTAACGACTTTTTGGAAAAACAATTTGGCCAATCCTGAGCCTTAAAATTGCTGTTACTCTTTGCTACAGTAATTCTATAGGAATATGTTCTATGGAAGTAGAGTTTCATACTGTTAGGGGGCTTGTAAAGAACAGAGATCCACTCAAGTGATCTCATGTAAAGAACAGGGTTATATAACATCACATGGTAGAATCTGATATGCACATACACAGATCCCAGGATGTTATCTCACTAAAAGAAGTGAGGGAGCAAGTGAGCCATGGAGCTCTCCATGGAAAAAGAATTCCGTATAGAGGGTAGAGCAAGTGCAAAGGGTCTGAGGCTAGGAATGGACCTGGAATGTATTGCAGCACTGTAAGGGAGAAGGAAAATAGGGAATGAAGTTAAAGGTAATAGGGGCCCTTGTAAGGAATTGTAAAGGTGTTGTCTTTTATTCTAAGTGAAGTAAAAAGTCACTGGAGGGTTTTAAGTGATATAATCTAACAAATTTAAACAGGCTTATTCTGAATGCTGTGTTAAGAATTGACAAAGTAGAGGCTAGAGCCAAAGCAGGGATTCCAATTAGGAGGTATTGCAGTTACCCCTAAAAGAGATAAAGTGTTAAAATAGTGTTAACAGTGGAGGTGACAGAAATAATCAAATTTTGGATATATTTTGACCATGATGAATATATCAGAAATTAGTTTTAAAACTGGACTTTAAGTAGTATTTTAATAGGTAAAAAGGAGGCCAAAATCCTTTACTACTTTACAGACAGGAAGAATTCCTTGTAAAATCTTACAGTTGAACACAGTGTTTTAGGGACAGTGAAATCAGTCTGTCTAGATTAATGTTTTAAGATTAAAACATTAACTTCAAATATCAATGTTGAGGTTTAAGCTACTCTTAAGGGACTAGAGGGTTTTATTTTTCATCTGGATAATATAAAGTTCAAGTTGTGCCATGGGAGTAGTCATGCCCAACTTTGGGGAGTCAGGGTAGGCTTTCCAGAGAGAGGTTCTCATCTTAGTCCAGAATAGATTGCAATAACCTGAGGGGGTGGACAAGGAGGAGTTAAAAGTGTTTCAAGCAAAGTGAGAAAAATGCAGTTTTAGGAATAAATATAGCCTAGTGGTTAAGAGTAAGGCTTCCTGAGCTGAGATCAGTTTTCGGGAAGACAAGGTATATTTCTACCTAATGTCAACAAACATAATCATTGGCTTAGTGTGAACTGGGAGGAATACAGACTCTCATCGGCAATTCTGGTGAGAAAAGTATCAGAGTCAGGAAGATCCTGTCAGAAATTCCTATCAAATTGAATGATTAAATCCTAATATATATTGAATATTAATATGGGGTATGCAGAGGCTGAAAAAGTATGATCCAGTCAAAAAGGCAATGCTATGGTGTGTTTCTGTTTCTGTCTAATCAGGCCCTAAAATTTGGAATACAGACCACAATCACTGCACCCATAAGATATCCTTCACTGAACTTTAAAATTAATCGTCAGATGAATTCAACTCTAACATTCTTTAAAATAGTTTCCTTGTGAACAGTGACAGCACAGTGGCTGAAGGATTCAAAAGGCTCACTGGGGTTTTACCCAGAATCTGTCCTTTACTGATGGGTATGGGATTGGGATAATCTTTTGACCTCTCTGAGCTTACACAGCCTCAGCTATAAAATACAATGTTGAAATAAAATGAGTCCTTAGGCTACTGCCCAAACAATTTATCTTTTCTCTAGAATAGTGCCTATTCACATAATAAATGTTAATAAAGTGTTAATTTTCACAGCACACTGATTCTCAGAAGTCTTAAAAGTTTAATGTCATTAAAATTTCACAACTGCTTTGAGAAAGGTCCCACAAGGCACATTCTATAGTCAAGAGAAATTGTGGCATAGAAAAGTTCATGATTCACCAGAGGGTGAGGTTCCTACGAGTTTCTTATCACATTTTTGTCAATGGATCAATACATAATTTGGCTTTAATAATATGTGATATTAGTATTTATTGATAAACAATATTAATATATCACAATATATAATATATAAAATATATATAACATTTATTATATTGATTTGTTAATATTGAACTCACAAGACAACAGCACTATAATGCCTGAAGGTAGCTTCTCTTTCACATGTATTTTTTCCTAAGATACATCACAGCCCTCTTGTACTTAGGAACACTAGACAGCACCTTAGCACTATACTTGGGACCATTTTAAACTGCAAAAATCAACAGAAAGCACAAAAATCCTAAAACAGCAGTAAATATATTGTGAAAAGTATGCTTTTTATGATAGGAGAGCTAAAACAAGAAGGTACGGCATTGCTTTGTTCAACCTCAGCTGGTCACATGCACCTTGGGCAACTTGAAATTTGCTCTGCTCTGCACCTGTGTACAAATGACTGGGGAAAGCGCTACAAGTATTGAATTTGGTTATAAATAAATTGTAGTGAGTAGGTGAATTTACAAATATGAAATCCATTAGTAATGAGGTTAAACTATATAAAATCTAGGCAAGCCAATCAAAAGCATAAGAAGAACAAAAAATAGGATAAGGAAGAAAATGTAATCACAGAACACTGCTTGTCTCCATTTGGACAATATGGCATAGTCATAAAAATGTTATCACTGAAAATAAACAAAAAATTGATAGAAACTATGTTAGTAGGATCAGGGAAGGGGAAGTGAGAGGGAGTATGTAAACACCAAATTTCCGTCTCCCATAATAGAAAAAAATCAGAAGGGAGTACCTAAAATTGTCAGTTTTAACTACATAAGCATAGTGCAGTATTTAGAAATAGGTAGATAGATACAAAAAGAATCAGCTCAAAGTGATTCCTCTGAGGATCAGAGGCTAAAATGAAGTAGGAAATAGTGTTGCCAGAAAAAGAGATCCCAATCCAGACCTTAAGAGAGAACTCTTGGGTCTAAGCAGGAAGGAATTCAAGGTGAATTGCAGAGTACAGTGATAAGAGAGTTTGTTGAAAGCTACGCAGATACAGAGTAGGGTGTCCTCAGAAAGGAAATGGAGGAATGTGCCTTCTTTGTTTTAAACTCTTCTTGTATAGGGGTCTTGTCTATGTAAAAGCTATTATGTCTATGTGGGGGTAGGCTGACAGCATGACAAAATTTAGTACTTTGTTGTTTTTAAAAAGTTTTCTTTGGCATTTTAGTGCATAAGTACATCAAAGCATGACTATATCTTAAAAGCATACATTGTTATGTGATATTAGGACATCTGGACATTCTGCCATCATAGGAGTTTATCCTTGCAAGCATTAACTGCTTCCTTAACCAAAAACATGTTATGACTATGCATTGTGACTGGCAAGGAATGTGCCTTGCTAGTTTTGAGATGGAGTTGATTTAAAAATAGTATTACCATAGCTCTCCTGTGCTCCTGTTTACTTAACAATAATGTGACTAGCCAGAACCTTAATCTGGGTCAGATGTCCCAGAATGAAAGCATACATAGTTGGATGACTAGTTCAGACCTCAGAGCTGGTACATGTTGTTAGAAATGTGTTCATTGTAGACGCTGAAAGAAAAGTCCCAATGGTTGATTCTATGGGCCCCTTGGTGAGGAACAGCTTTCTCACAGCATGTGACATAATTCTGTGGCACAGCACAATCTGTCAGTCCTGTCCTCGAAATCTAATATAGCTGAGTATTTTTCCCTCTGAGGACAATTTACACATTTTATTTACACTTTACTGTTAGTGTAAAAAGGTTGATTTAAGACAAAGTTGATATCCTGTCATATTATTTATAGCATGTTTATCCTATTGATAGTTGCGGAAGCATCACAGATTCTTTGACCATTATTAGCAGTCTTGGCTCTTGAAATACAACTTTGACAATATATTAATTATGCCACTTTGCTAACACTGATGTTTTGATTATCTATTGCCATTTTACATAACAGCAACCATTTTATTTGCCCACAATTGTGAAGTCTGGGCTAGGCTGAGCTGAGCTACTTGGTTCTGCTGGTCTTGCCAGTGTGCATTCGTGTGATTGCATTAAGGAACAAGCTGGGCTGTGCTTTTTCTCTCTCCGTGTAGTTTCAGGACTTCTCCCTCTTCACATAGTTTCTACATGGCATTTCCAGCAGAATTCCTGGATTCTGCCTGGGTTTCTCAGGAATCCTAGAGCTCAAGAGCAGAAACTTCTAGTCCTTCATGAAATTTAGGTCCAAACTATCACTTCTGCCATATTCTATTAGGGAAAAAGAGTCACAGGACCACCCTAGATTCACAGGAAGGGGACTACACAATGTTATGAACACCAAGAGGTGGTTCATGGGGAGATGCCAGTAGAGCCAGTGGCATGCTGACAAATTGACAGGTAACTAGTTGTAGTAATAATAAGCTTGCTTTGGCTAACCGGTCAATCTAAGAGACTATATTGGAAATTAAAAGTGGTATTAAAATATTAGCACATGAGGAGTTACAATTAATCCTACAGAAAGTCAGGGGCAAAGTAGAATTTGGACACAAAATCATGAAAATATGAACCATGCAATGAAAATATGAGAATTCTAGAAGTGTAGAAGTCATAAAGATTCTAAACCATTGTTTAGTTTACTTACAAATGTTGAACTGAGATGAGATACTGACAGCACAGAGGGAAAAGGAAGGCTGAGCCTGAGCTCTTAAGGAGGAAGTAAAAAAGCAGTTGTGGGTGTGTAGGGGTGACTTGGAGTTTGGTGGCAGTAAGTGCAGGAGGCCTGAGGGACTCTAGGGTAGGGCCCTCGTCCACTGCGGCGGGAGGGGGAGCACTGGAGTACCAGCCCCAAGGGTGTGGGTAGGGCCCTCGTCCACTGCGGCGGGAGGGGGAGCACTGGAGTACCAGCCCCAAGGGTGTGTGCTTCCCTAGCGCCAACCCTGCCATGGGCAGTGTCCTAGAGGAGCCAGAGGCAGGGAGGGTGTCCAGACCTTGGGCCTGTACACTGGCTGATGCTATACATCCTGGAGGGAAGCAGGGAGGCTGGGGGAAAGTGGAACCGCAGATAACAAGGACCCATCCATTTCGACCATGAAGAAATGCAGGCAAAGAAATAGTAAGCGGTTGTCCAGAACTCTACCATGATTATTATAAGGTTTGCAACCTGAGACTCTATGCCCTTTCCCACAGGCCAGGCAGCTTGTCCAGGATTAAAGTCAGGGCGTTGATGAAAACACGCTTCTCACATGGTGAGAGGCTGGAAAGCTTTGAAAAGGAGTATATCATTTTGGTATGGATATCAAGTGTGATGCTAACCTGATTTCTTGCCTATGCCTACATATTTTGCCAATTTCCATAATGCCTTCTCCAGTCACTGGCTTGTGATTCTTTTTCATAAACAAGCTCTTATAATTGTTGCTTGATTCTCATTTTTCCTGGTCTGCTGAATTTTTGCAGGTGTGTCACACTAATTTAAATAACTTCGATTTTATAATGTGAATATATATCCGGTAGGAACAAATATATTCTCATCACCTTTCTTTTTCAAAGTCCACTGTGTGTGTGTGTGCGTGTGTGTGTGTGTGTGTTGGGGATCTGCAATTGACAAATTAGAATTAGGTAATATCCACCTAATAGCTGTTCATATATAAAGACAACAGAAAGACATTCTTAAGAATTTTTGAAAGATAGTATTCCATTGTATACTGAACATTAATTTTCCTTTAAAAAATAGATAATACATTAATGTGGCTGTAAATACAAAAGATACAGAGGTTGTAAGGTGTAAGTCTCCCTCTCACTTCTATCTCTCACGTACCCAGTACCTATCTCTGGAGGCAGCCATTTTTTTCTGGTATCTAATGAATTCTTTAAAAGCATTTTTAATACATGCATGAGCAAATACATATGCATATCTATCTTTTTAAAATAAAAATAGTAGCATATTCTATACACAGTTCTGTGTATAATACTTTAACAGATGAAGTTTTTCACCATTTTTTTGTGAGTTTGCCACTGGAAAGATTTCCCTTCACCATTGTTCTTTAAGGCTATCCTTGAGTGAGGCTGAGGAACAGCAGCAGTATGATTTTGGCTCCAACATACTGTTAATGAAGTAATCCATGGGCTTGCTGCCTGATACACATGGAGACCAATACCATGGGACAAACTTTCGAAAATAGAAAAAGCTTTATTGCAACTTGACCTGCAAGGAGACAGGAAGAAAGGCTCAAACCTGTCTCCCTGAGCTAGGGGCAGGGTTGGGTTTTATAAGCATAGGGCAATGAAGCATGATCTGATTGGATCTTGCAATAAGGTGGTGCTGGAAGGCATTATCTGATTGGATCCTGCCATGGAGGTGATGCCAGAGCTCAATTTGATTTGATCCTGAGTTATGACATACAGTGTCTGCTTCTTAATTCAGTTTCTGCTCCTAGGTCTGAGCATTTAGGTTCTCCCTATGGTTGCAGGCTTCGTTCATCTGGGCATACTCAGGTTACATGACCTGAGGGTCCATGGAAATTGAAAAATAACTCACAACCTTGTTACATAAAAGTTGAACCAGATTTGTCTGGTGCAATTGCAATATTGAGCCAATTCTTCTGTGACCCAGGCCAGTGTTTTCACTTCTTCTGTCAGCTGGTCACAGGAAACTACCTTTAGGGCCATGGATACAAGTTTATGAAGAGCCAAGAGTGCAGCAGAACTAGGGAACATGAGTCTGGGCCACCTATTAATGAAATTTTAGCCCTCTGAATCAATCTCAAACATACCATTTCCCTCCTATGATGGACTGCTATAGTACCTATCCAATTTTATAATTTGGTTGATCTGACAGTACCCAGCTCATGGGTGGGTGTGGTGACCTAGTCATTTGATGTTCTAGGTAGGTGTTCAGTCTCCACTAGGGCCTAGTAGTATGTCAGAAGCTTCTATTCAAAGGGTGAATAATTATCTTCTCCAGAAAGAATGGCCTTGCTCCAGAGCCCATGTCTACTTCTTTTACAGGGAGGTGTAAACATGGCTAGAAAGAAGTAGGTTTGGGAAAGTGGGATGTTTGATCAGAGTGCTGATGTTTTTTCCCAGAGGTCAATTGTATTAGCTTGGTGCAAAAGTTTTTACCATTATTTTTAATGGTAAAAACTGCAATTACTTTTGCATCAACATAATTTTTTTTTTTTTTTTTTTTTTTTGAGACTGATCTCACTCTGTCACCCAGGCTGTAGTGCATTGGCACGATCTGGGCTCACTGCAACCTCTGCCTCCCGGCTTCAAGCAATTCTCTACCTAAGCCTCCTGAGTAGCTGGGATTATAGGCACCCGCCACCATGCCTGGCTAATTTTTATATTTTTAGTAGAGATGGGGTTTCACCATGTTGGCCAGGCTGGTCTCAAATTCCTGACCTTATGATCTGCCTGCCTTGGCCTCCCAAAGTGCTGAGATTGCAGGCATCAGCCACTGCACTCTAGATTCTTAAGAGGATTCTAGGATCACATAGCTCAGGTAAAGTTCAAAATTATCAACATGTTATATTTATTTGGTTATTATGAGTGTTTTGTAGTGAAAACATCTTTAGCATATCTCATATTCCATTTTACCACAAACCCCAGGAACCCTAATGATTCTGTGTTTGAGTCATCTCTAGTTCAACTCTGATGGGGAGGCTGAAGAACAAACACAGGCCAATTTAGTTCTGTCTTGTTTGCTTTATCTGGGATTTGGTGTGATAGGACACCTAAGTCTTGCCCTCAACCAGTTCACTTTTGAGGGTAGAGGGTTGGTCGTTGTTAGCATTTTGGAGGAAGGCATTGTATGTCAGTTCTGCATATAAGAGCTGGTTTCCCCTCTTGGTGCCTGGATAGAAAGCTGCACAAAAAGGCTGTATTATATGCTGTTTAAAATTTGGAATTTAGGAGATAATAAAGGGAAAATCAGTTACATTAAGGCCTAGTAAAGAAGGCTGATTACAGAGCCCTTTTCTGATGTTCATCATACTCCAATCCAGACACAAATGAGAGTGGCTTACTTTGCCAAGATGTGATTGATTTCTTTAGTCAAGCTGAGTCTGCCGTCCCCATCTTCTACTGCAGTGCTTAGTGCTCCTCATTCTGCCTCCTTCAGTGTGTTCTCCCTATCGATGTGAGGAAGTCATGGGTATAATTATCTACAAGGTAATTGAAGAGATTATGCATTGGTTATGATTATGAATTGCTGTTGCTCCAAATTTTTACTTAACATTGAATCTGACAAGTCTTACTACTTCGACATGGTTCTTCCTTACATAGGATGCAGGGATTCGGTCTCCTACAGAATGTTCTTAGATATAGTTGATAAGTAAGGTTTTTTTTGTTTTGTTTTGTTTTGTTTTTGAGACGGCGTCTTGCTCTTTCACCCAGGCTGGCCTGCAGTGGCACGATCTCGGCTCTCTGCAAGCTCCACCTCCTGGTTCACCCATTCTCTTGCCTCAGCCTCCCGAGTAGCTGGGACTACAGGCGCCTGCCACCACGCCTGGCTGATTTTTTGTATTTTTAGTTGAGACGGGGTTTCACCGTGTCAGCCAGATGCTCTCGATCTCCTGACCTCATGATCCGCCTGCCTTGGCCTCCCAAAGTGCTGGGATTACAGGCGTGAACCACCGTGCCCGGCCGATAAGTGAAGTTTTAAAAGTGATCAATCTGGAGCTGTAAGGCACGCTCTGATTATAATTACTTTTCTTTTTCTTTCTTTTTCTTTTTTTTTTTCAGTTCTCCCACTCTCCTAAGAAGAAGAAACAGCCAAATCCCAGGTAAGTCCTTCCTCCCTCCATGCTGAAATGCCATGTAATTTGTCAGAGGTGGCGTTGGTGCAATTTGAAAGGCGGCATATTGTGATATGTCAGGTTTATAGTAGAAGAACAATTGACTGGTTACTAGAGACTACAATGGATGTTATTACTTTGGTGAGTGCTTTATCATCTACCTGCATCTTTGCATTTTCAGAAACTTGACTGTGACTAGTTTCTCTGAGTTAATAAGCTGCAGGGCAACTGGCTCATTCTAAACGAATTCTTGAAAAGATCACAAAAGATAGATATACATACCAGATGCATACATGTGGATTTCTTTTTATTTCTTTTGCTTTTATCTTTTTTCAACTTTTATTTTACAGTCAGGGGGTACATGTGCAAGTTTGTTACAAATGTATATTACACGATGCTGAAGTTTGGAGCACAAATTAATCTGTCATCCGGTTAGTGAGTATAGTACCCAAACGTAGTTTATTTCAACTCTTCCCACTCCTTTCCTCCTACCTCTTGTATTCCTTAGTGTCTATTTTTCCCATTTTTATGATCATGTGTACCCAATATTTAGCTCCATGTTATAAATGAGAACAAGTGGTATTTGGTTTTCTGTTTCTGTGTTATTTTGCTTAGGTAATGGTTTCTGGCTGTATCATGTTGCTGTGAGAGACATAATATTCTTTTTTTTTTTTTAATTTATTTATTATTATTATACTTTAAGTTGTAGGGTACATGTGCATAACGTGCAGGTTTGTTACATATGTATACTTGTGCCATGTTGCTGTGCTGCACCCATCAACTCGTCATTTACATCAGGTATAACTCCCAATGCAATCCCTCCCCCCTCCCCCCTCCCCATGATAGGCCCCGGTGTGTGATGTTCCGCTTCCTGAGTCCGAGTGATCTCATTGTTCAGTTCCCACCTATGAGTGAGAACATGCGGTGTTTGGTTTTCTGTTCTTGTGATAGTTTGCTAAGAATGAGGGATTCCAGCTGCATCCAAGTCCATACAAAGGACTCAAACTCATCCTTTTTTATGGCTGCATAGTATTCCATGGTGTATATGTGCCACATTTTCTTAATCCAATCTGTCACTGATGGACATTTGGGTTGATTCCAAGTCTTTGCTATTGTGAATAGTGCTGCAATAAACATACGTGTGCATGTGTCTTTATAGCAGCATAATTTATAATCCTTTGGGTATATACCCAGTAATGGGATGGCTGGGTCATATGGTACATCTAGTTCTAGATCCTTGAGGAATCGCCATACTGTTTTCCATAATGGTTGAACTAGTTTACAATCCCACCAACAGTGTAAAAGTGTTCCTATTTCTCCACATCCTCTCCAGCACCTGTTGTTTCCTGACTTTTTAATGATTGCCATTCTAACTGGTGTGAGATGGTATCTCATTGTGGTTTTGATTTGCATTTCTCTGATGGCCAGTGATGATGAGCATTTTTTCATGTGTCTGTTGGCTGTATGAATGTCTTCTTTTGAGAAATGTCTGTTCATATCCTTTGCCCACTTTTTGATGGGGTTGTTTGTTTTTTTCTTGTAAATTTGTTTGAGTTCTTTGTAGGTTCTGGATATTAGCCCTTTGTCAGATAATATTCTTTTTTATGGCTTCATATTATTCCTTGGTATATATGTACCACATTTTCTTTATATAATCCACCATTGGTGGTCACCATGTCTTTGCTATTGTGAATAGTTCTGCTATGAACATATTGGTGTTTGGTAAAATGATTTATTTTCCTTTGTGTATGTACCCAGAAGTTGTATTGCTGGGTCAAATGGTAGTCCGACCCTCAGTTATTTGAGAATTCTCCAAACTGCTCTCCACGGTTGGCTGAACTAGTTTATATCCCCACAACAATGTATAATTATTCCCTTTTCTCTGCAGGGAAACAGAGAAACAGATGCTGCGTCACCAACATCTGTTATTTTTCTGACTTTTTAACAAAAGTCATTTTTACTGGTGTGAGGTGGTATCCCATTGGGGTTTTGATTTGCATTTTTCTGATAATTAGTGATGATGAGCATTTTTTCATATATTTGTTGACTGCTTGTTTATCTTCTTTTGAAAAGTGTCTGTTCATGTCCTTTGCTCATTTTTTAATAGGGTTTTTGTTTGTTAAGTTCCTTATAGATTCTGAGTATTAGACCTTTGTTGGATGCATAGTTTACAAATATTTTCTACCATTCTCTAGATTGTCTGTTTACTCCTTTGATGATCTCTCTTGCTGTGCAGAAACTCTTTAGTTTAATTAGGTTCCACTTGTCAATTTTGGGTTTTGTTGCAAGAGGACTTAGCTGTGTTTCCTAGGTTTTCATCTAGGATTTTTGTAGTTTGAGGTTTTATATTTAAGTGTTTAATACATCTTGAGTTAGTTTTGGTTTATGGTGTTAGGTAGGGGTCTAGTTTCTTTTTTTTTTTTTTTTTTTTTTTGCGTATGGCTAGCCAGTTATCCCAGCATCATTTATTGAATAGGGAGTTTTTTCACCATTGTTTATTGTTGTTGACTTTGTCAAAGATAAGATGGTTGTGGGTGTGTGGCTTTATTTCTGGATTCTCTATTCTGTTCTATTGGTCTATGTGTCTGTTTTTATACCAGAATCATGCTATTTTGGTTACTGTAGCATTGTAGTATATAGTTTGAAGTTGGGTAATGTGATGCCTCTGGCTTTGTTCTTTTATACTTAGGATTGCTTTGGATATTTGAGCTGTTTTTTGGTTCCATTAATTTTAGAATAGTTTTTTCTAATTCTGTGAAAAATTATGTTGAGAGTTTGATAGGAATAGTGTTGAATTGTGAATTGCTTTGGGCAGTATGGCCATTTAAATGATATTGATTCTTCCAATACATGAGCATGGGACATTTTTCTTTTTGTGTCATCTTCGATTTCTTTTAACAGTGTTTTGTAACTCTCCTTGTAGAGATTCTTCACCTCCTTGGCTATCTGTATTCTTAGGTATTTTATTCTTTTTGAGGCTACTGTAAATGGGACTGCATTCTTGATTTGGCTCTCAGCTTAAATGTTATTGGTGTATAGAAATGCTACTGATTTCTGTACATTGATTATGTATCCTGAAACTGCTGAAATTGTTTATAAGCTCTAGGAGCCTTTTTACAGAGTCTTTAGTGTTTTCTAAGTATAGAATCATATCATCAGTGAAGAGAGATAGCTGGACTTATTTTCCTATTTGGATGCATTTCTTTCTTACTTGATCGCTCCAGCTAGGACTTCCAGTACTAAGTTGAATAGGAGTGGTGAGAGTGGCCATCTTTGTCTTGTTCTAGTTATCAAGGGGAATGTTTCTAGATTTTGCCTGTTTAGTATAATGTTGGCTGTGGGTTTGTCATAGATGGCTCTTATTATTTTGAGGTATGTTCCTTAGGTGCCTAGTGTGTTGGGGCTTTTTATCATGAAGGGACATTGGATGTTATCAAAAGCTTTTTATGTAAATATTGAGATTTTTTTCCTTTTATATTTTTGTGATGAATCATATTTATTGACTTGCATATGTTGAATCAACCTTTCATTCCAGGAATAAAGCCTACTTCATCATGGTGAATTATCTTTTTGATATGCTGCTGGATTTGGTTTGTTAGTATTTTGTTGAGAATTTTTGTGTCTATGTTCATCAGGGACATTGGTCTGAAGTTTTCTTTTCTCACTGTGCCTTTGCCAGTTGTGGTCTCAGGGTGATGCTACCTTTAGAGAATGAGTTATGGAGGATCCCCACTCCTCAGTTTTTTGGAATGGTTTCAGTAGGATTGATACTATGTCTTCTTTGTACATCTGGTGGAATTCGGCTGTTAATCCATCTGGACCAGTGCAGTTTTTTGGTTGGTAGGGTTTTTATCATGATTCAATTTTGGAACGTATTACTGGTCTGTTCTCTTTTTAACTATTTTTTACTTCAATAAGAGAAATGTAAAAGACTGTGAAAACCCAATTTAATCTTACTATCTGGATAAAATGGCTTCTAAAAAGTTAGTTTATGTAATTTTTCCCTCTTTGTGCAGGTAGCAACATACCAATTTATATTTTAGTTTTCAAACTATGGAATCATACCATATACAATAAATTTCACCTTCCTTTTTTCCCATAAAAGTAAATCATGGGCAGATTGTCAGTAAATTTAGTTTTATCACATATTTCAATATATGCACAATATGACTTAGTCTCTTACTGATAAATATTTGACCTAATTCCATATTGTTATTACAACCAAGGCTGTGGCAAATATCTTCATGCATATATTGAATAAAGGAGGTCATAGACACATTTAAAATGTTAAGGGACAGCCAGGCGTGGTGGCTCACACCAGTAATCCCAGCACTTTAGGAGGCCGAGGCGGGCGGATCACCTGAGGTCAGGAGTTCAAGATCAGCCTGGCCAATATGGTGAAATCCCATCTCTACTAAAAACACAAAAAATTAGCTGGGTGTGGTGGCGGGTGCCTATAATCCCAGCTACTCAGGAGGCTGAGGCAGGAGAATCACTTGAACCTGGGAGGTGGAAGTTTCAGTTAGCTGAAATGGTGCCGTTACACTCCAGCCTGGGCAACAAGAGTGAAACTCCATCTTAAATAATAATAATAATAATAATGGACATTGTCAAATTATCTTCCTGAAATATTTTACCACTTCATACCACCAAAGATAGAGTTTGAGAGTATGTTAATTTTTATATCCTTTTACCAATACTGAGTACTATCACATGTTTTAGGCTTTTAGTCTCATAAGAGAAAAAATGCTGTATTGGTGTTAAACTTTATAATTCTTTAAATATTAGATAAGCCTATCACCTTTATATGTATTTAACATTCATTTGGACATTTTCTGTAGCATTTTGGATTATATCCTTTGCCAGATTTCTACTTGATGCTTTGTCTTTTCCTTATTTTTCCTTATTTTTATCAGCATTTTATGTTAGAGATATTAGCACTTCATTTGCCATATGTAGTGAAATGATTTCTCCCAGTTTAATTTGGTTTTATTCATATTTTCTAATATATAAAAGCTTTAACAGGTTTAAAACAATGTCTCTGGGTTTGCTATTTCCACTTCATAATATTTTTAAAAAGATATATCTATGTTCTTTTAGTTTTTAAAAATTATTTTAGTTCTCATATTTAAAACTTTGATACATTTGGAATTTATATTCTTATAAAAAGTAAGCTAAGATCAGTTTAATTTCATTTTTCAAATGACTGGCTGATTTTGATAGATTACTTAATACCCAGGAACAAAAAGGAAAACTGAAATTATTTGTACACTTAGTTTATTAAACTAAAATGTTTAATAATTCAAACATTGAAAACTAATTTTTCTAGAGCACTGACTTATTAAAACTTTGATTGAAGTATTTTAAACAATTGCAAGTGAATTTAGTATTGTAGAGCCTTCTGAATCACTTCCAAACCATTAAATATCAAACTGGTATTTATAATGATTCCAGAACATTGCTATAGTTACACCTAAACCTGTTCTAAAATAACATATGTTTACTTCATTTATTATTTTAATTTTTATGTAATTGTTGTAGCAAAATAAGCTGTATTTTTAATTTTTCTTGGAGTTTTAGTATTATTTTGATTTCTTCCAATGACTGCAGTAATTTTAACAGAGCAAACACAAAAGGCATACATACATAGCTTCTGAGATTTGTTATTAACTGATTGATTCTTGACAAAGGAACTTAATGCTTCTTCCAAAATAATATAATCCTGAACCACCGATCATTGGGCTGAACTTCATTTTTAGCATTTAAATTTTGTGTGTGTGTGTGTGCTTGTTGCTTTTTAGTATTAATGATTGACATAATTTTCTAGGTTACATTTCAGGAAGTTGGTTGAAAAACAAAATAAAATAAACTTTTAAAAAATACATTTTATATCTGTAAGTCTATCACATTTATAGCTGTCATGTAGGTTTTATTTTCTTGCCCCGCTATCCCCAGTCGTCTCAGCAATATATTTTAAAATTATTTTCTTGGTCAATACTTTATAAGTCATTATATGTCATTATATTTTGACTTAGTCTGTTAATAACATTTAAAAGCAACAAATTTTTATTAATATTTTATTATAATTAATAGAGCTACCTGTTAGGAGATGAAGAATCAATTCGGCTGAGTTACTTCTCCTCTTTAGGACATTTAAACATGCTGCTTAACCTCCTTCTTCTACTTGGATGTTATGTGGAAATCACAGCACTGATTACTCATTACTGTTCCTAAAATAGTTCCTCCTTTTAATTGGACTATTTGGCTTATTCACAGTATTTGTCTTTCCTGCTTACACAGACAGAAAGAGCAAATACTTATAAACAGATATAAGTAACAGAAGAGACACAATGTCCATCTAGATAAACTCTTCTTTTAAAAGCTTAAAAATCAGGTTATTATAAATCTGTGGTTTTTCACAGACTCAGCTTGTTCTAATATACCACAATTGTTATTATTTTATTATTACTGTGTTATGCAATAAGCAAATTGTAAAATTTGCTAGCAGGAGTCCCTTTAGATTTATTCCTTTATCCTTTCAACATTGTCCCTGATATTCTTGGAAACAGTATTGCTACTATGTCACTCAGAGTACAGTATCATAGAGCTGGACAAAGAAAGGGGGACTGGGGGCTGAGAGACAATAAATTGATAATTGGCACATATATCCCTCCTTATGCTGTCCTGATCCAAGATTTGTATTCCATTATATGGCAAGGTGTGCTTGTTCCTTTTGGTGGATAAGAGCTTTAAAACAGTATAAAATTTAGGCAATGGGAGACACGGTAATTTTATTACAATAGTGAGCAGAAGTGCTGCTGTTGTTAGGCAGCAACACTATCTTAGCGGTGATAGAGCTGGAAAACATATTTCAATTTTATGAGTTTACATTTCTCATTTTTATTCATCTTATAATTCAACTAATTCCAATTAATGTTTTAAAATTAAGTATATAGGTGGATTATATTAACCATGTTTCCAGCATTTTATTATGAACATTTTCAAGCATAAAGTTGAAAGAATTTTACAGTGAATACTTTTTTTTTTTTTTTGGTAGAGATGGAGACTTGCTATGTTGCCCAGGCTAGTCTTGAACTCCTGACCTCAAGTGAACCTCCTGCATCAGCTTCCCAAAGCACTGGAATAACAGGTGTGAGCCACTACACCTGATCTTCTATTCACCTTCTACCATATTGGATTTATCATATCTGTCCCTCTGTCTATTTTTCTGTTATCCATCGATCCATATTATTTTTCAATCATTTCAAGTGAAACCAAAGACATCAGTATACTGTCTCCTACATATTGCAGCATACATATTAATCAGAGTCCAATATTTGTTTTCAACTTGGCTCCTAAATGTATATTCACTGAGCTTTGTCAAATGCCCTTTTCTAATCAGTCCCCAACACCATCCACCAGAGGTAATCTCTGTTCTGAATGTTTTCCACCATAGATGAATTTTGCCTGTTCAAGAACTTCATGTAAATGAAACCATAGATTATTTTCTCTTCTAAGGCTTCATTTACTCAGCATATTTTTGACATTCATCCATGTTGCATGTGTAGGGGCACATTCCTTTTTATTGCTGAGTATTATTTTTATGAATATATCATAGTAAATTTATCCACTCTCCTACTGAACACTTGGGTTCACTAATTGAACACTGTTTTACCTATATTAGACATTTCATATAAATGGGAGAAAACATTATTTTTGAATCAGTTGCTGGGTAGTAAATGTTCAGTAATGTTAGTTAGAAAAAAAGAGATATTACACTGATGGAGGTGAAATTCACCAACAGTGAGCTATTGCCTTTTCCCAGATTTGAGTCTCTGATCTTTATGATTTCCTTTTGCTGTGGCTTAGATGTGTCCCTCAAAGTTCATGTTTTGGAAACTTAAAACTCAGTGTAACAGTGTTGAGTATATATATTTCAATTCTGAGTGATTAGGTTGTTAGGGCTCTGCCCTTATGAATGAATTAATGTTATCTTAGGAGTGGGTTTGTTGTCACAAGAGTGTATTCATTATCACAAAATATCACAGACTAAATGGCATAAACAACAGAAATTTATTTTCTCACAATTTTGGAAGCTGAAATTCCAAGATCAAGGTGTCAGCAGGTTCTGTCTTCATATGTTCCTTCTCTATTTGCATGCATACCTGGGTCTCTCTGTGGGTCAAAATCTCCTCTTCTTATCAGGATACCAGACAGATTGGATTATGGCCCACTCTAATGGTATCATTTTAACTTAATCATCTCTTTAGAGGCCCAGTCTCCAAATATAATAGTTTCTCCTTATCCACAGGGGATGCATTCCAACACCCCCAGTGGATGCCTGAAACCTCGGAGAGTACAGAGCCTTATATACACCAAAATTTTAAAAATCTAATAACCAAGGTATCTGCTAAGTGACTGTCAAGTAGAGTTTATAGTACAGATATGCTGGACAATGGGATCATTCACATCCTGTGCTGGACATGGTGGAACAGAGCAGGAGAGCAAAATTTCATCAGACTACTCAGAATGGCTCAGAATTTAAAACTTATGAATTATTTATTTCTGGAAATTTCCATTTAATATTTTTAGACTATGGTTGACCACACAGAAAGTGAAACCATTGAAAAGGGGAGACTACTGTGCAGTCACATTTGAGGTATTCAGAATTAGGGCTTCAACACATGAATTTTGGAGGACACAATTCAGTCCCTATCAACTTCACACAGAAGAGAAGGTGATACGACCACAAAGACAGAGATTGAAGTGATATAGCCACAAGCCCAGGAATGCCAGCTAGAGAAGGTGAGGAACAGCTTCTCCCCAGACCCTCTAGAAAGAGCACGATGCTGCCAACATCTTGACTTTTTTCTCATTAAAACTGATCTCAGACGTCTGATATCTAGAACTTTAAGAACATAAAGATGTGTTGTTTTAAGCCATTAAGTTTGTGGTAATTTGCTATAGCAGCCACAGGAAACTGATAGAAGAAACAGAAAACATATACATGTACATTTCTCTCCACAAACAAGATACTGATTTTTCAAGCCAATTGTAATCACTCAGCTGGACCTTGGGGAAGAGTGATGATTAGTGGAGAATAAAATAATCTGTAAGTTACCTCTCCAGGTGAGAACCAAAAAGTATTTGCTAGCCAGAGAGGAACCAATTTCTTCTTAAATGGAATTATTAAATAAAACAACAACAACAAAAACTCCTCTAAGTTTCCTTTGTCTGAGAATAAGACAAAAGTCAGCTAAGTTCCCTCAATACTGCAACATCATTTTCACATATCTTCTGTATACTGATTAGCTCATATGCTCTTCTGAATTCAATGTAGGTGCTTCTTCATCAATTAAACGCTGCCAGTTCTCTGAATTTATTCTCATGTACCTCACCTGGGCCCTTATTTTCATCATAAGATGTTAGCATCCTTGGTCTCTGTTTCAACATTTCATATTTTAAGACATTAATCAGACTTTTTGGAAAATAAATCAATTTTATGATACTCAGGCCACTTTTACATGAGATTTATTTTGTTTTTACTTTTAAGAAATAATTCCTTTTAAGGAGCTCAAACAACTCTACAGGAAAAAAAATCTAATAATCCAGTCAAAAACTCGGCAAATGATTTGAATAAACATTTATCAGAAGATGACACACAAATGGCAAACAGGCATATGAAAAGGTACTCAACATAATTGATCAGAGAAATGCAAATCAAAACTACAATGAGATATCATTTCACCCCAGTTAAAATAGCGTATACACAAAGGACAGGCAGTAACATTTGGTGAGAATTTAGAGAAAAGGGAACCCTTGTATACTGTTGATGGGAATGTAAATTAGTACAGCCACTATGGAGAACAGTTTGGAGGTTTCTCAAAAAACTAATAATAGAGCTACCATCTGATCCAGCAATCCTACTGTCGGGTATGTATCCAAAAGAAGGAAATCAGTATATCAAAGAAATATCTGCACTTTCATGCTTGTTGCAGTACTGTTCACGACAGCTAAGATTTGGAATCAACATAAGTGTCTATCAACAGAGGAATGGATAAAGAAAATGTGGAACATATACACAATGGAGTACTATTCAATCATAAAAAAGAATGAGATCCAGTCATTTGCATCAATGTGGATAGAACTGGAGATCACTATGTTAATGAAATAAGGCACAGAAAGACGAACATCACATGTTCTCACTTACTTGTGAGATCTAAACAATTGAACTCACGGACATAGAGAATAGAAGGATGGTTATCAGAGGCTGGAAAGGGTAGTTGGGCGCAGGGAGGCAGGTGGGGATGGCTAATGGGAACAAAAAAAAATTAATTAAGACCTGCTATTGGATAGCACAACAATGGGACTGTAGTCAATAATAACTGTACATTTAAAGATAAGTGTGTAACCAGATTGTAACACAAAGGATAAATGCTTGAGGGGATGGATACCCTACTCTCCATGATGTGATTATTTTACATTGCATGCTTGTATCAAAATATCTCATGTACCACATACACACCTACTATGTACCCACAAAAATTCCAAATTAAAAGATTTTTAAAAATCCTTTCAATGCTGAGGGCTATTTTATGACATTGGAAATACAGAGTCTGAATTTCTCCACAGATCAGCTCTTTCTAGCCTCTTGAGCTCTATAATTTTATAGTTCACACTACTCTACTAATACTGTCCTGGTAATCATTTTATGGGAAAATATAATGGAATTATTTTAGTTTCATCTCTGTCAAAATTTCTTTGGCATTTGCCAGGGAAGATTTCTACTTTCCTTGAAATTCCACCTTCCATTGATTTATATAAGAGTTTTGGAATTTATGAAAGTAAAAGATCTTCCACTCTAATTTAAAATCCATTTATTAAAATCACTCATGAATTTTACTTGCAAAAATCTCCTGCAAGGAGAAAACCTTAGATACATTCCCAATTTAGTAGGAGAGTTTACAGTGTTTATAGTTATTCAATATTGAGTTAAATATAAAAAACAATCTGTGAATTTATAGGAAATAAACTGCTACAATATTGGTCAAAAAAAAAAAAAGTCTCGTAGGATAAACTTAGTCTAAAGGGGGCTGATGAATTATATGGGCCAAATTTGGCCTGTCACCTGTTTTCGTAAATAAAATCTTATTTTAACATAGTCATACCCATTCATTATGTATTGCTTATGGCTGCTTTCGTAAAAAATTTAGTAGTTTTGACAAAGAGTGACTATATAACCTATAAAGCCTAAATTATTTACTATCTCATTCTTTACAGAAAAAAAGGGGGAGGGGTTACTGATGCCTGATCCATAACTTTAAATTAACAAATATAATTATCTCAAACATTTAATGTGGTTTCCCAGATTATAGTAGGCAGTCTCAAGGTTCCAGATGAGTAGTCTTGGGAAGACAACTATTAAAACAAATCTCTGAGTAGTACAGGGAAAAAATTTTCCTTTAGTAAACAGACTTGGCAAAAACAACCTTACAGTGACAATATGTAGTTTAAAAATGACTTTAATTTAAAATTTGTTAGCTATTCTGTAAGTACTCTTTAACATTTTCCAGTTTATTCCTAAGACAATGGCTAACCCTGCTTTATGTACTCAAAACACCTGTATCAACGTTCTCTTCCCAGCTTGAGTTCTTGCTAAATATTGTTTTGACTTTATGTCTATGGTTTTGATAACAATTTTAACTAAGACTGAATCAGAATGTGTGAACTTATAATATCATTTCATAGGTTTCTTCCTAACAATTTTCTGTATCTCTAATTCCTATTTCTTGGCTTATCCTCTTAAAGAAAAATCTAATAATTCTCACTTTTCTTCTCTGCTCCTTTTTAAAGATATGCACTCAAAGAACTCAAAGATTTTCATGTTTTAATCTATCCATTTTATGCTTTCTCTATGATAGGCATTTATTAGTTAGCATTTATTGAGCATCTACTATATTCCTGGCATTCTGATTGGTGATGGGATACAAAATAGTACAGAAAAATTTATTCCTATCTTCAGGGAGATAGAGGAGAAGATATTACCAAACTGCAATGAAAAGACTGCAGTACAAGCTAGCCCAAAGAGCTATGTAAATGCAGAGGAGCAACAACTCTGCTACGGAGGAAGAATAATCTCTCATAGAAGGAGATATGATTCACTGTTGACAGATGTGATAGAAAAGATTTAGGATTATTATACTTACACATTTTTTAACATCTGCTATGTTCAGACACTGTGCTAGGCAGTCAGGATTCAGGCAAGAGATAATTCTTATTAGTTAAGGAGGCAGACTTCTCTAAGAAATACGCTCAAATGTAGTGATCCAAACTTAATCCATTTTTTTTTTCATGTGACAGTCCAGGGCTAAAGCTGGCTGAAGGGGTATTTGCTCCACATGACTCTTCAGATTACTCTGGATATCTGCACTCTGTCATCTTCAACACTTGGCTTTCAAGATTGCTCTAGTCATTGTTCTACCAATCACTTGCAAGGGAGAAGAACACGATAGAGTTCCCCCACAGGGCTGTATGGGGCGGCTCTGAAAGCTTCATTTATCATGTTTGGTGCACATTCCATTGTTTAGAACTATCACATGTATACATGTACCTGCAAGGAAGGAAGTCTGGGAATATCTAGTTGTGTGCTCAGTAAGAAGCAGAGCATATGTTGTAGTAGGTACCTGCACACTGACACAAATGAGATAGAGAGGGTAAATTATTTTAAAAACTTTTCAGGATGGAAAATTTCAAAAACAGGGAGAACAGTATACTGAATGCCCACTTATTCATCACCAAGCTTAAATATTGTCAATAATTTGTCATTCTTGTTTAAATTATCTCGTTTTCATCTGTATTTTCAAGCAAATCTTAAGCACTACTTCATCCGTAAACACTTTAGTGTGTACTGTTAATATACAAGGATTAAAAAATAACCAAAATACATTTTATCACCTAACAAAGTTAATAGCAGTAAATACCAAATATTTTCTAACATTTAGTCCATGTTTAATTTTTCCCAATTGTTACAAGAATATCTTTTTACAGTAGATTTGTTCGGATCAGGATCTAAACAAGGGCAAGACATTGGACTTGGTTAATATGCCTCTTAAGTCGCTTGTCATCTATAACTTGTTCTCATGCATTTTGTTAAAGAAATTGGATCATTTTTTTCTGTACAGATTTTTATATTTTTATTTCACTGATTGCATTTTGTAGTGTTATCATCCTGTATTATTCATATTTCCATATTTTTCTGCACTTATAGATCTAGAAGTTTGAATAGATTGAGTTTTAACAAGAATATGTCATAGGGGTTGATATATATTTCAAAATACCAATGCTGGCCAGGTGTGGTAGCTCACGCTTGTAATCCTAGCACTATGGGAAGCCAAGGCGGGCGGATCACTTGAGGTTATGAGTTTGAGATCAGCCTGGCCAACATGGTGAAACCCCATCTCTACTAAAAATACAAAAAATTAGCCAGGTATGGTGGCAGGTGCTTGTAATCCCAGCTACCCAGGAGGCTGAGGCACAAAAATTGCTTGAGCCCAGGAGGTGGACATTGCAGTGAACCAAGATTGCACCACTGAACTCCAGCTTGGGCAACAAAGCGAGACTCCATCTCAAACAATAAAAAATAACAGACTACCAATGCTAATATCAGTTATGAAAGATGAGAGCATTATTATGTAGTTTAAAGCTCTTTGCAGTTTTTTCTTAGGATATAATCCATCATGTTTAGTAAGTATACTATATTTTAAATCTTGAGATAATTCTGTGCTTTTACTACCAATATATAGTTGGGTTCATTAGTTTTAACTAATTTTTTTTTTTTTTTAGCTATTTTCACTTTACTGGTGCAATTATGTTTAATTATATAAAACATTTATGTGATTCCAAAGTCAAAATTTAAAATGGAGTACATTCAAGTTATTTGTACACATAGGTTGAAAATTTTCTTGTTTGCTTTTGGAAAAAAAGTATATCTTTTTAGTAGAGCTTTTTCTCTGTGGTGGCAATCATACCTCAGTAATCAGAGATTAAGATAATCAGGAAAAATGTGGGTTTTCTTAATTCTACAATGAGTAGCTCAAATGTATATTTAGAGAAAATTTGATACAGGAAAGTAAACAGAAATTGTAATGGCCTTTAAAGTGACAATGTACTTGACATGTTCTTTCACAGTTTACAAGTGTATCTTTGGAAGCAAAGTCACTGTTACTGAGATTCTAATTGTCAATATGAGGGCTCTTTCTTTCTTAAAAGCATAAGGACATGGAATAAATTCACATTTTGGTTTTCATTTAGAAATGGAAACCTGAATAAAATCCAGTGATTCAACACCAAAGTACCCAGTTTATTAGGAAGAATCAGCACATGGCATAATAATGGAAAGATAGGCCAGTGACTAATTCTCATGCAAAGAAATCATAGAATGTAATGAACAATTAGAGAGGCATTTGGAAAACCAGAAGCAGCTTGTTTTATTAAAGCCTTGTTTTATTAAAACATTTACCTAGAAAATAGGGACATGAATATAAGTAATTTTTTTTTTTGAGATGGGGTCTCACTCTGTTGCCCAGGCTGGAGTTCAATGGCATGCTCATGGCTCACTGTAGCCTCAACCTCCTGGGCTCAGGTGATCCTCTCACCTCAGCGTCCCTGGTAGCTGGGATTACAAGCATGTGACACCATGCTTGGCTAACTTTTGTGTTTTTTGTAAAGATGGGATTTTGCCCTTTTGCCCAGGCTGGTCTTGAACTCCTGGGTTCAAGTGATCCACCCACCTTGGCCTCCCAAAGTGCTGGGATTACAGGTGTGAGCCACCTGTGCCCAGGTTTAAATTTGATTTCAAACCTTGTTACATACCAAAATGCCTGTTCAAAACAAACAAACAAACAAACAAAAAAAGCCCCATATATGTGAGCCACACAGAGACGTTAAAATGTAATTCAGAGTAATCAGGAGATGAAATGTATAATAAGATAGGACACAGACAAATGGAAAAACATTCCAAGCTCATGGATAGCAAGAACCAATATTGTGAAAATGGCCATATCACCCAAAGTAATTTATAGATTCAATGCTATCCCCATGAAGCTACCATTGACTTTCTTCACAGAATTAGAAAAAACTACTTTAAATTTCATATGGAACCACAAAACAGCCCATATAGCCAGGACAATCCCAAGCAAAAAGAACAAAGCTGGAGGCATCAGGCTACCTGACTTCAAACTATACTACAAGGCTACAGTAACCAAAACAGCATGGTACTGGTACCAAAACAGCTATATAGACCAATGGAACAGAACAGAGGCCTCAGAAATATTGCCACACATCTACAATCATCTGATCTTTGACAAACCTGACAAAAGTAATGGGGAAAGGATTCCCTATTAAATAAATGGTGTTGGGAAAAGTGCTTAGCCATTTGCGGAAAACTAAAACTGGACCTCTTCCTTACACCTTCTACAAAAATTAACTCAAGATGGATTAAAGACTTAAATGTAAGACCTTAAAACATCAAAACCCTACAAGAAAACCTAAGCAATCCATTCAGGACATAGGTATGGCCAAAGACTTCAGGACTAAAACACCAAAAGCAATGGCAACAAAAGCCAAAATAGACAGATGGGATCTAATTAAACTAAAGAGCTTCTGCACAGCAAAAGAAACTATCATCAGAGTGAACAAGCAACTTACAGAATGGGAGAAAATTTTTGCAATCTATTCATCTGAAAAAGGGCTAATATCCAGAATCTTCAAAGAACTTAAACAAATTCACAAGAAAAAAACAAACAAAAGGATATGAACAGACACCTCTCAAAAGCAGACATTTATGCGGCCAAAAAGCATATGAAAAAAAGCTCACCATCATTGGTCATTAGAGAAATGCAAATCAAAACCACAATGAAATATCATCTCACGCCAGTTAAAATGGCAATCATTAAAAAGTCAGGAAATAACAGATGCTGGAGAGGATGTGGAGAAATAGGAACCCTTTTACACTGTTGGTGGGAGTATAAATTCGTTCAACCATTGTGGAAGACAGTGTGGAGATTCCTCAAGGATCTAGAACCAGAAACACTATTTGACCAGCAATCCCATTACTGGGTACCCAAAGATTTATAAATCATTATACTGTAAAAACACATGTACATGTATGTTTATTGCAGCACTATTCACAATAGCAAAGACTTGGAACCAACCCAAATGCCCATTAATGATAGACTGGATAAAGAAATTGTGGCACATATACACCATGGAATACTATGCAGCCATAAAAAAGGATGAGTTTATGTCCTTTGCAGAGGCATGGACAAAGTTGAAAACCATCATTCTCAGCAAACTAACACAAGAACAGAAACTCAAACACTGCATATTCTCACTCATAAGTAGGAGTTGAACAATGAGAACACATGGACACAGGGAGGGGAACATCACACACCAGGGCCTGTCAGTGGGTAGGGGGCTAGGGGAGGGATAGCATTAACAGAAATACCTAATGCAGATGACAGGTTGATGGATGCAGCAAACCATCATGGCACGTGTATACCTATGTAACAAACCTGCCTGTTCTGCACATGGATCCCAGAACTTAAAGTGTAATAAGTAATAAAAGAAATGTCAACTTCCCATATACTTTAAAAAATAAGCATCCACCTTAAGAAACAAAAAAGTACACCCAAATCAAGCAGAAGGAACAAAATTATAAAAATGAAATTAAAAATAGAAAAATAATCAATGAAAAAAACCATTAGCCAGACTAAGAGATAAATGGAGAATACAAGTTACGCTATCAGGAAAGAAGGGACCACAGATCCTATAGATGTTAAAAGGAAAACAAGATAATATTGTGAACAATTCTTTCCATAGAATATTATGCCTATAGAGTCCACAACTTAGATGATATAAACATTGTTTTTTCTTTCCAACTTTTATTTTTTATTTTAGTTTTGGGGAGGATACGTACAGGTTTGTTACATGGGTAAATTGTGTGTCACTGGGGTTTGATGTACAAATTATTTCATCACTCAGATAATAAGCATAGTACCTGATGGGTAGTTTTTCAATCCTCATGCCACCCTCCACCCTCAACTAGGCCCAATGTCTATTGTTCTCTACTTTATGCACATGTGTACTCAATGTTTAGCTCCTACTTATAAGTGAGAACATGCGGTATTTGGTTTTCTGTTCTTGCATTAATTTGCTTAGGATAACGGCCTCCAGCTCCATCCATGCCGCTGCAAAGGACATGATTTCATTCTTTTCTATGGCTGTGTAATATTTAATGGTATATTCTTGAAACACCAAGTGCTAAGGCTCACTCAAGAAGAAACAAATAACCCTCAATAGCTCTATTTCTCTTAAAAATAGATTTCATAATTTAAAACTTTCCAACGAAGGAAGCTCAAAGCCTAAAGGTTTCACTGGAGAATTCTATCAGATATTTAAGGAAGAAATAATACCAGTTTTACCGAAATTCTTCCAGAAAATAGAAAATAAGGAACAACTTTCCAACTCACCTAATTATACCAGCATTAGTCTAATCCAAACTAGACCAAGACGTACAATTAAAAGACCAGTATCCTCCCTGAAGACAGAACTAAAATACTAAAAAGGAGTCACAGATGACATGATCGTCTATATAAAAAAACTCAATGAGATAACAAAAAACTACTAGAGTGAATTTAGCACCCTTATAGGAAGCTAAGTCAATATGAAATAATTTTGTTTGTATACACTGGAATGAACAAATGGAAATTCAAGTTACAAAAACAGTACTATTTATAATGTACTAAAAATGTTAATTACATGGAAGTATATCTAACAAAATCTTTGTAAGTTCTATATGCTGAAACCTACAGAAGACTGACAAAAGATATAAAAAACTTTAAGACACACCACGTTTATGTATTGGAAGACACAGTATTTTTAAAATGTGAAATTTCCCAAAATTGATCTTTAGATTTGTCTGTAAATATCAGTCCTAGAAACATCTTTTATTTAGGTGCCTTTAAACATTGAACAGAGTGAGCATATTTGCACACTAAAAACATGTTTGTCAAATTGATGCCCATGTAGCACTTAGGAAACATCTTTTATACATGTGTTTAAAAACAAGTTTTACATCATTGCATAGTAGTGAATACATCCAATCACTGAAATAACACCATTCTGAACCTGGTACACAAGTGGCACTCTCAGAAACACTTTTACATGTGTGACTTTAAACTCTGTATATTATGTATTACAGTGTTCAATATACCTTTACTGAAATAACACTGTTCTCAGTTTGGTGTGGAAGTTTCACTCAGATATTTCTTCTGTATCTTTGTCTTTCAATACTGTTTACTCACATTAATGTGGTGGCCACATCTGAGTTCACCACAAATGACGCATGTGAAGATCCATGTATAAAAGATGATGTAGGAGTTCTACTTGTACAGCTTGAGTAGTAGTATTTCAACAAATGGATGTATTCACTATGATGTAATGCATGTAAAACTTTGTTTAAATACAAATGTATAAAAGAGTCTTCTTAGAATGTTACTTGGGCACTCATTTGAGAATGTTATTTCAGTGAGTGATTACATTCAACACACACTAATGTATGTAAAACAGTGTTAAAATACACATATACAAAAGATGATCTTTAGATTTAATACAAGCCCAATAAAAACTCATCTTGATTATTCTGTAAAAATAAGCTAAGTTTAAAAATTTATATGGAACTGCAAAGGAACAAGAAAGCCAAAGACATTAAAAAAAAAAAAAAGAACTAAGAAGACTTACATGATCTGATTTCAAGGCTAAATATTCATTAATGAAGAGACTAATGTATTACTGAAAGGATAGGCACAAAGATCAGTGAAAGAAAACAGACTCCAGGAATGGACTGACATAGCAGTTCATTGACTTTTGACACATGTTCAAAGGTAATTCAATCTATAGTCTTCTACAAATAGTACTGAAACTGCTGGATATCCATAAGCAAATAAAGGTTGGCCCATACCTCACATAATATACAAATGTTAACTAAGAATGGATCATAAACCTCAATGTAAAACCTAAAACTCTAAAACTTCTAGAAGAAAATTGGAGAAATATTTTAGGTATGACAGTGAAAGCACAATCAATGAGAGAAACAATTGATAAAATTAACTTCATTAACATTATAAACTTCTTTTTGAAAGACACTGTTTAAAATGAAAGGACAAGCCATAGACTGTGCAAAAAATGTTTACACAAAATACATATCCAATAAAGGACTTCCATCTAGAATATATAAAAAACTGTCAAAACTTAAGAAAACAACTAGATTTAAAAATAGCCAAAAGATTTGAGAAGACATTTCATCAAAAATATATGTATAACAAGCCCATGAAAATATAATATAATCATTCAGAAAATGCAAATTGAAGCGATACTGAGGTACTATTACATACTTATTACAATTGCTAACATAGTGGTATGGTAAATGTTTAGCTAGGTCTCCAAAAAACATTAAAAAAAAAAAACCCTGATTAATAGCATTTGTCAGTTTTTGTGGTGTAAATCTTGGTTGATTCCAAGCTATAACATAATTTCACTTCGCTCACAAAATTCCTGATAATTTAACAGTTACTTTTTGTGAGCCAATGTGAACTTACTCTAGTACACCATAGCTAAAGCAAAGCAAAACTGGGAATATCCAATGTTAGTATGTGGAACGTCAGGTACTCTCATCCAATACCAAGTGCCAAGTGATACAGCCATTTTGTAAAATAGTTTGACAGTTTCTTATGAAGATAAACATACACTTACCATAGGACCCAACAATCTCACACCTAGGTATATACCAAGATAAATGAAAACATATCTTAACACAAACTCTTAAAAATATTTGTGATTTTTTAATACTTAACTCCAACAATCCAAATGTCTCTCAACTGGTGAATGAATAACTGAGTTATTCCTATGTATGAATAAATAACAAAATTAAAAATAACACATATATGAATAACTCAGATGGTTCATATATTGAGAATATATGTAACCACATTTTAATAGTAATTATATTTTATTGCTACTTAGCAATAAATAAGATGCAATAACAATGTTTGAATCTCAATTAGGTAGGCTAAGTGAAAGATGCCGGACTAAGAAACCTGTATATCATATGAATCCACCTATATCACATTCTGAAAAAGGCAAAATTATATACAGAGAGGCCAGATCAGTGGTCATGAAGGCTGGGGTTGAGGGAACAGCTTGACTATAAAAGAACAGGAGAGAATTTTCTGTAGTGGTAGAACTGTTCTATATATGGATTATGGTGGTAGTTACATGACTATATGATTAAGTCAATTGAATTCACTAATTAAACGTATGCTAAGACTCTTTAAATTAGACCATGCCCAGGAAAGGTGGATGAGTAGACTAGAAATACTGGGCACTAAGAAAATGGGTAGAACTGTTAATTTGCTTGAGAAGGGCATCAACAATTGATAGTTTCTGAATATATTATTTCTCTCTGAAGAGAAACTTAGAATACAAGGGCCCTTCAGAAACAAGGGCTTATGACATACAATATGACACAGGAAAAATATAGGTGATAGCTGATGCAAGGCCAATTTTAGAAACATTATGTAAACTTACAATCAGCATCATTGGTAAGATTAGGCCCAGATGTCAAGCTTAGATCAGAGGTTTGCAAACTTCCATCAGAATTAGAGGGCTTGTTACAAGAAAAATTACTGTCCATTTTCCAGAATTTCTGCCTGATTAGGTCTGTGGTGGGGCCCAAGAACTAGTATTTCTAACAAATCCTAAGAGATGTTGATGCTGCTGGTCTGGGGACCACTCTGTAAGAACCACTTACACTACAAGGTGAAGACACCAAGCATTACCAAGTGAGATGGCCAAACTTAAAAAATACACTTCCACTTGCTTTAGATAACATAATAGGGTACAGAAACCAGCCCAAGAAGGAGTTGGACTTCCAAGGATGTGACTCATAGATATATATGGCAGGGCTGAGGTTCACAATAAGTCCCTTATCAGATCAATCTGGATCCCATACCAGATATCCTCTATTTTCCCTTCTAGATCCACTCTCCACTTTTCTCCACTCTGGGAGGCCGGCCTAAATGGGTGACATCAACGGGCTCTTTAACTCCATGGCTATAGCCAGTGGGAGTCCCTGGCAGGAGACAGGAGGGTTGATTTTGACTGTTGCTTTCCTAGACCTCAGGTTGCAGCTCTTACCAAAGTGCCCTCTTTGCATGACTCCTAGCTTCTGGTGATGACTCCTTTGTCTTGCCTTTTTAGGCCTGAGGATAAAAACAAAAAAACCCTGATTACTAGCTTTTGGGTATTTTCCTATTTCTTGTGGTTTCCCTAAACTTTGCCCACACCTTTAAAAATAGTCCCATAATATTAAACTATTCTTATTCTAAAATTGAGAATGACATCTGTTTCCTGCTGACCCAGAAAATGAAGACTGGGACCAAAGCAGCTCTACAAAATAGATCCTCTAAGCGGGATTCAGCATTAGGCTGCAGAAAAGCACATGGATAATCAGAGTGTCGATCCATGGCAATCTACAGCAATGACACCTGGATTACAACTCTCTAAAAATGAAATAGCTGGACAGCCTACTAAGGTGCTTATGATGTATTTAAGTAGAAGAAAGAGAGTCTGGGTGAAGCACTTGCTTTACCCCTATTATCCTCATCTTTGGCCTCACCTCTAGGTGATTGTTGATGCTGCTCAGTGTGAATCTGGTGGTTCTTGACTCATACTTGTTTTTTGCTTGATCCGGGCTGACTTCTTCAGCTCCTTCCTTCCTCTTTTTGTAGGCCAGATGCTGGTCTTTTCTTCAACTCCCATTGCTCTTCCTTTGTACAGACTGTGCATTCTTTGTCACTCTCTGGAGCTCATGCGGTCTTGTGATTTTTTGAATCCTAACTTGTGCTGTTCCCTCCTGTAACTTGACTTTTTAAACACTCTCAATATATACTGTCAAGTTGGCCCTCCAGAAAGTAATTATTTGCATTCCCATAGTGGCATGTGAGTTACATTTCTTGAGAGTCCCACTAAAATTGAGTATCATTGTTCCTTTTATATGTTGTCTATCAGCCCAATATGTGATCTTTAAGTATTTTAGTATTAGTGAAAATAGAAAATTTCCCTTGTTTTTTGGTTGAGACTGGCATTTAACTTTTTAGACCAGTTTTCCACAGCATGGTCAAATTTTCAAAAAATATATCAATGTATATCATATATATTCATATATGTATACATCTGTATATGATATATATGTAAATATTGAATGTTTCCACTGTAATTTGAAGTGACAGTTTATTATATGCTAAATTCTTATAAACACCTAGGTCTAATTATAAACAATTGTCTCACGCGTCAATAGACTAGTATCACACTATGTTACTAGTAATGTTCTCATTACCTTGCTTTTAAAAAAATGGTCACAACTATTTTTACTTCTACAAAGTAAACTATATAATCATTTTGTGAAATAAATCCTCCCCATTGAATATCTGATTAGAATTTTTCATTTGTCGTTTAATGTGTAGAGACTCAAAATCTCGATAGCAGTCTTCCCATCCAGACATAGCTTTCCACTTATTCAAGATTATTTTTGAGAAAAGTTGGTATATTTACCTTATCTAAATTCATGTATTAAATCTAACAGTTTTTCAATGAATTTTATTAGGTTGTCATGATGGTCAACCATATCAGCAGCAAATGATTTTCTCCTCCTTTTGAGTTTTGTCTTGTTACTTCAATTAGCATTTTCAGAGTACTAAATGTGTAGTTAACAATTTTATCTATTACCTTTAGGCTGAAGCTGAAACTTCTAAAGTGGCTTACAAGACCTCTCATGATGTGCCCCTTGAGTCTGTCTGTAGCTTTACCTCTATGTGAAATGAAAGCTCCATTCTTTCCCAATGCTGTATTCTAGTAAGTGAACTTTGTTTCCTGAACATGCCATGCCCTCATCCCTTTATAGCTTTGTGCCCCTTGTTTTTCCTTTATCATCTCTCCTAACATTTCCATACTTGCTAGACACAACCTGGTTAATCTACACTCTTCATGTTTCAGCTTAGATATCTACCTTTGATGGTATACAGTAAAACTCAAATATGTGATGATTAATATTGAGTGCCAACTTGATTATTGTTCCCGAGTGTGTCTGTGAGGGTGTTGCCAAAGGAGATTAACATTTGAGTCAGTGGACTGGGAAAGGCAGACGGACCCTCAATCTGGGTGGACACAATCTAATCAGCTGCTAGTGTGGCAAGAATAAAAGGCAGGAGAAATTGGAATGACTAGACTGGCTTAGTCTTCCGGCCTACAACTTTTTCCTGCTGTTCTGGATGCTTCCCACCCTCAAACATCAGACTCCAAGTTCTTCAGCTTTGGGACTCTTGGACCTTCAACCACAGACTGAAGGCTGCACTGTCGGCTTCTCTACTTTTGAGGTTTTGGGACTTGGACTCTATGTAAAATTGGGACTTGGCTTTCTTGCTCCTCAGCTTGCAGAGAGCCTATTGTGGGACCTCACTTTGTGATTGTGTAAATCAATACTCCTTAATAAACTCCCCTTTATATATACATCTATCCTATTGGTTCTGTCCTTCTAGAGAACTCAAACACAATGTACTAAATAAATAGGCTTGTGGAACAAGGCTGTGAGAAGATGTTAATTGGCTATAAATGCTCTGCAGGAGCTTTAAATGTACTCCAAAAATTATTTGAAACTATGTGATGTTAAACTTAGTGAATATAGTAAACACTTTTTAAAGAAAGCTTGGAGATTTAAGAGAAAAAAATAAGTATTTTATTTAGGCTCAAATAGCTAGTTGTTCAAAGAATATAAGGAATGAAAATAGTACTTCTATCTTTCAACCATCCAAAAGAAAATCACAGCTTATTTTCAAAACTGAAATATTGGACTTGGAATACCTAAAGTTAAAAAGTCAGAATCCATTAATATAAGTACTTTGATGAATGAACTATACCTCAAGAATTTTTTACATTCAGAGTGCTTTTCTCTTGTTAGGCTTCTCTACAAGTTACCTCTTGTTTATACGAATTTCTATATCAATTACTTATGTAGGGCTTTGTCCTAATAAAACTTGTGTTACAATATAAAGGATGAACAAACATAGATTTTGACATTATTTAACTAATCATAGGAGTTCACTCCAGTATACCTTTTCTGCCTTTGAATAAAGTATGAACTTTCACAAAAAGCTACCATCATCATTAATTGGGAATGTCTCCAGTGTGAATTTTTTGGGGCAGATTAAGTCATACTTCTTGGCTCAAGAACCAGATGGGATCCTGAGGTAGTTTACAGAAGGCAGAGTTCTGGTGTACAGAGTATTAGGAGACTTTAGTAACCTCATAATGTCTGGTATAAATGATATACCTAAGGCTATGGATGTCTCTCCAGCCTAGGTTCCCAAAGGTACAGTAAGTCTGCACTGAACATCATTAATAGGTTCTTAGGAACTGCAACTTTAAGTGAAATGATGTATAACAAAACCGACTTTACCGTAGACTAATGGATACAAACAAGAGTTAAGTTCCTAGGGCAAATGTCTCGTCACAACATCATCAAACTTCTAAAGACCCCAAATATTTCCAATATTAGACATTAAAATAAATCTGAGCTATATACACATTTAAGGAGGATTAATAAAAACAGGTAAGATAATTATTTACCCTGTTATTCCAGTACAGGGCCATGGGTAGACAGAGAGCATCCTAGCAGCTCAGGGCAATGGTGGGAACCAACCCTGATTAGTAGCCACTCCACTGCAGGGCACACTCCCTTACAAACTCAGACTGAGATAACTTAGATATGTCAATTAACCTAATGTATACATCTTTGGGGTTTGAAACTGGAGCACCTGGAGACATGGGGAGAGTGTGCGAACTCCACACAGTGTCCCTGGCTGGGAATCGATATTTTTCTCATCAACATCATAACAATTATAACATTATAACAAAACATTTTTCAAGGACCTGCTGTACATTTTTCAAGGACCTGCTGTACTTTAAACAAATGCAGATTTTAACAATACATATAGATTAACAGCAATACATACTTCTCCCATTGCAACTGATAACCCTATCCCAACTCTAGTCTCCATTCAGTAGCAAGACAGCAAAGAGTATTGTCAGGAATGGAGTAAATGGCTGTTACTGTTGTCTTAGCCATTAATTCAGAGATTTCTCTCCTTAGAAGTGTTCTCTTATATTCTCATGAGCTCCTGATTTCTTGTGACCTTCTTATAAGGGCTGAATTTTGTTAAATATCAACTCCAAGAGTATTGTTTGGTTTTGCCTAATGTTTACTTCATCAATAAATCAAGTGGATATTAGTATGCTATAGACCTATTTATGAACTAGGGAGAGGTAAGGGTAATGGATATCAAAATAATGATACACAAACACTTGTACGGTGATACCATGTTTAACTCCAAAGCCGTATGGCTTCATCTGAAAACCAGGAAAATTCCTTCAAACAGATTTCTATCCAATAATATTTCTATCCAATATTAATTCTGTGATATCATTTAAAGAATAATCTGACAAATGTTTTCCTACATTATATTCATGAGATTTTATCCAGCATAAATTCATGATGTTGAATGAGTTCTGCATTCTGACTGAAGGTAATTAATCTTTTTTTTTCTTTTTTCAGGACTTAACTCGAGTATGCAGTTTTTGATGTTTAACAAGGTTTGAACTCCTGTTGAAGGCTTTATTACATTCCTTACATTTGAATGGTTTCTCTCCTGTATGAATCATTTGGTGTCGAATAAGAGAGGAGCTCCGGTTGAAGGATTTTCCACAGTTAACACATTCATAGAAATTATTTCCAAAACGGAGTGTTGGATTATTACTGTCTTCACTTTCACTGAAGGCCTTTCCACATTTATTGCTTGTGCAGGCCTTTGCTTCAGCATGAAGTTTTTGATGCTTAGTAAGGTTTGTACGTCGGTTGAAGAATCTCCCACATTCACCGCATTTATAGGGTTTCTCTCCTGTGTGAATGATCTGATGTCGAATAAGGGATGAACTTCGGCAGAAGGCTTTCCCACATTGATAACATTCATAGGAATTCATTGTAGTATGACTTTTTTGGTGCTGAATATCTGTACTTAGACTCAAGTCATTCCCATATTCATATTCTAAATGTTGCTTACCTACTGAGTCTAAATTAAATTTGAAGTGAGTTTTAAACTTGTCACATTTTGGAGACCCCTTTCTTGAAGAAATTCCCTGTTGTATAGCACAAATTGAGCTAACAGAATTAATATCAAAGCTTTCCTTATTTTCACTACACTCAAAATCTTCCTCCTCAGTGTAGGTTGTCTCAGGAATGAAAGCCTCTTGTGGCAAATTTATGTCCCATTTTTTCTGGTTCCTATGTAACCAATTCTCACCTTTCCAGACATCTGAAGAAGGGTGTCCACTTCCAGTAAACCTTGTTATCATCAATCCATGGGATGATTCTTCTCCAGAAATACTCTGCATGTCTAAAGAGAAATAAAAAATGCCATGAACTAGAAAGGAAACTGCTTCATTAGGAAATGGAGGCTGAACTGTTTAAGGTACATGCATATATCACGGGTCTTAAACACAGAATGGAAATGTGTGGCAAGGTTAGAAAAAATACTTATAAAATAAATAAATGGTACAAAAATGTTAAAAATAGGTTAGTAAATAAAATAGAGCTATTTGGGACTATTAAAAAAACTATATAAAACTATATAGGGCTCAAGTAAAATATGGTTATATGAACAAGGATGGGAGGTGGCATATCATATCATAATTCAAGTTATCACTGGTTCGTAACTAGTGTGTGAAGGCTCTAATATTCCTTCTTCTAGCATCTTGTTTATCCCAAGCTGTTCACCAATAATAAATATTCCTTTCTATAAAATACCAATTTACTCCTAATTTTAAGAATATGTCTGTATTCCCAGGCACCATACCTTAACCAGCTAAAAGCAAACTTGCAATCTTAGTGCCCCTCCTTTTCCATACAGCCACAATTACTCCCTAAATATAACAAAGGCAAAAAGAACTATAATGTAAGATAGCAGGAAGTCCTTTTTCTGGGCTCAAAATAACTCCTGATTCCAACATTAGTGCTTTGGTAGTTTTCTACTGTACTTCCTAGAACTCAAAACTTTACCTGTTCTAATTAAGATTGGGTCTTTTCCTTTCACCTGTCCTCATTTGTTTTATTTATGTTCCCCTTCATTTCTCAAAATTCCTCTCACTTAGCTTCTATATACTCTGTATACTCTATATTCTAGCAATTTTTTAAAAATAAAATTTCACTGACTTTTTTCTTGTAACTTCAAGCATGCCTAATAATTTTATTCTCCAACATTTATTGGTGACCAAATCATGTCAGCTTTGCACTCACATTACTGTTCCTTGTTTTCATCACTCTCTAGGACATCTCCACTTGACTATCGTAGTCCTCTAGCTTAACAAATGAGAGACTGAAGTCATCTTCCATGTTGAAAAAAAACTTCAATGTCTTCATTTTTGTTTGAGTCATTGCTTTTCTAATATTTATACTGGAGTCCATAAAAAAACTGAATAACCATTGTCCTTCATCTCCCATATCAAATCTGTGCTTTGGTTCTATTCTTTTAAAAAATTTCCTGTCTCTGCCTCACCAGTGTACACTAGGTGTGTGGGGGCAGATAGCTTGTTCCTTTAATTCACAAGTCTTCAGAGAGAGAAATGTATTCCAAACCTGGACCTAATTTAGATGAGATCCTAGACTTCAACCTTGATGCCATAATAGGCAAGACTTTGGGGGTCTTAGGAGAGAGTAAATGTATTTTTCAAGGGGGAAGAACACAGGTATTTTGTAACCAGAGGACAGATTAATGTAGATCAAAATGGCTGCACATTCTTTGCCACTCTCCCCATACTGAAGTAGAGTTTATTCTGCTTCTCCTTGAATCTGGGCGGATCCAATGATTGCTAAGCCAATAGAATGTGGCAGAAGTGATACTCTGCCACTTCTGGACCTAGCCTTTAAGGTGACAGCTTCTGATTTTTCTCAGAATGTTGCCTTTCAGAACCCAGCCACCTTGCTGTGAGAAGCCCAAGCCTCAAAGAGAGGCCACATGTAGGTGCTCTGGCCCATAAGAACAGTTAAGTTCCGAGGAACAGCCAGCATTAACTTTCACCCATATGATGTGCCATCTTGGACATTCCATCCCATTTGAGCCCTGGAACACTGCAATCCTAGCTAACATCGTATGAAACATAAGAACTCCTCAGTCTTCTCACAAAATTTGAGAATAAAATGATTGCTCTTTTAAGTCACTATGTTTTGGGTAATCTTTTTAACAGATAACCAAAAACAGTGTTCTAGTAGTATTTATGTAATAGCAGAATTTCCAATTATATTTCCCTAATTAAATCTTTGTTACTCATGTTTGTACAACTCATTTTTCATATAACTTCCTCACTCTTTTTTATTATTTTTTTTTTTAGTGACAAGGTCTTGCTCTGTTGCCCAGGATGGGGTGCAGTGATACAATCATAGCTCACTGCAACCTCCAACTCCTGAACTCAAGCAGTCCTCTAAGCAGCTATGATTACAGGTATGCACCACCATGCCCAGCTTATTTTTTGTAGAGATGGTGTCTTGCCATGGTGCCCAGTCTGGTCTTGAATTCCAGGCTTCAAGAAATCCTCCTGCCTTGGCAAAATCTACATCATGATGGAGACTATGACATAGATTTTGTAGTCATCTTTAATCCACCACAATCCATTAACTATTTGAGAAAATAACTTACATTTATTGAAGTAAATTCCAGATTAATTTATTATGTTTAGATGAGGAGATAGATAAAAGTAGAATATACTCAGAAAATGTTTCCTAGTTTTAGGATGGAAAAACATGTATAAAATGAACAGATATAAAACAATGGGGAAATACAGTTACACAAGTTTAAAAAACGTGTGGCAGTCACCATGAATAAAAGTAAAAAACAAAACTGAGATATTCCATTTGCCACAACTGTGATCCACAGAATTTACATAAGATGTTAATACATTAATTAAAAACCCCTACGGTTTTAACCAATAAACCACATAAACAGCCCTTTACTAAATGACAACCCAAAAAATAATTTTTGCCTTTCTTATCTAATATCTATCCATCCATCCTTTTTTCTCTGATTCCTATAGGAATCTGCACCACAGGCTGGAGATGTAAAGGTAGGGTAAAAAGAAACATTATGCCTACCCTCAAGGAACATACAGCCTAATGTGGGAGACAAATATTCACAGAGATACATGTAAAATATAATTGTGATAACTGCTAAAAGGAAGAGTAAGGTGCTGTACAAGTGTACAACAGAAAAAACCAAGTCAGAAAGACTTCCTTAAGGAAATGTGCACTTATTTAGGATCTGAGGAATAAGGGTCAATTAGGTAAAGGACAGGGGGAAGAGCGTTCTATGTCAAAAGCTGGGATGGGAGACAGCAAGCCACATTCCAGGGACAACCAGAATGCAAATGCATTCCTTTAGAATCATCTTTTCTTTGCTGCACACCAACACCTGTGAGAGTGCTTAGGACACAGTATGTAGATGCTTAATATATATTTGATGTTGATTTGCTGAAAGTAGATAGGTGTGGCTTGAGTATAAAGAGGGAGGGGAGGATGTGGTGCAAGATGAGATTGGAGAAGTAGGCAGAGAATAAAATGTGAAATTAACAATACTGAAATCAATATAGTATTTAAAAAATGCAGATCACAAAATCCGATCTCCTTGGTTGCAGTATGGTTCCAAGATTGGAATTGGGACAAGAATAATAGAGCTAAGAAGTATGCCAAGGTGGTGGTTCAGGTGAGAGATGATGGTACCTGGACTAGCATAGCAGCACTGCAGTTGGACAAAAGTGGAGACATTCAAGAGATAGTGGGGAAGTAAAAAGGAACAAATATTAGAGAAGTGAAGGAGAAGAAGTTGTGTCAAGAATAAACTGTATCTCATGTAACTAGGTAGAAGGCAGTGTCATTTACTCAGGGAATAATAGAAGAGTAGAAAGGGAAAAAAAATCAGACTTTGGTTGCATGGAATTTAAGGCATCTTTAAGATATCACAGAGAAATGTCATAGCATATATAAATCTCCAGAGAAAAAGTCTGATCTAAGGATATACATCTGTAAGTCCCCTATATACATGTGAAATAATTTAAGTTCTAGTTGTGGATGTAATAAACTAGGGAAGAAAAGAGCAAGAAGAGAAGACAAAACAAGATAAAATGTTGGCAAACTCTGAAATTTAGCAGATAGCTACAGAAAGCTAAGTCTGCAAAAGACAGAATAGCCAACCAAAGAGGAACATCAGAAGTATTACAAGAACCTAAAAATGTTTTAAGAAAGAGGCATAGTTAACAGTGGAACTTACTGCTGAGAATTCAAGTGAGATAAGGAATGTCTCAAAAATATCTACTGGAGTTGGCTACATGAAGTCATTAAAAACTTTAGCAACAACTGTTTCAGGTGAATGTCTGGGGTAAGAGCTAAATTGAAATGGGGTATGGAATAGGAGGTGAGGAAATGAGAAAAACAAGCATAAAGTACTTGAGAAGTTTGGCTACAAAGAAGAGGTAAGAAAAAGAGTAATAGCTAGAGGAGGATGTAGGGTTGAAAGAAAACTTTTAAAAATCAGTAATGACCAGAAAAGGTTAAAAAGCTGATGGAAAAATGAGACAGAAATGGTGAAAATATAAATGAGAAAAGGTAGGGGTAAATGAGGTCCAAAGCACAATGGGAGCAGGGACAGAGGGTATTTACCTTAGAAAGGAAGAGAAGAATAATTTGCCTATCAAATTAATAAAGAATTCAGGTAAATAATACCCAGTGTTTGCTAGGATGATAATAAAGAGATAATAATACTCTATTATTAGTGAGAGTATGAATTGGTATAACCTTTCTGTAGACAATTTAGCATAATATAAGACAACTAAATAAATTTATACTCTAATGCCAAGTTCTTCTTCTAATAGGGTATCCTATGGAAGTTATCAGACATGCCTGAAAAATTGGCAACAACTTAAATGTCCAACAGTGGCGGGGCGGGGGGAATGGTTAAATATATTATGATATAATTGAATATTTTATGGGAATTACAAACCACATTTTCGAAGATTAGTGAAATAGGTAATCACTCATGATGGTATGTTAGGTGAAAAGAGGATATAAAATGATGTGTTCCTGATGAATTCTGGAAAAATTTTGAAAACTGTTCCACAATTTCAGAAAACAAATATTCAGAAACCTCAGAGATACAACATCACAAACAAAGAAAATGGCTTAAAAAAATGTTAATACTGCATAGCTCTGGATACTGAAGTAATGAGCGAGTTACATTCCTTGTTTTACTTTTCTATACTTACTAGAACTTATATTAATATCACAATTTTATTTTCTCTTACAAAATATTAACAAGAATGAAGAATAAACAAAAATGATGAAGATAGGGAGTTAAGGCAAAAGTTAAGAAGTTCTCCAGGTGGAAGCTGAGGCAGGAGGATCACTTGAGCTCAGGAGATTGAGGCCAGTCTGGGCAACACAGTGAGAACTCCGTTTCCAGAAAATAAAATAAGTGATACAGTTTAAAAAAAAAAAAAAAGGAAAAATGGAAGATTACTAGAAATCACTCTAGTATAAACTTGACTTATTTTCTTTAAAATAAAGAATAACATTCAAAGTTAGGTGGACTAATTTTCATTGATGTAGCACTTACCATGACCATGCACTGTTCTCTGTCGCCCAGGCTAGAGTGCAGTGGCGCTATCTCGGCTCACTGCAAGCTCCGCCTCCCAAGTTCACGCCATTCTCCTGCCTCAGCCTCCCAAGTAGCTGGGACTACAGGCACCTGCCACCACGCCTGGGTAATTTTTTGTATTTTTTTAGTAGAGACAGGGTTTCACCATGTTGGCAAGGATGGTCTCGATCTCCTGACCTCGGGATCTGCCCGCCTCGGCCTCCCAAAGTGCTGGGATTACAAGCGTGAGCCACCGCGCCCTGCCGCACCATGCACTATTCTAAGTACACTAGGCACACCAACTCATTTAAGTCCTCACAGTAACCTGGAGGTAGATACTATTATTAACTCTATGTTACAGATGAGGAAACTGGTAGAAAAGCTCTCTCAGGTCATATAGCTTTAAGTGTCTGTGGTCCTATCCCTAACCTTATGTGACTATTTTACCACATAAGAAAAAGAACCTGTGAACAAAAGCCAATGATGTGTTTTTCCCCACTAAAGTTTAGGTTTTGCTATCTCCTTCCCAACTAACAATTCAAAGATTGGGTTGTGCATTGTCTGTATGTTTAAGAAACAGAAGCTTCTTACTATGGCCTCATATCTACCTGATTCTTACCAAAAACAGTCTTCCTTGGTATTTCTTTCTCCATTATCCATCTTTTTTTCTTACTCTCCAACTTAAGGCTCTCAACTGGTTTGGAAAGTAGATATGCTGTTCATGGAGAAAATAAAAAGAACAACAACAACAAACATATATGACACTTCAGACATTTTTATAGAGAAGATAATTCTATCCTGACACAGTAATCTAAGCTGCTGAAGGGTAAGGCCAGAAGAGCACCATAGACTTGTGTATCTCTGGCTCAGTATCAGAAAGGACTTTCATCCAGATTCAGTGAGAAAATCAGCTACTGTGTCCAAAGGATATTAGCAAACCTGAACCCCGACCCAAAAGTGAACTTAGTCACTTCAGCAGTCCTATAGCTTTTAACAGTAGGAAGAGACTACTAAATGGACAGATTAGGTAAACATATAGAAACCACCTTTACGCAATGAATTCAGGTTCCTAAAGTTTTCCAGCATCACATTCCTGTACAGGTTCTTTACAGCAGAGTCCAGTTGCCCCCACTCTTCCTTGCTGAATTCCACAACCACATCTTTGAATGTCACTGGTTCCTAAAACATCAAGTTCCTTTTTAATCAAAGGTGTCACTCCCCAAAACACTACCAGAGGAGGAATGGATTGGAAGGAATAGGGTAGGAGTCAGAATATACCAGAAATTGATAGGAGGTTCTAAGTGATGAAAATCAAATTGTAGTAAGGGCCAAACAAATTGGTACTATATATACTCTGTTAGGGATATAAAAGAAAAGTGAAGTGCAGTCCTTATTCTACAGTAGCGTACATTATGGTTGAGGGGAAAAAAAGACAACTGAAATAACTGTGGAACAAAAAATTACTATGCCATACAAATAATTTACTTAAAAGGAGTTCAAAACAGGAAGAATTTGTGGTAGTTCTGATGGAAATTTGTAATTAAAATGTAGGCTCTGGTGGGAGGAGAGGTAGGGCATTTTCTTTAATTAAGAAATGCTGCCTGATAACTGTTTTCATTTGGGACTCACAGTTTAACATCACTCATCAAATGGGCAAGATTGCCTGACTGCCCAAAGTAGCCTCCCTATTAATCAGTTACTACTGCATTGTTTATTTTCTATGTAATAATTATTACTCTCTACAATTACCTTATTTGCTTGTATTTGCCTGTATACCTCTACTAGAATGTGATCTCTACAAGGCTGGGATTTTGTTTTATTTATCAATTGTATTTTCAGGCCTCAGAACAGTATCTGGCATATTATGCACTACATAAATATTGGCTAATGAATAAATTCCCTCATTTATCACACCATCAATTATTCCACTTCTCTCTCCAGCATCCTCAACCTTGTCTTTAGTGGCACCTTCAATCTCACTGAAATATATAAACGTCTTCCTTTCCTCTCCTTCAAGCCAGTCTTTATGAATAAGTTGTCTGCATTAATTTTGTCTGCTTCCTCACTTCCTCTTTCCTCAACACACCACATCTGGCTTAGATTCCTGTGCATTTTAGTATCTCCGTGAGTGAATAGACACTACTTGGGCTGTATTACTTTGACGCTTTAAAGCATTTCTCCCTTAAATATTCTTACCCCTTGGCCTCAGTGACATCATATTTCCTTGGTTTTCCCCTACATCTTTTGGTCCTGTCTTTTTAGTATGCTTTGAGGTTTCTTCTACTCTTGGGTAGTAAGTGACATTGCTCTGGATTCTACTCTTGAGCCTTAATTCTCAACGTTTTCTGAGTAGGCTCTACATCCATAGCGTCTACAGATAAAATAAAACTATATTTTTGAGGGAACAGATACACAGAGCGACTATATGGCTAAGAGTATATCACCAACTAAAATAGGTCCAGTGTCCTGTGGGAAAATAAAAGTCTTATGTTCTTGGATGGAACCATGTTTGGCAAAAGTTCAAAGATCAAAAAATTGAAAGCAGGTAATACTAAAAATGAGCATATATGTTCAGTAACAACTAGAATCCTAATTCACCTGTGGTTTGCCTGTTCGTGAGCCAGCTTTCATTTTCTCCTTAATGTTCCCCATCTGTGGGGCAGAGTCCTTGCAGGGCGTATCTGAGGAAGAGGAAGGAAAATATTAGGGAGACAAGTTTTGCCCTAGAGCAACTTCTAATAATTATAGTTGTTTTAATATGATATTCACAGGAATTATCCATAGAACTTTGAAAAAAATAATGTCAGGCCCTACCAGCAAACACAATCTTCAAAGGTCAGGCCTAGACCTTGTATTTTTAAAATATTTTAAATGTGATTCTGATATGCTTCCATGGGTTGAGATCTATTGAATCAGAAAGAGGGACAAAATAATATTTTCAGACCTCATCTATGCTTATAGCAGATTCCAAAAAATAACTAATTCTGTCATAACTAAAGCCTAACTACAGCGTAGCCATCACAGGCTGTAATTCTACTTGGAGCTTATAATATTTTATCCAACCAATCCCTTCTTCAAACACTCCAAAGAGAATTCTTTTCAAGGATTGTTTTCCTGTAGGTTGCTCTGTGCTTACTATACACAGACTTAAGCAACCTGTCCACCTTGAACTGTTGCTTCTTTCAAAACATAAAATTCTGAGGGACAACCAATTCTCTTATCCAGCCATTCAGTGAGAAGTTTATCCAGGGGCCACTGTGGAAGATTCATGAGTTACATCAGTGATCCTCAAGTGTCACACTGGTCTGTGAAGTTTTCACTGATTCAGGGTGAAATGAAAAGAGTAGAAACAATGTAGTAAGTTTGTTATAACATTATATTTATTCAATATAAGGGACTTTCTTTTGATGTTAAAATGTCTTCTAATATGTTATTGATTTAAAAAATGTTTTACTTAAAAAGATTTGGCAAACCTGTATCATCTCCACCCCCATTTTAAAACTTTTCATGACCTTTGAAACCCCCCAGAAATCTTAAAACCATGCAGTTACATAATAATCAGCATGAATTCTCCATTATAAATGTATAATTGGGTTCAACAATAATTTAAACAACTGCATGGGGACTTCTTAAAACACTATCAGGGCAGGCCTGGTGGCTCACACCTGTAATCCCAACAACTTTGGGAGGCCATGGTGGGAGGAATGCTTGAGCCTAGCATCCAAGACCAGCCTAAGCAACATAGGGAGACCCTTTCTTTGCAAATAATAATAATAATAAATTAGCCAGGTATGGTGGTGTGTGTATGTGGTCTCATCTACTTGGGAGGCTGAGGGAGGAGGATCACCTGAGCCTAGGAGGTCGAGGCTGCAGTGAGTGGTGATCGCACCACCACACTCCAGGCCTGGTGACAAGTGAAACCCTGTCTGAATAAAAGCAAACAAAAATCCAAATTTCTCAGCAACGTACCATGTGAATGCTGTAAATATTATGGTCTAACTTTTTATTTTGTTTGTTTTAAAAGAGGGTCTCGCTCAGTCCAGGCTGCAGTGCAGTATGGTGCAATCACACCTCACTACAGTCTCAAACTCCTGGGCTCAACCAATCCTCCTGCCTCAGCCTCCTGAATAGCAAGGACTACAAGCATGTGCCACCATGCTCGGATAAAGTTTGTTTTTTGTTTTATATTTTTTCTTTTTTTCTTTAGAGACAGGATCTTTCAATGCTGCCCAGGCTGGTCTTGAACTCTTGGCCTCAAGTGATCCTCCTGCCTCAGCCTCCCAAAGAGTTGGGATTACAAGTGTGAGCCTGGCCCTGAGATCTGTTAACTTTATTCAAGTCTATATAACACTTTGTAGAATGTCAGTCTGCTCAATTCCATAATCTTTAGGTCAGTACAATGTTGTTCCTTGTTGCTGACATTCTTGGAAATTCTTGAGGTATCTTGGAAAGGTACAAATGCCTCCAATCAGCTATCCTCTTATTTATTGCTCTCTCTAAATATCATTTTCTTCCCTTAGTTCTTCTCTGCTGACCTCCCCTTCTTGAACTTTTAGCATCGTGTTCTCCGAAACCCTCATTCCATTCAAAGAAACATCTATATACATTCTCAAATTCTTTATAGACTCTTCCTTCTCCCTTGCTAAATGGATCTTGGCATCATCAAAGGCACCTTTTTCCATCCTGTAAGCACTATGATCTTGGAAATTGTTCTGATCTACTTGTACCTCCCTTCCACTTCCTAGTATTTTCTGTCATGCAAAAATATTTCTTACTGGTTTATGCCATTTAACTATACTGTTCTTGATGTTATAATATATTAAGCTATCACACATTCATTTTTTCAACACATATTTACTATCTCCTATGTGCGAGATACAGAAATACCTGCCCTCAGAGAGCCTAGTGTATTGTGAATGACCAACACTAAAGTAATTGTACTAGGCCAATAAAAACTGTGGTTACTTGGTCCACATTGTTGCTTTTCACCCCAAATCCTGACAGTCTTTTAATAGGTTACTTCAACACTGACACAGACACCCCTTCCAGCAACCCAGACTGATAGAACTTTGACTTTCTTATCTCTAATAACCATCAGCAACCAATCTACTTCCTTGCTCATACTCTGGTCTTTATTACTTAGAACTATCCTACCATGCATATAAAATTAGATAAATCAATCGATAACTGCATCCTCCTATCCTTTCAATTTTCACGTCCTTGCTTTTTGTATATTCTCCAACTTTTATCAGAGTCCCACTACACTACATTGATTCTTTAATTTTCTCCCATTCTATCATGGCTCTAGTGAAGTCACTTCATTCTCTATTAAGCTTAGAACTAAGTTTAAGGTAAAATTCACATAATGTAAAATTCACCATATTAGCTATTTTAAAGAATATAATCCAGTGGCTTTTAATACATTCATAATGTTGTGCAATGATCACCACTATGTAATTCTAGAACATTTTCATTACCCAGAAAGAGCCCCATATTCATTTAGGAGTCACTCCCATACACTCCCTTTCCTCATACTGTCTCTACGAATTTGCCTATTCTGGACATTCTATATAAATTCAATCATATAGTATGTGACCTTTTGTGTCTGACTTCTCTCACTTAGCATAATGTTTTGGAGTTCCAAACATTTTTTTTAAACATGTATCAGTACTTTTATTCTTTTTTACAGCAGAATAATACTGCATTGTAGGTATATAGCACAGTTTATCCATTCGTTAGTTGATGGATATCTGGGTTGTTTCCACTTCTTAATGTGAATATGTGTCTTGAATTCTCTGGGGTATATGGTAATTCTATGTTTAATTTTTTGAGGAACCACCAAACTATTTTTCACAGTGGCTGAACCAGTTTATATTGCCAACAACGACATACAATTCCAAACAATTTCTCTACATCCTAGTTAACCCTATTCTTTTTCCTTTATTATAGCCATCCTAGTGGGTGTCATTATGGTTTTGAGTTGCAATTCCCTAATGACTAGTGATCCTGAACATTTATTCCTATACTTTTTGGCTATTTGTATATCTTCTTTGGAAAAATATCCATTCAAGTCCTTTGTCCATTTAAAAAACTATGTTGCTTATCTTGTTATTGAATTGTAAGAGTTCTTTATATTTTCCTGATATTAGACCCTTATCAGATATATGATTTTCAAAATGTTTTTTCTCATTCTGTAGGTTTTTTGCTGCCTTGATGGTGTCTTTTGATGCAAAAAAGTGTTTAATTTTGATGGTCTAATTTATCTATTTTTTCTTTCGTTTCTTGTATTTTTGGTGTCATAGCTAAGCATTGATTACCAAACTTAAGGTGATGAAGAGTTATTTCTATATTTTCTACTCAGAATTTTATGACTTTAGCTCTTATATTTAGACAATTGACCCATTTTGAGTTAACTTTTGTGCATGATATGAGGTAAGGCCCCTACTCCAATCTTTTGCATATGGAAATCAAGTGGTCCCAGCAACATTTGTTGAAAAACTATTATTTTCTCATTTAATGCCTTGGCACCCTTGTCAAAAATTAATTGGACATAGATGTATGAGTTTATTTCTGGACTCTTAATTCTATTCCAATACCACATAGCTTTGATTATTGCAGTTTTTTAGTGAGTTTTGAAATTGAGAAGTGTACATTGTAAAACTATCTTCTTTATGAAGGCAGTTTGACTATCTTGGGTCCTTTCCAATTCCATATGAATTTTAGGATCAAATTGTCCATTTCTGCCAGGAAAAAAAAAAAAAAGCAGCTGGGATTTTGATAGGGATTGCATTTGAATCTGTAGATTGCTTTGGGGGAGTATTATCTTTATGATATTGTTTTCCAATACGTGAACGCAGGATTTACTTAGGTCTTTAATTTCAACAATGGTTCGTAGTCTTCAGCAGACAAGTCCTACATTTCTCTTTTATTTTTCACAGATTATAAATGAAATTATTTTCTTGATTTCTTTTTAGGGTCATTCATTGCTATAGGCACATAACCTATTTTTGTTGATCTTGCATCCTGCAACTTTGATTTATTAGGTCTAATAGTTTTTTACTGGGTTATTTAGAATTTTGGCTATATAAGAGTACAACATCTGCCAGTAGGGATAGTTTCACTTCTTCCTTTTCAATCATGATACTTTTTCTTTTTTTCTTGCCTAATTGCACTAGCTAGAACGTTCAGTATGACATTGAATAGAAGTGGCAAGAGTGGACATTCTTGTCTTGTTCCTGATTCTAAGAACAAAGCTTTTACTTGTTCATCAAGTTCATCAAGTATAATGTTAACTGTGGGTTTTTTATAAATGCCCTTTGTCAGGTCGAGTGAGTTCACTTCTAGTCTTTTTTTTATTTTTTGTCATAAAAGGGCATTGGATTTTGTCAGATGCTTTTTCTGCATCAATTGAGATAATCATGCACTTTTCCCTTTTCACTGTATTAATATGATGTACAACACTGATATATTTTTATTTGTTGAACCATATTTGCATTCCTGGGATAAATCCCACTAAGTCATTTTGTATAGTCCTCTTAAAATGCTGTTGGATTTGGTTTGCCATTTTTCTTTTGCTGTGATTTCTTTGTCAGGCTTTGGCATCAGATTAGTACTTGCCTCATAGGATAAGTTAAAAAGTGTTCCTCCAATTTTTTGGAAGAGTTTGAGAATACTGGTGTTAATTTTTCAAAAGTTTAGTAGAATTCACCAGTAAAGCCATATCATCTTTGAGTTTTCTTTGTTGAAATTTTAAAAATAACTAATTCAGTCTTTTGTTATTGGTGAGTTGAGTTCAGATTTTCTATTTCTTCAGTCAGTTTTGGTCATTTGTGTTTTTGGAATTTGTGAATTTCATCTAAGTGCATCTAATTTGTTGGCATTTAATTGCTCATAGTATTCTCTTATGAACCCTTTCATTTTATGCAAAGTCAGTAGTAATGTCCCCACTTTTCCTGATTTTAGTAATTTGAGTCCTCTTTTTCTTGGTTAGTGTAGCTATACCTTTGTCAATTTTGTTGATCTTTTCAAAGTACCAACTTTCAGTTTTGTTGGTTCTACTACTTTTGTGTTCTCCACATCATTTATCTTTGCTCTAATATTTATTTTCTTTCTTCTTCTTGCTTTTAGGTTTTCTTTTTCTAGTTCCTTCAGGTAGAGGGTTGAGATCTCTTTTTTTAATGTAGGCATTTATAGCTATAATTTGAGCCATGCCTTCACTGTATGTCATAAGTTTTGGTATGTTGTATTTTTGTTTCCATTTCTCAAAATATTTTTTCATTTCCTTTGTGCTTTCCTTTTTGACCCATTGATTATGTGACTGTTAATTTCCACTTATCTGTGAATTATCCAGATTTCCTTCTGTTATTGATTTCTAATTCTGCTATAGTTGGAAAAGATACTTCATGAGATATCAATCTACTTAAATGTTCTGAAACTTGTTTTTTAGTCTAACATTTGGTCTATCCTGGAGACTATTCCATGTATACTTGAAAATGTATCTTCTGTTGTTTTTTGGGTAGTACACTCTGTATATTTGTTAGTTCAAGTCAGTTTATAGTGTTTCTCAAGTCTTCTATTTCCTTTTTAATCTTTTTTCTAGTATTTTTATCTGTTAATAAAATTGGGGTGAAATCTCCAATAATTATTCTTGATCTATTTCTCTTTCACTTCTGTATTTGCTTCATATATTTTGAGGCTCGAACTGTTGTAGTTATTGCTCATTTAGTAACTTTTGAACTAATTTTGTAAAGTCTATATTCCATGTTGTGTTTACCTGCATGAATCTGTTCCCTCAGCTTAGTGGTCAGCTTGTAATATCACAGAGATTTTCTTAAATGCCTTGAAACATAAAAATAATATCAAAAACAAAAACCATCAACTGGTCTCTGCAGCTGCATTGTGTATATTAGGGCACACTCACTCACTCAGACACTTTTAACTCTACATTGTTCTTCACTTCTTGCTTGTGTAGCACCTGAAGGTCAGCTAGAGATAAGAGTTAGGGCTTTCTCAGGTCTTTCTAAACATGTCTTCAGTCTTCCAGATTTTCAGAAATATGTGGGAGCTTTCAAAATCCCTTATTCCCTCAAAGCATATCATTCTTCAGCATCTCAACTGTTATTATCTCAGACAGCAGTAGCTAATACATTTTCCATGAAATGTTTTTGACAAATACACCCCAGGTAGCCAACTCAGTTCTGAGTGACTTTTGAGCTAGGTAAAATAAGGGCAAGCCCTATGAGCAGGTTTTTCAGAGAGCCACCAGACAAACCAAAGAAACAACCAAAAGACTTTCTTCAGTTCTGTATTACCCTGCAACCTCTCATTTGCCTTTTCTACTAGATTTCTCAAGAATAGTCTATAATCATGATCACATTCCCACCTCAAACCTATGTTTTTTAACCCATATGATGGGCAGAATAGCAGCCCCCAAAGATATCCACGTCTTAGTCCTTGGATACATGGCAAGAAGGACTCTGCAGATGTGATTAAAGTCAAGGACCTTAAGATGAGGGAGATCATCCTGAATTATCCAGGTGATCACAACCTAATTACATGAATCCTGAAAAGTGAGGAACCTTTCCCAGTGTGGTGAGACAGTGAGAAGCACCATGAGTGAGCAAGAGCTATGACAACAGAATAAAGTGTCAGAGATGTGGCAGTATGAAAAGGACTTGGCCCATTGTTGCTAGCTTTGAAGACAGGGGAAGGGGAACATAAGCCCCAGAAAGAAAACGGTACCACCTTTACCTTGATTTTAGCTGAGGGAGACCCATGTTTGATCTCTGATCTACAGACTTGTAGAATAATACATTCATGTTGTTTTAAGCCACCAAGTTTGTGGTAATTTATTATAGTAGCAATAGAAAACTAATACAACTCACTACAAAGAAGCACCCCTCAAATCCTCTAAAACTGCTCCAACTAAACCTTAAAATTACTCCTAATCAACAATTTCAATGAATTATTTTTAATATTGATCCTAATAGGACCTTTTTGGTATACCATTGTTGAACATTCACTTCTTGAAAATTTCTCCTTTCTTAACTCAGATACCAATCTTTTCTGGTTCTCTGATTTCCTAGATTATTACTTTCTAGGAATTATTAGGCTTCTCTTCTTTTGCTCATTAAAAAGTATTTTTTAGACAAAGACTAAATATAACCACAATACCAACACAGTCACTCTCCCCAATCAATAATTCCTCATTAAATATCCAGTTCATGGCCTCTTATCTTATAAGGTCCACACATTCACATGATTTAAAAAACTTAAAAGATGTATAACTAATCTCCATATCACTTTGCCATACTCCTTCCCTTAAAAACTGGACTGTCTTATAGTTTCCCAGTTTGTATTTTACAAATGGTATTATCATGGTATAGTTCAACATGTTCCACTATCCTCTATATTTCCTGTAACTGATAGTTACACCTAGACCAGCTCTTAAATATTGACGCTCCCTAAGGATTTGTATTTCTCCTACTGCTCTGTTCATACATATAAGCTTCCAAATCTTCTCTTTCTGAACACTGAAGGCATACTGTTAACTATATATTGGTTTATTCATTGTGGAAGTCCCACAGGAACCTCAAATAAAACGTGCCACATAATTAAAGTATTACAACTTCTCCCCCCACTCCCAAATTCCACTCATGCAGGCCAGTACATGTGAATTTATGTCAAAAGGTATCCTATTTATAAGTTTATAATTCCTTTAGGTTCAAACTCCTGCTTTCCCAATGCTCATTCTCTAACATCTAATCTATCACAATAGCCTAACTGGTTTTTCTATTTTCAGAACCCTCAGATCTCTCTCCTTTACATGAGACATCAGTAAACTTTTTCTGTAAAGGGGCAGATAACAAATATTTTAGACTTTGCGGAAAATACAGTCTCTGCTACAAGTACCCAACTCTCCTCATAGCACAAAAGCAATCATAGACAAAATGTAAATTGACATAGCTATGTTCCAATAACACTTTATTTTAAAAAATATTTGGCCTGTGTGCCATTTTTTACCAACTCCTGCTCTAAATTGATGTCAACATAATATTTTTAACTGGCAAATCAAACTCTCTCACTCCCCTACCCAATCTGTGAGATCTAATTCTCTATTTCTATTACTTACAGAATAAAGTCAAGGCTGCCTAATAGAGTAGTATAAAGTCCTTCAAGATCTGGCACCTGATACCCTCTGACCTCAAAAAAAGATAGTTTCTCTTTACATGAGAAAGGTCAAGTATTTTACCTTCAATTTTTTTATATTCTTACCTTCACCTTCAAGCATTTCAATCACATCTTCTATGAGGGTCACCATATCTTTACTGTTGTTTGGATGTTGTAAATTCACCCATGTTCTGACTTCTTCAGGCAGGATTGCCAGGAATTGTTCCAGCACCAGCAGTTCTATAATCTGCTTCTTTGTATGAATCTCTGGTCTCAGCCATTGAAGACAGAGCTCCCAGAGTTGGCTCAGGGCTTCATGGGGCCTAGACACTTTCAAATACTGGAAATGCCTGAACTTTTGACGAGATGCCTCAGAGTCATGTGTCTCCACAATGGGGATGGTTTCCTGCTGCCAAGAGATATCTGCTCTCAGAACCTCTCTTTGTTCATGTAGAGACATGTTTTGAGGTTTTGAGATAGCCATCAACTTGCTCAGAGGCTGCATCTTCCTAAATAGAACTCCCACAGTAGTTCAAATCCACCTTACTAGATTGCAGTAATTCTCAGGCTTGAGCTAAGCACCTGTGTACTATATGCAGCGTGATTTAAGCCAAGTTATTTCACGGTAAGAAGGAAAGCTCCAGGAACTTTATACACAAAGCCAATATTCAGATACCTGAGCAACTGAAAAAAGATAGAAATTAACCCACAGGTAACAAACATATATTAGCATAGTTTTAAAACATAACTATTGTTATTAAAATTGCCTAAGAAAAATACATATCTGGATTCTCCTTCTATTTTATTTTCCTTTCTTAAAACTAGAAAATATGCTTTTCCTTTCTCCTAACCAATTTCCCAAAGGACACACACAGATAAATAGACATACCGAAACAAATGATGAAGAGTCCTTTGATTTAAAAAGACTTCATAATTGAATTACAATTAGATTTATTCCATATCAAGTAGCAAACCATTTTTACCTTAAAATTAAGCAACACAAAACTTCAGGTAGGATATTAAGGTTTCAGAATAGATATGACTGAAAAACCTTACCCCAAGTTCTTATTAAAATGCTAATAAAATTCTATGAGTGAAACTGACAATAGCACTAGAAATTAAGGTAAGAGACAATTGTTTAAAATATACTAGAATAATATCCATAAACTATTATTAGGAATAAATCAAAAAGTGGATTCCCAGACTACAGTGAAAAGTTTGTATCTGTTAGGACTTACCATGGACAATTATGCAATGCCCACCAGGGATGTCTTAGGCGCAACTGAACATTTAGACTCACAAGACTACTATTAGTCATATTTGGCACCAATTTACTCAGAAGGCAAAAAACAACTTGCTAGCAGAATAATATGCATTTTTCTTCAGTGTGAGTCTTTGCAGAGTGTAGCTCAAGTGCAGGGAGATGAGACCCATAAACGTGGTGTAGGAAACACTCTGACTCAAAAGAATTCTCCCAGGAGCCAATATCTCTCATAACAACTGAGCACAACTTTACGGGTTGTCTCAAAGAGCTTGTCAAATTATAGGTGTCACTACATTCGGGGCTGTCCAGATACAACTTTTTCTATTTGATTTACAGTTCTCCAAGTCCAGATGCAATTTACTATTCAGGTGTCATTTTGATTATGATCATCAAAGGTTAGTGGTTCTCAATCAGGAGATTTTGCCAACAGGGGAAATTTGGCAATGTCTAGAGACAGTTTTGATTGTTACAGCTAGAGATTGTACCTGGCCTCTAGGAAGTCAAAGCCAGGGATGTTGCTAAATATCCTACACAGGATAGCCCCCAATAGCAAAGAATTACCCAGTCCAAAGTGTCGATAATTGCAAGGTTTAGAAACTCTGCTATAGGCAATATATAAATGAGAGTACATACTTTGGAGTCATAGATACATGAGTTTATATCTCAGCTGTACTAGTTACTATATGTATAAAGCTGAGCATTTGCATTCTCAACTGTAAAATGGATATAAAAATATCTGATCAAATTATAGGTATTAAAAGAGCTCTCATCTCATTTCTTGATACACACAGTAAGCACTCAGTAGATCATATGCACACATGTATGTTACAATGTTAGATCTTACCTATTGGCCAAAAGCTTGTGCGACCTTGTCCATGGCAATGCCTGCCTGAATAGATCACTCAGCATTCAAATAAGTATTAGTGAACAGAGTAGGGGAAGGACACACAGAACTATTAAAAGACAGTTTAGTGGCAGATGAGTGGTAAGAGCCAGGTTTCTCAATGTTTGACTAGAAATTTACAGAAAATCAAGGGAAGGAGTCTAGAATGATCCTTGTGATAATGGATTAGAGCTGGAGACCTACGTGTGAACTTGTATTTGGCTGAATTAGATGAAGATGGTTACATAAATATTTACATATATGTATATATACATAGATTAGTATAAACACATATTTCTTTGCTCTGTTGGCTAAGTAGGTCTAGAAGCAAGAACAGCCCAGCAGCAAAAGAACAATTAGCTCCCAGATCTTGGTTTCTAATACCATTCTCCAACAGGAACCAGGATTTCTTGGAGAAATGGCTGATTCTAGGACTGAGGCTCATACAACATAAGCATGGAGCATCTTATAGTGCCAGAAAGTAAAAAAATGCTCAAAAATTTTTTTTTTAAAAAAAGAAACTGAAACATTTATTGGGGCACATCAAAGGTACACAGGAGCCAAATGAAAGAGCTCCTTGTGGCCAAATCTGGAACAATATAAGCAACAGAATATTAGATAATTAAAACAAATTAATACTCATGAGCCACACTGATATAAATGGCAACTTATTAATAAATGGGGGAGAATAAATCTATGCAGAAAAATTCTGAATAATTTATGCAAATTCTCAGCCACCCACAAGGTAGAGCATAACTCCCCACCCCACCGCTTGAGTATGGACTCTGCATAGGCATTTCCTGCCAAAGAGGAAATGTTGGGGGAGGGGAAAGGTAAATTTACAGAGGAAAAACCTGACAAATACCACCTCACCCACGTGACCAAGATTAACATCAATAGCCATAAGTCATGTTGGCAGGATGTAGCCTTGAGATAATGTGATGAAAATGGCATTTTGCCTCTGTGATCTTCCTGCTCTAAACTCATAACCCCAGTCTAATAATGAGAAAAACATAAAATCCCAACAGATGGTTCTCCATACTTAACCAATACTCCCTCATAACTGTCAGCATGATCAGAAACAAGGAATGTCTGAGAAACTGTCACAGCCAAGAGAAGCCTGAGGAGGCATGACAACAGAATGTAATGTGGTATACTGGATGGATTCTATATAAGAAAGACATTAGGTAAAAATTAAACTTGAATAAAGCATGGACTTTAGTTAATGTAGTATTATTAATTGTAACAAAGGTACTATACTAATGTAAAATGTTACTAATAGGAAAAATTAGTGGAGGGGTGTATGGACACACTGTTGTACTATCTTCTCTATTTTCCTGTAACTTTATTCAATTTATTTAGAATTTTTTTTTATCTGTGAATGCAAGCTCCCCAAAGGATTTCCCACAGCAAGTGAAAAGCCACAGAGGCAGGCGTCTTCTGGCTTGAAAGATCCCTTTTATGTTGTCATGGCCCGGGGAGGAAAAGGGCAATGGTGCCTTTCTTGGGCTATTCCTGGGTCTCACTGGATAGAAAATTGCTTCCGGTTGCCCTGAAGCAAGCATTTCCTGCAATGAATCCCTCTGGGGTGCTCCTTGACATCTCCCCAAACTCGTAACACAAGTCCATCTTTCTCCTCATTCACATCTGCCAAGGCTCACCGTAATACAATAGACTGAAAACCTGCCACAACTATTGACATCCACGCTCCTCCTGATCTGGCCTCATTAGCTCCACTTTTGATTTATGCAATTGCATTTGTTCAGGACACTAACAATTTCCAGGCAGATCTTTCTTTACTTGCTCTAAAAATATACCACTCAGCCTTAACCCATGAGGACACAAAATAAACAACAATGAGGGTGCAGCTGGCTCAGTGAAGTTTTCTGCAGATGAAAGACCCACTTAGAGGACTCATGATCTCACCTGACATAGAAAACAAATTGGAACCACCTCTACACTCTAGCTCAATTAAAGAAAACAAGCACAATGCTATGGCAAAGAATCTTTTTTTTTTTTTTTAGACGGAGTTTTCACTCTTGTTGCCCAGGCTGGAGTGCAATGGCACAATCTCGGCTCACTGCAGCCTCTGCCCCCCAAGTTTAAGTGATTCTCCTGCCTCAGCCTCCCAAGTAGCTAGGATTACAGGCACCTGCCACCATGCCCAGCTAATTTTTTGTATTTAGTAGAGATGGGGTTTTACCATGTTGGTCAGGCTGGTCTCAAACTCCTGACTTCAGGTGATCCACCCACCTCAGCCTCCCAAAGTGCTGGGATTGCAGGTGTGAGCAACCAGCCGAGAGTGATCTCTTAAATATGACTGGTGGAATAGTCCTGAAGTAGTATCATTGAGTCCAACAAAAAAATGAACTATGGGCCCAGATACTTTGAAAGTAACAAAAATGGAGAAGGAAAAAAATAAAAGCTCACAGGCCATATGTCAAAGACAAAATAGAAAAGGCTTTATGCTAAAAAGTAAAAGTAACAAAGACGTTAATTGCAACAATAAATGTACTGTGTAAAAATTTAAACTCAAACTACATAAAACTCAAAAGACATCCAAAATGAGAACTCCAAAACTGAAAGTAAAATGATTTTTAAAAAATACCAGGCAAACAAAAAATATTCAACAGTGTAGTGAATTAAAATTATAATGCATTAAAAGCACAAATACATTAGAGGAAACTAAATGATTATAACTCAATGAAATATAACTATCATTAAATGTACAACATACTTGAAACATTTTTAGCAAAATTCTCAGAAAACAAGAAATGAAGTCAACAATGATACAATAGAAATGGGATATTAGGTAACTTTCTTAGACTTTGACAGATAAAGTCGAAAAAGTAATAGTATAATGGATATAAATAATATGCTTAGCCTAATAAATAGAACTAGATAAAATGTGGTTTCTATTCAAGCACCTATGGGAATGTTTATGAAAGTGATTTATTAGGCTACCAAATAGAAAATCCTTGATAAATGGTAAACAATAGTGGAAACCACATTTATTACTAGAATGCAAAACCAGAAATTAAAACCACATAGAAAAAACAATTTAACCTACTTTAAAATTCAAATGTTTGCTACTAAAAAAAATAAAAATAAAAAAAAAAGAGAATCAAAAGTACAACTGCAAAGTATCTAAAAACAGTAAAAACATTGTATGTCAAAATCTAAAGAGCACAGCTGAAGCTCCTGATAGGCAATGGAAAAGCCTTACATATAATTAAACAAGAATGAGATGCATTAACTATCCAACTCAGGAAATAAAAAAAGCAACAAATATACTGGGAGGTTTGTAGGTGAAAAACACAAATTAATGAATTACTCACTGTAAACAGTTACAGAGCTAGGACAGGGAGAGACGTTCAGGATGGCATGCTGCATTTAATTAAGATTTCCGAGGTGGAACAGTTTTGATGATAGAGATCCAAGGTGTGACGTGTCTTCAAGTAGCTTAAATGGTAAGTCATGAACACTGGAATATACAAAGGCAAGAAATATAACCGTTAAACTCTAAAGTACTGAATAGATGCCTCTGATATAAAGGTGGGATTCAGGATTAAGACACAGAGCCGGTGCCACTGTGACGGAGGGACCCGAACGTCGTAGTGGACGGTTAGACGAATATAATCAGGTGGCACCAGTTCTACGGCTTTACGGCCGCAAGGAACTTGAACAGCTGCTAATTATGGGAAAAGGGTATTGTCTGTGAAGAGAGTTATTTCTAATCAAACAGGTTGTAGGTGAGACAGCTGCTTAAGGTAAGAACCACGTGGCGAGATTAGCTCAGATAAAGAGGAACAGAAAACAGTTTGCAAATAAGTGACTGAATATAAGTCACTTACAGTAAATGGAGAAATAACTATATTAAAATAAGTACGATACTTGGAGGTTTTAATGTTTTAGGGAGGTGGCCAGGAATGACTGGGAAAACAAGGCAATATGGAATTAAAACTCCATTGTCTTTCCCAGTTGATTGATTCAGTCACACTTGGTTTTTCCATAAGGCATCAATAGCAGCCATTCCCAAACCAGCTGATCATAACATACTAACCACTTTGAGCGTCTGGAGACTGCCCCTATTACAGAATGGAAGAGGAGACAGGAGTGTGGTTAAATCCTTGCTTTAGCGGAGCTGGATCCTGACCCCAGCCGTCCCGCGGCCCACCCCTAGTCCTCGGTCGCTGCTCTCACGCTAGTCTTACTTCCGCAGCCCACGTTTCTATCCCTCCAGTTAGCTCGCGCCCTCCTCCGGTTCTCAGGCACAGACCTTGGAGGGCAGCGTGGAAATTGGGTAACTGCAAGCAAGCTGAGGGGAGCTGCACGTTCCCCATGGACGCCCTCAAGCGTGATTCCCAATCCCAAGCCCCCGCGTGCCCACTGCCCACTGCCCACCAACGAGGGTGATACCTGTGAGCCACAGCTCCTCTTCAGGGGCCCGTTCAATCACTCCCAAGCGCCAGTTCTGAGAGGAGCCGCGGAATCGCTGTCTTGGACAGTGAAGGGAGCTGGTGTTGGTAATCACGCTGCAACTAGGAACCCCTGATCTCGCGAACCCTCAACTCACAGCCCGCTCTGAGTTTCATATATTGCGACGGTACAACCTCGGCGCACTCTTGCGCACGCGCACCAGCTGTGGAAGGAACCCCCAGTAGGCCCTGCGACCTGGGTGGGTAAGGTAGATCTGGTCTTTTCAAACCCAGCCCCTTTCTGCAGGCCCCGCCCACGCCTCACTCTTAGAACTCTGGCCCTTTGAATGGACTCACAAGGCGCTTCTGGTGGCTTAAAGAAATGAGCGTCATACTTCCGGCGCTTCCTCATCCCGTCTGGGAAAACGAGTCCAAATCGCCTTTCTTTTCCCCACACCCCATTTGTCTGGAATCAAAAACAATGATAATTTCAACAAGACATTGTCTGTGTCTTACATGGTCTTTATTGGTTTATTAGTTCACAGATTCATTCATTCAGTTTTGTATGGAAGTAAGTTCGTTGTTCTGTTTTGGCTTGTTAAGAATGAGGTACTTTGTGGCATCCGAGAAGCATTGTCAGTTAGGTATTTGGATGTAAGCATCTGGGAGTTTAGAGGTGTCTGGGGCTAGACCTGTAAAATTTGTGTCAATCTGGGTAGATAGTGATTGATGCTATTCATTGGAATAGGATTGCAGATGGAGAGACAGAGAGGAAGAGAGAAAATAGAATAGAAGGAAATGGGCTGGGATTGGCCCGGGGAACACCAACACCATTGGTTGAGTCAGGAAGGCGGACCTGCAAAAAAAAAAAAAAAAAAAAAAGAGAGAGAGAGGAGGATCAGCCTGAGAGGTAGGAGGAAATCTGGTGGGTGCGGAGACACAGAGGGAAGGGATGTGTGTGTCACAAAGTACAGAATGCTCGGTGACATTAAGTACATGATAATATGATTAGTGCTTGCACAGAGGCATGTAAACAGTGATGTAGGAGCAGAGTGAAAGAACTTAAACCAGAAAGAGCTTTATATTTAGGCCAGGAGTTGACTAAGGTAAAACAAGATGGCAACTTCGAATAGCTAGTGACACAAAAAAAAACAAGGACACACCATATAGTTTCTTTTATTTATTTGTTTTTAAATAGACTTTATTTTTTAGAGCAGTTTTGGATTTACAGTTTTGGAAACATTGAGAAGGTAATATAGAGAGTTACCTTTTACTCCACAACTAGTTTTCCCTGTTATTACCCTCTTACATTATTATGGTATATTTGTTACAACTAAGAAAATAAAAATAAAATATAAAAATAAAAAAATGAAATAACATTGATACGTTATTAAGTCCACAATACTTTATTCAGATTTCTTTTCTTTTTTCTTTCCTTTTATTTTTTCTTTCCTTTTCTTTTTTCCTTCCTTCCTTCTTCCTTTCTTTCTATTTCTTTTCTTTTCTTTTCTTTCTTTCTCTTCCTTGCTTGCTTCTTTTCTTTCTTCTTTTTTTTGACTGGTTCTCACTCTGTCACCCAGGCTGCCAGGCTGGAGTGCAGTGGTGTGACAGCTCACTGCAGCCTGGAGCTCCCTGAGCTCATGTGATCCTCCCATCTCAGCCTCCCAAGTAGCTGGAACTACAGGTGCTTGTCACCATGCCTGGCTAATTTTTTTTTTTTTTTTTTTGTATTTTTTGTAGAGAGAGATTTTTGCCATGTTGTCCAGGTTGGTAAAGACCAGATTTCTTTAGTTGGTTTATTTGTTTTGTTTTTATCTTTTTTCTTTTCTCTGATGCAGGATCCCAACTGGAATATCACATTACATTTAGTTGTCATGTCTCTTTAGGCTCTTCTTGACTGTGACGGTTTCTCATACTTTCTTTGTGTTTGATAACCTTGGCAGTGTTGAGGAGTACTGGTCAAGCGTTTTGTATGATCTCCCTCTATTCGGAGTTTTCTGATGTTTTTCCTGTGGTTAGACTGGAGATGAAGGTCACAGAGATAGAGTACCATTTTTATTACATCACATCACAGGTACAGACTATCAACATGACTTATCCTTGTTGTTGTTCAATTTGATCACCTGGCTCAGGTTGTTTTTGTCAGAAGACATATTTTTTTCTTTCCAACAGTGGCAATGGATGCAGCAATATTCAGTTTCCAGAATCAGCAGCTCTGGAAGCAGTGTCTTGTCCTGATGGTGTTGGCAGGTAAATTATGCCTCTAGTGCTAAATGGAAGTCTTGTCTTCGTAGGACGAATTCTGTGGTACAATTTTGGTCTGTGGTTCTGGCTATATGGCTCAAATATTATTTCAATATTTTTACTTTTAACTTAAATCATGCTTAGTTTCTGTTACTTGAAACTAAAAACCCTGACTGATGTGTCATCATTGTGATGATTTCTTGGTGTATGTATTAAGTATGTTTTCATTAGAAATTTTTAGAGTCTTTATTTTCCCCTTCCCTCCCTAGCATGGGAAGTAGTGGTTTCATGCAGACAGCTTTATGAAGAAGCCCCATTGGCATCTATTTTGGTGGAATGAGTGGGAACATAATTCTCAATGTGTCAGTAATCCATTGCTGCATACAGACCATTTCAAAATTTAGTGCTTTAAAACAGCAATCATTTTATTTTACTCAGGAGTGTGTTTGAAATGTGGTCAGAGGGGAATGGCAGTTATCATTAATGTCAATATTTAAGATATGACCATGGGAATGAGTAACTGAAATCATTAAAGAAGCAAGGATTAAGGAATCTCAGAATGCAAACTATTTGAATATTTCATTCTATGTGAAAATTAAAATAACCAAGAACTATAACATAGGAGCAGTATCTTTGGGAGAGTGGCAGTGAATCAGGGGCTAGAATCTGCAAGGAATGGGTGGGGGAGTAGCCTAAGCATCTAAAATAAAATAAAATGAATAAAATCCCCACAATCCCACTTTCCTAACCACACCTCATTTCCTCCTTCTTCCTCATGGTAAAACATCTCCAAATGTCTGTTTACATTTTCTTATTTTTCCTCTATTCACTGAAATAGATCTCATCTAGGTCATAACTAGCAGCCAAAGTTACCAAATTCAACTAAAAATTTCCTATCCTTCTCTATATCACCTCAACTAACACGTATCATTTGAATGAAAGTTTTCAGTGATTATCATACCCCAGATTAAAGTTTGCCTATTGTAGTACAGTTCCAGTAAATTTTTAAAAGATAGTAAAAAATGTGTATTAAAATACATTATGTCTCAGTCATTACTCTGGGTATATCAAATACACTCAGAATTGGATAAGATAAAATGAAATAAAAGATCAATAGCTGGTTTTAAAATGTATGTATGTATGTATGAATTAAAGAAGAAAGAAATAAGTACAGCTATGGGATAGCTCTTCACTGGAGGGGACTTCTACACAGTCAATCTGAGGTCTGTGGTTTCTGGACCCCATGTGCATGATGGCTATAGAATAGTTACCATAGAAAACCACCTCTAAACATGTGAATGTTAGAAGTTTAAGTGAAAGAACGAAGTGGCTACCAGCCAGTTTATTTGTATTACGGGTTTATGAGGAACTGAAGTAGACTCTGGAATTGACTATTTTAGAGAAGTTGGGCCACAGTGTGACATGATGTGCAGGCATTGAAGCCTATGGAGGGGTCACCCTAGAATTGGTAAACTCCAATTTCTAAAATTCTAATTTCTCTTTTGATTTTAAAGAAATACTCATTAGGTAAATTGGGCTCATTCAAAAGGGGATGACCAAGATGAATACAGGGTACCAAAGCATATTAGATAAAGAAATTGTAAAGAAACTAATGGCAGTTGGCAGAGACAATTGAATTTGGGCAAATACAGAAATTGACCTAGTGTGTTCTGGTACAGAAGAATAACGAGAATTGCTCTAAGACTAAAACTAGAGAATCTAGGTTGAAGACACAGGAAAATTGATTTTGACTTATCATGAGGAAGATCTCTGTAATACTAAAAACTACCTTTATATGAAAGAGAGTGGCCCAATGGAGTAAGGAGCTGTATCATTCCTGGTTAGGCAAATGCTGAACAATTATTCGATAGAGATATTATGGAATAATTTAAGTCTCAGATTATATTACTATTGAATTCCCTTTTTACTCTGATAGTCTATGCTTACACGAAATTTGAGGTGATTATATAAAATTTTGGGGGATTTTCAGAAGAGAACATGAAGAACTAGGAAGTATTATTTTCTCTGATACCTTTTCACAAGCTGAAATGCTCTAGGATCTAATGAACCCAGTATTAAAGATTCTTACAGATACTTTAATTGTTTTAATCAGAGCCTATTCTAAGGTTTGTATGCCGAAGACATACAAACTTGAGATGTCTTTGATGTTAGAATTATGCTTGCAATTTGTATTAGCTGTTATTTCAGAATAATCTGGTTGAAACCTCCTAGATTCAATTGTGACTGTGCTTAAAACATGCCCATGGCAGCTGAATTAACTCCAAACTCCTCACAGTAGCACCCAACACCTTTTACAATCAGGAAATGACCTAACTTTTCATGCTTTTTTTTTTCCTATGTTCTTGTTTAGATCGTAGTATTCAGTTTTTAGAACATATTCATTTTCACACTTCTTCCTGAAATAACCTAATTCATAATTGCCTACTAAAATCTTGCTCCTTTTTAAAGGATGTTACCATAGCTCTAAAAGTCAGACTCAGAGGTTACTGCCTATGAGAGAAGGACTTTCTCTCAGCTAGTTTCCTGAGAGCCCCTTTGACATCTTTGTTCCTCAGGCTATAAATTATGGGGTTCAACATTGGAGTCACCACTGTATAGAACACAGATACCATTTTATCCCGTTCTTTTGCAGTCTTGGAGTTTGGTCGCATGTAGGTGAATATTCCTGACCCACGAAAGAGGACAACAACAATAAGATGGGAGCCACAGGTGGAAAAAGCCTTCAGCCTTCCTTCCCCAGACTGCATCTGGATAACAGTGGAGATAATATTCCAATGAGAAACAAGAATCAGGGAGACAGGGGCCAGGAGAATTACCACGCCCATTGAAAAGATGGCCATTGCTGTGTTGTAAGTGTCTGCGGAAGCCAGCTTCAGGAGGGCAGGAGGTTCGCAAAAGTAGTGATTGATTATATTCTGTCCCCAGTAGGGAAGATGGAAAGTAAAGCTGGTATCTACTAAAGACACTAGTGCCCCACTGGCCCAGGACCCAAAGGACAGCCAGGGACACACCCGTTGGGTCATGATGGTGGAGTAGCGCAAGGGCTTGCAGACAGCCACATACCGGTCATAGGACATCACGGCCAGCAGTGCACACTCTGTACACCCGACCAGAAGAAAGACAATTATCTGTGTCATACACCCATAAAAAGAAATGGTTTTCCTCTTTACCAGGAAGTGAACCAACACTTGAGGGACAATGCTAGTAGAGAAACAGAGATCTGCAAAGGAAAGATTTCTAAGAAAAAAACACATGGGAGTGTGAAGGTGAGAATCCAGGAAGAGGAGAGTGATGATGAGCAGGTTTCCAAGCACAGTCAACAGATGAATGATGAAGAAAAGGATAAATAGCAGGATCTGGGTCTGCAAGTCCTGTGAAAGGCCCAGGAAGATAAAGTTGGACACAAAGGTTTGGTTTTCTTCTCCCATTGATACTTTTGCCTGTTTACCTGTTTGGCACAAGAAGAAAGAACACATTTTTGTTGGGTCTATGACATCAAATCTTGTAGAAGAGGGTCATGTTAAAACTGACACCTAGTTGAGTATTTCTAGTTCTTTGCTATCGAGCTTGTTCTGATTAACAATAAATGCATATATTTATTGTTATTAATTGGTTGCAATTTAAACCAAGTTAGTTATTTTCCAAATCCTCTCTCCACAGTACCGCTTTTTAATAAAGTATAATACTGTTAAAGCCCTCTTGGCTAGTTCTGATGTAAGGATGTTAGAGTTCATGTGGATTTTACTAACTGGCTATAAATATACTGTTAGGAAATGACTGTATATACTGTTAGGACTATCCTTATGTGGAAAACTCTACCACTAACTATTTAAAATACCACATATTTAATTATAACATATACTTCAAAAGTGTGAAGTGGTTTTCAGGAATCAAACTTAATTGGCCTATTAAGAAGCAACAGACTTTTGCTGAGTTTAAAAGTAAAGCCTTAGCCGGGCGCGGTGGCTCAAGCCTGTAATCCCAGCACTTTGGGAGGCCGAGACGGGCGGATCACAAGGTCAGGAGATCGAGACCATCCTGGCTAACACAGTGAAACCCCGTCTCTACTAAAAATACAAAAAAAAAAAACTTAGCCGGGCGAGGTGGCAGGCGCCTGTAGTCCCAGCTACTCGGGAGGCTGAGGCAGGAGAATGGCGTGAACCCGGGAGGCGGAGCTTGCAGTGAGCTGAGATCCGGCCACTGCACTCCAGCCTGGGTGACAGAGCGAGACTCCGTCTCAAAAAAAAAAAAAAAAAAAAAAAAGTAAAGCCTTAGCTATCCTACAAAGGCCAAACTATTTGGATTAAGAAATAAAATATTAAAATTAAAGCAATACAAAAAGAAAAAATAAGTTAAAATTTTTGTGATATTTGGATAGGACCAGACTTGAAAAACACAAACACTTTCTAAGAAACCATGAAGAAAAATATGTGCAGAATTTGCCACACAAATTGAAAGACTTCTGTGAGATAATAGAATCATAAGATAAGCCACAAACCAAGAAAAATGTTGGAGGGAGATGTCAGAAAAAAATTTAAATAATTTTATTTTTCTTCAACTTTTATTTTAGAATAAGGTACGTGTGCAAGTTTATTACAAAATTTGGAGTACAAATGCTAAGGTTTGGTGTACACATGAGTCTGCAACCCAAGTAGTGAGCATAGTATCCAAGAAGTAGTTTTTCAGCCATTTCCCCCAGCCTCGCTCTCCCCACTCTAGTTGTCCCCAGTGTCTGTTGTTCCCATCTTTATGTCAATGTGTACCCAATGTTTAGCTCCCACTTACAACTAAAAACATGTAGTATTTGGTTTTCTGTTCCTTCCTTAGTTCGCTTAGGATAATGGCTTCGAGCTGCATCCATGTTGCTGTGAAGAACATGATTTCCTTCTTTTTCATGGCTGCATAGTATTCCATTGTGTATATGTTACACGTTTTCTTTATCCAATCCACCATTGATGGGCACCTGGGTTGATTCCATGTCTTTTTTTACTGTGAATAGTGCTGTGATGAACATATAATTGTGTGTGTCTTTTTGGTGGAATGATTTATTTTCCTTTGGGTGTATATACAGCAATGGGATTGTTGGTATGAGTTTAATTCTTAGTTCCTTGAGAAGTCCCCAAACTGCTCTCCACAGTGGCTGGACTAATTTACATTCCTACTAACAGCATATTAGTGTTTCCTTTTTTCCGCAGCCTCGCCATCATCTGTTATTTCTTGACTTTTTGATGAAAGCCATCTGACTCGTGAAAGATGGTATATCTGTAACAAACCTACAGCTAACATCTGACTGAATGTGCAAAAGCTGGAACCATTCTGTTTGAGAACTGGAACAAGACAAATATGCCCACTCTCACCAATCATGTTCAACATAGTACCAGCAGAGAGAAAAAAACAAAAGGCATCCAAATAGGAAAAGAAGTCAAATTAAATGACCTTATTACATTAAGAGTTTGTATAAAACTCTATGAAAGTTGTGAAGTCCAAGAAATAATGGGCCAAATATGAACAGACTATTTACAAAGAAGAAATGCAAAGAGCTACTAAATATAAGAAAAATATTCAATATTATTAAAGCTCAATAAGTACAATTGAAACAATGAAAGAAATTTTCACTTGGGTAATTATCTAAGATTTTAACACCAAAACCATAACAAAAAATAGCTAGTATATTCATTAAGCATTGAACCCATAACAGCATTAATTTTAGGGTTTTATATGATTATATCTTCCCAATAGCATTATGAGGTAAATTAAAATACTATTAATTTTGTCTTGTAGGTAAGGAAACTGAGGCACAGAAAGGTTAAGTTACTGTCCCCAAATCATACAATTAGCAAGTATAGAATTAATTAGCTGTATAATGAAGGTACAAAAACAGGACACATTTGCAAAAGCAAGTGGTTAGGAAAATTTGTATTACTCTTTCTGGAAAGTAATTTTGTCAATTACAGTAAAAGACTTAAATATTCATGTGTTTTGACCCAGTTCTCAATAGAATATGGAAAGGAAAAATTTGCCCCATACTCAAAATGTAGTCTCAAAAATTGACTTACAGCATGTTTTCAAATATATGTAACTGCAGCAGTGAAAGGGGGCACAATATGGGCAAAATATTGACAATATAAGGGCACAGTATCTATCTAGATGTAATTGGAATTATCAAAATTAGTGAAACAGCCTATTCAAAGAACCACTTCTTCTCCTGCAATAATTTCTGAAATTCCACAAAGAATAACTTATATGTTCTTAGGAACATATCACTGTTAGACCCAAAGTAATGTCTGTCATATCCTCTTTTCCTTTTCTTTTTTCTTTTTTTTTTTTTAGAGGCAGGGTCTTGCTCTGTCTGCTCTGTCACCCTGTCACCCAGGCTGGAGTGCAGCAGTACTATTGTAGCTCACAACAGCCTCAAACTCCTGTGGTCAAGCCAAGCTTCTACCTCAGCCCCAGAATAGTTGGGGCCTGTCATTTTCTTTTTCCCCTTCTCTGGCTGTCTAGGTCTATATGATCACTACTATTTCCTTTGGATCCCACAGATGGTGATTCTTAAAATCATTATCAATAATAATGAGAATCACCTCCCATTGGTACTTACCAAAAGTGGTTTTGCTGTTGTCTTAGAGACCAATGCTAATATATGTTTCCAAAATGCACAGAAAAGACTAGAAGAAAAAAGTTTCCAAAATGTTGAGAGTGGTTGACCCTGGGTACTGGAATAATGGGTAGGTTACTTTAATTCTTTTTTTTTTTTTAATTTTTCACTTTTTAAAAATTATTATTATACTTTAAGTTCTAGGGTACATGTGTATAACATGCAGGTTTGTTACACATGTATACTTGTGCCATGTTGGTGTGCTGCACCCATCAACTCGTCAGCACCCATCAACTCATCATTTACATCAGGTATAACTCCCAATGCAATCCCTCTCCCCTCCCTCCTCCCCATAATAGGCCCCTGTGTGTGATGTTCCGCTTCCCGAGTCCAAGTGATCTCATTGTTCAGTTCCCACCTATGAGTGAGAACATGCGGTGTTTGGTTTTCTGTTCTTGTGATAGTTTGCTGAGAATGATGGTTTCCAGCTGCACCCATGTCCCTACAAAGGACACAAACTCATCCTTTTTAATGGCTGCATAGTATTCCATGGTGTATATGTGCCACATTTAATCCAGTCTGTCACTGATGGACATTTGGGTTGATTCCAAGTCTTTGCTATTGTGAATAGTGCCGCAATGAACATACGTGTGCATGTGTCTTTATAGCAGCATGATTTATAATACTTTGGGTATATACCCAGTAATGGGATGGCTGGGTCATATGGTACTTCTAGTTCTAGATCCTTGAGGAATCGCCATACTGTTTTCCATAATGGTTGAACTAGTATACAATCCCACCAACAGTGTAAAAGTGTTCCTATTTCTCCACATCCTCTCCAGCACCTGTTGTTTCCTGACTTTTTAATGATTGCCATTCTAACTGGTGTGAGATGGTATCTCATTGTGGTTTTGATTTGCATTTCTCTGATGGCCAGTGATGTTGAGCATTTTTTCATGTGTCTGTTGGCTGTATGCATGTCTTCTTTTGAGAAATGTCTGTTCATATCCTTTGCCCACTTTTTGATGGGGTTGTTTGTTTTTTCTTGTAAATTTGTTTGAGTTCTTTGTAGGTTCTGGATATTAGCCCTTTGTCAGATGAGTAGATTGCAAAAATTTTCTCCCATTCTGTAGGTTGCCTGTTCACTCTGATGGTAGTTTCTTTTGCTGTGAAGAAGCTCTTTAGTTTAATTAGATCCCATTTGTCAATTTTGGCTTTTGTTGCCATTGCTTTTGGTGTTTTAGACATGAAGTCCTTGCCCATGCCTATGTTCTAAATGGTATTACCTAGGTTTTTTTCTAGGGTTTTTATGGTTTTAGGTCTAACATTTAAGTCTCTAATCCATCTTGAATTAGTTTTCGTATAAGGAGTAAGGAAAGGATCCAATTTTAGCTTTCTACTTATGGCTAGCCAATTTTCCCAGCACCACTTATTAAATAGGGAATCCTTTCCCCACTGTCTCTCAGACCACAGTGCAATCAAACTAGAACTTAGGACTAAGAAACTCAATCAAAACTGCTCAACTACATGGAAACTGAAGAACCTGCTCCTGAATGACTACTGGCTACATAACGAAATGAAGGCAGAAATAAAGATGTTCTTTGAAACCAATGAGAACAAAGATACAACATACCAGAATCTCTGGGAAACATTTAAAGCAGTGTGTAGAGGGAAATTTATAGCACTAAATGCCCACAAGAGAAAGCTGGAAAGATCTAAACTTGACACTCTAACATCACAATTAAAAGAACCAGAGAAGCAAGAGCAAACACTTTTATTCTTTTCTAAAAGCCCTATATTACCAATATAAGAAAAAAATAAAAATGGGAAAATGTAGTAGTACCTAATTAAGGATGCTGTAAAGTCACTTCTTTACTTCTACTTGATAAGAAGTCTCAATAAAGTAACTGTTATAGGACTAGCCCTCTTGCAGAAAGCAAATATAAAAGAAAATATGTGAAACAGCTATTTTCAGACCTTAAACAACAAACAGCCAACTCAGAAAATAATGTGACATAGCAAGGAAACAAACAAGGTAAGCCCTATGATCACACTAGCTTTATGCCTGGAGGCACTTTCAGGACTGTAGTCCATGGAGTGGGAGCCTAAGGAGAGCATGAGACCCTTGCTGAACTGATGAGACGGAGATCCATAATTGATAGTTTGAATTATGCAAGTGAATAGCAGAATGGAATAAGCTGCAGAAAGGGACTTCAGGAATCTCCCTGAGTCTTGGCTGAATATTAAGCTGTACATACACAGGATAGGACTGCCAGGTCCCAAAATAGCAACTGCCAGGGGGCTCATGGAAGGCTACAAGATTTTGGAATTTCAGTCTGTCAGAGTGAAGAATCTTCATTGAAAACCCCTGACACTGAGGTGATACCTCAGAGAGGGTAGACAGTAAGAGAGGATCGTGATGAGTCAAGCATGCATAATGTAACCCCTAGAATAACCACTAAAATATAAAATAAGAGTTAAAAATAAAACCAAAAATGGAATAATTTTAAAGTACTCAAGAAGAAAGCAAGAAAGGTGGATAAAAGAACAAAGAATACATAGGAATATTAGAAAGCAAGTAAGATGGTAGACTTAAATTTTATCCATAATTATATGAAAAATAAATGGATGGCCGGGTACGGTGGCTCACGCCTGTAATCCCAGCACTTTGGGAGGCCGAGGCAGGTCAGGAGATCTAGATCATCCTGGCTAACACGGTGAAACCCTGTCACTGCTGTAAATGAATACATAAATAAATAACAAAGAGCCGTGCGTGGTGGCGGGAACCTGTAGTCTCAGCTACTCGGGAGTCTGAGGCAGGAGAATGGTGTGAACCTAGGAGGCGGAACTTGCAGTGAGCCGAGATCGCGCCACTGTACTCCAGCCTGGGCGACAGAGGAAGACTCTGTTCAAAAAAAAAAAAAAAAAAGAAAGAAAGAAAGAAAAAGAAATGAACTAAACATCTAATTAAAGGCAGTGATTGTTGTCAGATTGGACAAAAAAGAAGACATAACAATGTTTTGTATACAAGGGATTCATTTTTAAACATAAAAACAGTTGTGTGAAAATAAAAGGATGAAAAATAATATACCACAAAAACACTAGCCATAGAAAAACTGGAATATATGAATATGAAGTATTACCAGAAACAAAGGACATTTCATAATGATGAAGTGTTGTTCACCACAAAGACAAAACCATACTTAATATGAATGCACTTAATGAAACTTCAAAATGTACAAAGAAAAACTGATGTAACTGAAAGGATAATTAGCAAACAAAACAGAAATATTTGAAGATTTCAACACTCTTCCTGACAGAACAAATAGAAAATCCATGAGGATACGGAAGACTTGAACAACATGAACAACCAACTTGGCCTAAAAGACATTTATAGATTACTCTACCCAATAGGTACAACGTATATATTCTTTTCAAATGCAAAAGGAATGTTCACCAACGTTAGACTATATATGCTAGGCAGTAAATCAAGTCTCAGTAACACAGGATTGAAATAACATAGGGCATATTTCCCTGACCATGACAGGATTGCATGATAAACCAATAACAAAAGGATATCTAGGAAATCCTCAAGCATTTGGAAATTAATCAGCACAATTCTAAATAACACATGAGTCACAGAGGAAATCAAGTGAAATTGTAAAATATTTTAAACTGCATTATAATAAAAATATCAGCATTTTAACAAATTCAGAATTCTTTTGAACTTTTAAGGAATGGTAATTACTATTTCATTTACTTCATTCGTAGAGAAAAAAGGAAAAGTCAGTTTTTTCATGAAGTTGACATTAAATGAATACATATAAAATAGATGTAAAGTCAAAATAAAATGAAAGTGTATAGATACCAACAGCATTACATTGGAATAAAGCACTGTGATCAAGTGAGCTTTTATCATAAGTGCTAATTTAGGCCAACATTAGTAAATTTATTAAAACAATTCTTCATATTAATAGATTAGAATGGGAAAAATATCTTAGTAAGTGCCTCAAAAGATACTTGATAAAGTTCATATTTCATTCTTGCTAAGTACTTTGAGTCAAACAGGAACTTAAGCATACTTTTTAAAGAAGAAATCTGAGTATTTCTTCTTTTGTGTAATAATAGATACTTGAAACGAAATGCTAGCATCATGCTTAATGGTGAAATACTAGAAATATTCACATTAAATTCTGAGTTATGAAAAAGGTGTCTGTTTATTTGCCAAGAGTTAGCTAATGAAATAAAAATTAGAAATATAAACTAGAAATGACAGGTATAATTATTGGAAAGGAAAGAGTAAATTGATCACTACTTGTAGGTTGATTTTCTGTTTGTAAATTTTAATATAATCTGAAAAATGATTAGAATAAAAAATCTGTAAGCAGGTAAGTTATATATGTAACTATGTGCATGGTTTTCTTATATATTAATCAGAACTAATTATAAAATTAATTTTAAAAATATACAATTAATGGCCGGGCACAGTGGCTCACCCCGGTAATCCCAGCACTTTGGGAGGCTGAGGCAGGTGGATCACGAAGTCAGGAGTTCGAGACCAGCCTGGCCAATATGGTGAAACTCTGTCTACTAAAAATACAAAAATTAGCCGGGCGTGGTGGCACACGCCTGTAGTCCCAGCTACTCAGGAGGCTGAGGCAGAAGAATAACTTGAATCTGGGAGTCAGAGGTTACAGGGAGCTGAGAGCATACCACCACACTCCAGCCTGGGTGATAGAGTGAGACTCCATCTCAAAAAAATCTAGATATAGATATATATTTTTTGCCAAAATATGTAGGTATGAATTAAATGTGAATCTGTTCAGAAAGAATACAGGAAAAGTCAACATGCATAAATGGAGAAATAAATCTAATTTCTAGATGTAAGATTTAAAATTTAAATAAGATTTAAATATTATAAAGATATCTATTGTTAATTATTGATTCTCATATATTAACATCCCTAATAATTCTCTTTGTGAGAGGTTGTTAAAAGTAAAAATTTCTGAACTCTAGAGATTCTTAGTAGGTTTGTGGTTGAACAATTAAATTTATCTTTTAACAAGTCTATTTGGTGATTTTGATATGAGTATTCCATGAATCATATTTTGAGAAATAGTCCCCAGTAATTATCTAAAAAATAACTGCAGTTATAATCAAAGCCAATAAACAATCTCCGATGGGAAACTTAACAAAATAATTTTAAAGTTTACCCAGATGAATACATGTAAAAATATTCAGAGAAAAAATCTGAAAAATATGAAAAAGAACTGTGGTCATGGGGAGGGTGTGGAGATTTAACCTATCCGATATTATGATTTACTATTAAATTAGGATAATTTATATGCATTGTACTAGTGCAGATATCAATGCCTCAATGGAATAAAATAGAGAAATGACTCAAACTCAAGTATATAGGGGAACAAATGACAAAGATATCATCGAAATCAATAGAAAGGTATATTATTTAAAATAGTGTTAGAATATCTGGTTCTCTGTTGAAAAAGAAAGTATTCTGACATCAGTTCTTCTCCAAAATCTAGATGGATTAAATATCTCAATGTAAAACAAAAAAAAATAAAAATACCCCCTAATATTGCTAGGAGAAATAATAGGTGAATATTTGCTGTTATCTTTCAGTGCGAAAGGACCTTCTAAGGACATCATGAAAACCATTTGTAAAATGAACATAAAACCACAACTTCATAATATGGATGTAAAGATTAAATTATTTTCTGTAATCTTTGAATGGGAAAGGACCTTCTAAGGACATCATGAAAACCATAAACATTAACTTAAGATTGGTATATTTTATTATACAACTATTTTTAAATGAATGGTTAAAGAACACATATATGTAAAATATAAGTAACAAATAAAAAACTACAACATCACAGAGCTTTTAAAACTCAACAATATGAAGACTTCTCAATGGAAAGGATGGAAAAAGAAATTTTAATAAGCAATTCATAAAAGAAATTCAAATATCCAAAAAGATACCTATATAAAGAATGTTCATCCTCACTTACAATCAGAGAAATGTAAAACAAGTAGTTACTGTTTCTTTCTCATCGTTTTAGCAAAGATGAAATAGATTGAAATCACCCACTATATATATTTTTTTTATTATACTTTAAGTTCTAGGGTACATGTGTACAACATGCAGGTGTGTTACATATGTATACATGGGCCATGTTGGTGTGCTGTACCCATCAACTCGTCAGCACCCATCAACTCGTCATTTACATCAGGTATAACTCCAATGCCATCCCTCCCCGCTCCCCACTCCACACAATAGGCCCCGGTGTGTGATGTTCCCCTTCCCATGTCCAAGTGATCTCATTGTTCAGTTCCCACCTATGAGTGAGAACATGCAGTGTTTGGTTTTCTGTTCTTGCGATAGTTTGCTGAGAATGATGGTTTCCAGCTGCACCCATGTCCCTACAAAGGACACAAACTCATCCTTTTTTATGGCTGCATAGTATTCCATGGTGTATATGTGCCACATTTACTTAATTCAGTCTGTCACTGATGGACAATTGGGTTGATTCCAAGTCTTTGCTATTGTGAATAGTGCCGCAATGAACATACGTGTGCATGTGTCTTTATAGCAGCATGATTTATAATCCTTTGGGTATATACCCAGTAATGGGATGGCTGGGTCATATGGTAATTCTAGATCCTTGAGGAATCGCCATAGTGTTTTCCGTAATGGTTGAACTAGTTTACAATCCCACCAACAGTGTGAACGTGTTCCTATTTCTCCATGTCCTCTCCAGCACCTGTTGTTTCCTGACTTTTTATTGATTGCCATTCTAACTGGTGTGAGATGGTATCTCATTGTGGTTTTGATTTGCATTTCTCTGATGGCCAGTGATGTCGAGCATTTTTTCATGTGTCTGTTGGCTGTATGCATGTCTTCTTTTGAGAACTGTCTGTTCATATCCTTTGCCCACTTTTGGATGGGGTTGTTTGTTTTTTTCTTGTAAATTTGTTTGAGTTCTTTGTAGGTTCTGGATATTAGCCCTTTGTCAGATGAGTAGATTGCAAAAATTTTCTCCCATTCTGTAGGTGGCCTGTTCACTCTGTTGGGAGTTTCTTTTGCTGTGGAGAAGCTCTTTAGTTTAATTAGATCCCATTTGTCAATTTTGGCTTTTGTTGCCATTGCTTTTGGTGTTTTAGACATGAAGTCCTTACCCATGCGTATGTCCTGAATGGTATTACCTAGGTTTTCTTCTAGGGTTTTTATGGTTTTAGGTCTAACATTTAAGTCTCTAATCCATCTTGAATTAGTTTTCGTATAAGGAGTAAGGAAAGGATCCAGTTTCAGCTTTCTACTTATGGCTAGCCAATTTTCCCAGCACCATTTATTAAATAGGGAATCCTTTCCCCATTTCTTGTTTCTCTCAGGTTTGTCAAAGATCAGATAGCTGTAGATGTGTGGTATTATTTCTGAGGACTCTGTTCTGTTCCATTGGTCTATATCTGTGTTTTGGTACCAGTACCATGCTGTTTTGGTTACTGTAGCCTTGTAGTATAGTTTGAAGTCAGGTAGCGTGATGCCTCCAGTTTTGTTCTTTTGACTTAGGATTGTCTTGGAGATGCGGGCTCTTTTTTGGTTCCATATGAACTTTAAAGCAGTTTTTTCCAATTCTGTGAAGAAACTCATTGGTAGCTTGATGGGGATGGCACTGAATCTATAAATTACCTTGGGCAGTATGGCCATTTTCACGATATTGATTCTTCCTAACCATGAGCATGGTATGTTCTTCCATTTGTTTGTATCCTCTTTTATTTCACTGAGCAGTGGTTTGTAGTTCTCCTTGAAGAGGTCCTTTACATCCCTTGTAAGTTGGATTCCTAGGTATTCTATTCTCTTTGAAGTTATTGTGAATGGAAGTTCTTTCATGATTTGGCTCTCTGTTTGTCTCTTACTTGTGTATAAGAATTCTTGTGATTTTTGCACATTGATTTTATATCCTGAGACTTTGCTGAAGTTGCTTATCAGCTTAAGGAGATTTTGAGCTGAGATGATGGGGTTTTCTAAATATACAATCATGTCATCTGCAAACAGGGACAATTTGACTTCCTCTTTTTGTAACTGAATACCCTTTATTTCTTTCTCTTGCCTGATTGCCCTAGCCAGAACTTCAAACACTATGTTGAATAGGAGTGGTGAGAGAGGGCATCCCTGTCTTGTGCTAGTTTTCAAAGGGAATGCTTCCAGTTTTTGCCCATTCAGTATGATATTGGCTGTGGGTTTGTCATAAATAGCTCTGATTATTTTGAGATGTGTTCCATCAATACCAAATTTATTGAGAGTTTTTAGCATGAAGGGCTGTTGAATTTTGTCAAAGGCCTTTTCTGCATCTATTGAGATAATCATGTGGCTTTTGTCTTTGGTTCTGTTTATATGCTGGATTACGTTTATTGATTTTCATATGTTAAACCAGCCTTGCATCGCAGGGATGAAGCCCACTTGATCATGGTGGATAAGCTTTTTGATGTGCTGCTGGATTCGGTTTGCCACTATTTTATTGAGGATTTTTGCATTGAGGTTCATCAGGGATATTGGTCTAAAATTCTCTTTTTTTGTTGTGTCTCTGTCAGGCTTTGATATCAGGATGATGTTGGCCTCATAAAATCAGTTAGGGAGGATTCCCTCTTTTTCTGTTGATTGGAATAGTTTCAGGAGGAATGGTACCAGCTTCTCCTTATACCTCTGGTAGAATTCAGCTGTGAATTCATGTGGTCCTGGACTTTTTTTGGTTGGTGGGCTATTAATTATCACCTCAATTTCAGAGCCTGCTATTGGTCTATTCAGGGATTCAACTTCTTCCTGGTTTAGTTTTGGGAGAGTGTAAGTGTCCAGGAAATTATCCATTTCTTCTAGGTTTTCTAGTTTATTTGCGTAGAGGTGTCTATAGTATTCGCTGATGGTAGTTTATATTTCTGTGGGGTTGGTGGTGATATCCCCTTTACCATTTTTTATTGCGTCTCTTTGATTCTTCTCTCTTTTCTCCTTTATTAGTCTTGCTAGCAGTCTATCAATTTTGTTGATCTTTTCAAAAAACCAGCTCCTGGATTCATTGATTTTTTGGAAGGTTTTTTGTGTCTCTATCTCCTTCAGTTCTGCTGTGATCTTAGTTATTTCTAGCCTTCTGGTAGCTTTTGAATGTGTTTGCTCTTGCTTCTCTAGTTCTTTTAATTGTGATGTTAGGGTGTCAATTTTAGATCTTTCCTGCTTTCTCTTGTGAGCATTTAGTGTTATAAATTTCCCTCTACACACTGCTTTAAATGTGTCCCAGAGATTCTGGTATGTGGTATCTTTGTTCTCATTGGTTTCAAAGAACATCTTTATTTTATCACATGACAGGATCAAGTTCACACATAACAATATTAACCTTAAATATAAATGGACTAAAAGGTCCAATTAAAAGATGCAGATTGGCAAATTGGATAAAGAGTCAAGACCCATCAGTTTGCTGTATTCAGGAGACCCATCTCACATGCAGAGACACACATAGGCTCAAAATAAAGGGATGGAGGAAGATCTACCAAGCAAATGGAAAACAAAAGCAGGGGTTGCAATCCTAGTCTCTGATAAAACAGACTTTAAACCATCAAAGATCAAAAGAGACAAAGAAGGCCATTACATAATGGCAAAGGGATGAATTCAACAGGAAGAACTAACTATCCTAAATATATATGCACCCAATACAGGAGCACCCAGATTCATAAAGCAAGTCCTTAGAGACTTACAAAGAGACTTAGACTCCCATACAATAATAATGGGAGACTTCAACATCCCACTATCAACATTAGACAGATCAACGAGACAGAAAGTTAACAAGGATATCCAGGAATTGAACTCATCTCTGCCCCAAGAGGACCTAATAGACATCTACAGAACTCTCCACCCCAAATCAACAGAATATACATTTTTCTCAGCACTACATTGCACTTATTCCAAAATTGACCACATAGTTGGAAGTAAAGCACTCCTCAGCAAATGTACAAGAACAGAAATTAAAACAAACTGTCTCTCAGACCACAGTGCAATCAAACTAGAACTCAGGACTAAGAAACTCAATCAAAACCACTCAACTACATGGAAACTGAACAACCTGCATCTGAATGACTACTGGGTACATAACGATATGAAGGCAGAAATAAAGATGTTCTTTGTAATCACCCACTGTATTTTTGACAGTAGAACAGATATGAAAAATGTCGGCATGTACATTTATAAAATCTCCCTACAAGCCAATTTGAACAGATTTAAAAATTATAAAATGAACTTATACTTTTTCCTAAACAGCTCAAGTTTTAGGACTTTATATTTTGGAAATAAGTATAGTTATGCCCAAAGCTTTGTTTCAGAGGATACTCATACACGGAATTATTTCCAGACTAAATCAACCCACAGTCAAATAATAGGTGTTGTGTTAAATAAATGATAGTTTTCCTATATAATAGAACCTATACATATAGAGAAGTGGGTACGAGGGCAGATGTCTTAGTCACACATACCTGGTTGAATCTTTGTTCCCCATTTCCTAGCTCTGTGACTTTAGACAATTTAACTCCGTTTGTCTGTTTTCCTAATTTATAAAATGAATATAAAACCACAACTTCATACCATAGATGTAAAGACTAAATTAAGAACTTAGTGGAAAATTTGCATTATGCCTGGAAACTAAAGAAATGACTGCAACATTAATGGTTATTATTATGATGATAATATGATAAATTTATGTCATTAAAAATTTAGGTAGGAGTGTATTTTCCATGGAAAGATGTTTGACATACTGTTGAAATTAAAAAGTAGGTTACAAAATTGCATGTATGAGTATGATTTATATATATGGTGCCTGTGTGTGTGTGTATGACTGTGAGTGTGAGTGTGTAGAGAAAGAGAATGAGAGCATGTGTGCAAGAGATGACTCTGTTAAAAAAATACCTTTACCACATTAATAATTCTTAACACACAATAAAAATTTAGAATTCAGGTACAGTATATAGAGAATGGTTATCTATATCTCAAAGACAGGATATGTGTGTATATGTGGATTGGGAAGAATGTAGCTTAATCTGAAAACAGGAAAGTAGTCAAATAAATCAAAAGGACTAACTAAGATGAAATGCAGTCTCATTCATATTCCAAGGAAGACCATGGATAATTATACTTTCACACTCTGCAGATTTCATGTAACTTTGTAAACTTTCCTAATTAATTCAACAAATGTATCTCTTTATCTAATGCAGAGAGAAAATGAAGAAGAAAAAATAACGGGTAAAAATAGAATAAAGAGAATAGACTTTAGAAGAAATCAGGGAGGGGAAGCTGAACACAGAAGTCAGGAATTCAGAGATGTAGAGAGAAGACAGAAAGAGGAAAGGGAGTACAGGAAGAGATATGGAAGGCAGGTTGTTTTCCCAAACTGAAAGGACAAGCAATGCATCTGTTATCTCTCTGAGGCCCTAACAACATTTTAATTAGTATATCCTTCAGATATCTTCTCTTAAGAGTCTCACACAGGCACAGAGTTGCACACAAGGGAATTCTTCCTTGACACACACACACACACACATCCCAAGCCACATGGACTTTCTCTCAGCTTTACAAACTTAGTATCTCATAGAACATGCAGATATTCAAGATACGCTCACACAATTATTTTATATTCTTTTTATGCATCCCCTTGGCTATCAAATCTTCCACATAATAAACAGTATCAGAGGAGGTACTGAGCCAACTGGATACTGACCAAGTCTGAGTCATGTGGGAACTTATTCTGACTTGTACGGGAAGCATATTTGCATATTGAGTGTATGTGATGGCACCTGTAGTGGGTATCCTTACCCATGCTGGGAGGGCAGCACTGATTGTAATTGGACCTACTCTCTTCTATGTGCCTTAGATCACCAGGGGATTGGAGCCAGCAGTGCCAGCATTCTTACAACAGTGTATTCATGCAATCTTGGTTCTTTCATATCTCTTAGACCCAGAGCATGACCAAGCTCTTGATGAAGCTTCTCAAAGCATGATTCCTAGTGTCCTTCCAGCTCTTTGCCTATTTAGTGGGCCATCCACTAGGGAAGATGGTGGAACAAATGCAAACTGAGGGAGGCAATGAAGACCCAAGGGCTGACAACAAAGGGCAGGGGAGAATCAGGCAGAGGTACTTTTCAATAGTAAGAGGAAAGTAATGTAGGAGGGTACAGCCTATATGATCTCTCTGAAAACAGTCTTATCCATGAAGGAGAAGATCTGGAGGAGGGTTTTTAGGCTGGGATTCTGGAGGAGAAGAGTGGGAATTGAATTGTCTCTGGGAATCTAGCAAGGGAAAAATTGATGTGTAAGAGAGAAAATAACAAAGTTCACCTTCCCATTACCTTGCCTGCTTCCAACCCCCAATCAGTATTGCAGAATCCTACAGTTTGAGGCCTATCAGTGGCTTCTTCTCTCTCACCTGAGGGCAGAGACAAAACAGAAACAGCACTGTGAGGTCACTGGTGAAGGAACCAAGGGTCTGCAGATCCACACTTCAAGGACATTCACCTGTTTGAGGTTGCCTCCTGAGCAGTTCCTCCCAAGGCCTGTACTAGAGTGATCCTAGGAGTCTGACTTCATTCCAAGCCTTTTTACTTTACTCAAGGTACAAATTCTAATTTACCTAGGTTCCACTTCTGAATAATGTATTTTCCTTTGAGAAAATAATTAAAAGTGAGGTCCTGAGAATTATGGCAACAGGGAATTCCCTGGAGCTTTTAAAACCCTCAACTTTATTACTTTTTTCTATCCTCTGAGACACTCTGGGGCACTTTGCCTTATGTTCAAAACCACAGACTAAAGTTTCTAAATCATACTTACCCTTCTTCCAAACCTTACACCATTGTCATTAAAAATGGCATCAATAGATATATTCTCAGGGGTTCATTAGTTTTCAAACTTGTGTCTTTGTTTACATGGTAATTAAATAAAAATGAAAATGAGCAGGTATTGGATCACCTGTATGCTGACTTTCTAATTGAATAATACAACTTGATTTCAGGCCTTGTGCTTTCATTTTAGTTCATGATTATTTGAGTGCTATGTGACCACCTTACATAGTGGAGTATAATTTGGTTAGCACTGTCCTAATATCAACATGACAATGAAGGCTTTAAATGTGTTGTAATACAGTTGCATGCTTTTACTGGACATAAAGTTAGAGCTTTTTTTTTTGAGGGGATAATTCACATTAAAGGACAGTTTTGTAGAATGAGACTTCAGTTTGTTAAACCATTAAATCAAGAACTTGTTTTGGCCCCATCAAAATGGAATTATTCCTATAATTCTCTCTAGCTAATGATAACATTCAAAACAAAGGCAAATTTTATATCTAAATAGTACATCCATATCCTCTAAAGCAGAGGGTCCCCAATCCATGGGCCATGGACTGGTTCCAATTCCTGGCCTGTTAGGAACTGGTATGCACAGCAGGAGTTAAGCAAGCAAAGCTTCATCTGTATTCACAGCTACTCCCCATCTCTCACATAACCACCTGAGCTCGGGCTCTTGTCAGATGAGTGGCGACATTAGATTCTCATAGAAGTGCGAACCCTATTGTGAGCTGCACCTGTGAGGGATCTAGGTTGCATGCTCCTTATGAGAATCTAATGCCTAATGCTCTGTCACTGTCTCCCATCACCCCCAGATGGGATTGTCTAGTTGCAGGAAAACAACCTCAGGGCTCCCACTGATTCTACATTATGGTGAGTTGTATAATTATTTAATTATATTTTACAATGTAATAATAATATAAAGTACACAACAAATAAAATGCGCTTGAGTCATCCTGAAATCATCCCCACCAGGTCATTGTGGAAAAATTGCTTTTCACAAAACCAGTCCCTGGTGCCAAAAAGGTTGGGGACCACTGCTCTAAAGGGCAAAAGATGTAAGAGGAAAATGGTGGAAGACTTGAGTTAGATGGTAGTATAGCCATGTGAGGTTCAAAACAATGGTCTGAAGTTGATCTCTCAATCATATTTCAAATGGCAATTTCGTTTCAGCAAAACATCACTCATCATATTAAGTACATGTTATTAATTTGAATCTTATTGTTTTATTGGTTTTGTAGCTTGGCTCCTACATTATTTGCAGCTTATTTTTGGTTTCATAGCATATATAAACCTAACTCATTAAAATAATTGAACTATATTCCATAATATTACCCAAGTGTCTATTAATCCATATTAATGGACACTAGTGTTATGATGTGGTTTAGCTGTTTTGTCCCTTCCATATCATATGTTGAAATGTTATCCCCAATATTGGAGATGGGGCCTAATGGGAGATGTTTGAGTCATGGAGGCTGATTACTCATGAATAGGTTGGTGCCCTCCTACCCATAATGAGTGAGTTCTCACTCTGAGTTGACGTTGCCTCCCCACTCTCTCTTGCTCCTCATTTCACTTTATGACATGCTTTCTCCCTCTTCTGCCTGGAGTGGAAGCTTTCTGAGGCCCTTACCAGTAGCAGATAGATGCTGGTGCCCTGCTTCCTATACAGCCTGCAGAACCATGAGCCAAAACAAATTTATTTTCTTTGTAAATTACCCACCCTCAGGTATTCCTTTATAGCAATGTAAATGGACTAATAAAGGTTATTTTTAATCTTTAGACATTACAACAGTGCCACAGTGAAAGTCTTTAAATATGCATGCTTGTGCCCTGGTCAGATACACATGAAGGAAAAGTTTCTTGAGGCTTGATTTCTGGGTCTAAAGATTTATTTCTTTTAAATATCAGTAGATATTGCCAACTTCCCTATTAAAATGTTGCATTAATTTACACTCCCATCAAATACATTTTCTATTTAGTTATATCTTTACTAACATTTGATATCTTCAAACTCTTTAATTTCACTAATTTGTTAGGTAAAAATGGCATCTCATTGCTAAATTTTTATGTGATACTTTATACTTGAGGATGCATATAATATTCTATGTTTGTTGGTCATTTTCATTTCTGTTTTCTGTGAAGTGACTTGTTATTTCCTTTGTTCGTTTTTTTAAAAATTAGGCTGTTCAGCTTTCTTTTACTGCTTTGAAAAACCCTTGAATAACATGAAAAAAATAGCCCTTTGATTTTGCCTTGGAAGTAAGCTGTTTAGTATTTTTCCAGTTGACTTTCTGCATGTATTTTTGCATCACATGTATATTTTATAATTTAAGTAAATCAAGAAGTCTTTACCCTTCTGATTTTTTTTGGTTAATATTTGAAAGGCTTCTGTTTTTAAAAGTTAGGCTGTTTAAAAACCGCCCATTTTTTTCTTCTGAGATTTTCCTAGCTTACTTACATATATGGCTTCATTTACCTCTTTATACATCTAAAATTTATTTTGATGTAATAAGTAAGATAGGAATCCACCTTAGATGTTTTCCTAAAATGCTCTCTTAGTACCAGTTATGGAAAAATGTCCCAGTGATTTTAAATGTGTTTTATACAAGATACTAAACTTCTGCTGGATTCAGTCTGTTTTTGTTTCCTGTAGTCTGTTCCTTTTCTGACTTTATATTTCCATACAAATACCATGCAATCTTAATTATCTTCTTTGTTGTTGTTGTTGTTATTTGTTTGATTATCAGATGCAGAGGAATGAGTGAATAATATTCCTCAGTATATGACACATTGCTGTGCATTCAAAGTCATTTCAAAGCCCCTCTCTTGTTATTTATTTATTTACTGGGTTTTTTTGCTTAATTTATACCCAAACTTGATTCCCGCTGACCCTGTAACCATTCTAAGGTATGCAATACTTTTATTTTGTTTTTGAAAAATGACATTTTTGTGCCTGTATTCTTAATTTACATAAATGATATTTTGCTATATGCCTCTTTGTTTCTCACTTTTCCACCTACCTCTGTCTTTAAAAAGATCATTCAAGTTCCATGTGTGTATGTAATCTCTTTCTAACTGCTGTGGGATCTTCTTTGGTATACATCTGTCACACTTTCATTCATCTTCTCTCCCGGTGAGTAAAGTAATATACAAATTACACAACACCTCCGCAACACAAACAACAGAACACTAAACATTTCAGGAGTGTACACATATATCTGCAACCAATGTTTTGGGTTCTATCTTTAACAATAGTGACTATAACAGAATAAGCAAGTATAAGGTGACCAAGTAATTGCCAGATTCCTTCCCGGGGGGCTGCACTTCTCTACATCTTTCCTAACTGTAAATGAGTGTTATATTCTACTTTTTTATCAACATTTTACAGTATTTGACTTCTGAATATCTGCATGCCTATTAGATATGTCTTTGTTGCTCTAATTTGCATACCTTTGATTACTAATGAATTTGAGTATTGCTTTATATTCTTGTAGCTCAATGAAGTTACTTTTTAATAAATACGCTTTTTATTACCTCTGCTCTTTTTTTCTTTTGGAGATTTCTTCCTCTTTTGTTGGTTTTTAGAAGTTTATTGTGAATTCCTGATATTAGATTTTTACTTCTTTTTGGTTTTAAACAGTGAAAATATCTCATCGATTCTCTCATCTTTTAGTTTTGTCTATGATGTCCTTCATTGAAGACAATACCAGATTTTTATGAAACCAAATTTATCAAAATTTTTATTATGGTTTGTGCTTTAGAAGCTCCTCACTCTAGGTCAGAAAGATGTTCTATGTTTTATTCAATTGTGCCATTGTTCTCTTGTAACTTTTAGATATTTAATTCATTTAGAGTTTACCTTCTATCATGTTAGGTAGGAGTCCAGCTTTATTTTTATCTATGTAGTAAACCCACTTTATTAACATTACTTAGTAAACTATTTTCCCTTCTCTGATGATTTTTGGACTTAACTTCATTGTATATTCGATTTCCACATGGGTCTATCTATGAGGTCTTCATTCTCTTCTGTTTGTTTATTAGTCTTTTATTTTTTGCAACAGTGCCACCTGGCTTTTATTTTTTGGCTCAATGACTTGTCTTCAGTATCTGGTAGAAAATCCTACACCACTCTTCTTAATATTGTTAGTAACTAATTGTGGATTGTTATTTCTCCACATAAAATTGAAAGTAAATATATTGAGCTACTAAAAAAATCCAACTGGAATTGTAATTGATATTGCACTAAGTTAATAGGTCAATTTGGGGAGAAATAATATATGTACAATATTACATCATCTGATCCAAGAGAGGAAATATCTCTTTATTACTCAAATTACCTTCTATGTTCTTTACTACAACTATTTTTTCCCAAGGAGTTTTTGTATATTTTTGGGGGTATTTATCTGATATTTTATATATATATATGTATGTATATGTTCTGGGGTACATGTGTAGAACGTGCAGTTTTGTTACATAGGTGTACATGTGCCATGGTGGTTTGCTGTACCCATCAGCCTGTCACCTACATTAGGTATTTCTTCTAATGCTATCCCTCCCCTAGCCCCCCAACCCCAACAGACCCTGGTGTGTGATGTTCCCCTCCCTGTGTCCATGTGTTCTCATTGATCTCAGGGACGTGGATGAAGCTGGAACCCATCATTCTCAGCAAACTAACACAAGAACAGAAAACCAAACACTGCAGGTTTTGTGTATTCTTAAATGGTTTCTACATACTTTGTATTTTTTGTTGCTGTTGTGAATTGTACCCTATTTTAAACATTATATTTTCTAACTGGTCATTGCTAGTAGAGAAATTTGCTATTTTTTTTAATTGAGCTCCTATCTAGGAAACTTACAAATCTTTCTTATTACTTCTAACATTTTCTCATGTATGTTTTTTGTTTTTCTTTCTTCTAGTTCGATAATCATATGATTGTATGTAATATAGTTTATTCTCTTCTTACACTTCTTAAATCTTTTTCTTTTTTCATGATGTTTTTAATGATGTCAGTACTATACTAAAGAGTAATGGTGATAGCAGTATAATTGTTACTCCTAATCTTAGAGACCACACCTATAATTTTTTTTATTAAATATGACATGTTATGAGGTTTTCATGTATAGCCAACCCAGATAAGCTATTTTTGTTATATTCTTAATTTACAAAGAATAAAAATAAATGAGGCCGGGCGTGGTGGCTCACGCCTGTAATCCCAGCACTTTGGGAGGCCAAGGCGGTTGGATCACGAGGGCAGGAGATTGATACCATCCTGGCTAACACAGCGAAACCCCATCTCTACTAAAAAAATACAAAAAATTAGCCGGGTGTGGTGACAGGCGCCTGTAGTCCCAGCTACTCGGGAGGCTGAGGCAAGCGAATGGCATGAACCAGGGAGGCGGAGCTTGCAGTGAGCCAGGATCAAGCCACTGCACTCCAGCCTGGGTGACAGAGCAAGACTCCGTCTCAAAATAATAATAATAATAAATGAGTGTTTATGTTTTAGCAAATGTCTTTCCTACATCACTTAGATTATTATCTGACTTTCATCCTTCAGTATAATTCATGAATTTCTTTGTAGGGTTTCTGATATTGAGATATATTTGAATCCAAGACATAAACCATATTTTATCATAGTGTTTTATTTTTTTAAAAAAGTGTAGATTCAATTAGCTCTACTTTTAGTTAAGATTTTTGTACTTATTCATAAGTAAAATGAATCTATATTTTACTTTACTTATTGACACTATTATGTAGTTTTGTACTACTCAAGATTACATGTGCCTTGTCAAATAAGACAGGAAGAATTAACTCCTTTTTCCTACTTTTTAGGGAAAATACATAAAGAAAGTAATGAACTGTTTCATGAAAGTCTGGTAGAACTCAATTATAAAACTACTCAGACCTGGACTATATTAGGGGAGGTCTTTGCCGTTTTATTTTCAGTGATATTTGTCATTTCAAGTTATCATTCAGTTGTATCAATTATTTTGTAGATTATTTTGCATTTTATATCTTTCTGTGAATTTACTTACTTCCTGTATTTTAAAATTTATTGCCATGTAGTTGTTTGTAATAGGCTTTCACTTAATGAAATCTTCTCTGTAGTTATTTTTAAATACTCTATTTTTTTGTGTGTTTTCTCCTTTTAAAAATTATTTCAACTAAAAATGGTGGCTTTTGTTTTTATCCTAAAATAATGTATTATAAGAGAAAAACGTTATTCCACATAGTCTGCAAGAAAGGCAAGTTTGATTTGTCTTACTTGAGAAATTAACAAAATCTTCATTTCACTTTTATTATGCATTTTATTTTTATTTTTATTTATTTATTTTTTTGAGACAGAGTCTCACTCTGTCACCCAGGCTGGAGTGCAGTGGTGCAATCTCAGCTCATTGCAACCTCTGCCTCCTGGGTTGAAGTGATTCTCCTGCCTCAGCCTCCCAAGTAGCTGGGATTACGGGTGAATGCCACCATGAGCAGCTAATTTTTGTATTTTTAGTAGAGATGGGGTTCACCATGTTACCCAGGCTGGTCTTGAATCCCTGACCTCAGGTGATCTGCCAATAAGTTTGGTCCCTAACATTGTTATTATTTTGTGTGTTTCTTATAACACAAAGCTTTCCTACTTGGTTTCAGCTGTCTTTTTCTTAATTAAATACTAAGTTGATTGCTATAAACATTTGACTGTTTTCCAGAATTCAGATGTTTATTCTGATAGTATTTTTAATGGCCTTTTCCTTTTTTGGCATTTCTTTGGAGGAATGATAACCCATTGGAGTCCCCTACTTCACTATTTTCACTTTTAAAAGTGATTTGACAGACTTTTGACTTAGTAATCTTCACAAAGAACAAGTTTGAGATGTTGTTAATATTATTTTTATTTTGTTATCTATTTGGTTTATTTATCCTTTTATATTTATTATTTCCCTGATTGTGCCTTTGAATTTACTCTGCTATATTTTCCCCAACCCCAAACCCCAGCAACTTGAATTAAATGTTTAACTCCGTTTTTCTCTTTACTCTGTTTTTTAATGAGGTATTACTTATATAAAATAATATGCACCAGTCTTAAGTATAGCTCAAGAACTGTTAACATATGTAATGTATGTAACTATTACATAAATCAGAATGTAGAACACTCACAGCACATCAAAAGACTCCCAGTTAACTCTAAGTCATCACTCCCTCAAAGGTAACCATTATTTGGAATTTTAAAAATATAAGTTAGTTTTGCCTGTTCTTGAGCTTCAAATAACTGGAGTCATACAGTGTATACTTCTTTGTGTGCCTGGCTTCTTTACTAAAACATCACTGTGTGAGATTCATCTATATGGTTATTTGTAGCAGTAGTTCATTTATTTAAACTATTTGATAGTATTCCACTGCATGACTGTACCAAAATTTATCTTTTCTATTGCCCATATAAATGTATAGTTTCCAGTGTAAGATATTATGAATACAGCTGTTATAAACATCTTTGTATACATTGTTGGTGGATATAAACATTCATCTCTATTAGGTATATGTTCAGGAGTGGAATTACTGAGTCATAGAGAAGGCATGTTTAGCTCTGTATTCAGATACTTTCAAATGGAATTTTAAAATTGACTCTATGAATTTATGCTCCCATAAGCAATGTAAATTGCTCCACATCCTCAGTCATTTTATCATTTTTGATTAGGATTAGTGGAATTTCATTATGGTTTTAGTTTATGTGCCCTGGGGGCTAATTATGTTGTGTACCTTTTCATGTGCTTATTAGTTATTTTTATTTCCTGTATTGAAAGTGCTTGTTCAAGTCTTCTGCCCATTTTAAAAAACTGGAAATTTCCAACTTTTATTATTCATTTTTAGTAGTTCATTATATTCTGGGCATCACACCAATCTCTTACTGTCATGTTCTTAAAATAATATGTATGTAAATACAGACAAATGATAAAGAAAATGTGACGGCCGGGCGCGGTGGCTCACGCCTGTAATCCCAGCACTTTGGGAGGCCGAGGCGGGCGGATCACAAGGTCAGGAGATCGAGACCACGGTGAAACCCCGTCTCTACTAAAAATACAAAAAATTAGCCGGGCGCGGTTGTGGGCGCCTGTAGTCCCAGCTACTCGGGAGGCTGAGGCAGGAGAATGGCGTGAACCCGGGAGGCGGAGCTTGCAGTGAGCCGAGATCGCGCCACTGCACTCCAGCCTGGGCGACAGAGCGAGACTCCGTCTCAAAAAAAAAAAAAAAAAAAAAAAAAAAAAAGAAAATGTGACAAAATAATAATGGGAGAATCTCAGTAAGGGAGGTATGAGAGTCTTTGTACTATTTTAACTTCTCTGAAAATTTAAAATTATTTTAAAATACAAAATTATAAAATAACAAAAGTTTACCAAATATAAAATTTACACATGTATTTTGATGAACTTTCCTTAGTAACTTTAAAAATGAGTGGACAGAAAAATCAGTAAAGATATGAAGATTTTTAACCATCCAATCGACAAACTTTACCTGATAGAATATTCTATTCAGTCATGTTTTGTGAGAGCTGGTCCATGTTCAGTTGGCATTTTGTCTTAGGTTAGTCACTCAGGAGCTGCAGCTGAAAGAGTGGGGTTTCTGCCAGAGGCTCTCTTCTTTTCAGACCCTGATCTCCACTGCCTCCACTCATGCCCAACCCAGCTTCAAGTACTCTTTGGAGGAATTTTAAAAAGCTAATCAGAGTACTTGAAGGTTTTTCAGCCTCTCATCTTTCTGGGCAGTTTAGGATTCATTTATGTACAATAGATTTCCTGAACAATGTCAAAATATGATATCTGCCAAAACTCAGATACCTATTTATAATCTCCATCCCCTAGCCCTGGTTATAATAGTTAGAGATAGTATTTATTGAGCTCTTATTACATGAATACATTATGTTAATCACATTCATCTAATTATCATTATCTAAGTCACGTCACATTCATACTCTACAAATGATGAACTTTCTCAAAATTATAGGTGTATGAAGTAGACTTAAGTTGCAACCTAGTATTTTTTCCTCCAGAAACCAAATACTTAATTGCAACAATACAATGCTTCCCCAAAGAGAAAACATGTAAGAATTCATGATGGGACCTGTTAACAGAGATGTGACTGCTAACTGCATGTTATTTTCTGCCTTCCTTCTAACCATCTGGGAACCTTCTGAGAGGAAGTACAGCTCAAGATTCCCCCTAATGATTCAGAATTCTCCTGAGCACTTCACTTGCTCCAGAGACTGCTTCTAGTATCCCTGCTGTTCATCTCATTTAGATTAAACTATTGTTGCACAATATACCATGAAGTCCATGTTAAAACCTTTGATGGAGCAGAAGGACATGGGAGATGTGGGGATTCTTCCTGCCTTGTTCTTAACTTTGGAGATTCCACTGAGCCCTTTGCCTTTATGAAAAAAAATCCCTGCTGTCTGTGCTATGCCCATGCTGCCACCAGTGCACCTGAAGCACTTTCCCATCACTAGTGGAGTGTCTTTATTGGCTTTCGTATGCCAATCTGATCTTTTTTTCTCCATCATATGACAAAATATTGGTAAGACTATTAGAAGGAGGAGAAGATAAGGCATGAGATGAACAAAGAAGGGATAACCGGAGATATATTGGGAGTGAATTGGTTTTAACATTGTCATAGATATGGTTTTTAAAATTCAACTAGTTTAATCCAAATAATCTGATTCATAGAGCGAAATCTCCCGTAATAGATTTAACAAGGTTTTATTCCATAGTGGATCTACCTTATCAAACCACAATTACAATGTGAAATTACCCGAGAAGAAGAATCCTAACGCTCACCTCATGCAGATAAAAGCAGAACTTTCATGGAGTCAGTATTGTTCCTTTGGGTAGTGTGCTCATGCCTTGTTGAACTTGATTTGGAAGAAAGTAAATAGGTATGAATGATGAGGAATAGAGGATTTAAGTATGAAGGATCTTGGAATCAGAAGGGAAATTTAGTAGTTTTCTCTTGGTTCCTTAGGGGTTCACTCAGTCTCCTCTTCCTAAAATTCACATCAGGTTAGATAATGCATTTTTCTGTGACCCTGTCTTCCTTTTCCATATCCAGTGGCATATTTTATTTTTATAGAAATGAACTCACACATTTATGTTAAATCTAGAAAAAAGGTAAAATGAAATGACAGAAAGGTTGACGTGAACATGATTTCCTTATAGGAGTTTCTTGAACCTGGGATTCAATGTCACCTGGAGGAACATTTTGTCCTCTACATTTGCATGGAAGAATAACATTTTTAAAGAAAAATCAGAAGAGATTGAGGTACTGCCTTCTAGTGCATAATCCCAGGGTCAGTGAAAACTCCTAGCATCTGACAAGTCATAAATCACACTCATCTCTTCCTTACATTCCCCTCTCTGTCTCTCTTGCTACTTTGACTTAGGTCAAATCAGTTCAAGAAACGTGTTGGACACTTATACCATGACTGCTCTTATTTTCGGTGAATAAAGCTGATTCAGATGTGATCTCTGCCCTTGACTATCTTACAGTCACAGAAAAAGACAAATAATTTTAATATAATTTGTTAAGAGCTGTGAAGGAGGTAAGTACAAGATGCTATAGGTATACTTGTGCATCTAAGATAGACTAGTTGTTTATGAGTGTGTGTATAGGTGTGTTTATGTCCATGTGTATTGGGGGTAGGAATAGGGAAAGTTTGTGGAATTGTTTCTGGAGTATATTGTTCCTAGGCAGAATCTTAAAAAATTCATCTGGTTATGGTTAGAAGCCAGATGAAGAAGGGATAGAAATCATAGCGATATCCTGTAGCTTCACTTTCATTAAATTAACCACTGACTGTAGTCGTCACTTTAAATTTTGTGAAAGATGCTTAGTTTTATGCTCAATATCTTCTTTTGTCAAAATTGAGAAAGATTATTTGTCTATCATTTAATTTTCCTTGAGATTTAGACACATTATTGATACAGTTGTAATCAATTTCTAAAAAAATAAAATTCTACTCTAAGAGTGAAAATTGTGGCAGAAAGAGGACTGAGTCTAAAGATCCTGAGCTGAACTAAATCCTGGAGTCTCTAAGAACTAACCAGGTAGTACCTGCCATCAGATGGATGGAAATTCAAAAAGGTAGCAATGTTTAAATTACTTATATTCTTAAAATTTATTTTTATAGCAGCTGTTTTGATAATACATTATTTTTCTCTTTAGAAGCAATTCTTTATTAATTTGATGTGATAGATTATATAGATTACTTAAACCAATATTGACTGAATCTATGATATTCCAAGAACCACTCTAGGCACTGGGGATGAAACAATTTGCCCCCCCCCCACCGGAATTCTTTAGTGTTAGGAACTGGGTTTTCAGTCTGTATCCCCAGTCTTTAGCATATGCTTGGTATACAGTATGTACTCAAAAAATAAGATTGATTGAATATTCAAAGTATGATGAGTGACCAAGGAAAGTAATGATACCTTGATTTAGTGGGCATGTCTCTGAGTAGAGGGACCATGCTGAGCAAAAAACTGTGGAGTGTAAAAATGCAGTGTTTGCAAGTTAGTTGGTATGGGATAAGACTGGAAAGATTGCCTGCAGATAGATAAGGGAGGGTGGAATTCATCTATATTCAGTGTGGGGTCATAAGTAATCATCAAGCAGAAATGTAATTGTTCATAATTATGTTTTATTTATCAATTATTGAATGAGTTGATTTCCCTTGAAATAAAGATAGGCACTTCTATAACTGCTAGGCACTACAGTTTTTAGATATTGGCAGCATCTATCAAAAGTAAAGATATGCCTACGCTTATATCTTCTGTCTTGGATAAAGCTCGTATCTGGCAATTTGAATGTTGGTTGTTTACCTTACAGATATATTGGTAGCAGTGAAAAATAATATATGTATAGGAATGTTCATAACATAATTGTTTGTGGTAGCATAAATTGGCCCCAATATTATTGTTCATCAATAAGAGAATAGTTAACTAAGTTTTGGTCTAACTATAGTGTGGAATATAATGCAATCAACTATAATCAATTAACTATAGTGTGGAATATAAAGCAAGACATAGGTATAGCTATATATATCAGTCAAGAAGTGTCTCCAAGATAATAGCGATTGTTGGGACAATTAAGTCACTAAATCATATGTTAATTACAAAAGTGTACATACTCATGTACATACACACATGCATATTTGAATTAATAGACATCTGGAAAGATGTATACAACTTGTGATCTATGGTTACTAATGGAAAGGGTAGCGGGCTTGAGGGTGTTTGGAAAGAGATTTACTATTACCATACATTTGGGTGATGCGTGTTGGACATACCACACAACTTACCATTTAAAGTGTATAATTCAATGGCTTTTAGAATATTCACAAAGTTGTGCAACCATCACCACAGTCAATTTTAGAACTTTTTCATCACTCCAAAAAGAAATCATGCATTCCTTAGTCACCATCATCCAGTCCTCCTATACCCCCAGCCCTAGGCAACAACCAATCTACTTTCTTTCTCTGTAGATTTGCCTGTTCTTGACATTTAATATAAATGGAATCATGCAATATGTCATCCTTTGTGACTACTTTTTCCACTTACCATAACATTTTAAAGGTTTATTCATGTTGTACCATGCTCAATCCTTTATATGGATATATCACCTTTATTCTTTTTGAGATGGGGTCTCTCTCTGTCATACAGGCTGAAGTGCAGTGGTGTGATCTCAGCTTACTACAACCTCTGCCTACCCTGTTCAAACGATTCTCCCGTCTCAGCCTCCCAACTAGTTGGGACTACAGGCATGCGCCATGATGCCCAGCTAATTTTTGTATTTTTAGTAGAGACAGGGTTTCACCATATTGACCAGGCTGGCCTCGAACTCCTGACCTTAAGTGATCCACCTGCCTCAGTCTGTCAATGTACTGGGATTACAGGCATGAGCCACCACGCCCAGCTGATATATCACCTTTTCTTTATACATTCAAAGACATTTCACTTTTTGTCTTTGGATCACTGTACTTTCTGACTATATGAATAATGTTGCCATAAACATTAATGTATAAGTTTTTGTGTGCAACATATGCTTTCAGTTCTCTTGGGTATATACCTACTGGTGGGATGGTTGATTCATATGGTAACCTGCTAGCCATCCTAGTAAGTGAAAAGTTGTATGCTATTGTGGTTTGGGTTTGCATTTCCTTTATGGCTAATGACATTCAGCATATTTTCATGTGCCTACTGGCCATTTGCATACCTCCTCTGGAAACAATGTCTATTTAGATTCTTTGCCCAGTTATTAATTATATTATTGGCCTTTTTATTACCAAGTTATGTTTCTTATATATTCTAAATATAAGTCCCTTATCAGATATATAATTTGCAAAATTTTTCTACCATTCTGTGGGTTGTCTTTTCACTACCCTTAATGATGTCTTTTGAAACACAAACATTTTTCATTTTGATGATGTCCAATTTATCAATTTTTTTCTTTTGTTCTGAAAAATGTATATTTGGTGTATATTTAAAATACAATTAAACAAACAAAATGTTAAAATTAAGTGACTTATCTTCAAAACTGAGAAGGAATATTGAGTTCCTCTTAGGGATTAGGTAAGAGGCTTTTATCCTTTCAAAGATTTTAGAGTTTGGTGGTACTGGTTTTTATTTTACAATTGAATCAACATCCACACCTCCATCTACCTGATATAACAGTAATATTGTGTAACCATTACGTTTATATGATTAGATATGAGACTGTTTTTGTTTTGACAGATTTTCCTAGATGTGTAAAAGAGGAGAATAACATAAAGAATAAAGAAAATGTATATTTTGAGTTAAAAAAGGAATCTTTTAAATAATTAACTAATCAGTACATTGTAAAGTAAAACAGTAAGGTGAAATTGTTTTCAGGATTCTTCCTCTGGTGTTAAAATAAAAGTGGAGAAGAGAAGCGACATTAGGCCACAGATTTCCCAGATTGGTTGTTAGTGGTAACTTTGGCCCAGGACAACTAAATTCCTGTCTGGAGAAAAGATGTTGTAGGAGAAATCCCAAGAAGTGAGGAAAGTAGTGTAGAGTCCATGGCTAACCAGTAGTAGGTAAAGGTGGAAGGGTTATAAATTGGATTTTATCATATAGGTGATACATGTTGGACTAAACTGTTTGCTTAAGGCCTTCTGCCTACAAAGTGAGCAAGGAGCAATGCTAAAAACCTAAAGCACCAAACAGTTAAGTGGAAGTACAAAGGGACCTTCCTCCCAATGCCAAATTCCAACTTTAGTCTGAAGACCAATTATGAATTGAAATCTTTCATTTCTTTGACTCACAGACCAATCCAGATGCTGAGACTCTGTTATGAGATTATGTAGGGTGTAATTATGTCTTTTTTTTTTTTTTTTTTTTTTTAAAGAAAACTCCTGGGGATTCCTGTAACCCAAGGGAGTTCTTCAACTTGGAGTAAAATGTTACTTTTTTATTTTTATTTTCCCCTAACTGAAAGTTGATGTTTCCTTTCAATTTGAATGCAAGTAACCAACCCACACCAATATTGGAAGTATCCATGACTTTGTCAGCAGTAGTAATTATAATAATTTTTATATTGTATTGCAGTTGTTAAAGAGATCTCCAAATATTTAAGCTCATCATTATTTTGAAATGAAGATGGTTGTTAGACCCACCACTACATTTCAGAACTTTAGTGTATTAATAAAGAAGCACATATATTGCTGTTTACAAATCTGTTTTCTAAAATTATTTCGATAACTATATTTTGATATAACTGGTTTCCTTGGTAATCCTATACATTTTATGTGATGCATTTAAAACATTATTCTGAGATACTTTCACCAGACAGTTAAAGGATTGATAGCCCAACCCGTACATAGGATCTTAAACTTTATACTTTAAAGTAAATTTATTTCCCTTTTTTTTGGAACAGCTCCACAAAATTGTATTATTATTTCCAAATTATTTTAAATCTCTCTAGGGATATTGGCAAACCTTCTAAACAGCTCTGCTTAACTATGTGATCAAATTACTATCTATTTAATGAATTAATGGTCATTTATGGAATGAAGTTCTTTGCTATGTCTTATAAAAGGCACAGAGGTGAAAAGACATGGAAACTATTTTAAAAGGAAATTTTAATTTTGGGGGGTAGTGGACAGATAATGCATATAATTTTTAGCAGAGAGAGCTGGGGAGTAGTGCTGTTTGGGCCGAGTATGAAACTAGCCACGCTGGTGGCTTAAAATGAAAATTCTGTTTTGATGGTGTGTTTGTTATATTGGAAGTTCATTCACAGTTGAGACTGAACAGAACTCAAGCTGAGGCTTCAGATAGGATTCCCAAGGGTAACCTGAGTTACCCTTTGGTTTCCCAGCTCCTACAAAGCAGGTTAGTTTCTTAAATAAAACATACCAGGACTTTGGCTCTTTCTGATTTCTTATACCCTCGTGTCTGTCCTTTCAGGTAAAATACAACAGAAATCTATATAATCATAAGTGGGGAAGAGGAGATGTGATAAGAGCACTTAAGACTCAGGGGTTTTAGTTAAGAACAAACAGAAATTAAATGGCATGACTTTATAGATGAATTTAGTCTGTATTTCATATTGTGCTGTTAAAAGTGTGTTATTCGGAGTAAGAAAAATAATTTTAAAAGTCTACCCTATTCTTGCCAGATGACACCAACAATGAATGCAACATCTTTTAAAGTTTGTTTTACAACATTGAAAATGTTCCAATGAAAGAAACATGATCCTCTTATGGAGGGGGTTCTTGAAATTTTCAGTAGCAATTGGGGCAATTCCTAAGCCTTCACCTCTGAATTATATAATTTTAGAGGTATGCATGTCTATGGTTAGCACATAGTGACTTCTTACTGAAAAGGACAACAAACTATGAGACAGATAAATCAGACACAAGTGACAGAATTCCTCCTTCTGGGACTCTCTGATGGGCCATACACCCAGCAGCTGCTATTGATCTTATTCTTGGGTGTCTACCTGGTCACTCTGCTTGGAAATCTGCTTCTTATGTCCCTTGTTCCTGTTGACTCCCGACTTCACACACCCATGTATTTTTTTTCTCTGCAACTTGTCTCTAGCTGACCTCTGTTTCTCTACCAACATAGTTCCTCAGACACTAGTGCACCTGCTTTCCAGGAAGAAGTTCATTTCATTCACATGTTGCACAGCTCAACTTCTGTTTTTCCTCATTTTTGGGTGTACACGGTGTGCCCTTCTGGCAGTGATGTCCTATGATCGCTATGTGGCAATCTGCAATCCTCTGCATTACCCTAGCATCATGACCTGGAAAGTGTGTGTCCAGCTGGCAACAGGATCATGGACCAGTGGCATTCTGGTGTCTGTGGTAGACACCACCTTCACACTGAGGCTACCCTACCGAGGTAGTAACAACATTGCTCATTTCTTTTGTGAAGCCCCTGCACTATTGATCTTGGCATCCACAGACACCCACACATCGGAGATGGCCATTTTTCTTATGGGGGTTGTGATTCTCCTCATACCCATTTTTCTGATTCTGGTATCCTATGGCCATATCATAGTAACTGCGGTCAAGATGAAGTCAACTGTGGGGAGTCTCAAGGCGTTTTCTACCTGTGGCTCCCACCTCATGGTGGTCATACTTTTTTATGGATCAGCAATTATCACTTACATGACACCCAAGTCTTCCAAACAGCAGGAAAAATTGGTGTCTGTTTTCTATGCAATGGTGACTCCCATGCTTAATCCCCTCATCTACAGCCTGAGAAACAAGGATGTGAAGGGAGCTCTGAGGAAATTAACCACAAGGTATTTCCCATGCAGGCTTGGAATCTCACACTGACAATGAGCTCAGAGACCCTTTTGGCTTCCTAATTCAAAGACTTGCTGGGAAGACATGGAATCAACCCAGGTGGATTGGATTTTTAAACTGTACATTGGCACACTTGGTTTCTCAAGTCGCCCACTCGGCCCCCTTCCAAGTTATACTTTCCTTCTTTTTTCTCCTTTCCTTTTCCTTCCTTACTGTTCTAAAGCTTTTTAATAAACTTTCACTCCTGCTCTGAAAACAAAAGTACATATATACCTTGGAATACTATGCAGTCGTGAAATAGAATGAAATCATGTCATTCACAGAAACATAGATGTGGCTTGAAACCATTATCCTAAGTGAACTAGTACAAAAACAGAAAACCAAATACTTCATGTTCTCAATCATAAGTAGGAACTAAACGTTGGGTACATATGAAGACAAAGGTGGGAACAATAGACACTGGGGACTACTAGATTATGGGAGGGAGGGGGAAGCGTTAAAAAAACTACCTATTACCCACTCACTACCTGGGTAATGGATTCATTTGTACTCCAAATCTCAGCATCACGCAATATACTTCTGTAACAAACCTGCATGTATACCCCCGCCTTTAAAATAAAAGTTGAAAAGAAGAAAAAAAATGCACATTAGATCTCAAATTTTCACACCAATATGAAAATAGAATATAAACCATGTCATTAATAATTTTATATGGATGGTGTGACAATAAAATAATATTTTGATATATTGGATAAAATAAAATTATATTATTAAAGAAGTCTTGCTAGGTAGCCCTCTTTTTTGTGAAACTAAAATATGGTAAGACTTAAAGTGATGGATATGGTAATTACCCTGATTTGATTACTATACAATGTTTCCATGCATTGAAACATCACACTGTATTCCCAAACTATGTATAATTGTCATGTCAATTGTAAAATAAAAATTAATAAATAAATAGTAAGATTCTTATTCTTGGGCCTTATCCATAGACACACCCTCTATCCTTTATCCCGCGTTTCTTTCATAGAAGGAGAAGGACAATAATTCATGCAGCAATCAGAAGGAGATACACTTCCTTCTGGTTGGTCCTTTGACACCTAAGGGTTAAGAAATCCCCTGATAAACCCACACGTTTTATAAGCCTTGTAAAATCTAACTTTTTAATAATGCTGTGTATTATCACCTGTCTATTTCCGATCTTACTCCAAGTCCTTTATCTTTTGGTACTTCTGAATCTCTCTGCATCATCAAATGATCAATAAATTAACAGGTATTACTGAATCACTTACTATGAGCTAGTTGCTACATGTGTGTTAGCATGTGTACCTATATGTGTGCTTAACATGGTTAATGAAGAGCATGGGTACAATGAAGCAGAATATATGAGCTCTGCTGTCCTTCTCACACTCTTTTAGAAACATAAGGATCATATTTATCAGGATACATCTTCATAAAGATGAATACAGGAGTTGTGGAAACCAGCAAGAAATAGTGAAATATTCCAAGAATAATGACATATGGCAAGAGTGAGAAGTTGTAACTAATACTAAGCCTGAATGACCAAGAGGAGGGAACTAGAACCTGGAGAGGGTAGTGATATACTAAGGGCACAAGATAGGAACTGTGGACTTAGGCTATATGAAGGCAAGGAAGCCATGGGAAGAAATATTTCTCAAGCCCATTTTCCACCCACCTTCCGATCCCCTGCTATTGTATTCCAATTAGAAGCCAGGGAACAATGAGCCTTTTGGTATAATTCATAAAAGACATCAAACATTCTGAAGCACATAGCAAGCTAAAAAGGATAGAAGGTAGATCTGGAAAGGTCAACTGGTGAAGTACACCCCTTTTGCCCTCAGCATCCCCTTCTTCTTTCAGTGATTAATTCATATTCCTAATACAGGGAACACATAAAGTTCCATTAAGAACTTTATCATAGCAGCATGATATCAAGTAGTTCACATTTCTACTTGATACATAAAAGAATAGCTCCTGTCATGATTATTCATGTAAGAAAGTTGAAAGAGGAAGAGCAAAAGAAGCAAATAATTAGCAGAAAACATAGCTACTGTAGCTCCTAATCCTGCCCCAGACATAAATTGATAATTATAGCTTGTTCTTTCCCTACCCTTTCATGGATTTCTTATTTTCTGCCTTAAGCTCAGCTTGCTGGAGTTTTTTTAACAGGTGTGGCAACCTAAAACTTCTTACCTGTAATATTTGAGTTACTGATGATTCTGTGTGTGTGTGTGTATGTGTGTGTGTGTGTGTGTGTGTGTGTGTAACTTTTAGTTTCAGGGGTATATGTGCAGGTTTATTATATAGGTAAATTGCATGTCACGAGGGTTTGGTGTACAGATTATTTCATCACCCAGGTAATAAGTATAGTACCTGATAGGCAGTTTGTTTTATACTCACCCTTCTCTTACCCTCAACTCTTCAATAGGCCACAGTATCTGTTGTTCTATTATTTCTATCCTTGTGTACTCAATATTTAGCTCCAACGTATAAGTGAGAACATACAGTATTTGATTTTCTGTTCCTGTGTTAAGATAGGATAATAGCCACTAGCTCCATCTATGTTGCTACAAAAGACATTATCTTGGTCTTTTTCATGGTTGTATAGTATTCCATGGTGTATATATACCATATTTCCTGCTATTGATGGGCATTTAGGTTGATTCCATGCCTTTGCTGTTGTGAATAGTGCTGCAATGAACATAATCATGCACGTATCTTTATGGTAGAGTGATTTATATTCCTCTGGGTATATACCCAGTAATGGCATTGTTGGGTTGAATGGTAGTTCTATTTTAAGTTATTCAAGAAATCACCAAACTGCTTTCCACAGTGGCTGAACTAATTTACATTCCCATCAGGAAAGTGTTCCCTTTTCCCTACAACTTTGCCAGCATCTGTTTTTGTTGTTGTTGTTGATTATTTGTTTGTTTTGATTTTTTAATAGTAGCCATTTGACTGGTGTGAGATGGTATCTCATTGTGGTTTTGATTTGCATTTCTCTAATGATTAGTGATGTTGAGCATTTTTTCATATGCTTGTTTGCCACTTGTATGTCTTCTTTTGAAAAGTGTCTGTTTGGCAACCTACAGAATGGGAGAAAATTTTTGCAATCTATCTGTCTGACAAAGGTCTAATATCTAGAATCTACAAGGACCTTAAACAAATTTTCAAGAAAAAGCAAACAAAAAGTGGGCAAAGGATATGAACAGACACTTCTCAAAAGAAGACATTTATGCAACCAACAGACACATGAAAAAAAAAAGCTCATCATCACTGGTCGTTAGAGAAATGCAAATCAAAACCACAATGAGATACCATCTCACACCAGTTATAATGATGATTATTAAAAAGTCAGGAAACAACAGATGTTTCGAGGCTGTGGAGAAATAGGAATGCTTTCACACTGTTGGGAGTGTAAACTCACTCATTCAACTGTTGTGTTCAACCACTGTGGAAGACACTGTGGCAATTCCTCAAGGATCTTCCCAGAAATACCATTTGACCCAGAAATACCATTACTAGGTATATACTCAAAGGATTATAAATTATTCTACTATAAAGACACATGCACACGTATGTTTATTGCAGCACTGTTCACAATAGCAAAGACTTGGAACCAACCCAAATGCCCATCAATGAGAGACTGGATAAAGAAAATGTGGCACATATACACCATAGAATACTATGCAGCCATAAAAAAGGATGACTTCATGTCCTTTGCAGGGACATGGATGAAGCTGGAAACCATCATTCCCAGCAAACTATCACAGGAACAGAAAACCAAACACTGCATGTTCTCACTCATAAGTGGGAGTTGAACAATGAGAACACATGGACACCGGGAGGGGAACATCACCCACTGGGGCCTGTCATGGGGTGGGGGTCTAGGCGAGGGATAGCATTAGGAGAAATACCTAATGTAGATGAGGGGTTGATGGCCACAGCAAACCACCATTGCACGAGTATACCTATGTAACAAACCTGCACGTTCTGCACATGTATCCCAGAACTTAATGTATATGTGAGTGTGAGTGTGTGTGTGTGTGTGTGTGTGTGTGTGTGTGTGTAGTGGGATATTGAAATCTCCTACTATTGTTATGTTGTTTTCTATTACTCTCTTATAATTGTCATATCTTCCTGGTAAATTGACTCTTTTATCGTTAAATAATATTGTTTCTGGTAAAAAGAAAAAAAAAAGATTTCGATACTAAGTAAATTTTTCAATATATTTACTTTTATTACTACTATTTTTATGGCCTTCATTTCTTTAAATACCAGATTTTCCTGTGGTATCCTTTTTTTAAAAAAAATTGAGAGAGAGAATCTCCCTGTTGCCCAGGCTGGAGTGCAATGGTGCCATCTTGTCTCACTGCAACCTACACCTCAAGGTTCAAGCGATTCTTCTGCCTCAGCCTCTGGAGTAGCTGGGATTACACGTGTATGCCACCATGCCCAGCTAATTTTTGTATTTTTAGTAGAGACAGGGTTTCAACATGTTGGACAGGCTGGTCTTGAACTCCTGACCTCAAATGATCTACCTGTCTTAGCCTCCCAAAGTGCTGGGATTTACAGGCATAAGCCACCACACCCAGTCTGTGTATCATTTTTCCTTCTGCCAACAGGACATTCTTCAATATTTCTCATAGTGTGGGTTCTGCTGGTGATAAATCTCCGAGATCTTGTATGCCTGAAGACATCTTTATTTGCCTTTCTTTCTGAAAGATATTTTTCCAAGTGTAGAATTTCAGGGTGAAAAATTGTTATTCTTTTAAATACCATAAAAGTCTTGCTTCATTTCCATTTACCTGTATTGTTTTCGATGAGAAATTTCATGTTATTCTTATCTTTATACCTCTATACATAGAATGCCTCTCCCACTGGCCACTTTTGACATTTTCTCTTTATCATTGGTTTTGAGCAATTTGATAATTATGTGCCTTTAGTTATGTGTCTTCATTTTTTTGTGCTTAGCATTTACTGAGTTTCGTGATACGTGGTTTATAGTTTTAATTAAGTTTGGAAAATTTTCAGCCATTATTTCTTCAATTTTTTTTTTTCTGTCCTCTCCTCTGCCTTGGTGACTACAAGTACCTTCATGTTACACAGCTTGAGGTTCTCCCATAGCTCACTGATTTTCTTCTCATATTTTGTATTTGTTTTTCTGTTTTATTTTGCATAATTTCTATGGCTATTCCATCAAACTCACCTATCTTTCTTTTTTTTAATTTTTTATTATTTTTTAAATTTATTTATTATTATTATATTTTAAGTTGTAGGGTACAGGTGCATAACATGCAGATTTGTTACATATGTATACTTGTGCCATGTTGGTGTGCTGCACCCATCAACTCATCATTTACATCAGGTATAATTCCCAATGCAATCCCTCCCCCCTACCACCTCCCCACGATAGGCCCCGGTGTGTGAAATTCCCCTTCCTGAGTCCAAGTGATCTCATTGTTCAGTTCCCACCTATGAGTGAGAACATGCGGTGTTTGGTTTTCTGTTCTTGTGATAGTTTGCTAAGAATGATGGTTTCCAGCTGCATCCATGTCCCTACAAAGGACACAAACTCATCCTTTTTGATGGCTGCATAGTATTCCATGGTGTATATGTGCCACATTTTCTTAATCCAATCTGTTACTGATGGACATTTGGGTTGATTCCAAGTCTTTGCTATTGTGAATAGTGCTGCAATAAACATACGTGTGCATGTGTCTTTATAGCAGCATAATTTATAATACTTTGGGTATATCCCCAGTAATGGGATGGCTGGGTCATATGGTACATCTAGTTCTAGATCCTTGAGGAATCGCCATACTGTTTTCCATAATGGTTGAACTAGTTTACAATCCCACCAACAGTGTAAAAGTGTTCCTATTTCTCCACATCCTCTCCAGCACCTGTTGTTTCCTGACTTTTTAATGATCGCCATTCTAACTGGTGTGAGATGGTATCTCATTGTGGTTTTGATTTGCATTTCTCTGATGGCCAGTGATGATGAGCATTTTTTCATGTGTCTGTTGGCTGTATGCATGTCTTCTTTTGAGAAATGTCTGTTCATATCCTTTGCCCACTTTTTGATAGGGTTGTTTGTTTTTTTCTTGTAAATTTGTTTGAGTTCTTTGCAGGTTCTGGATATTAGCCCTTTGTCAGATGAGTAGATTGCAAAAATTTTCTCCCATTCTGTAGGTTGCCTGTTCACTCTGATGGTAGTTTCTTTTGCTGTGCAGAAGCTCTTTAGTTTAATTAGATCCCATTTGTCAATTTTGGTTTTGCTGCTGTTGCTTTTGGTGTTTTAGACATGAAGTCTTTGCCCATGCCTATGTCCTGAATGGTACTACCTAGGTTTTCCTCTAGGATTTTTATGGTATTAGGTCTAACATTTAAGTCGCTAATCCATCTTGAATTAATTTTCATATAAGGAATAAGGAAAGGATCCAGTTTCAGCTTTCTACTTATGTTTAGCCAATTTTCCCAGCACCATTTATTAAATAGAGAATCCTTTCCCCATTTCTTGTTTCTCTCAGGTTTGTCAAAGATCAGATAGCTGTAGATGTGTGGTATTATTTCTGAGGACTCTGTTCTGTTCCATTGGTCTATATCTCTGTTTTGGTACCAGTACCATGCTGTTTTGGTTACTGTAGCCTTGTAGTATAGTTTGAAGTCAGGTAGCGTGATGCCTCCAGCTTTGTTCTTTTGACTTAGGATTGTCTTGGAGATGCGGGCTCTTTTTTGGTTCCATATGAACTTTAAAGCAGTTTTTTCCAATTCTGTGAAGAAAGTCATTGGTAGCTTGATGGGGATGGCATTGAATCTATAAATTACCTTGGGCAGTATGGCCATTTTCACGATATGGATTCTTCCTATCCATGAGCATGATATGTTCTTCCATTTGTTTGTGTCCTCTTTTATTTCACTGAGCAGTGGTTTGTAGTTCTCCTTGAAGAGCTCCTTTACATCCCTTGTAAGTTGGATTCCTAGGTATTTTATTCTCTTTGAAGCAATTGTGAATGGAAGTTCATTCCTGATTTGGCTCTCTGTTTGTCTGTTACTGGGGTATAATAATGCTTGTGTTTTTTGCACATTAATTTTGTATCCTGAGACTTTGCTGAAGTTGCTTATCAGCTTAAGGAGATTTTGGGCTGAGACAATGGGGTTTTCTAAATATACAATCATGTCATCTGCAAACAGGGACAATTTGACTTCTTTTCCTAACTGAATACCCTTGATTTCTTTCTCTTGCCTGATTGCCCTAGCCAGAACTTCCAACACTATGTTGAATAGGAGTGGTGAGAGAGGGCATCCCTGTCTTGTGCCAGTTTTCAAAGGGAATTTTTCCAGTTTTTGCCCAATCAGTATGATATTGGCTGTGGGATTGTCATAAATAGCTCTTATTATTTTGAGGTACGTTCCATCAATACCTAATTTATTGAGCGTTTTTAGCATGAAGGGCTGTTGAATTTTGTCAAAAGCCTTTTCTGCATCTATTGAGATAATCATGTGGTTCTTGTCTTTGGTTCTGTTTATATGCTGGATGATGTTTATTGATTTGTGAATGTTGAACCAGCCTTGCATCCCAGGGATGAAGCCCACTTGATCATGGTGGATAAGCTTTTTGATGTGTTGCTGAATCCGGTTTGCCAGTATTTTATTGAGGATTTTTGCATCGATGTTCATCAGGGATATTGGTCTAAAATTCTCTTTTTTTGTTGTGTCTCTGCCAGGCTTTGGTATCAGGATGATGTTGGCCTCATCAAATGAGTTAGGGAGGATTCCCTCTTTTTCTATTGATTGGAATAGTTTCAGAAGGAATGGTACCAACTCCTCCTTGTACCTCTGGTAGAATTCAGCTGTGAATCCATCTGGTCCTGGACTTTTTTTCGTTGGTAGGCTATTAATTATTGCCTCAATTTCAGAGCCTGCTATTGGTCTATTCAGGGATTCAACTTCTTCCTGGTTTAGTCTTGGAAGAGTGTAAGTGTCCAGGAAATTATCCATTTCTTCTAGATTTTCTAGTTTATTTGCGTAGAGGTGTTTATAGTATTCTCTGATGGTAGTTTGTATTTCTGTGGGGTCGGTGGTGATAACCCCTTTATCATTTTTAATTGCGTCGATTTGATTCTTCTCTCTTTTCTTCTTTATTAGTCTTGCTAGTGGTCTGTCAATTTTGTTGATCTTTTCAAAAAACCAACTCCTGGATTCATTGATTTTTTGGAGGGTTTTTTGTGTCTCTATCTCCTTCAGTTCTGCTCTGATCTTAGTTATTTCTAGCCTTCTGCTAGCTTTCGAATGTGTTTGCTCTTGCTTCTCTAGTTCTTTTAATTGTGATGTTAGAGTGTCAATTTTAGATCTTTCCTGCTTTCTCTTGTGGGCATTTAGTGCTATAAATTTCCCTCTACACACTGCTTTAAATGTGTCCCAGAGATTCTGGTATGTTGTATCTTTGTTCTCATTGGTTTCAAAGAACATCTTTATTTCTGCCTTCATTTCGTTATGTACCCAGTAGTCATTCAGGAGCAGGTTGTTCAGTTTCCATGTAGTTGAGCGGTTTTGATTGAGTTTCTTAGTCCTGAGTTCTAGTTTGATTGCACTGTGGTCTGAGAGACAGTTTGTTATAATTTCTGTTCTTGTACATTTGCTGAGGAGTGCTTTACTTCCAATTATGTGGTCAATTTTGGAGTAAGTACGATATGTTGCTGAGAAGAATGTATATTCTGTTGATTTGGGGTGGAGAGTTCTATAGATGTCTATTAGGTCTGCTTTCTGCAGAGATGAGTTCAATTCCTGGATATCCTTGTTAACTTTCTGTCTTGTTGATCTGTCTAATGTTGACAAGGGGTGTTGAAGTCTCCCATTATTATTGTATGGGAGTCTAAGTCTCTTTGTAAGTCTCTAAGGACTTGCTTTATGAATCTGGGTGCTCCTGTATTCGGTGCATATATATTTAGGATAGTTAGCTCTTCTTGTTGAATTGATCCCTTTACCATTATGTCATGGCCTTCTTTGTCTCTTTTGATCTTTGATGGTTTAAAGTCTGTTTTATCAGAGACTAGTATTGCAACCCCCGCTTTTTTTTGTTCTCCATTTGCTTGGTAAATCTTCCTCCATCCCTTTATTTTGAGCCTATGTATGTCTCTGCATGTGAGATGGGTCTCCTGAATACAGCAGACTGATGGGTCTTGACTCTTTATCCAGTTTGCCAGTCTGTGTCTTTTAATTGGAGCATTTAGTTCATTTACATTTAAGGTTAAGATTGTTATGTGTGAACTTCATCCTGCCATTATGATATTAACTGGTTATTTTGCTCGTTAGTTGATGCAGTTCCTTCCTAGCCTCGATGGTCTTTACATTTTGGCATGTTTTTGCAATGGCTGGTACCGGTTGTTCCTTTCCATGTTTAGTGCTACCTTCAGGGTCTCTTGTAAGGCAGGCCTAGTGGTGACAAAATCTCTAAGCATTTGCTTATCTGTAAAGGATTTTATTTCTCCTTCACTTATGTAACTTAGTTTGGCTGGATATGAAATTCTGGGTTTAAAATTCTTTTCTTTAAGAATGTTGAATATTGGCCCCCACTCTCTTCTGGCTTGTAGAGTTTCTGCCGAGAGATCTGCTGTTAGTCTGATGGGCTTCCCTTTGTGGGTAACCCGACCTTTCTCTCTGGCTGCCCTTAAGATTTTTTCCTTCATTTCAACTTTGGTGAATCTGGCAATTATGTGTCTTGGAGTTGCTCTTCTCGAGGAGTATCTTTGTGGCGTTCTCTGTATTTCCTGGATTTGAATGTTGGCCTGCCCTACTAGGTTGGGGAAGTTCTCCTGGATGATATCCTTTAGAGTGTTTTCCAACTTGGTTCCATTTTCCCCCTCACTTTCAGGCACCCCAATCAGACGTAGATTTGGTCTTTTTACATAATCCCATACTTCTTGCAGGCTTTGTTCATTTCTTTTTCTTCTTTTTTCTTTTGGTTTCTCTTCTCGCTTCATTTCGTTCATTTGATCCTCAATCGCTGATACTCTTTCTTCCAGTTGATCGAGTCGGTTACTGAAGCTTGTGCATTTGTCACGTATTTCTCGTGTCATGGTTTTCATCTCTTTCATTTCGTTTATGACCTTCTCTGCATTAATTACTCTAGCCATCAATTCTTCCACTTTTTTTTCAAGATTTTTAGTTTCTTTGCGCTGGGTACGTAATTTCTCCTTTAGCTCTGAGAAGTTTGATGGACTGAAGCCTTCTTCTCTCATCTTGTCAAAGTCATTCTCCGTCCAGCTTTGATCCGTTGCTGGCGATGAGCTGCGCTCCTTTGCCGGGGGAGATGCGCTCTTATTTTTTGAATTTCCAGCTTTTCTGCCCTGCTTTTCCCCCATCTTTGTGGTTTTTTCTGCCTCTGGTCTTTGATGATGGTGATGTACTGATGGGGTTTTGGTGTAGGTGTCCTTCCTGTTTGATAGTTTTCCTTCTAACAGTCAGGACCCTCAGCTGTAGGTCTGTTGGAGATTGCTTGAGGTCCACTCCAGACCCTGTTTGCCTGGGTATCAGCAGCAGAGGCTGCAGAAGATAGAATATTTCCGAAGAGCGAGTGTACCTGTCTGATTCTTGCTTTGGAAGCTTCCTCTCAGGGGTGTACTCCACCCTGTGAGGTGTGGGGTGTCAGACTGCCCCTAGTGGGGGATGTCTCCCAGTTAGGCTACTCAGGGGTCAGGGACCCACTTGAGCAGGAAGTCTGTCCCTTCTCAGATCTCAACCTCCGTGTTGGGAGATCCACTGCTCTCTTCAAAACTGTCAGACAGAGTCATTTGCGTCTGCTGAGGTTTCTGCTGCGCTTGTTATTGTTTACTGTGCCCTGTCCCCAGAGGTGGAGTCTACAGAGACAGGCAGGTTTCCTTGAGCTGCTGTGAGCTCCACCCAGTTCGAGCTTCCCAGCAGCTTTGTTTACCTACTTAAGCCTCAGCAATGGCGGGCGCCCCTCCCCCAGCCTCGCTGCTGCCTTGCCGGTAGATCACAGACTGCTGTGCTAGCAATGAGGGAGGCTCCGTGGGTGTGGGACCCTCCCGGCCAGGTGTGGGATATGATCTCCTGGTGTTCCTGTTTGCTTAAAGCGCAGTATTGGGGTCGGAGTTACCCGATTTTCCTGGTGTTGTGTGTCTCAGTTCCCCTGGCTAGGAAAAGGGATTCCCTTCCCCCTTGCGCTTCCCAGGTGAGGCAATGCCTCGCCCTGCTTCAGCTCTCGCTGGTCGGGCTGCAGCAGCTGACCAGCACCGATCGTCCAGCACTCCCCAGTGAGATGAACCCAGTACCTCAGTTGAAAATGCAGAAATCACCGGTCTTGTGTGTCACTCGCGCTGGGAGTTGGAGACTGGAGCTGTTCCTATTCGGCCATCTTCTCATCTTTCATCTGTAATATTTAGACTGCTATGAATCCCATTCAGCACTTTTATCACAGATATTTTGGTTTTCATCTCTAGAAGTTTAATTTGTCTTTTATTTGTAACTTACACATCTCTACTTAACTTTTTAAACATATGCAATAACATTATAACTTTTAATATTTTTCTCTGTTAATTCTAACATGAGTCAGTTCTGGGTTGATTTGTACTGATTTTTCTCCTCGTTATATAAGACATGATTTCCTTGCCTCTTTACATAACTCATAATATTTTATTGAATGCCAGACTTGGTGAATTGTACTCTGGTGGATACTGGGCATTTTTTTGTATTCTTTGTATTCCTATAAATCTTCCTATAAATCTTCTTGAGCTCTGTTTTAGAATTCAGTTAATTCACTTGGAGAAAATTTTGTTCTTTTGTGTTTTGCTGTATGAATTGTTAGGTGGATCTGAAGCAGTTCTCAATCTAGGGACAATATTCCCCATTACTGAAACTAGACCTGGGTTGATTCCAAGTCTTTGCTATTGTGAATAGTGCCGCAATGAACTTACGTGTCCATGTGTCTTTATAGCAGCATGATTTATAAACCTTTGGGTATACACCCAGTAATGGGATGGCTGGGTCATATAGTACTTCTAGTTCTAGATCCTTGAGGAATCGCCATACTATTTTCCATAATGGTTGAACTAGTTTACAATCCCACCAACGTGTAAAAGTGTTCCTATTTCTCCACGTCCTCTCCAGCACCTGTTGTTTCCTGACTTTTTAATGATTGCCATTCTAACTGATGTGAGATCGTCTCTCATTGTGGTTTCAATTTGCATTTCTCTGATGGCCATTGATGACGAGCATTTTTTCATGTGTCTGTTGGCTGTATGCATGTCTTCTTTTGAGAAATGTCTGTTCATATCCTTTGCCCACTTTTTGATGGGGTTGTTTGTTTTTTTCTTGTAAATTTGTTTGAGTTCTTTGTAGGTTCTGGATATTAGCCCTTTGTCAGATGAGTAGATGGCAAAAATTTTCTCCCATTCTGTAGGTTGCCTGTTCACTCTGATGGTAGTTTCTTTTGCTGTGCAGAAGCTCTTTAGTTTAATTAGATCCCATTTGTCAATTTTGGCTTTTGTTGCCGTTGCTTTTGGTGTTTTAGACATGAAGTCCTTGCCGATGCCTATGTCCTGAATGGTATTACCTAGGATTTCTCTAGGGCTTTTATGGTATTATGTCTAACATTTAAGTCTCTAATCCATCTTGAATTAATTTTCATATAAGGGGTAAGGAAAGGATCCAGTTTCAGCTTTCTACTTATGTTTAGCCAATTTTCCCAGCACCATTTATTAAATAGGGAATCCTTTCCCCATTTCTTGTTTTTGTCAGGTTTGTCAAGGATCAGATGGCTGTAGATGTGTGGTATTATTTCTGAGGACTCTGTTCTGTTCCATTGGTCTATATCTCTGTTTTGGTACCAGTACCATGTTGTTTTGGTTACTATAGCCTTGTAGTGTAGTTTGAAGTCAGGTAGCGTGATGCCTACAGCTTTGTTCTTTTGACTTAGGATTGTCTTGGCAATGCGGGCTCTTTTTTGGTTCCATATGAACTTTAAAGCAGTTTTTTCCAATTCTGTGAAGAAAGTCATTGGTAGCTTGATGGGGATGGCATTGAATCTATAAATAACCTTGGGCAGTATGGCCATTTTCACGATATTGATTCTTCCTAACCATGAGCATGATATGTTCTTCCATTTGTTTGTGTCCTCTTTCATTTCACTGAGCAGTGGTTTTTAGTTCTCCTTGAAGAGCTCCTTTACATCCCTTGTAAGTTGGATTCCTAGGTATTTTATTCTCTTTGAAGCAATTGTGAATGGAAGTTCATTCATGATTTGGTTCTCTGTTTGTCTGTTACTGGTGTATAAGAATGCTTGTGATTTTTGCACATTAATTTTGTATCCTGAGACTTTGCTGAAGTTGCTTATCAGCTTAAGGAGATTTTGGGCTGAGATGATGTAGTTTTCTAAATATACAATCATGTCATCTGCTAACAGGGACTATTTGACTTCTTCTTTTCCTAACTGAATACCCTTGATTTCTTTCTCTTGTCTGATTGCCCTAGCCAGAACTTCCAACACTATGTTGAATAGGAGTGGTAAGAGAGGGCCTTTCATATGCTGCTTTCTTTTGACTTTCCTTGAGTCTTTTCTTGTGCATACACTTTTTAGGAGTGACAAACAACTTATAAGTATATTGCATGCAAATTTTTGCCTTGTTTATCTGTGGTACCCTCATCTTCGTGATTTGATTCTCAATGGTAACATTTTTGGCAACCCTAAATTCTAATTTCTATCTTCTTATTTCAGTGATTGCCACTTTATGCTAACACCCTTTTTTCCTCTTAGAGAATTGACAAATGCCCTTGGGGAAAACACTTGGGTGAATGTGGCACTTACTTTTTTGTTCTTCCCTCCTCTTAGCTTTTCTCTTCAAGTCCTGTATTTGCTGCTCTCCTCTATCTCTAAGCACTTGTTTTGTGTGTTTTGTCAATCTTTTATAGTTGTATAGTTGTTTTGGGGAGAATTGTTTAAATGCAAGCTACTTCTTTGTGGCCAAAAGAGAAGTGCTGACACTGTGTCTTTAAAGTTCTCCAGGTGATTCTGATCCACAATTCAAAATCATTGTACTATATCAATGTAATTGAGTGACCAGGGGATTTTAAGTGAGGCTGGAAATGTGGATAGAGACTAGCACAAGTTGCAAATGTAGAATTAGTAAAGGTTTTGCATTTTACTTTAATAGTGATGGGAAGCTGTGAAATGTTTGCATGCAAGGGAATGATATAATCTTATTTACATATTGAAAAGACTACTCAGGATCCTCCATGGATAGTAGATTACAGGGAAGCAAGATAGAAATGGGAACATATGTTAGGAAGTACTGCAGTAGTCAAGGTAAAGAAAGATTGTGTCTTGATCTAGGATAATAGCAGCATAGATCAAAGAAAATTGGATATAGCATATATTTTGGAAATCATTTGTCAGGTTTGCTGATAGGTTGAATATGAGGGATGAAAGGTAGTGAGTAAATAAGGTGATGATAATATTTGCTGGTGAGTAGAAGAGGGGAATAAAAAAGCAAGTTTTATGGAAGTGTTTTGGATGAATTAAGTGTGAGATGCCTACCTGACATAAATGCAGAGGGATGAAGAATACAATTGGATATTGGATTTGAGCTCAGTGGAGATATCACATTTGAAGTTATAATTTTGGGGATCAGTACTCTGTACATAGTATATAAAGGCATGAAACCAGATAAAATCTTTTAGATGATCTCTAACATGGGAATAATAATAACAATAGTTAATTCAAAGGGCTGTTTTAAAGATAAAAGTAGAATTTTATAAATGTAACTTATAAACTATAGAAATGCACATTTTTCGTTATATTTTCTAATCCAACCCTATTATGTAATTTACATAGAAATGATTAACTGCAGGCAGGGAGTAGATGGAAAATGTATTTTACACATTTTCTTGGATAATACAGACACCCAAAATGAAAAAGTTTTTATCATTTTTAATTCCCACATTTAATCATAAATATAGAATTGTTTTAAATATTGGAAACCTGAAATATTGATAAGTCAACATTTCTCTACAGGGATTATATATGGATATCTGTGAAGGATCCTAGATAGTTGAATGTTTGGACTTATTTAGCACTTCCAATTTATTTCATGGGAAATCAAATGTATATTAATTGCATTTTTACCATGCTCAAGTCACTGTGATAGGCCATGTAGGAGATATAAGTATGTTATAAACCCTGTCCTTACCAGAAAATATCATAATCAAGGAGCAAAGAAGTAGGACAGAATAAAAATAGATCATATGTTTGTGTGCATATGTTTTCTCAGAGAAGAACATACTGTCAGGTTGGAAGCAATTGAACCCACGCCATGAAAGAGTTAATATCTGAAATATGTCTTGAAGTCTGGTCAATATGTAAATATATCACAATATTTTGAATGAGCAGAATAGTAATAAAAATTTTAAATGGGCAATAAAAAGTTTTAGGAAGAAGTAAGCTTAACTCTTTTTTGTAAACAGTATTTCTAAATTATGATTCAGAAAAAGAATCATATAGTCTTTGTAGAATTTATTGAAGATTATGTATAATGTAGTATTGTGGCAGAAAGTAACTGATAACATGCTGGTTAGGTAAGGACTTTTTATTGGATCTTCTGGTATGAAGGATAAGCCTCATTTGATTATCAGATTTCTGATTTAGTTGACTAGGTAATGCTAGCGACAGTCTTTGAAATATGAATTCAGTTCAAGAAGCAGGATTGGATAAAGGAAATGAATTTAGTTTTTGACATGAGTTAAAAGATACCTTTAAGGTGCCGTTTGGAAATCAGTGTGGATATGTCTTATGGACACTTGCAAATATCTTACTCTCAAGCTTAGAGTGATGAGGTTTCTCTCTCTTTCTCTCTCCCTCTCTCACCTTGTTCATGGTATGTATGGTATGGGTATATGACTTTGGACAAACTCATCAAATTGTATACATTAAATATATGCAGTTTCTGTATATAAATTATACTTCAGTATAGCTATTTAAAAAAAAAAAAAAAGCAAGAGTGAAAAAAAGCACCAAGGTTATTATTGGAACTTTGGGGAACATAGTGTTTCCAATGGTTAAGTGTTTGTGAGAAAAATCCTTGAAGACTGAGAACGAGTGTTCAGACATGTAGAAAGAAAACCAGAACAGAGTGGTATTTGGGAAATAAAAGGTGTAGAAATTTTCAAAAGAAACACACGAGCAATGTAAGAGTTGTAATAGAGAGTAGCAAAATTAAGATTAAACACTGGACACATTAATATAGAGGCCATTAATGATTTTCAAACATCTATTTCAATGAAGTGATAGGGGAAGAAACTAGATTTTAGCAAATAAATAGTAAATTTAATGAAAATAAAATAGAAATTATAAAGTTTTTTTCCCAAGAAATTGTCTGATGCTAATGGGTATGGGCTTTCCTTTAGGGGTGATAAAATTGTTGTAAACTTAGATTGTGGTGATGGTTGCACAACATTGTGAATATGCTGAAAAAATGAATTATAAACTTTAAATAGGTGAGTTTTATAATATGTAAGGTATTTCAATAAAGATGGTACAAAAGTAAGTCTGAGAGTAAATGAGAAAGATAAGAGAAACGTGATCAAGATTGTAATTCATTTTTAAGGATCAGGGCATGTTTACAGCTTGAGACAAAAGAGGGGAAGAGGTTGAAGTTACAGGTGAAACAGATGAGATACCACAGGAAGCATGGTTCATAGACAAGAGGCTATGAAATCAAGTATTTCTGAGATGAAGAGAAATAGGCATGGATGTGGGCATAGATGGACACATTTTTAGATGTAAGGGCATAATTAAAAGTCATTTAAATCTGATCACCCCAATTTTCTTGATGAAGTAGAAGTTGTTTTCTTGAATAAAAGAAGGAAGAGTGGTACAGGGAAAAGTAGCAAACACCTGGATATTAGCTGAGAAGAATAAGGTATGACCAAATGCGTTAGTGTCGTATTGCTGCTGTAACAGATTACCACAAACCTAGTTGCTTAAAACGACATGGATTTGTTATCTGAGAATTCTAGAGTTCAAAAGTCCAAAATCAGTTTCATTGAGTTAAAATTAAGGTGTTAGCAAGACCTACGTTATCTTCTGAAGGCTCTAGGGGAAAATTTTGTCCCCTTGACTTTTTCAGCTTCCACAGGCTGCCTACATTCCTGGATCATGGCCCTGTCTTCTAATTTCAAAATCAATAGCGTATCACCTTCTGTCTTCTCTAACCTCTGCTTCCATGCTTACATTTTTCTGTCCCTCCTTCCGATCATCTTGCCTCCCTCTTAGAAGGATCCTTGTGATTAGATTGGGTCTATCCAGATAGCACAAGATAATCTCCCTATATGAGAATCCTTAAATCACATCTGCAGCCCTTTTACCATGGAAGATACCACCTTCACAGGTTCCAAGGACTAGAATATAGATATATTAGAGGGGGCCACTATTTACCTTACCCACCAAGGTCAAGAAAAAGGAATGTGAAGAAGTGATTAAAGTTTGACTGAAATTGGAGACTATCAATTTTTAATGGTGTCAATCTGTTTGTGTGATTGCCATCATGCAAATAGAACCCCATGATCTGTCTTTTCTTTTGAAAATTCTTATGGCCATTTTACAGAATAAGCTGTCTTTCAGCCCTTGTATCACTAGAGCTGAAGGACACTTTGTGAAGGAAAGGAAACTGGTCCTGGTACTTCTATGGCACACAGAGATAGGGTTGTTTATAGAGTTGGTGAGGCAGACATGCCTGTGTAGTAGATATAATTTCACCCTGTAATTATCAATGAATTGCTAGGAGTATGTTTACACACAGTTATGTTGCCCATATCCAAGGCTGCTGTTTGTTGAGTCCAGAGTTGGACTGTGTTCACTAGGTAAAATCATAAACAGAGGCTACTATGTGGCTGAAAGATACACAAGCTTGAAAAAAAAACAATTGATTCCATCCAATCACAATAAGATTACAGAAAAAAAAATCCCATAAGCAAAAAATCTTTGGGTTCTTTACACCAGTTCCCCATAATTTCTCCACTTATACTTGACTGGGAGTTCTTTACACCTTTTCTGTCAAGCAGCTCTCATATACCAGGTGAATAATGTGAGATTTAGACATAGTCATCGTGGAGTAACCTTTCTCCAGATAAGGCACAGACTGACTAGTAGCAGAGACAGAACTCTTCAATTGCTAGTCCTCTAAACATGTATACTTTATAAACCACTGGAGGACTGAAGTATCTTTTTATTTTCTGTCTTTATCACTAGGATGTAAATTATATGGGGTAAGAAATTTATCTGTTTTAGTCACCAGTGTGTCTTCAGGGCCTAAACGGAATCTGACATATGCTGAGTGCTAAATAAAAATTTGTTAAAATTTTGAGTTCAAACTCAAATTCATTGAAAAACATGAGTAAAAGGATAAAACAAAACTCTACTATTTATTAGCATTATTATTGTTATTTTAATTACTTTGTAAACAAAGACAGCCTAGAAATATGCAGGTAGGTTTTGGACAAATAGAAGAAAGTAAAGCAGAAAATTATAAAATGAAATGGATGTGGGAGTTCAAGAAAGGTTAAAACAAATTTTAAAAAATAGTGGATTGTAATTATTGATCTTCAGAGGATCCTAATTTATATAAACTAGCAGCATTTCCAGAGACACTGGTACCACCATCCCATAGATACTATGGAATACTATAATGCTTTATTTCATTACTCATGTTCTTTCTTTCAGAAATAGGTCTTAGTAGAAAGTATAAAATTTCAGTAGGCATACTGCGTCACCTGGAAAGAGTAGAAACACAAAACCCACTTGAGGAATCCATTTTTCTGTTTGTTTGTGTGTGCTTACATTTTACCCCTTCAGTTTACATCTAAGCCAATCATAGTTTCTGAGAACCCAGCATCCTGTGGATAACCCGCTTCAGTGCAACCTTCACTTCATTATTCCTTAAGCTGTAGATGATGGGGTTCAACATGGGAGTCACCACTGTGTAAGAGAGTGATAGCAGCTTCTTGCTCTCAGGAGAGGCACTAGATCGTGGTCGGAAATACATGAGGATGGCAGTGCTGTGGAAGAGGGAGACAACCAGGAGATGGGAGGAACAGGTGGAGAAGGCCTTGTGTTTGCCCTCAGCCGATGGCATCCTGAAGATAGTGGAGAGGATGCGCACATAGGATCCCAGAATCAGCAAGAAAGGAAAGAGAATGAATAGGACAGTGGCTGTCAGAGCCTCCAGTTCAAACAGAGAGGTGTCAGCACAGACCAGTGCAATAACAAGAGGACTGTCACAGAAGAAGTGGTTCACCCTGTTGGAGCCACAAAAAGGGAAACTGAAAATCCATGTGGTTTGCACAGTGGCCACCGGAAACCCTGAGAACCAAGAGGCAGCTGCCAGCTGGCCACAGGATCTGTGGCCTATGATGACTGGGTAGTGCAAGGGGTCACAGATGGCCACGTAGCGGTCATATGCCATGGTGGCCAGGAGGCAGCACTCAGCAGCTCCAAAAAAGAAGAAGAAATACATCTGAGTGGCACATCCAAGGAAGGAGATGGTTGTGTCTTGAATGATCAGGGTCCCCAGCATCTTGGGCACAATAACCAAGTTGAAACCTATCTCCAGGAAGTACAAATTTCTGAGGAAGAAGTGCATAGGACTTTGTAGTGCAGAGTCAGCTATAGTGACCAGGATGATGAGGACATTGCCCATTAAAGTAACCAGGTAAATCGTCAAGAAAAGAAGAAACAGCAGAGCCTGAAGCTCAGTGGACAGGGATGAGAAGCTCACAAGAACAAATTCACTGACAATTGTCCAGTTTTCCCACATCATTCTTCAGCCAAGGACTTCACTGGGCATTCAAAATCTAGGAAGGTAGAAGAAATCTCATATGTTATTTATACCTCTATTATATTCTTATAAAGGCCTCATTCTCTACTTTCCTTGTTATAGTTGTTGAGGATCAAACGTCTATACTCTCCAAAATATAATAAAACAAACTTGACCATTAGATTCACAGTTTTTGGGGGGGAAGAATTCTACTTTTCCAGACTTAATTAACATATCATATATATCTATACATGTCCTGATTTTCTGTTCTCTGTAGAGAATGGCCAAAATCACAGCTTTACATTCATGCTCCTACCTATCTCTCTTCAATAATGTGCTAAGAAAGGCAGGCCAAGCATTTATGAAGAGAGAGGTCTTGATATATGATGAAAACTGGTGAGGTCAGGCAGGTATATTTTTTGCAAAACAAAAATGTAGAAAGGAGAAAAATCAAAGAAACTGATTCAACAATTACTAAATGATTCCTGAGGAGGAGACCCAAATGTGTCTCAATCTCAAGAAACCCATACTCAGGAAGGTTTCACTGTGTTGTAAGAATATCAATACACTCTGAAAATTGCCATGTAAACAAGAAGACACACAACATAGGCAGTGTGGCTTATCTTGATCCCAGGGATGAGTATTTTCCAAGTAGTTTTATGTGTCAAGATAGCATCAGAACCATGGACAGAATCTAGATGGGTTCAGCATGAACTTTTTCATCAGCTCTCCTGGTTGACTTGTGTCTTTACTCTCAAGAAACTTGAAGCTCACATTTTACATGTTAATAAAATACAACTTAAATATACAAGTTTGATTAATAATATGAAATCCCATGAAAAGGAAATAAAAGATTTCATCATGGCATTAATAACGAAGCTTCAAAATTGGGACCCTGAAATTCTTTGTGATGACCATAAATATATGGAGGATCTCCGGAGCAAGATGGCCGAATAGGAACAGCTCCAGTCTCTAGCTCCCAGCGTGAGTGACACAGACAACGGGTGATTTCTGCATTTTCAACTGAGGTACCAGGTTCATCTCACTGGGAAGTGCCAGACAATCAGCACTGGTCAGCTGGTGCAGCCCGACCAGCAAGAGCTGAAGCAGGGCGAGGCATCACCTCACCTGGGAAGCGCAAGGGGGAAGGGAATCCCTTTTCCTAGCCAGGGGAATTGAGACACACAACACCTGGAAAATTGGGTAACTCCCACCCTAATACTGTGATTTACCAAGGGTCTTAGCAAAGGGCACACCAGGAGATTATATCACACACCTGGCTGGGAGGGTCCCATGCCCACGGAGCCTCCCTCATTGCTAGCACAGCAGTCTGCGATCTAACTGCAAGGCAGCAGCCAGGCTGGGGGAGGGGCGCCTGCCATTGCTGAGGTTAAGTAGGTAAACACAGCTGCCTGGAAGTTCGAACTGGGTGGAGCCCACAGCAGCTCAAGGAGGCCGGCCTGTCTCTGTAGACTCCACCTCTGGGGACAGGGCATAGCTAAACAAAAAGCAGCAGAAACCTCTTCAGATGCAAATGACCCTGTCTGACAGCTTTGAAGAGAGCAGTGGATCTCCCAACATGGAGGCTGAGATCTGAGAACTGACAGACTGCCTGCTCAAGTGGGTCCCTGACCCCTGAGTAGCCTAACTGGGAGACATCCCCCACTAGGTGCAGACCGACGTCCCACACCTCACACGGCAGGGTACACCCCTGAGACGAAGCTTCCAGAGCAACAATCAGACAGGAACACTTGCTGTTCAGCAATATTCTATCTTCTGCAGCCTCTGCTGCTGATACCCAGGCAAACAGGGTCTGGAGTGGACCTCGAGCAATCTCCAACAGACCTACTGCTGAGGGTCCTGACTGTTAGAAGGAAAACTAACAAACAGAAAGGACACCCACACCAAAACCCCATCAGTACATCACATTCATCAAAGACCAAAGGCAGATAAAACAACAAAGATGGGGAAAAAGCAGGGCAGAAAAACTGGAAATACAAAAAATCAGAGCGCATCTCCCCCTCAAAAGGAACACAGTTCATCACCAGCAACAGATCAAAGTTGGACGGAGAATGACTTTGATGAACTGAGAGAAGAACTCTCAATAAATTCGGTATTCATGGAACGTATCTCAAAATAATCAGAGCTACTTATGACAAACCCACAGCCAATATCATACTGAATGGGCAAAACCTGGAAGCATTCTCTTTGAAAACTGGCACAAGACAGGGATGCCCTCTCTTGCCACTACTATTCAACATAGTGTTGGAAGTTCTCTCTAGGGCAGTCAGGCAAGAGAAAGAAATCAAGGGTATTCAGTTAGGAAAAGAGGAAGTCAAATTGTCCCTGTTTGCAGATGACATGATTGTATATTTAGAAAACCCCATCGTCTCAGCCCAAAATCCCCTTAAGCTGATAAGCAACTTCAGCAAAGTCTCAGGATACAAAATCAATGTGCAAAAATCACAAGCATTCTTATACACCAGTAACAGACAAACGGAGAGCCAAATCATGAATGAACTTCCATTCACAATTGTTTCACAGAGAATAGAATACCTAGGAATCCAACTTACAAGGGATATAAAGGACCTCTTCAAGGAGAACTACAAACCACTACTCAGTGAAATAAAAGAGGACACAAACAAATGGAAGAACATACCATGCTCATGGTTAGGAAGAATCAATATCATGAAAATGGCCATACTGCCCAAGGTAATTTATAGATTCAATGCCATCCCCATCAAGCTACCAATGACTTTCTTCACAGAATTGGAAAAAACTGCTTTAAAGTTCATATGGAACCAAAAAAGAGCCCGCATTGCCAAGACAATCCTAAGTTAAAAGAACAAAGCTGGAGGCATCACGCTACCTGACTTCAAACTATACTACAAGGCTACAGTAATGAAAACAGCATGGTACTGGTACCAAAACAGAGATATATACCAATGGAACAGAACAGAGTCCTCAGAAATAATACCACACATCTACAGCCATCTGATCTTTGACAAACCTGAGAGAAACAAGAAATGGGGAAAGGATTCTCTATTTAATAAATGGTGCTGGGAAAATTGGCTAAACATAAGTAGAAAGCTGAAACTGGATCCTTTCCTTACTCCTTATACGAAAATTAATTCAAGATGGATTAGGGACTTAAATGTCAGACCTAATGCCATGAAAACCCTAGAAGAAAACCTAGGTAATACCATGCAGGACATAGGCATGGGCAAGGACTTCATGTCTAAAACACCAAAAGCAACGGCAACAAAAGCCAAAATTGACAAATGGGATCTAATTAAACTAAAGAGCTTCTGCACAGCAAAAGAAACTACCAACAGAGTGAACAGGCAACCTACAGAATGGGAGAAAATTTTTGCCATCTACTCATCTGACAAAGGGCTAATATCCAGAACCTACAAAGAACTCAAACAAATTTACAAGAAAAAAAAAACAACCCCATCAAAAAGTGGGCAAAGGATATGAACAGACATTTCTCAAAAGAAGACATGCATACAGCCAACAGACACATGAAAAAATGCTCATCATCACTGGCCATCAGAGAAATGCAAATCCAAACCACAATGAGATACCATCACCAGTTAGAATGGCAATCATTAAAAAGTCAGGAAACAACAGGTGCTGGAGAGGACGTGGAGAAATAGGAACCCTTTTACACTGTTGGTGGGATTGTAAACTAGTTCAACCATTATGGAAAACAGTATGGCGATTCCTCAGGGATCTAGAACAAGAAATACCATATGACCCAGCCATCCTATTACTGGGTATATACCCAAAGGATTATAAATCATGCTGCTATAAAGACACATGCACACGTATGTTTATTGCGGCACTATTCACAATAGCAAAGACTTGGAATCAACCCAAATGTCCATGAGTGACAGACTGGATTAAGAAAATGTGGCACATATACACCATGGAATACTATGCAGCCATAAAAAGGGATGAGTTTGTGTCCTTTGTAGGGACATGGATGCAGCTGGAAACCATCATTCCCAGCAAACTATCGCAAGAACAGAAAACCAAACACTGCATGTTCTCACTCATAGGTGGGAACTGAACAATGAGATCACTTGGATTCAGGAAGGGGAACATCACACACAGGGGCCTTTTATGGGGAGGGGGGAAAGGGGAGGGATTGCACTGGGAGTTATACCTGATGTAAATGACGAGTTGATGGGTGCTGACAAGTTGATGGGTGCAGCACACCAACATGGCACAAGTATACATATGTAAACCTGCACATTGTGTACATGTACCCTAGAACTTAACATATAATTAAAAAAAACCATATGGAGGAATAAAATCTGAAGCACTTAGCATGTTGTCTGCTATACTGTACATGCTCCATAAATGTTAACCATTATAATTATTGATATAATGCTAGACCTATCTTCCAAAATCTTCTTATCCAACTGATTGCCAAAACTCACTATAGCCCCTACTATTCAATCTCTAATATAAAATAATTTATTCAATAAACGTTGATTATCAGAAGATAATTCTGTATGCTATTCTCTGTTTTAGATACTGAAGATAATATATTAGCAAATAAAACAAGCAAAAATCTCTGCCCTCATAAAACTCGTCTTATCATAGGGAAGACAGGTTATAAACAAATTATGTCAGGCTAGGCATAGAGGCTCACGCTTGTAATCCCAGTACTTTGGGAGGCCAGGGCTGGCGGATCACCTGAGGTTGGGAGTTCAAGACCAGCCTGACCAACACAGAGAAACCCTGTCTCTACTAAAAATACAAAATTAGCTCCGCGTGGTGGTGCGTGCCTGTAATCCCAGCTACTCAGGAGGCTGAGGCAGGAGAATTGCTGTAACACGGTTGGGGGGGGTTGGGGGGTGGGGGCGGAAGTTGCGGTGAGCTGCCAAGATCACACACTGCACTACAACATGGGCAACAAGAGTGAAATTCCATCTCAAAAATAAATAAATAAATAAATTATGTTAGTAAAAAGTATAGTATATAAGAGCAATGGAAAAGAATAAAGTAGTAGAGAAGGAGATAAACATTTAGGGGTGGAAAGTGTCAGAGAAAGCTTCAATGAGAATATGATATTTGAGTAAAGTTCTGAGCAGGTGCAAGAGGTGAATTTAGATTGGTGAAGGAAAGAGGGCGGTAAAGAGAAAAAAATGAGAAAATGCTATTTTAATTTTTTTGCTGATTCACATTCATTTAAAACAATTCAACCAGAGAATCACTTCTTTTATGAAAACATCCTTGATACCTCATCTACTTTCATAGTAAGAATGAACATTTCTGAAGCATCAAATAAGCACCACACATCGTTCCAAGTATTTTGCATGTATTATCTTATTTGATTCTCACAACACCTGAAGATACAGATAGTATTATTATACCCATTTTACAGTCAAGGAACCTGAGACACAGAGAAGCTGAGTAGTTTTTTCAGCAAGTGTTGGCATCCTGGGTTGTCTGAGTCCAAGTCAGGGATTTGGCTGTCAAGTGATACTTGCACTCACTTTTTGAGAATGGGAATAAATCTGAGCCCACAGGTGAGGACAAGCCAGTATCCAGTACAGGATGGTAGTAAGAACAAATAACACAATTTCTAAAGATGGGCAGAAAATTTCAATATATTAGTAACATTGGAGAATTGGAATACCACTTTCATAGTTCTTATTTTAGAATAATCATTATTGTATGTATCTGTCTCATATGGTAGATGACATACTCCTTGAAATAGAAATTGTGTTATTCAATTTTTTACCCCAATGCCTAGAAAGGTAGATGCCCAATAAATTGTTATTGAATGAATTAATAGATAATGAAGAAAATGTGGTAAATAATCAGGGAAACATCTACACAGACACAAAGGTAGGTACAGTGAGCCCCATTCACAAGGAATTTAGACAAAGGCACAAAAGAATATAGTATAGCATCATACAATTAACACAGACTTAAACAATGATAAGAGATATAAATGTACTTGTCTGCTTCCTCCACCTCAAACCTCCTCTTTATAGCTACCCATTTCAGTAAATGGCACCACCCCAAAGTACAAGCCAGGAACTGGGATATAATCCTTCAATTTGTCCCCCAAATGTGATTATTTTTACTCCTAAAAACTAATTCAGTGTCACCTTCTTCAGCTCTACCACCACTGCCTTTAGGTTCTGGATTCATTTTCTGGCCTGGAGTATGGTAGGAACCTGCTTCCGGTTCATTCTCTTCAAACCATCCTTGGCTTGTATGTGATCTGTCAGCAACTCTGGTTAAGTCACTTACCTGCTTAATGTCTTTCAATTACTCCATATGGCCCCTGGGATAAAGTAAATCCTTTGACAAGGTGTTTTCCTATGATCTCTGCTTATTTTTCCAGTTTCAAATCCCCAGTGCAGCTGATTTTTCAGTCACACAAAAATACTTTGTGTTCCTTCACACATCATAGTCTCTCAGCACTCCTGTGTTTGTGCATCCAGCACTCTTCTGTTGGAATCCTTCCCCTGAAACTATGTATAACTTCTTTTTTAGGTTTTGGGTTATTCTTACTTGCTTTACTTCAAATTCTTTACCCTTAGTCTCTATATTTTTAATTGATATGTAATAGTTGGACATATCTTGGGAGTACATGTGATATTTTGATACATGTATACAATGCATAATGATCAAATCAGGATAATTGGGATATCCATCACCTCAAGCATCATTTCTTTGTGTTGGGATGGTCATTATGTTAAGTAAAATAAGCCAGGCACAGAAAGATAAATATCACATGTTCTTACTCATATGTAGGAGTTTTAAAAGTATAACCTTCTGCTCATCTTGTAAGAATTGGCTAAAACATCACTTTTTGAAGTTTCTTGTCCTCCCTTGGCAGAATCAATACTTTTTTTTTTTTCTGTCTCATAACGCTTTGTGTAAAACTCTTAGAGTATTTTTATAATTGTGTACCTGTGCATCTATTTATATTATCTTAATTGTTAACAACATGAGGACAAATCCATTTGTTCATCCTGTATTTTTTGCACCTAACAAAGTGCTTAACTCCAAGTGCTCCGTATTTAATGCAGCCTAAAGTTTAATTATTTTTATAGCACTTTGATGACACTGTTGGATCTCTAACTGAGCCTACAAAGTCAGAACTCTTATGGATTTTTTTTAATAGGTGGTATATTACTGGGTTTTGTCTTCCAAGGTATATTTCTTTTGTTTAAATATTTTGCTGTGTTCTGAGAAAATATTTTAAAAGGTTTATTCCAATATAATAGTTTTACATCTCTCAGTGTGTCTTGGGTATCCACTCCCCTAAAATATTTAATCAAAATGTTTTCCGGGAGAGGGTCAAGACACTGAGACACATCAATTAAACCATATCCTAAAATTGACACCAATTTTTTATTCTATACTTTCTGGGCAAAGCTATCTATTTTTTCTCTCAGTGACCTTAAATCATTTCAGATACCGGTTGGGTTTTTTAAAAACACAGTTATAAGTGCTGTCATCTGTTAATGTGGCAACAGAGAGCTCATGAAAGAATTAGTCAAATATCTTGGTGAAGCACAGCTAAACCATTGTGGCCCTCATTCCTTAATCTGAGATCTAATGTCAACTTCCTTGTAAAGCCTTTTGGATCATCCTCATTCCCCATATGGGTATAATTAATTGTTTTCTCCTTGTGTTCATCATAACATTTAAAAGTACCCTTATTATAACAATGGTTTTATATATTAATTATTTTTACATATATGTTCTCTCCTGCAAATTATATACTCCTTGGAGAAACAAACAAAATCACATCCATCATTATGTCCATATTACATTGCTTGGTACATATTAAGTAATAATAAATATTTATTGAATTATGAATTAACATTTATTTTAATAATAATAGTGAATTGGCCTACCATATGAGTATTTATCTTAAAAAGTTAATGATGTTCTTTGTCATGAAATTATTAGTGAATCCATCATGGATTTAAGTAATTGTTATTTTTTTAAGTTTTTGTAAAAAATCCTTTTAACAACGTTTTGAATTATTGTCTGTTTTAAATTATAAGAGAAATGGAAATAAATGTAGAATTATAAAACTCTGTACAAATTGAATTCTTATTGTCCTTATTATTATCACTGATATTACTATAGTTTCAAAAAAAAAAAAAAACTCTGAACAAAAATTTTTGGTGAAACAGTGCTGGATAGATAGAAAAAAATCCAATGAAGTGTAACCAAGGCCCATTATAGTTGAAACCAGAGAAAAAAGTGCAAAACAGCATAGTCTGAGAATTTCCTGAAGATATACAACCAGATACTAGTTAGCCACTGGCCAACATGTGACTAAAGGCTGGGAAGAAAAAGGTTCTAAGGCTGAAAATTCAGACATTATCAGAGTATTGCTGCATATTCAGTAAATGAAGCTGAGAGAACCCACATATACCTAATAGTAGGTTTGGTTTTTTATTTGTTTATTTGTTTTTTCTTTTAGAGCAGGGATGTCCTCTCCTTTTTTACAAACCAGGTTTTATAGGGAATTGCAATACTTAAATCCATAAGGAAAAGCAAGGGCAGGGGCAGGGCCTCAGGGCTCTACTGCTTGGGTTTTACTTTCTCTTGTCCCCTGAAATGTCCCCCTCAGGCATCTTAAGGGCCCTAGGGCTGCAAGAAATACAATGTGAAAACCCGATTTAGGACTTTTCAAGTGCCTCCTTCTCATACTTGTAATTCTATATTTTCCTTCATTTGCCTTCATCCCTCTTTAACCTTCTCCTTCATATTTTCTCTTTGGATTTATCCTTCCCTCACTTTCTCTTTCATACCCTTCGACTTCTCTTCTGTTTTTAGTTTTTTAGGTTTTTCCTCTAAGTAGGGAAGGGATGGTAGAGGGGAAGTTCCTGGGAAGATGTGAAGTATTCCTATAACTGCACGCATGTAGCTATAGCTGTCAGGCTGTTATCATGCAGTATAATTCAGGTACTGTTTTACTACTGGTCTTGCAAAGCACAGAACCTTTGATAAGTGTGGTTGTGGCTGCAGCCATCAGAGAGAGATGGGAGAGAACCCTAGCGGGAGGGAAAAGCTAGGCGGAAACTTAGTTGAGGTTGCCTGGTCAGCCGCTTCTCTGTCCAGAATGTTTCCTTTCAGGGATAATATCTTAGAGAGTCTGTGTTTTGTTTCAGTATGGAAGAACTGGATAACATAAGAACTTTGTGAAATTACCACATAAATGATGGTCTGAGACCACATAGTTGCAATGGCAAGGACTTTGGAGCCTTAAGTTCAGAGTTAAAATTCTGGCTGTTTATTTATTCATTTATTTATTTTTAACTGAGATGCTGAGCTGCTGACATGACCTTTTCTGAATTATGTTTTTATCAATTGTAAAATGGTAATTGTAATAAATGTCCTACCTACCTGACAGGGTAGTTGTGAGAGTGAAATGAGAGATAATATATACGTAAACATTTTGAACATTCGAAAGCACAATGCATATCTTACCATTATGTTCTATCCTTTCCTAGATTCCCTAATTTGTCAAGTCCTATAAAACTCCAGGTTCTTTGCTTGAGGCCCATGCTCTCTTTTCTTGTCTTTGAGAAATGTATCCAAAAAGACACATTTTTTATGGTGAGCCTCTATACAAGAGGTTTCAAGTCTGTGCCCCACCCTCTTACCCTTTACTCACCTCCTGCCAGTGACATCTGTCTGTATAAATTCCAGAGAAACCCTGGTCTATATCAGTCACTCTAGAACAGCCTTAGGCTATTTCTGAGTGAGTGACTGCAGGGGAGTCCTAAATTACGGCTTTGTCTGTGTAAGTCGTTGCAGAGAAGCCCTGGGCTGTGTCGGAGGCATCAGTCATTCCAAAGATGCTCTGGGCTGTGCTTGTCTCAGTCCACAATGCTAGTGAATTCTGGATTATACCTTTGTCACATTCTCAAAGAAGCTTTGTCCCAGGGTTGTGTCAGTCACTCCAGGCAAATCCTGGGCTGTGGCTGGGTCAGTCCCTCTAAAGAAGCCCCCAGCTATGCAGCATGTCACTCTAGAGCAGTTCTGCACTGAGTCTGTGCAGTCACTCTAGAGGATTCCAGACTGGGTCTCAGGATTATTTCATTCCCTGCTGTTTACTGCAGAGAAGTGATTCCCCCAGTGCTTTGTTTTCCTAAGGTGAAGTCATAGATTCACTTTCTGACAGGTATGAGTTTTGGGGAGTTCCCAGGAGTGCAAAAATTCTTGAAGATTCTGCAATCTTATAATTAGAGGAAGGTCTTTACAATAGCTCCAACTTTTTCTGCACTTGTGAGGCTACAAGTATAAAGGGACAAAACTCAGTGGTCTATCTATCCTCCAAGGTTTGTACCCAAGAGAGATTAGAGGAGTGTACCAATATTCTTTCCATAGTTCCCCTCACTTTTCATTCTTTTGGGCTGGTTCTCAGGAGTATTTCTGATCTGAACTCAGAAGTTTTCAGTCATGAGGAAGATAACCAATTAATCATTGTCTAAACAAAGTAGAGAATATTAATAAAAACCATAAAGAGTTCACTGGGGATGCTGTTGGTTGGGGAGGTTATTAACTCCATGGTAAGATGAAGAAACTCCAACTAACAGTGTCAACATTCTAACCTTTCTGCAATAGGAATTGAAGTTGAGGAAGTAAGGTACAGTCAATGCTTTGGGATAAAATTCCCCCCAGACAATAAGGGCTTCATTCAAAGACCCAAATGGACATTGAATATTTCTTACTGTTTTTGAAAGAGACCTTTGATTGCATGTTTCTTACTGAAAGCAGCAATCTTATCTGCCTTGTTACTGTTTGCTTAGTATCTAGCATGGTATCTGCACTTATGTGCTTGAATTTTTCCACAAGGCATATTTAATGTACTGACCTTCTGTCTCACTCCGATCTATATAACTTGAGATTTTCTATTTTGATTGATTAGAATGGCATGCTCATCTTGTACTTTGTTCTATGGAAATACTCCACATTCCCCCCCCACTCCAAAAAAAGTGTTAATAGAGAGGTTACTCAGTGGATAAAAATTAATAGCTATTTATTGTTCCCCCGATAACTCTTATCTTCTTCCAGTGTATACTCTAAATCCCTGTTGGCTCCCATGCTTACTTGAGATTACAACCAAAGATAATGTGAGAATAGATATGGCCACCTGACTTCTCTCTGCCATTCTTCCTCTCGTCCTCTTCCTCTCCCCTGGTCCTGCTCTCTAGCATTTGGAGGAGTAACAATAGTAACACAGGCTGCAATGACCAATGAACAAATGCACAAGATCCACTTTGGGTCTTGCTTCATTTGTCCAACAAATATTTAGTGAGTGCCTAAAAAGTAGCAAGCACTAGAGATTAAATAATAAATTTAATGGACATTGTCCTTGGCATCATGGAACATACAGTTTAGAGGGGGAAGCAAACATCAAACAACCATGTAAAAATGTGAAATTACAACTGTAATCAACATGTAACTAGAAGAAAGCTATGTATCTTCAAAAATAGCACCACCATTTCCCCTTTCCCTGGATATAAACTATAAGCATGAGAGACCTGGATAATAATTTAATAAAGTTATTATGAGCAGCAACCCCAAAGCCTCAGCCATGTTTTAGGATTGCTAAACAACAAGCCTTTATGAGGTAAATCAGTCATCATGAGCTACTTTCTCAGTCCCAGAAATCTCAAAGGGGAGGACTATAAAAGTAGGAGATGAAAGAAAAGAAATATCACTACCCTATGTAATGATGTATGGTTCTGAGTCCATTGTGAAAAATAAAGATACCTTCAAAATAATGAATAAGAAAATATTTATTTTCTACATATGTGTAGACTCTTCTAATAATTAATGCATATCTTTGGGAGATGGGTTTGAATATTTGTGTTTGGTTCAAATTACTCATAGAACAATCACACTGGTGGGTAGATGTTGAACTTGGAGAGGTCACCATACATTGAACTGTGTTCTACATTTAGGGTGTTAGTGGTCATTATTTTCCATGGTAATCTTTTTATTTGTACAAATTGATGGGGCACATGTGAAACTTTGTTACATACACATGCTGCATGATCAAGTGATCAAGTCAGAATAATTAGGGTCCATCATCCTGGAACAATACATTTCTATTTAACTATAGTCAACAGGGTCATTTTTAAATGTTCTGATTAAATTCTTTTGTTTTTTTCTTGATTCATACACTCAGATGATGACAAGCATTTCTAAAACGAGGACTGTAGTGGACACTGTTGTAGTTCCTTCTTAATACTTCTGAATCACTTTTACTGGCTCTGTGCCTCCTTTCTCAGCTTCTTCAAGCTTTACTTTAAAAAATTATCAAGGTAATAAACATATCCATCACCTGCAAATGTTTCCTTGAGGGGGGTAGCAGGCAGGGGGTGGGACGGCAGTAAGAACACTTAGCATAGCCTTTACTTGATTTCTTTCTAACAGCTTATACCTGCAACCTTCAAAAGAATGTCCTTGGGCATTAGGAACCCTCTCCAGGACACAGAGGTGCCTGAGAGTTTTACTTGTTTCCTTTGCTCACCCGACAGTCCACCAGTAGCCAATGGATGGCTGGAGTGGAACAAAAGCCTACTTCCTATGTCCTAATGTGAACAAACTCTGAGATTTATGTATGTCCTGAAATTCCTTGCTGGATCAGTTTGAGTTTGGGATTTCAATTGAAATTGCACCTTTGTTTAGCCTCTTCTCCATTTCTACTCAACTTTCCCCATTCAATTAATGGTTTTGCTTTAACAAGTCAGCTTTACTTGAGTCCTTGCTCCATATCTGATTCTAGGAAAAACTGGCCTGTGATGAAAGTCTTTGGTCCTAAGACAAGTCTAATTCCCATTGGTTGAGGGTAGATATTCTTAAAATGTGGAAAGGGATTCATAACATGGAGATATGAAGGAAAAAGCTTCAGGCTTGACTTTCTGTGTAAAGAATATTCATTTACTTTATACCTCTTTTATGGATCTCTTCCAGGCTTTCAGAACACCTATGCTGTACTACAGGAACTGATCAAGAATCAGCCCTCTTCTCTTGAGCAATGTATTTTCCCACATGTAATCTACTTTTAAGAATCCTATCAATTCTTCCTCCAAAATTATTTTAAATTAGTTCCTACTCATATCATTCCACTCCAGGTCACCATCATTTCTCAGTTGGACCACCCACTCATTTATTCTTCTTTCATACACAACTGAAAAATCAGAGAGTGATTTCATTGTAATGTGAAAGTTTTTCTTGGGCAAGACAAATCTTCAACAATGAGGTAAATGTCTTTAGGCTTTGGCATCAGGAATCCTTATGTCTATTTTATAGAAAAAATTTAAAATGTGCCTGAATCTTAGGCCTCATCCCCAGAGAGAAGTATCCCTTGCTTTATGCAGCTTTTGGCTCCTGGCAAGTGGCATTGATTCCCATGACCACAAAAGAACTACCCCCTACCCCAGTTCAAACTGTCTCAGCATCAAACATGACTGTTCTAATCAAAGCATTGTTGGTATTTTCATTCTACTGTTGTTGTATATTTTAAATATCTACTGTGGCAACCTCCAGCCTCAATGACCTGCCTGCCTGGGCAGTCTAAGTTGTCTCTCTGGGGACCAAATGTTGTTTCGATTAATGCCTTGTCTTTAAAGTTGCATGTATTTTGAGTCTAGTCCTAACCCTAGCCCTACTTCCCCATAATATTTTTAATGCAAAGGTTTGCATAACATAAGCTTTTCAGGAATCATGGCCCATGCCTGTAATCCTAGACCTTGGGAGGCCGAGGTAGGCAGATCACTTGAGGCCAGGAACTCCAACATGGCAAAACTCCATCTCTACTAAAAAATACAAAAAAAAAAAAAAAAAAAGTTGGGCATGGCTTGACACACCTGTAATCCCAGCTACTCAAGAGGCTAAGGCATAAGAATTGCTTGAACCCAGAAGGCGGAGGTTGTAGTGAGCCGAGATTGTGCCATTGCACTCCAGCAGCCTGAGTAACAGAGCAGACCTGTCTCAAAAAACAAACAAACAAAAACAACAAAGAAAGAAAAAGAAAGAAAGAAAAGAAAAGAGAAACATTTGTGTCGCATGCAATGGCTCACACTTGTAATTCCAGCACTTTGAGAGGTTCAGGAAGAAGGATTGCTTGAACTCAGAAGTTTGATACCAGATGGGGTAGCATAGTAAGACCTCGTCTCTACTAAAAAAAAAAAAAAAAAAAAAAAAAGTTAAATAGCCAGGCATGGTGATGTACAACTATAGTCCCAGCCACTAGGGAGACTGAGGCTTGAGCCCAGGTGTTTGAGGCTACAGTAAGCCATAATTCTGCTACTGCACTCCAGCCTGGGTGACAGAGAGAGAGAGACCCTGTCTCAAAAACAAAACAAAACAAAACAAAACACCAGAAACACTTGAACTCTTATTTTTGAAGAGTTACAGAAAAGTTGGAAGACAAACATGTAAAAATAAGTACATGTACATTTTGTACACGTAGTATATACAAAATTTAACCTATTTATTAATAAACTTGAAATGGGTACATAAAGAAAAAAAGTGATTTATGCTTCTTGAGGAATCAATTTTAAAAAATATATGCTATATAAAAAGACTGACGGGCTATATGCAAAATGTAAAAGTGACCTATTTCAAGTGGTAAAAGAAGGGGATTAATTTTCTTATTTTTATTTTTCTGGATTTCCAAATTTTCTACAGTGAGGTATATTTGCTCTGCATTAGCAATAAAAACACAAAAATGAAAGTGATGATCATAATAATGATGAAGCTGGCAATATTCCCTGAGTATGTAATATATTTATGCCTTGTGCTTTATAGTAATTCTCTTAATTTTTTTCTCACAACTCTAGGATTTAAGTGCCATTATCCTCTCCATGTTAGAGATGAATAAACAAATTTCAAACTGATATGTAATTTTATGTAACCATAATATTATAATAAAATAAAATATAATATAACATTCAATGTAAGTCATTCATTGTAAAATGAACATATGTGTTCATTTATATATAATATATATTAAATACATATATTTTATATAAATATATATAATATATATTATATATTAAATATATATTATTAAATATATATTATATAAATATATATATAATATATAATATAATATATATTATATATATTTTTATATATAAGAAATTTTGTAATTATATGGAAAATAAATGGCAGAGCCTGAACTTAAATGAGAAAAATTTATAATTAAAAAATTGGGGTTTTCAACAAGCCATGTGAAATGAACTTAAGCTACACCCGAAATGTTATCTTTGGTCTCCCACATCCATCTCTCCTTCTTCTGCTTCACTGTTGAGCTTCTTACTATTTACTGAACCGAGTTCTTTTTGCTTGCCTCTGCCTTTGCATGTGACATCATGTCTGCCTGCACACATCCCCTCCTCTGTCTGACTCCTTCAAATCCTCAAAACTCAGCTCTGTCTGTCATGTGATACTTCCAGATAGGATTAGTAATCTTCTGTATTTTCCTCTATCCTTTAAAAATATTTTTAATTATTAAGCTATTTCTACCACCAATATATATCTCACTCTTTAAACTTCTCCATAGTGTAAACTGTCTTAGTCATCTTTATAAGAAGAAGCCCAGTGTTTTTACAGAGTAAGCTATTTATACATGTTTTTGGACAACTGATTGTACAAAGGATTACACAAGTTCTACAAAGTTCATTCTTCTTAGAGTTTTTGTTCACCATTAGAATTTTTATTTGTCTCAATGACTTTTTTTTTTTTTTTTTTGTCAGAACTGCACTTTTACTGGAAGCTTCATTTCTTTTTCTTTTTCTTTCTTTTTTTTTTTTTTTTTTGAAACGGAGTCTCGCTCTGTCGCCCAGGCTGGAGTGCAGTGGCCGGATCTCAGCTCACTGCAAGCTCCACCTCCCGGGTTCACGCCATTTTCCTGCCTCAGCCTCCCGAGTGGCTGGGACTACAGGCGCCCGCCACCTCACCCGGCTAGTTTTTTGTATTTTTTAGTAGAGACGGGGTTTCACCGTGTTAGCCAGGATGGTCTGGATCTCCTGACCTCGTGATCCGCCGTCTCGGCGTCCCAAAGTGCCGGGATTACAGGCTTGAGCCACCGCGCCCGGCCTAGAAGCTTCATTTCGTGACAGATGTGTTGTATGTGGTGCTGGCAGAGAAGATTGGGGAGAAGGAGGGGCAGAAATACCTGCTGGGATTCCCACAGAACTTCTGAAAACTACTGGGGAAGAAAAGCTGGTGCCCTGTCTCCAGTGCGGGAGAGGCATTGCAGAAGTTGGCAGCCCATGGCCAGCCCACAGGGTTCTTTCCAGTTCCTCTAGAACGGGGTACCCAATCTTTTGGCTTCCCTGGGCCACACTGGAAAAAGAAAACTTGTCTTGGCCACACATAAAATGCACTAACACTAATGATAGCTTATGAGCAAAAAGAATGCAAAAAAATCTTATAGTGTTTTAAGAAAGTTTACGAATTTGTGTTGGGCCACATTCAAAGCCATCCTGGGCCGCATGTGGCCCATGGGCCACAGGTTGGACAAACTTGCTCTAGAGCTTCCCTAGGAACATCCCTTTGCTAATCACCTGACTGTCCCAGGACCTGGAACCCACTCTTCTAGGCCTTTCCTGACTGTAGAATTGTTGTAAAGTAGTAGTTTGCCCTGATGTTCTCTGTCTCATAAATGTTCCACAGAGGCAAGTCTTTTTAGTGTTAATTAGATGAAAATCAAGACCTGAAGGTGGTATATGTCCTGTGAAGGTTGTAGAGCCTGGAAGCTTCCTGACTCAGAAAACTTTAGAGGACAGAATTGGAAAAAGCCTGTCAGTCTTTTTGTGAATCCAGATCTCACTTATCTTATGAGATTGAATGGGGAAACTGATGCCCAAGGAGAGAGGAACTGATGAGATCTCCCAGTGTGGACAGAAGAATAGAATTAGGTATCCACCAAACTATGATCATATTTTGTGCAGCTGAGTAACTGAACTTGGAGAGTGGCCTCTGGTACATTCAGTCCTTGGGAAAAAAAAAAAAAAAACACCTTACCTGTGTCCAACAGGAACATCTGCCTTGTTCAGCTCTGGCTGACATCCATGCTTCATGCATGTCCTTCAAGCATGTAATATAACAGCTCTATTTCTGTTTTGGCAAAGCCAAAAGAAGAACCAGGGAAGTCTTATTCCCTGTCCTGGCTGAGCTATTAATGGCTGGAGATGTAGCCAGCTCACTGCTGCCTTGTGTGTCAGAGGCAAGTAAGTGCACTATGAAGTTTGGCCAAGCTCTCGGTCCTGGTTTTGAGAGAGTTGTTCCCACCTGTGCCTCTTTTGTCCTTGCTACTAGTCGAAGGGATGACACCTGTATTTTCCCCCAGGTGTTTCTAGGCTCTTCCTTCCTTTTCTCAGGGAACCTGGTCTTGTTTGAATCTATCATCCTTTGAGAATATAATGAATTTCAGATGCCAATAGGATAAAATTCAAGAAAGAAAAACCAAACTCCAGGCTAGGGGAAGCAGCATTGTATAGAGAAGCGCTACAAGAGTTTGAAGTCAGAGCAACCTAAATTTGATCTCAGCACTGGAACTCTCTGGCTTGTAATGCTTAGCAATTTTGTTAAACTCGCTAAGCTTTGGTTTCCACATTTCTTAAAGATAACAAATGTTCTTATTTTACAGAGTTAGTGTTATGATGAAATTAAACGACTTATATTAGTTAAACCTATCGCATGCTGAATAATTGTTCATTAAGTATCTACTAAATGTCAAATATTCTCCTAAGCATTAGGTTATGGAAGTAAAACGAAAAACAAAAACAAATTTGGTTCCTGTACTCATAAAACTTACATTTTAATGGGGAAATGTAAGCTACAATTAGGTAAACTACAAGATAACAAGAACATATGACTAATATAGCTGTTATTGAATCCAGAAGGAAGAAATAGGAAACTGTACGGAAAGTGGGATGCAGACATGTAGACTTTAGCATAAGAATTTTTGCTGTTGTTAGTTGGTCCTAGGCTGGTCATTGTTAAGGAAAATGTAGGAGACATCATCCCCAGTCTCTTGGGTGTTCAGGTGAATTGAATCTACCTAATTTTGAAATAGCTAGTGAACAGTACAAGATAGAGATAAAATGATATTAAACTGATCCAGGCTTTTAAAAGCCAGTCATTTTGGAGAAAGGAAAAAAAAATTTTTTTTTTTTTTTTGAAGCGGGGTCTTGCTCTGTCACCAGGCTAGAGTGCAGTGGCATGATCTCAGCTCACTGCAACCTCTGACTCCCTGGTTCAAGCAATTCCCCTGCCTCAGCCTCCCAAGTAGCTGGAATTACAGGCACACACCACCACACCCAGCTTATTGTTGTATTTTTAGTAGAGATGGGGTTTCACCATGTTGGCCAGGATGGTCTCAATCTCCTGACCTTGTGATCCACCCGCCTCAGTCTCCTAAAGTGCTGAGATTAGAGGCGTGAGCCACCACGCCTGGCCGAAATTATTTTTTAAATGTAGCACCATTGTTTAAAAAACTTTTAAGTTCAGGGATATATGTCATGGGAGGTTTTTGTACAGATTATTTTGTCACCCAAGTACTAGGCCTAGTATTCATTAGTTATTTTTTTCCTGATTCTCTCCCTCCTTCCACCCTCCACCCTCAAGTAGGCCCCAGTGTCTGTTGTTCCCTTTTTGTATCCATATGTTCTCATCATTTAGGTCCTACTTGTAAATGAGAATAAATGGTATATGGTTTTCTGTTCCTGCTTTGGTTTTCTTTTTATTTATTTATTTATTTATTTATTTATTATTATTATACTTTAAGTTGTAGGGTACATGTGCATAACGTGCAGGTTTGTTACATATGTATACTTGTGCCATGTTGGTGTGCTGCACCCATCAACTCGTCATTTACATCAGGTATAACTCCCAATGCAATCCCTCCCCCCTGCCCCCTCCCCATGATAGGCCCCGGTGTGTGATGTTCCCCTTCCTGAGTTCAAGTGATCTCATTGTTCAGTTCCCACCTATGAGTGAGAACATGCGGTGTTTGGTTTTCTGTTCTTGTGATAGTTTGCTAAGAATGATGGTTTCCAGCTGCATCCATGTCCCTACAAAGGACACAAACTCATCCTTTTTGATGGCTGCATAGTATTCCATGGTGTATATGTGCCACATTTTCTTAATCCAATCTGTCACTGATGGACATTTGGGTTGATTCCAAGTCTTTGCTATTGTGAATAGTGCTGCAATGGTGGGATTGTAAACTAGTTCAACCATTATGGAAAACAGTATGGCGATTCCTCAAGGATCTAGAATTAGATGTACCATATGACCCAGCCATCCCATTACTGGGTATATACCCAAAGGATTATAAATTATCCTGCTTTGGTTTTCTAAGGATAATAGTCTCCAGCTCCATCCATGTTCTTGAAAAGGACATGATCTAGTTCTTTTTTGATGACTGCATAATATCCCACGGTATATATGTAACACATTTTCTTTATCCAATCTGCCATTGATGGGCATTTAAGTTGATTCAATGTCTTTACTATTGTAAATAGTGTTGCAATGAACATAGGCATGCATGTGTCTTTATGGTAGAGTGATTTGTACTCCTTCGGGTATATACCCAGTAATGGGATTGCTAGGTCAAATGGTAGTTCTGTTTTTAGCTCTTTGAGGAATTGCGACTCTGCTTTCCACAATAGTTGAACTAATTTACACTCCTATTAACAGTGTTTAAGCATGCCCTTTTCTCCATAATCTTGCTAGCATCTGTTAATTTTTGACTTTTTAATAATAGCCATTCTGACTGGTGTAAGATGGTATCTCATTGTGGTTTTGATTTGCATTTCTCTAATGATATTGAGCTTTTTCTCATGTGCTTTTTGGGCCACATGTATGTCTTCTTTTGAAAGGTGTCTGTTCATATTCTTTGCCCACTTTTTAATGGAGTTCTTTGGTTTTTACTTGTAAATTTGTTTACATTCCTTATAGCTGCAGGATATTAGACCTTTATCAGATGCATAATTTGCAAATATTTCCTTCCATTCTATAGGATGTCTGTTAATCTGTTGATACTTTTGCTAATGCAGCACATTTTGCTTGAAAAATAATGTAAAAAAAAAATCTCGATTTCATTAATTGGAGACTGATTCGAAACTTGCGGATTTTCCATAGACTACAATGGAACACAATGTAACTGGGGATATACATTAATATTTATGTAAAAACTTAAGATGGATACCTAATACTCAGATATTTCTTTCTAATAAAATCTTCCATTAAAAGGAATTCGTATTCCCTGGAGAAATGGTTGATTCTAGGACTGAGGCAGGAAGTGTGCAGGATGATCCTGGAGACTCTTGTAATGCAAAAAGTAAGAAAGTGATGGAAAAAAATCCCACATTATTGGGTATGTCAAAGGAACACAGAAACCAAATGAAGAGCTCCCAGTAGCCAAAGCTGTAATATTTGAACAACAAATAAGGTAGTATTGGATTATAAACCAAAATATAAAATAAATGTTTATGAGTATATATGATGTAAATAAATGATTGAATAAGTAAATAAATGAGGAAGGCTCAAAAAGTCTGTCTAGAAGAATTCAACATAATTTATTTAGTTACTTTGCCCATGAGGAGGTGGAATGTTACTCCCTAGCTTTTGAGTGTGGGCTTATCATGGTGACCTCTTTACAAAGAGTACAGTATGAAAAGGGGAGAAAAGAGTAATTGATATGGTTTGGCTGTGTCCCCACCCAAATCTCATCTTGAATTCCCACATGTTGTGGAAGGAACCCAACAGGAAGTAATTGAATCATGGGAGCAAGTTCTTTCCCATGCTATTCTTGTGATAGTGAATTGCTCTCATGAGATCTGATGGTTTTAGAAGGAGGAATTCCCCTGCACAAGCTCTCTCTTTGCCTGCTGCTATCCATGTAAGACGTGACTTGCTGTTTCTTGCCTTCTGCCTGATTGTGAGACTTCTCCAGCCACGTGGAATTATAAGTCCAATTAAACCTCTTTCTTTTGTATATTGCCCAGTCTCAGGAATGTCTTTATCAGCAGTGTGAACATGAATACAGTAAATTTGCACCAGTAGAGCTCAGTGTTGCTGAAAAGATACCTGAAAATGTGGAAGTGACTTGGAACTGGGTAACAGGCAGAGGTTGAAACAGTTTGGAGGGCTCAGAAGAAGACAGGAAAATGTGTGAAACTTTGGAACTTCCTAGAGACTTGTTGAATGACTGACAAAAATGCTGATAGTGACATGAACAATAAAGTCCAGGTTGAGGTGGTCTCAGATGGAGATGAGGAACTTGTTGGGAACTGGAGCAAAGGTGACTCTTGTTATGTTTAGCAAAGAGATTGGTGGCATTTTGCCCCTGGCCTAGAGATTTGTGGAACTTTGAACTTGAGAGAGAAGATTAAGGGTATCTGGCAGAAGAAATTTCTAAGCAGCAAAGCATTCAGATGTGACTTGGGTGCTATTAAAAGCACTCAGTTTTATAAGGGAAGCAGAGTATCCCTGCAAAATTTAGAAAGTTAGAACTGCAAAGTTCAGAAAATTTGCAGCCTGACAATGTGAGATTGAAGGGGGCCAGCCTCTCCACACCTGTGGGTATTTCTCATCAGGTGAGACAAGAGACTGTGAAAAGAAATAAGACAGAGAGACAAAGTGTAGAGAAAGAAAAGTGGGCCCAGGGGACTGGCGCTCAGCATACGGAGGACCTGCACCGGCACCAGTCTCTGAGTTCCCTTAGTATTTATTAATTATTATTTTCACGATCTCAGCAAGAGGAATGTGGCAGGAGAGCAGGTTGATAGCGGGGAGAAGGTCAGCAAGAAAACATGTGAGCAAAGGAATCTGTGTCACAAATAAGTTCAAGGGAAGGTATTATGCCTGGATGTGCACGTAGGCCAGATTTATGCTTTTCTCCACCCAAACATCTCAGTGGAGTAAAGAGTAACAGAACAGCATTGCTGCCAACATGTCTCACCTCCCGCCACAGGGCAGCTTTTTTCCTATCTCAGAACTGAACAAATGTACAATCGGGTTTTATACCAAGACGTTCAGTTCCCAGGGGCAGGCAGGAGACAGTGGCCTTCCTCTGTCTGAACTGCAAGAGGCCTTCCTCTTTTACTAATCCTCCTCAGCACAGACCTTTCACAGGTGTCGAGCTGGCAGATGGTCAGGTCTTTCCCATCCCACAAGGCCATATTTCAGACTATCATATGGGGAGAAACCTTGGACAATACCCAGCTTTCCAGGGCAGAGGTCCCTGCGGCTTTCCGCAGTGCATTGTGCCCCTGGTTTATCGAGACTGGAGAATGGCGATGACTTTTACCAAGCATACTGCCTGTAAACATTTTGTTAAAAAGGCACATCTTGCACAGCCCTAGATCCCTTAAACCTTGATTCCATACAACACATGTTTCTGTGAGCTCAAGGTTGGGGCAAAGTTATAGAATAAGAGCATCTCAAGGCAAAGCAATTGTTCAGAGTATAGGTCAAAATGGAGTTTCTTATGTCTTCCCTTTCTACATAGATACAGTAACAGTCTGATCTCTCATTCTTTTCCCTATAGTGATAGAAAAGAAAAACCCATTTTCTGAGGAGAAATTCAAGCTGGTTGCAGAAATTTGCGTAAGTAACTAACAGCCAGTGTTAATCCAGAAGACAGTGGGGAGAATGTCTCCAGGGCATGTAAGAGGGCTTCATGGCAACCCCTCCCACCACAGGCCTAGAAGAAAATGTTTTCATGGGCTAGGTCTGGGTCCCGTGCTGTGTGCAGCCTAGGAACTTGGTGCCCTGCATCCCAGCCACGGCTGAAAGGGGCCAACCTAGAGCTCGAGTCATGGTTTCAGAGGATGCAGGCTCCAAGCCTTGGCAGCTTCCACATGGTGTTGAGCCTGCGAGTGCACAGAAATCAAGAATTGAGGTTTGGGAACCTCCACCTAGATTTCAGAAAATGTATGGAAATGCCTGGATGCCCAGGCAGAAAGTTCTCTGAGAAGATCCACTGGCTAGACTAATGGCAGTGGAAGTGGAAGTGAAAATGGGTATTTAACCAAGGTTTGAGTAAAAAGATGTTGCCAAGGAGGAACTAATAGGATTAGGAGACTGGTTGAACACTTCTTTGATAGCACTTATCAGTGCAAAATTATAATATAGTAAAGCCTTTTCCATGGCACTTTTTGTCTGTATCTGTGTATTTACGTTGTCTCACTTAAGGAGCCATGAGCTCTTAGAGGACGCAACTTGTTCATTGTTGTACCTTCAGGATTCAGTATGAATATTCACTGATTAAATGAAAGAATATGTCAATGAAAAGTGAGGTAAAAGCAATAAATATGTAATAAGACATTTTTCTTTCACGATTTAGAGAATGGGAGAAAATTTTGTCCTGGGAGCTTGTTGTTTGACATGTGCCTTGACACTTAGGCAGAAATGTCTCAGAGACAATTCTCACTTTTCAGTAAGAATGGAACAGGCCAAGGCTAGAGAAACAATTTGGGGACTATGCATTTCTTCAGTCATTTATTGAGTACTTACTATATGCCAGACATTGGACTAGGTGTCAGAGATACAAACAAGAATGATGAACTGCTCTTACTGTATCCTCTATGCTTATAAAGAGACAATTTCAATGTCTTCAATGCTTAAAAGTTATATATACAAGACATCACATGTGTACAAAGGAGAACAAACTCAGATTTGCCTAGAGGAATCAGGGAGAGATTCATAGGAGAGAAAACACTAGAGTTGAATCTTAAATAATATGTAGGGATTAACTTGGTATGGTGAGTATGGGGTGAGAGGCAAGAATAGCAGGCAGAGGAATTGAGTAAAGATATAAAGATTTAATAATAATATCTACCTTCTGTTGATGACATATTCTTTCCCAAGTAGCTTGATTTAGAGAATAAAGAGCTTGAATTAGAAAATAAAAAGTAACTATTCATTTCTTTCAATTACCCCAAAGAAATAGTTTACAATATGGTGATATGACATCCATTTGTGTCTATTGGCCTCAAAGGTTCTTTTTCTCTCTCTTATGACTCTCCTGAAGCCTCTTGGCTGCCCATATTACATTCCTTTACTTCCAAATATCTTTCTAGACTCTTAGATTCTTTCTTTATATTTTAGAGATTAAATATGCTATCTTAAAGTTGATATTTTGGAATCAGATAGACCTAGATTCAAACCCAAACTTTGACACCCATTACTTGTTACTTTGCCATATTGTATACTTCTTATTAATACCTGTGAGGAGTAAATAACACTTTGTTGACAAATATGTAGCTCATATTTAACATGTTACTTCCTTTCTTTACTCTGTTCACTGGGAAAAGGAGGGAACCTAATAATTTACTTGTGTTATGAATAGTAGCAAATACCTATTGGGAAATTTACATAACTGATATACTACTTTAAATGTAAAGAATAACAAAGAATAGACAAAAGTCATAAAGTTCCACAGGTGTTAGTTGTTGGCTAATATCATTTGATTAACCGACCTGGTACGTCTGCTGTCACAGAGGTGCCAGGCTGTGGCACCTCTGTGCCACATGAATGGCTGGCCTCTTAACATCTTCACAGTAGGTTTCATTATTCTCATTTCATCTTTGCATTAAATCCACAGGATATTATCACTCAATTCACAGAAGAGGAAATAGAAGGAGAGAAACATAGAGTGATTTTCATATCTGGTAAGTAGCAGACACACAATTTGAACTCAGGATTTTTAGACTCTAAATTTTTGAGAGAACCAAAAAAGCACATTTAGAGAAATAAAAAATGCATGGTATAAGGGAAAAGAAAATAGTTCAGCATGATAAACTATTTTCATCATACCCCATTCAAATGTATGGATGGGGTATGATGAGAACTGAAATTTGAAAGAGAAATTAGAACTGGACTATAAGGTTTGTATGACATGCTAAGTACAGTGGTTTCATTCTGATTATGAGGGTGATTCATAAGGAATTTAAACATGATTAAGACAGATTACCACATGTGTGTTTAGAAAGAACTCTGGGGAGACTAAGGGCTGAATGGGAATGAGATGTATGTGTAAATCTGCAACATGACTGGAGGCAGGGAATACAATTAGGAGGCTGTAGCACTGATCCTAGTGGGAGATAGAAGTCAATGCCCAAGTTTCATCTCCAGAGGGGTGATGTGTTGGAATCCTGTGAATGAACGGGATGTCTAGGAGACAGTAAACAAGCAGTATAGAAGAGGGCCAATAAATTAACTCCCAGGATAAATACAATTTTAAAAGACTTGGAAAATAACCCAAATACTCTGCACTTAGTCATGTACGGGGAATAGCAAGAAAATCCATGGTTATGGAAGGCAAGGTGACAAAAGGTTTCAAAAGCAATATTCCATTTCCATAAGCATCCAAGAGAACTTGAAGAGCATTTGATTTCCTCAAGGATCTCTGTAGACCAACAGCTGTTACAAGCCTGGGATCACTTGACTCTGTGTCACTTCCTCCCACCAAGGCCCTGGTCCCTCAAGATGTTCTCCAGAATCATAGTCTCTGAGAGCTGGAAGTGACCCTGGAGACCTCAGAGTAAAAGCCTCAGAGTCTCTACTAAGTTCTTTCTCCCTCTAACACAGCTACACTTAGGCTCTGTAATCACTGACTTCCGTCTTCAGTCTCTCCTACCCTTGGGGATGCTGACTAGCCAGTCTATTAATGAGCAGTCACAGGCTGTGACCTCATTAAAAAGTAGCTAATGAGGCACTCTGTTGTTCAGGGAACACAGTCTACTGAGGTTCCCAGTGGCCTATCTTGGGGCCTAGAGGGAAAGCTTAGGTGAATAGAAAGGATCATATATGGGAGGGAGGGCTAATGACTCAGGCTGCAGAACCATAGCTTCAAACAAACTCATCTTGGCAAGCAGCCACCTTTGCAGCTCAAGTCCTGCTGGCCTGCAGGTAGACAGGAGTAGATGTGGTCCAGAACAGCAGTGATTTTCCTCTGAGCTGTTAGCATGTCTGCTCTGCTGCCCTATTTTGATAAGGACTTCAATTTCTGAAGATTAAGAGGATTTCCTTGCACTGAGTTTTGGTCTCATATCTCTTAACTGCTCATTTCCAGAAGTCTCTGGTCTCTGTCTTACAGCCTGTGTCCCCTTATGGCCCATTTGCCATACCACAGGCAAAGTAATTTTTCCAAAATACATATCTGATTATTTTTTCATGCTGAAAACGCTTAAATTGAGTTACAGAGTTCACAAGATAGGATTCAAACACTTCAGCATAGAGGACTTTCAAGATTTGATGCTTACTTACCTCATCAAACTAATCCTCCTGTTCCCAGGTCAAACTGAAGGCCGGGCTGCTATTTCTTGTGGCCCAATAACAAGATGCAGATGAACTGGGGAGGAAAAGAGTTTTTATTTCTGAAACCGGTTACAAGGAGAAAGCCTGGAAATTATTGCCCAACCAACTCAAAATTTTCCAGAGCTTACATACTGTCTAAGCCATATATCTACATGTAAGCGTGCATTAATCTAAAGACATTAATGATTAACTTCTTTTAATCTATAACTAAGGCCTGAGTCCTAAAGACCTTCTTCTGGAGCTGAAATAAATTTACTGAATCTAAATGGGTCCAGGTGCTGGGGTGATTACACTTATCTTGTCTCCTGCTAAATCCCAGAGGTTTGGGAGTTCCTTCAGACCCCTTAATAAACTTGTTTATGGGCCAGGCATGGTGGCTCACACCTGTAATCCCAGCACTTTGAGAGGCCGAGGCGGGCAGATCATGAGGTCAGGAGATTGAGACCATCCTCACTAATACGGTGAAATCCCATCTGTAATAAAAAAAAAAAAATACAAAAAATTAGCCGGGTGTGGTGGCACATGCCTGTAGTCCCAGCTACTGGCAAGACTGAGGCAGGAGAATCACTTGAACCCAGGAGGTGGAGCTTGCAATGAGCCAAGATCGGGCCACAGCACTCCAGCCTGGGAGACAGAGCGAGACTCTGTATCAAAATAAATAAATAAATAAATAAATAAATAAATAAATAAATAAATAAAAACTTGTTTGTGGAGGCCTGGGGAGTTTCTTCAGACTCACAATAAAACTTGTTTAATCCTAAATGGTCCTGTTAAGAATTCCTTCGTTATTTTTTCATTCTTTAAAGCCTCGGCAAAACTCTTGGTGAGCATTTTATTTTTTACGTTCCAGCCTTTGTATAAGGGCACTGGCTTTTAATATTTAACTTAACCACTCAGTCTGTACTGAAACAGTTGTTATGGAGGCCTGCATTAGTGAGACCTGGCCTGCCACAATCCCCATTGTCAATTTGCACATGATTCCTATCATGCTTGTATATTTACTTATCACAAGAATCATAGGGAGATGGAGCATCATAATCTTTCTGGCTACTTCCTGCTGAGAGGGGGCCATCATTATGGGGCACCAAATGCAATGCTGGAGTGGAAGAAGTCGATTTGTTCCCGATTGCTGTCTCTAACCCCCGGAAACTCTCTGGGTTAGAGGCAGCACCTCCTGAAATATAATAGTGTGCAACAGCAACATATATAAATATGTTGCTTCTATTTTCTTCTGAAGTTTAAGCTGCCTAGTCTTCAGTTCACAGGGCTTTAAGAAAGCACAGCTTAGTTTCAGTGATTTCCAATTAGGAAAAATGGGGAAAACGGAAAAGAAACAGGAAAAAACTGAAGACATTATTTTGGAGACTTGTAGCGAGAAAAATTAGAATTTAATCCAAACTGTACAAAATAATAAAAAATTTAAAAACATCAGGCAGTACTAGAATTTAACAACAGGTGTACTATAGTTTTTGAAACATAATTTTCCTCCAGTTTCCCATTTTTATTGAAAGACAAATCATGGTAGGACTGATTTGTTTTCTTATACTTGGCCTAATTATTTGTACACAGTGCAGCAAGAAAAATTATTTTACACATAGACCTTTTAAATTGGCTTTGATGAAAGTGTGTTCCATAGAAAGAATCTGAGATAAGACCTTTTTAAAGCCAAGCCCAGCTATGAATTTGTACAATCAAATATCTATGAGTTAGGTGAATTCCTCTCCTCTTGAAGTTGTAAGATAACTTGGGGCTCCTGGCCTATCAGAAAGTGACATTCTTTACTTACCACAGACCAGAAACCCTGTACAGGGACTGTGTACACAAAATATGAGGCCAGTTCCAAGGGCTTTATTGGCTCCATAAGTCAAGTTTGATTCCTTAAAGGAGAGCATACTATTCTAGTCAAAGCCTTGGTAAAATAACCAGTTTCTCCAATTGTGTCCTGTAACAAAAGAAAACATATTCTTATTGCACTTATGCAAATAACTATATTGCCATAAATTAAGAATACTCACAAATAGTTTCCAAATTCTGGAGAAATCAGAGAGAAACAAATATGCTCCAAATTTTGTTCATAGGAGTATAATTTACTTAATTGTTAAAAGCTGTTAATAGCTAAAAAGAAAAGCTCCCTTGACTCTGAAAAGCAAAATAAACGATTAGCAACAATTTAAGCAAACAGTCAAAAAGATCACTTCAGTCTCCTATTAGTTCAGTTTATGCAGTTAATTCCTGTCCTGCTTGATGTTAATGAACATTTTAGCTCTTTAAGAGTCCTGAACGTTTTTTCCTCTATTCTGATGTCATAGTCTCCAAATTTATCAGAAACCTGCATTCAAGAGCACCTGTTAAAGCTTTATAGCTGACTATAAAACCACCTTCTAAAGAGGACCAAAACAAGATAACAATTGTTTATGGATGACAAAATGTTTTAAGGTAGCCATAGTTAAAGACACAATTGACAAGGAAATGTGTTACCTCTATGGCACACAATAATTTAACATAATTATAATTATTACTGATAATGTATACTAAGATATATCAGACTTATAGGAGTTTCACTTGATTTTGGAACACATACCAACAACATATTTATAAAAATATAGCAAAAAGAAAGCCAAACCCCATTTTCTATTTGGTTATGCTTCCTGTATGATTTTTGGTACCAAATAAACCAAATTTTACTTTTATATTAGTGCATTATTATGTTAACCTCAGTTCTTTTTTTTTCTCAGTATCTATTTCAGTGGTTATACCTTGTCTTCAAGTATCTACTTTGGTAGACTAAACATAGTGGCATTCATGTACCTACATAAAACTGACCGTTCTGGTAAAATGGAAACTGAATTCCCTATCATTTGTCCCTGCCATGCCCCGACCACAAGATAATGCTCTTTCTCCATCACTTCTCATCTTAAAAAAGAGGATGCCCATCTATTTTGTTGCTTATGCCAGAAGTATGGTTATAGTCCTTGAAACCTTCTTCTTCATCAATTACCACCTACAATATATCTTACCAAGTCTTGTCAATCTCATATTTCAAATATATTCTGAATCTGAACTCTCACCTTTATTGTTACGATCCAAAAATAAACCACAACTATACCAGTCTCCCTCTTTCTACTCTTGCAACTTACAGTACATGCTCTACCCAGCAGCTACCAGCATTTTAAAAAATCACCCTCTTGAATCAAAATGTTTCAATGGATACCTATTTGATATGGTTAGGCTTTGTGTCCTCGCCTAAATCTCATCTTGAATTGTCATCCCCAGGTGGTTAGAGTTGTGACCTTGTGGGAAGTGATTGGATTATGGGGGCAGTTTCCCCAATGCTGTTCTCAAGGTAGTGAGTAAATGCTCATGAGATCTGATGGTTTCATATATGGTAGCTTTTCCTGCACTGACACATGCTCTCTCTCTCACCTGATGCAATGTAATATGTGCCTGCTTCCCCTTCCGCCATGATTGTAAGTAGTCTCTTCTCACACAGCTATAAATAACTTCCCGGGACTGGATAATTTGTTAAGTAAAGAGGTTTAATTGACACAGTTCTGCATGGCTGGGAAGGCCTTCAGAAACTTAAATTGGTGCCAGGAGTGAGGTAATACTATAAAGATACCCAAAAATGTGGAAGCAACTTTGAAACTGGGTAGCAGGCAGAGGTTGGAACAGTTTGGAGGGGTCAGAAGAAGACAGGAAGATGTGGGAAAGTTTGGAACGTCCTAGAGTCTTGCAGGACTCAGAAGACAGGAGGATGTGAGAAAGTTTGGAACTTCCCTGAGACTTGTTGAATGGTTTTGACCAAAATTCTGAGAGTAATGTGGACAATGAAGTCCAGGTTGAAATGGTCTCAGATGGAGATGAGGAACTTATTGGGAACTAGAGTAAAGGTGACTCTTGCTATGCTTTAGCAAAGATCCTGGTGGCATTTTGCTCCTACCCTACAGATTTGTGAAACTTTGATCTTGACAGAGATGATTTAGGGTATCTGGCAGAAGAAATTTCTAAGCAGCAAAGTATTCAAGAGATTACAGAGCATAAAAGTTTTAAAAAATTGCAAACTGACTATACAATAGAAAAAAAAAACTCATTTTCTGGGGGAAAATTCAAGCCAGCTGCACAAATTTGCATAAGTAACAAGGAGCTGAATGTTAGTCACCAAGACAATGGGGAAAATGTCTCCAAGGCATGTCAGAGATCTTGGTGGCAGCCCCCCCATCACAGGCCTGGAGGCCTATAAGGAAAAAATGGTTTCCTGGGCTGAGCCCAGGGCTCCCCTGCTCTGTGAAGTCTCAAGATTTGGTGCCCTGCATCCCTGCTGCTTCAGCTCCAGCCATGGCTAAACGGGGCCAAGGTACAACTCAGGCTGTTGCTTCAGAGGGTGCAAGCCCCAAGCCTTGGCAGCTTCCACATGGTGTTGGGCCTGTGAGTGCACAGATGTCAACAATTGAGGTTTGGGAACCTCCACCTAAATTTCAAAGGATGTATGGTAATGCCTGACTGTCCAGGCAGAAGTTTATTGCAGGGGTGAAGCCCTTGTGAAAAGCCTCTAGTAGGGCAGTGCAAAGGGGAAATGTGGGGTTGGAGCCCCAACACAGGGTCCCCACTGGGGCACTGCTAGTGGATCTGTGAAAAAAGACCCACAATCTCCAGACCTCAGAATGGTAGATCCGCCAACAGCTTGCACCATGCACCTAGAAAAGCTGCAGACATTCAACGCTAGCCTGTGAAAGTAGCCAGGATGGGTACTGTACCCTGAAAAGCCACAAGAGTGGAGCTGCCCAAGACTGTGGGAGCCCACTCCTTGCATCTGCATGACCAGGATGTGAGACATGGAGTCAAAGGAGATTATTTTGGAGCTTTAAGATTTAATGGCTGCCCCCACCACCATACTTCAGACTTGCATGGGGCCTGTAGCCATTTGTTTTGGTCAATTTCTTCCATTTGGAATGGAAGCATTTATAAAATGCCTGTATCCCGTTGTGGGTAACTAACTTGCTTTTGAGTTTACAGGTTCATGGGCAGAAGGGACTTGCCTTGTCTCAGATGAGACTTTGGACTTGGAATTTTGAGTTAATGCTGAAATGAGTTAAGGCTTTGGGGGACTGTTGGGAAGGAATGATTGGTTTTGAAATGTAAGGACATAAGATTTGGGAGGGGTTGGGATGGGATGATACGGTTAGACTTTGTGTCCCCACCCAAATCTCATCTTCAATTGTAATCCCCAGGTGTTGAGGGAGAGACCTGGTGGGAGGTGACTGGATCATGGGGGCGGTTTTCCCAATGCTATTCTCGTGATAGTGAGGGAGTTCTCATAAGACATAATGGTTTTATAAATGGCAGTTTCTCCTGGGCTTTTCTTTCTCTATTTCTCTCTCTCTTCCCTGCCACCATGTAAGATATGTCTGCTTCCTCTTCCACCATGATTGTAAGTTTCCTGAGGCCTCTCTAGCCATGTGGAACTGTGAGTCAATTAAACCTTTTTCCTCTGTAAATTACCCAGTCTCAGGAAGTTCTTTATAGCAGTGTGAAAATGGACTAATACACTATTGCATGCAGTTTAAACTCCAAAATCTTTAACATGCTGAAAAGGAATTCCTCTATGACCTGACCTCTGTCTACCTATCAAGCCATTTTTCACCTTTCTTTCCCATATTTACAACATTTCAGCAAATATCGGTGTTCTTGTACTTTTGAAATGTACCAAGTTCTTCCTCACCTGGGACTTCTGTGATCTTTTTCAGTCTAGAATGCAATTTTCCTACCTCTTAACCTAGTTGCAAAAATTAGCTTACATATTATCATCTAAGGAACCCCTAAAATATTATTTTGTTATTATTTGTTTGTTATTCCTTTTTCTTTCCCTCTGGGACAATTTTCACAACTTTTAATTTTATAAATATAAGACCATTTATTTAAATACTACCCAGTACATCTAGAACTTGCTTAAAGCCAAATGCAAGAATAAATACTTTACCTTTTTAAATTATCTATGAAATTTACAGCAACCCAATTGGATAAATTGCAATTGTATTGACATCTTTTGAAGACTCCTGCGAAGTTGATAATTTTCTATTATCTTTTCATGGTAATAAGTACAGTATTGTAAACTTTCTGAAAACTTTAAACCATTAAATTTTAAGTTTCTTAGTGTTATCTAGAATTCCTAAGCATATTCTTATGAATATTGTAACTATATGTAAGAGTATATTGATGTTTCAAGTAAGTAGGAGAAATAACATATTTTTCAATAAGTTATGTTAGGACAATAAGGCCGGCTATTGGAAAACAAACAAATACACAAACAAGAAAACCAAACATACCTCCTACCAGATAAATTCCACATTGCAAAAGATTTAAATATTAAACAATGAAAGTAAAGAAGTATTAATAGAAGTAATAAAAGAATATTTTTGTAGACCCAAGTTTGACACCTAAGCCCGAGGAATAAAATATTAACAAAAGCATAGTTAAGAGAGAAATAACAACGTGTTAGGCTATTCTTGGGTTTCTTTAAAGAAATAGATGAGACACGGTAATTTACAAAGAAAAGGAGTTTAACTGGCTGATGGTTTTGCAGGCTGTACAAGCATGATGATGCTGGCACCTGCTCAGCTTCTGGAGAGACCTCAGGGAGCTTTTACCCATGGTCAAAGGTGAAGCAGGAGCAGGCACATTGCATGGCTGGAGCAGACACAAGAGATGGGTGGGGTGGTATCACGCACTTTTAAACAACCAGATCTCATGAGACTTACTCACTATCATGAGGATAGCACAAAGCCCTAAGGAATCTACCCCTGTGACCCAAATACCTCCTACTAGGCCCTACCTCCAACATTGGGGATTATAATTCAACATGTGATTTAGAGGGATTTCAACATGACATTTAGAGAAAAATATGAGATTTGAGGGGTTAGGGGAGGAATAATATAGTTGGACAACATACAAACTATGTTATTTCTCCCCTGACCCCTCAAATCTCATGTTTTTCTCACATCACAAAATACAATCATGCCTTCTCAACAGTTCCCCAGAAGTCTCAATTCACTGTAGCATCACTCACATGTCCAAAGTCTCAAGTACAGAGTCTCATTTGGAGCTGATTTCCTTCCAGCCATGAACCTGTAAAATCAAAACAAATTATTTACTTTCAAGATACAATGGTGGTACAGGCAATTGGTAAATATTTCCACTCCAAAGGGCCAAAAGGAAGAGGCTACAGGCCCCATGCAAGTCTGAAACCCAGGGGGACAGTCATTAAATCTTAAAGCTCCAAAATAATCTCTTTTGATGCCATGTCCCACATCCAGGGCGCATTGGTGTGAGGGGTGGGCTCCCAAGGCTTTAGGCAGTTCTGTTTCTGTGCTTTTCCAGGTACAGGGTGCAGGATGCTGGTGGATCTATCCTTCTGGGGTCTGGTGGATGGTGACCCCCTTCCCACAGCTCCATTAGGGAATTCCCCAGTGAAGACTCTGTGTGGGGCCTCCAATCCCACATTTTCCTTCAACACTTCCCTAGTAGAGGTTCTCTGTGAGGGTTCTACCCCTGCAGCAGGATTCCTGGGTACCCAGGCTTTCTCGTATATCTTCTGAAATCTAGGTGGAGGTTGCCAAGTTTCTTTCACTCTTGTACTCTGTTTCTGCCAGCTTAACACCAAATGGAAGCCACCAACCCTTTTGGCCTGTGCCCTTTAGAGTGGTGGCCCAAGGGGTACCTTGGCCCCTTTGAGCCCCAGCTGGAACCAGAGCAGCCTGGATGTGGACAGCAGTATCCTGAGGCTGCACAGGGCAATGAGGCCCTGGTTCTGGCCCCCAAAACCATTCTTCCATCCTAGGTCTCTGGGCCTATGATGAGAGTGGTTGTCACAGAGGTATTTGAAATGCTTTCAAGACCTTTTCCCATTGTCTTGGTTAATAGCATTTGGCTTCATTTTTAGTTATGCAAATCTCTCTAGCAAATTGTTGCTCCAAAGTCTGCTTGGATTCTTCTCCTGAAAATGGGCTTTTATTTTCTACCACATGGCCAAGCTGTAAGTTTTCCAAACTTTTATATTCTGCTTCTCCTTGACATAAAATTCCAACTTTAAATCATTTATTTGCTCCCATATCTGACCATAGGTTGTTAGATGCAGCCAGATCACATCTGAACACTTTGTTGCTTAGAAATTTCCTCCACCAGATGCCCTAAATTATCACTCTTCAGTTCAAACTTCCACAGATCCCTAGGGCATGAACAGAATGCAGCCAAGATCTTTGCCAAGGCATAACACATGTGACTTTTGCTCCAGTTCCCAATAAGTTTCTCATTTCCATCTGAGACCTCAGCAGCCTGGCCTTCACCATCCATATCACTATTGGCATTTTGGTCACCATCATTTAAATGGTCTCTAAGAAGTTCCAAACCTTCCTTCATCTTTCTGTCTTTTTTGAGCCCCCCAAACTCCCCAACCTCTGCCCATTACCCAGTTCCAAAATTACTTCCATAGTTTCAGGTATCTTTATAGCAATGCCCCACTGCCACTACCAATTTTCTGTGTTAGGCAATTCTTGCATTGCTATAAAGAAATCCCTGAAAGTGGGCAATTTATAAAGAAAAAGTATTTAATTGACTCATGGTTCTGATGGCTGTAAAAGCATGGCACTGGCATCTGCTTGGCTTCTGGGGAGGAATAACCTGAATCTTACTTTGCTTAATTGTAAAATGAATTTACTTTTAGCAATTACCTCATCTAAATCCCTCATTGTTGATCAAATTATTCATTTCTGATGGCAATGATTGTGCTTTATGATATTTTGTATTTTCATGTCAACAATATATAAAAATTTAAAATTTAAAGGCACTAAGCAAATATAGGAGTCAGCTAAGATCCACTGTAAGCCTTGAAAAAAGCAGCATTATGATTGAGATTGTGTTTGTGAAATTTTGAAATTACTTTAACAAGGATTAAGAACTTGAAAATGAATCTGCAAGAGACAATTGGAAACAGCTCACTCTGCCTGGGAAGAATAGCCTAAGGAAGGAGTCTTTTAAGGCTATTGGGCTTATAAAGGAACATGTATGGGGATTAGTGACCCTCTTTTCTCTATCCATGCTAAATATCCACAAACATAAAAGCCAACACTTCCTTAGGAGCATGCAAAATGAAAAGAAGAGCAAGAATTATGTACTGGAAGTGTTATAGGGTTTTCTACTGAATGGTGTCAGAATTGTCCAAACCAAGATGATGGCCAAGATGACATTTGATAATTATCATTGTCTTGACCATTGTGTGTCCCCAAGGTCATATTACAAGTAGTTTCATATTGTCCACAATATATTCACATTTGTGCTCATTAGCAAAGTGAGTATCTCGAATGGTTTGGCCACAGAAGTGTCAAAGTGCCAATTGCACCAATAAGAAAAACAGTTTAAGTCTATGATGGGTAGGTAAAGGAATCTGGAAGATGATAATGACAGGTTTACATCAACACTGGGCTCTCTTCTCTCCACCAAGTTTTCCAATAGCCATTTCAATAGCTGAGTTTCATTCCAATAGATATGTGAAGAGAGGCAGAGAGGAGTCCCAAACATGAAACTAATTGTTATTCAGTAGAATTTAGCCTTACTTCCTAAGGTCTATGGGATACATTTTCTGAGGGCTAGGGTCTTGCAGACCATCCTGCTGAAGGCATTCTTCACCTCGTTATTTCTCAGGCTGTAGATAATGGGGTTCAACATGGGAGTCACAACAGTGTAGGACAATGATAGCAGCTTTTTGCTTTCAGGAGAATTATTTCATTTAGGCTGAAAATATGTGAGGTTTAATGATATATAGAAAAGAGAGACAACAAGGAGATGTGAGGATCACATAGAGAAGGCTTTATGTTTCCCTTTAGCTGATGGGATCTTGAGGATGGCAGCAGCAATGAGAGTGTAGGAACACAAGATCAGCAAGCAGGGGATCATGACCACCAGAATGGTTCCAGTGATGGTGTAGATCTCAAACAGTGCTGTGTCTACACAGACCAGCTTCAGCACAGGTGGGCTGTCACAGAAGAAGTGGTTCACCTTGTTGGTGCCACAGAATGGAAAGCTGAAGAGCCACGTGGTCTGCACAGTAGCTACAGGAAAGCCTGGGAACCAGGAAGCAGCAGCCAGTTTGGCCCGTGCCCTTTGGTTCATGATGACTGGGTAGTGCAAGGGACTTCAGATGTTCACATAGCGGTCATATGCCATGGTAGCCAGGACGAAGCATTCAGCCACCCCAAAGAAGAAAAAGAAATACATCTGAGTGGCACAGCCAAGGAGGGAGATGGTTGTGTCCTGGGCAAGCAGGGTCCCCAGCATTTTGGCCACAATGACTAGGTTGAAGCCAATCTCCAGGAAGGATAAGTGTCTGAGGAAGAAGTACATGGGGCTGTGTAGCATGGGGTCGGCTAGGGTAACCAGAATAATGAGGCTCTTTCCCATCAGAGTGACCAGGTAGATGGTTAGAAATGTCAGAAAGAGCAATGACTGTATTTCAGTAGGCAGGGAAGAGAAGCTCATGGGGATAAATTCACTTATTTCTGTCCGGTTTCCTGTAGCCATAAGTATAGGCATAAATCCCCAACTGTGGTCCTGGAGAGGAATTCTTGATTGGAAGTCAGATTTTCAATCTGTTTTTCAGATTTTCTCTTACTGTCAGTGATAGAGGCAAGGTCAGCACCTCAGCTGGAAGAGGAAGGGTCTTGTGTTGGCTAAGAATAAAGACGCAATAAAGAGTGGTCAGAGCCTAAGCACTGAAATGAGCCATAGGTCACCTTTCTCCTCTCTTTTATGTTCCATTTTTTTATCTTGTTAGCATATTTACTAAAACAAATCTGATCTTGTTCACACACACTCGTTTTCTTCTGCACCCTTAATTCTTTTGTAATAGGGTTAAGTGAAAGGGATCCTGAGGCAATGGAGCAAAGTAAGATGAGAAAACAGTAGAAAGTTTCTATTTATACCTGTTATATATTGGCCTTCATCAAAGACATATTGTTTTCATCTTCATCTGCTGTCAAAACTATTACTAATCTTTCTGTATGCATTTAGGGACTCCAGTTCCAAAACAATTGACAGGGTATGCAGTGAAAAATGTATATTGTATCATATTTTATTTTGAAGTTATTCTAAGTAGAAAAAATAGAGGTGAAGGGATGAGTGAGAATAATGTTTACAGGGTGTGGTTGTTTTAATGCACTTCCCCTCTCACTCAATGTAAGAATTGTAGACTACTTCAAATCACATAATACTTATTCTTTCTTGCCACATCAGACTATGGAAAACAATGTTAGCAGTTTCCTCTTTGGTCCAGCATATCTATAATTGACAACTGATTCTTAGTACCTACATAATCCACTGACTCTCAAAATTAAGATCTGAGAGGAGTATTATACTACAACTCTGTGGAAAGTGAGTGTGTCCAAGGAGATTCCCACTACTTCTCTTTCAAGAACAGGAAAATTGGAAAAAACAGATTTCCACAAAAAAAAAAAAAATCTATAAAAAATATAGGAAACATTAGAGTGAAGTTTCAAAGGAAAACATTCATGGATAAAAAGTTATGAAACAAGAGATATGATCTTAAATAATATGAAAGGAAACTCTGTATTTATTCAATTTCTATGACAGCACTGATGATACAATGATTGATTATTCACTGAAGCTTAGAATGTAATAGAGAAAATATTTAAATAATCAATTATAACACATCACAATGAAAGTCAAAATGCAGAAATATATAGTACCTTAAAGGGGCACAGGAACACATAACATAGTGTTTAAAGACTTTCTAGGCAACAGAGATGAAAATAAAGTTGGCTAAAATACAGGAACAGGCACCGCGGGAAGAGGGTGTTGGAGGCCGGCTACATGGAAGATGGGCAACTTTCCGACATGACTCAGATTCTGACATAAGGGCGGCACCCAGCGACAGGCCGCAGCAAGTGTGGAAAGTGCTAGGCGGGGACAGTGCTTATGAGGGCCTTCCAGAGCAGGGCAACTGCATGTGCACCAGTATCATGTTACCTAGTTGTTGAAAGTGTGGATTCAAGTGAAGAGAGTTTTTCTAATTCAGACGATGATAGCTGTCTTTGGAAGCGTAAGTGACAGAAATGTTTTAACCCTCCTCCCAAACCAGAGTCTTTTCAGTTTGGCCAAGATCAGTCAGAAACCACCTGTTTCTGGAGCAAAGAAGATTAATAATATGTGGGGTGCTGTACTGCAGGAACAGAATTAAGATTCAGTGGCCACTAAAGTTGGTATCTTGGGAATGGAGGGCGCTATTGACAGAAGCGGACAGTTTGAGACCTACGATTGTTTGCTTGCTAAGAAACTTAAGAGGGAATCTCAAGAGCATATAAAAGGACTAGACGAGAAACTAGCTGAATATATGCATGGTGGCAAAAAAAACAAAAAACAAACAAACAAACAAAAATGGGATCAAAGGAAGAGGAAAAGGGGCTAGGTCATCTCAAAAGGAAATGACCTGTAAAAGACAGGCTAGGGAACAGACTAGAACCAGAAATGAACTATAAAGGTCGATATGAGACTACAAAGGAAGATTCTCAAGAGAAAGTGGCTAATGAAATTTCATTCGGGTTACAGGAACCAAAGAAAGATCTGATGGCTCAAGTAGTGAGGATTATTGGGAACAAAAGGCAATTGAACATCTGATGGAAACTGCTGAAGTAGAACGAAATGTCCTCTTTATAATGAATGGTCGTCAAAGAACAATGGGTGGAGTTTTTCTGAATCTCTTGAAAAACACTCCTAGTATGAGCAAAGAACAAACTAAGGCTGTTTTCTACATTGAAAACCAAAAGGAATATGAAAATTAAAAAGCTGCTAGGAAGAGGAGAACACAATGAAAAAAATGAAATAAGCTATTAAAAGTCTAAATTTTCAAGATAATGATATATCATGAGAAACTTCTGCAAGTGGCATAAATGAGGCCCTGGTCTCTCTTGATGAGTCACAGGAAGGACATGGAGAAGCCAAGTTGGGCGTAGAGGAAGCCATTGAAGTTGATCGTTCTCATAATTTGGCCGTCTTTTAAGTACATGTTCAATAGTTTGAGGAATAAGCCTTTCTAAAATAACATTGTAATAAACAATTTTTACTAAAATTGCAATGTTTTGCACTGATTAACATGAGAATCTGGAGGAAAGATAATTGTTTTCGTGTTTTAAATAAAAACTAATATATGTGGCAAAAGGAATGCAATTGATAGAAACATTTAAATATATCTCATGTTTGACAAAATACTTAAGAGTATGTAGCATAGGATTTAATTTTTCAATCTGTTGCATGTGCTAATAATTGTATTACTAGCTAATAATCAGTTTTGTCCAGGTCATTATAACATATTATTCAAAAGTTTATTTGCCTTTTCTAATTTATCTTTGCAGTAAATTATGCTTTGGCTTTAAAACATTCCATTAAAAGATCAGAATGAGACATATAAATTATTAAACTGTTACAAATGCATTCAAATTTGTTTTTTCTGTGTTCCAAGAACTTAGGCAATTTTAATGATAAAGACTAAAATTAAAAGAGGTTTATACTGATGACTCTTCCCACTTATTTGTTTGTCCAGAGATAAATAAATGTCAGAAGTTTTTCAAAGATCTATTTGTACCTTTTTTTTTTCTTTTTTTTTTTGAGATAGAGACTCGGTCTGTTGCCCAGGCTGGAGTGCAGCGGCACAGTCTTGGCTCGCTGCAACTTCTGCCCACCAAGTTTAAGCGATCTCATGCCTCAGCCTCCGAGGTAGCTGGGATCACAGGTGTCCCACCATGCCTGGCTAATTTTTGTGTTTTTAATAGAGACAGGGTTTTGCCATGTTGGCCAGGCTGGTCTAGAACTCCTGGCCTCGGGTGATCCACCCGCCTCGGCCTCCCAAAGTGCTGGGATTATAGTCGTGAGCCACCACAACCGGTCTATTTGTTCTTAAATTTTACGTGTTCTTTGACTTATTAATTAACTTGGTCATAAACTAAATGTGATCTACACCTGTGTATTACCACATACATTAAAAAAATTCCCAGGTCAGGTGTGGTGGCTCACACCTGTAATCTCAACATTTTGAGAGGCTGAGATGGGAGGATCACTTGAGCCCAGGAGTTCGAGATCAACCTGGACAACATAGCAAGACCTTGCCTCTAATTAAAAAAAAAAAAAAAAAAATCCCAGTGGCAGCCTGCCTAAGACTGTTTTACCTTATGTTAAGGAAATTGTATATTTAAAATGTTACATGTGCATAAAATTTTAAATTACTCATTTTTATTAATGAAAATAAAGGTAGCTTATTTTAGACATTCCAAGAGTTAACTATAGTTTACAAAACATATTAAGCAAAAATATGCTTAATACATTAAGCAAAAATTTTGTATATTAAGCAAAAATGTAAAATTCAGTAATTATAAACTATTCCTTACAAACAACATACTTGAAATCTTTCAGTATTTCCTGAAAATATGGTCATTGAAGTTGGATCTAAGAGGAAAATGGTTATTGGTTGCTTTTTATTTATAAAGAATGCAAAAATAAAATTAGATTTTGGGCAGTCCTTAAAAAAATGTAGGCACAAACAGGGTGCTATGTGTAATTAGGAAAATATTGTAATGAAAGTGAACTGCAATAGCAAAAACAAAATTTTTACTGAGAACAGTAAAGCTTGGATTTGACTCTGACTCTGCCTAAAATAGAAAATTTACGTGGAAAGGCTTGAAGTGCTCTCCCATAAGATGCAGAAAATGGAGAAATAGATGAAAATGAGATAAAACTTAAAAAAGCAGAAAACAATGTAACAAATAATTAATGTCCCTGAAAAACTGAGCCAAACAAATGGAGCTGGAATAATAAATAGTAAGAAAGATAATGAAGATGTTATTAAGCAAACAAATCAATTAGATAATAGCAAGAACTCATGAAGTAACAGGCAAAATCAAAGAATGACTAACAACCAGTGTGCCCCCGTGAACAATATGGTTTTCAAGAATATATTAAAAACATTGCAGAATCTATGCAGAAAAAAATTATTTCTTTAATACTTATCACACTGAAATTGGACTGCTCTGTGGCACTAACAAGTGAAAAAAGAAACAAAATTTATAATTGTGAGGAAAATATTGGAGATTTTAGCAACTGTAATTGCTCAAGCTCTCTTTTTCTCCCTCTCTCTCTCTCACACACACATTCACATAAACACACACACACACAAACCTATACAATTTTGAATAAAATGAAAGGATCAATGATATTGGTAAACACAGCATATCAATTAGAAACTACTGTTTTATTATAAGACATTCTAGACTTTTGTACTTCAGAATAAACAGAGTGAAGTCATGGGAGATAGGAACATAACAATTTAAACTAATGGGACATATCTAAGCTATCAAAGGAGATGGCCCTCTTCCGAAAAAAAAAAAGTAAGTAATAGGAGAAACGTAAACATCTGTAAACTGTACTACCAACAACATAAAATAAAATACTATTGAATAGGTAGTCATAAACCTGTTCAATATGCTGTAAGAAAAATACACCTGGAAATAAAAAAATGTCATAAGGAAATTAAAAGACTGTGAAAACCAGTCTTGGATACTGAAGGAAACTGAATTAAGAGAATGTTTGAGAAATTGAGGAATACTATGAAATGATAAAAATTATAGAATAAATTAAAAATTCCGGAAATAAAAATAGATAAATTTCTAGGAACATAGAATGGCAGATCAAAGTAGAGAAATGATAGACAAAATGCTAGCAAAAAGTAAAAATTATTGAGCTAATAATTTTAAACTTAAAGTAGTTCTTACTATACAAAAAATGTATGGAAATATACTCACTCATATCTTTTTCTTTTCTCATTAAACTTTTTTAATGGGGCTCAAAATTCTGTGACAAATTTTTGGTCAAGTTGTTTCCATTAAAAAGTACTGATTTTAAAATTACTGAGTTACTAATAACTTAAAACTGCCACACGCAAAAAAGAAAACCAGAGTGGTCCACAAAACATTCTCCTTTCCTTCTGAAGGTTTTACGATGCGTTGTTATCATTAACCAGTCTTTTGCTACTAAACTTAAATGGCCAATTGAAACAAACAGTTCTGAGACCGTTCTTCCACCACTGATTAGGAATGGGGTGGCAGGTATTAGGGATAATATTCATTTAGCCTTCTGAGCTTTCTGGACAGACTTGGTGACCTTGCCAGCTCCAGCAGCCTTCTTGTCCACTGCTTTGATGACACCCACCGCAACTGTCTGCCTCATATCACGAACAGCAAAGCGACCCAAAGTTGGATAGTCTGAGAAGCTCTCAACACACATGGGCTTGCCAAGAACCATATCAACAATGGCAGCATCACCAGACTTCAAGAATTTAGGGCCATTTTCCAGTTTTTTTACCGGAACGGCGATCAATTTTTCCTTCAGCTCAGCAAACTTGCATGCAATGTGAGCCATGTGGCAATCCAATACAGGGGCATAGCCAGCACTTATTTGGCCTGGATGGTTCAGGATAATCACCTGAACAGTGAAGCCAGCTGCTTCCATTAGTGGGTCATTTTTGCTGTCACCAGCAACGTTGCCACGACGAACATCTTTGACAGACACATTCTTGACATTGAAGCCCACATTGTCCCCAGGAAGAGCTTCACTCAAAGCTTCATGGTGCATTTTGACAGATTTTACTTTGGTTGTAACGTTGACTGGAGCAAAGGTGACCACCATACCGGGTTTGAGAACACCAGTCTCCACTTGGCCAACAGGAGCAGTACCAATACCACCAATTTTGTAGACATCCTGGAGAGGCAGGTGCAAGGGCTTGTCAGTTGGACGAGTTGGTGGTAGGATACAGTCCAGAGCCTCAAGCAGCGTGGTTCCACTGGCATTGCCATCCTTACGGGTGACCTTCCATCCCTTGAACCAAGGTATGTTAGCACTTGGCTCCAGCATGTTGTCACCATTCCAACCAGAAATTGGCACAAATGCTACTGTGTCGGGGTTGTAGCCAATTTTCTTAATGTAAGTGCTGACTTCCTTAACAATTTCCTCATATCTCTTCTGGCTGTAGGGTGGTTCAGTGGAATCCATTTTGTTAACACCAACAATTAGTTGTTTCACACCCAGCGTGTAAGCCAGAAGAGCATGCTCTCAGGTCTGCCCATTCTTGGAGATACCAGCTTCAAATTCACCAACACCAGCAGCAACAATCAGGACGGCACAGTCAGCCTGAGATGTCCCTGTAATCATGTTTTTGATGAAGTCTCTGTGTCCTGGGGCATCAACGATAGTCACATAATACTTGCTGGTCTCAAATTTCCACAAGGAGATATCAATGGTGATACCACGTTCCCGCTCAGCTTTCAGTTTATCCAAGACCCAGGCATACTTGAAGAAGCGCTTTCCCATCTCAGCAGCCTCCTTCTCAAAATTTTCAATGGTTCTTTTGTCGATGCCACCGCATTTGTAAATCAGATGGCCAGTAGTGGTGGACTTGCCCGAATCTACGTGTCCAATGACGACAATGTTGATATGAGTCTTTTCCTTTCCCATTTTGGCTTTTAGGGGTAGTTTTCACGACACCTGTGTTCTGGCGGCAAACCCGTTGCAAAAAAAGATACTCACTCATATCTTAATCATTGTTCTAGTTTCTTTTTAACTTTGAGGGTAGAGAAAGCTTTAAGTTTGCAGATAGAAAAGAAATAAAAAAGAAAACTCAAACCCACAAAGCCACACAAGTCACAATCAAAACACCTTTTAGGCTATATACCAAAAAAAAAAAAAAAAAAAGATAAAAGAATTCAGAAGAACGATAGATTTCTGCTGAACACACATATGACAAAATATAGTAGATTCAGGTTTGTATGAATTCGAATGAGAATAATTTTATCTTATCACATAAGAAACAATAAAAATGAATTAAATTGCTCTTCAAATCAACTTAGGAAACGAAATAGACACAGAAAGAGAAAACAGAATTAAAAGCAGAAATTAATTTCAAAAAGTTAAAACTGATAAATCTGAGATTTGGCCATTCAAAATATTAAGTAAAAAATTGTTGGAAAATCTAATGAAGAAATAATAGAGAAAACAAAAGTATGTAATTTAGGAATAAAATATGTAAAATAATCTCAGATATGGAATGAAACTTTAAAAATTATAAGCAAATACTACTACATTAATAAATGTCTGATTTTTAAAATGAAATAGCTTTCTAGTAGTAGGTGAAGTTTAGCCTTGAATAAAACAGGTAAAAATGAGTGGTTTGAAGTAATTTTATCAAAAGATTGTAATGCAAATGCTCATTAACCAGGATAAAATGAATGAGGTAATTTATTCCTTCAGAGAACAGATAAATCTTGTGATTTATCTTTAGATGAACTGTTTCAGGACAAAGAAAAAGATGCAGTGTTTTCCAATTAATATTATGACAATTACCTATACCTGTTTTCAAAGCAGCAAATATAATATACACACAAATAAGCCAAAAGACCAATCTGACTTGTGAATATAAATGCAAAATTAAGAAATAAAATGCAATCATTTTAAACCCAAAACATATATAGTTACATACATATATAGTATGGCCAAATAGGATTTATTATAGGAATACAAATATGATTTGTAATTAAGAAATAATCAAATATAATTTATCTCATCAACATTTCAATAAAAAAAGTTAACCTCATTAAATCCTAAAACTGTTTGAAAGTTCAACATTTATCTCTAAAAAAAAATCCAACACAGCAAAGTTTTATAACTTTTGAAGAGAAAACTTTCTTAATGAATCCTGAATATTATATAAACAGTAGCCAATTCTGAGATTAGTAGTATAATAATAGAGCAATGGTTCTGAGAATTTGGGGACTATGGAACACTTTTACAATCTGACAGCAATTATGAACTCTTTCTCCTCCCAAATGTACATATGTGTGAAATTTTGCATATAATTTTTGGGGGTTTATAGATATTCTGAAGATCATAGATATTGTTGAAATTCTAATGCCACTATTGGTTTAAAAATTCTGGCCAAAATAATATGATGAGAATAATAAACAAGGCATCAACATTGGAAAAGAAAACAGAAGGACTGGGCATGGTGGCTCACCCCTGTAATCCTAGCACTTTGGGAGGCTGAGGCAGGTGGATTGCCTGAGCTCAGGAGTTCAAAACCAGCCTGGGCAACACGGTAAAATCCGTCTCTACTGAAAATACAAAAAAATTAGCCAGGCGTGGCGGCATGAGCCTGCAGTCCCAGGTACTCGGGAGGCTGAGGCAGGAGAATTGCTTGAATCCGGGAGGAGGAGGTTGCAGTGAGCCAAGATCGTGCCACTGCACAGCCTGGGCGACAGAGCAAGGCTCCGTCTCCAAGAAAAGAAAAAAAAAGGAATAGACAATTATCATTACTTTCAGAAGAAAAGTTGTTCAATGACAGAAAACTAACTTGTTCAATGAGTTGACTAATCATACAATGTATTTTAAGAATTAATATTTTTCTTGTATGCAAGGAAAAAGCAGTTGCAAAATAAATTTCATGTTATCAATAAAAAAAATTTTGAAATAAATGTATCAGGAAATAATTAGTATCCTATTTAAAATAATCAAAACCCTTATGAAATGTAATAATCTAATCTTGAACAAATTTCGTGTCATATTGTGTTTATGACTAGAGAAATAGTTTTATGAAAATATAAATTTTTGTCAAATTATTAAAACTTTAAAGTAATTGCAAAATAAAAAAATTCTATGTTTGTGACCATATGTAAAAATACTTTGGAACATTATTTTATAGTTTATCACATTATTTATAACATGAAAATATTTTATAATATCTCTACACATGCTTTAAGTATACTATATTTGTATTAGACAAGACATGGAAACATAATGAAGGCCAAAAATAGTATATATACAAGAAAAATACAATAAAGAGCTCTGGAGCAATGCAAAAACAAGCCCAATTAAACTCTCACCATTTATCATAAATAATTACATTCAATATAGATGATGATTTAGATGTTGAAATTAAGCTCTAGTTGAGTGTGAAGAAAATATGTTTATATTTTTTTACATATGTTTGTGGTCTTTCTAAATTTCTAACAAAATTCCTGAAGAAAAAAGATGATTGATTAGCCCAAGTAAAAATTAAATGATTTTAAACGTAAAAATACAAAATTAAAAAAGAAATAACATTAAAATAAGAAAATGTCTTAAGATATATGGCAAAAGATTCCCACAGATTTTCAAAGAGTAGAAATTTAGGTAGAGGGGGCATAAAAGCCAACATAGATCAGTGGAAATGAGAAACCAGAAATAAATTCGCACATACACGGTCAACTGATGTTCAACAAGTGTTCCAAGAACACATAATCGAGAAAAGGGTAATCTTTTTAACAAATGATTTTGGAAAAACTGAATATTCATATGCAAAACCATGAAATTTTCTTTTACCTTTTATTATACCACACACAATAATCAACTCAAAATGAATTAAAAATGTAAATGTAAGAACTGAAACTCCCCAGTGCTTTGGGTGGTCAAGGCAGGCAGATCACCTGAGGCCAGGAGTTCAAGACCAGCCTGGCCAATATGGCAAAACCCTGTCTCTCCTAAATACACAAAAATTAGCCAGGTGTGGTAGCATACGCCTGTAATCCCAGCTATTTGGAAGGCTGAGCCAGGAGAATCGCTTGAACCTGGGAGGCAGAGGTTGTGGTGAGCCGAGATTGCCCCATTGAACACCAGCCTGGGCAGCAAGAATGAAACTTAATCTCAAAAAAAAAAAAAAAAAAAAAAAAAAGAACTGAAACTACAAAACTCCTGGAAAAAAACATAGAGAAATAGCTTTATGACATTGGGTCTTGTAACAATTTTTTGGATATGGCACCAAAAGCACAAACAATAAAAGCAAAATTAAGCAAGTGGGACATCAAGCTAAAAAGCTTCTATGTAGCAAAGTCAATAGAGTAAAGAGACAACCTACAGAATGTAAGTAAATATTTGCAAAACATGTATCTGAAAAGAGGTTAATATCCAAAATATATAATAAATGCCTACAACTCAGTAGCCAAGAAAATAAGTAAGCTGATTTTAAAATGGACAGAAGACTTGAATCAATATTTCTTTAAGAAGACATACAAATGGCCAACAGGCAATGAAAAGATGTTCAACATCAGTAGTCATCAGGGAAATGCCAATCCAAACCAGAGTGAGTTATCACCTCACACCTGTCAGGATGGCTATTATCAAATAAATAAACCCACAGGCAAAAACAAAGAAACAAAACAAAGCAAGTTTTAGCAAAGATGTAGAGACATTTGAACTCTTGTGCACTGTTGGTGGGAATGTAACATGTTGCAGCCACCGCGGAAAAAAAACTATGGAGGATCCTCTAGAAATTAAAAATAGACCCAACAATCCTGCTTCTGGGAATATATCCAAGGGAACTGATATCAGGATTTTGAAGTGATATGTGCACTCCCATGCTCACTGCAACATTGTTCACAATAGCCAAGATATGAAAACAACCTAAACATTCACCGACAGATTAGTGAATAAAGAAAATGTGCTATATAACTACAATGGAATATTATTTAGCCTTAAAAGAAGAAATTCTGCTATATGCAACAATAAATATGGAGAGGATTATACTAGGTGAAACAAGCCAGTCATTGAAGGACAGTGCATGATTCCACTTATATGAGGTATCTAAAATAATCCAACTTACAGAAAATGAATGTAGAGTGGTGCATATTAGGTTCTGGGGAGAGGGTAAAAGTCAGGAGTTGCTTTCAAAGGGTATAAAGTTTCGGTTCGGCAAGATGAATAAGTTCTAGACATCTGCTGTACAACATGGTACCTATAGTTAACAATACACTACTGTGTACTCAAAATTTTTTGAAGTGAGTAGATCCATGTTTTAAGTGTTCTTTACACACACACATACACACAAGCAAAAGGCACAATGATTTCACATATAAACGTGTTCAATGTTACATCATTATAGTGTCAAAATTGTGTCAATAATCTACAAATGATTGGGTCAATTATGACCCAAGCATTTAAGGAAATGTCATGTAAACATATAAGTCATTTTTAAAGAACATTACCACTATTGAATAATACTCACCATATAATAGTAAATGGAAAAAAGCACAAAAATACATATGATTTACATGTAAAATTCCAAACTCATCAATATGTGCATAGCAATATGCAAATTTTTAGCAATAGTCACTTTCAAGTGGTAGGAAGAGAGATGGGACTATCTCCTTAATTTTGCTTCCTGGGGTTTCAAGCATTCTACAATGAGCTACACATATTATATAGCAGTAATAAAAGCAGTAATAATAAAAATAAAAATTATGACTTCATGTTGGTAGCATTTGCCTAATACATAATAGAATTATGTTATATATGTTACTTTTTCCTTTTTCACATTCTTTTTACGATAATTGTGTGATCTAGACCGTATTATTATCTTCCCCTTATTGCCACCCAATGAACTGAAGTTTAGATACATTATGTAATTTTTTAAAGAATTTGATAACTTGTTTACATGGGCAGTAAAAGGCAGAGTCTGCACTGAAAACCATAATCAGAAAAAACATAATAAAAGCAACACCTGGATTTTTAGCAAGATATGCAATATGAATACAACATATTCCTTAGGTCTCATTTTTTTGTCCCTTTGTCATTCAGGTACCTAAATCTTCACCAATGCTGAGGATAAATGTATTTGTTTGTTATTGAACAAATTACTTCTTTTCATTATTCTATACCAGGAGTTGGAAAAGTTTTTCTGTAAAAGGCCAGACATAAAATATTTCATGCTTGTGGACCATGTGATCTCTGTCATAACTATTCAATACCTAGACACACACACACACACACACACACACACACACACAAATAAATAATATATACGATACTTAACATATATAATATAGGTATACAAATATATAATTAAGTATGTAAACATATACAATACCTAAGCAAATGTGCATGGCAAAGTTTAATAAAACTTTATAGACATCAAAAGTTTTATTAACTTTTGATGCTAGTTAATTCTAGGATGCCATAATTCTAGGATTCTAGGATGCTATAAATTCTAGGATGCTCTAAACTATCACTCTTTTGACATTTTTGACAATTTAAAAAGTGTAAAAATCATCTTTAGCTTGTGGGCCATATAAAACAGGGCTGGACAAATTTGGCCCATGAGTTGTAGTTTGCTAATCCCTGCCTATACCTTTGCTCATGACATCACCTGTGGTTGCACACGCCCCCTCCTCCTCCTAGCTGACTTCTTCCTTCACCTTAAAAACTAAAATGTGTCTCCCCTGTGATGCTTCCAGATAGGGTTATTCCAGTGTGCTCTTAAAATTCTTTAGTTATTCAGTTGTATTTCAGTTATCTATTGATATCTGAATTTTTAAATTTAATTTGTAAACTCCTTCAGACCAGAAACTGCTTATTTTATTTATAGGGAGAAGCCCAATGCCTGTCCATGTTAAGCAATTTATGTATATTTTTGGATGAATGAGTGTAAGAATAAATACATGAATTTCAGAGAGTTCATTATTCCTAAGTTTCCATTGGATTTCATATCCAACTACATCCTACTAAAATGACTTTCAGGACAGGCGCGGTGTCTCAAGCCTGTAATCCCAGCACTTTGGGAGGCTGAGGCGGGTGGATCACTTGAGGTCAGGAGTTCAAGACCAGCCTGGTCAACATGGCGAACCCTGTCTCTACTAAAGATACAAAAATTAGCCAGGCACGGTGGTGGGCACCTGTAAACCTAGTTACTTGGGAGACTGAGACAGGAGAGTTGCTTGAGCCCAGGAGGGGGAGGTTGCAGTGAGCTGAGATCACACTACTGCACTCCAGCCTGGGCGACAGAGAAAGACTCCATCTCACAAACAAACAGACAAACAAACAAACCAAAAACCACTTTCACTAGAAGCTCCATTTTATGACGGCTGTGTTGTGTGTGATGCTGATGGAGAGGATTGTGGAGGAGGAATGGCAGAGATGAAAGGGCTTGCTGAGCTTCCTATAGAACTTCTGGAACCTACTGGGGAAGAAGAGCTGGTGACCTGTCTCTGGTGTGGGAGACACTAAAGAAGTTGATGGCCCATGGCCAGCCCACAGGCTCCTTGACAGTTCCTCTAGAACTTCCCCAGGAGCAGCTATTTGCTAATCATCTGAGCAACTGTCCTGGGAATATAAACCCACTCTCCTAGGCCTTCTATAACCGTAGAACTGCCCTAAAGAAGTAGTGTCTCCTACAGGCGCCCGCCACTACGCCAGGCTAATTTTTTTTGTATTTTTAGTAGAGACAGGGTTTCACCGTGTTAGCCAGGATTCCGGAGGCTGAAGTGGGAGAATGGCGTGAACCCGGGAGGCGGAGCTTGCAGTGAGCCGAGATCACGCCACTGCACTCCAGCCTGGGCAACACAGAGAGACTCCGTCTCGAAAAAAAAAAAAAAAAGAAGTAGTGTCTCCTGATGTCCTCTGCCTCATGAATGTTCTAGTGAGGCAAGTCTTCCCTGAATTAATCAGAGGAAAATCAAGACCTGGAAGGGGTGTATGTCCTATGGAAGCTCCTGCTACTAAAATTTTTCTAACCTAGAAAGCTTTACAGGACAGAGTTAGGAAAAAAAATCCTGAATCATTTATTTTTTCTGCAGCCTTAGATCTCACTTACCTTATAACACAGGCAAACAAAACAGACTTAGAGAGGAGAGGAACTGAGGAGATCTTCCTAGTGTGAGTAGAGGAATAAAATTAAGTATCCCACAAACCCTGCTCAAACCTTGTCCAGTTGAGCAACTGAACCTGGAGAGTGGCCCCTGGTAAATTAGGTCCTTGGCAAAAAACCTTACCTGTGTCCAACAAGAACATGTGCCTTGTCCAGCTCTTCCTGACATCCATACTTCATGCATGCCCTTCATGCACGTCTTTCATAAATGTAATCAAAGAGCTTTCTCTGTTTCAGCAAAGCCAAAAGAGAAATCAGGGAAGTCCTATTCCTTGTTCTGGTTGAGCTATTAATGGCTGAAGCTGTAGCCAGCTCACTGCTGCCTTGTGTGTCAGTGGCATGTCAGAGGTGAGTGAGCACAGTAGGAGGATTGGCCATGCTCCCTGTCCTGGCTTTCAGAAAATTATTCCCAGTTGTGCCTTTTTTGTCCTCAGGGCCAGTTGAAGGGCTGCACCTCTATCCCCGCCGCCACCTCCCTGATGTTTCTGGGCTCACTGAAGCTCATCTTCTTTCGCTTACTCAGTAGCACCTGACCTTTCTTGAATCTATTGTCCTTTGGGGCCCAAAGAAATATTGGATGTTGAAAGGATTAATTCAAAAAGAAAAACCATACTCTAGGGATATAGGGTTGGGCAAAGTAAAGCACAGAAGTTTTGGATTCTTAGTGATCTAAGTTTAAAACCAGCTCTCTAACTCACTGACTTGAGGTATTTAGTGATTTATCAAACTTCATGAGTTTCAGTTTCCATATGGCTTGGACAAAGATCATAAGGCTCATTTTATAGGATTGGTGTGATGAGATGATATATATTAGCAATCATATTAAAATTATTATGTTATAACATATATATATAAATATCTCACATTAACATTATATTACTATAACCTATCGTATGGCAATAATTTTTCATTTATTTAACAAATATGTATTGAGTAATTGCTATATGCCAGGCATTGCTCTAGACCCTGAGATAGAGGAATGAACAAAACATGTGAAGTCTCTGTGCTCATAAAGCATTATTTGAATGGTGGAATTCAGGCATTGAACAAATGAATGATTAAGTACATAAGACTAGTCATTATAAACAAAATTTGAGAGAAATAGGAAACTGCTGACAGAAAGGACTCGATCAAGTAGAATTCCTTTAGTATAAAATTTGGGTTTTTTTGGGCTAATCTTAGGCTGGTCATGGTTAAGAAAAATGTGTAAGATGTAATTTCTTGTCCAAATGTTGATCAAATGAATTGAGGCTTTAAGATTTTGAAATGGTTAGTGAGCAGCACAAGATAGAAATAGTGATTCAGGCTTTCAGAATCACAATTTTAGAGAGAGGAAAAATTATGATTTTTTTATTGGACTATAATTTTTAACAGCAAAAGAATGGGAAAATTACCTTAATTCCATCAATAGGAATTGATTAAAAATTGTATATTTTCCATTGGAATATAGTGAATTATACATATATCATATTAATATGGGATAAAGTCACATGGAATAAACTCCCAGATAATTTTTTATGTGAGGGAAAAGCAAGGTGAGTGACATTATATTCAGTGACATTATACTCACATCACACAAATTAAATATATCTTATAAAAATAAATATTACACTTAGACATATAAAATATACACAGTTGACCCTTGAACAACATGGGTTTGCACTTCATGGGCTCAGTATATGTGGATCTTTTTCCATGGGATGCCATGTGGAGGGTTGACTTTTTGTATTCACAGGTCCCGCAGGGCACACAGTGGGACCTGAGTATGTGTGTGTTCCATGAAAGGACCTTATATGCAGAACAACCCCCAAATGCAGAAGGAGCTGAGAAACCAAAGAACAAAGCAGACAAATCCAATTTGTTGGTAAAAGGTAATTTACTGGGGAACTTAAAAATGGAAGTGTGGTCTTGGGAAGCAACCAGATAGGTAGATGTTTGTACGTGTTGCCCCCGGCCCCAGGATGTATATTCCATAAGAAAAGGGTATATATGCGCCATACAGACAATTAAAGGCAACACTACAGAACAGGCAAAAATGTTGTGTGCATCATAGCCTATAATTTGTGCAGTAACATCAAGGTTGCTTTGATCTAAAAGTAGGATTTATAGTAAGTAGATGTTCTTACACTAAGAGCAGTAAATAAAGTAGGAATAAGGAGGCATTCACAGGAATGCAGCTAATCAGAAGTCAACATGGTGGATTAGCATCTGAGATAGAGTCACGTTTGTCTCCATACTCCACCTCTCTAATTCAGCTCTTACAATTTCATGCACCCACCTCTACCATGGTGGTCCCTGAGCCTCTGACAGGGGTGAGGGATGCAGTCATTTTGATGGTGTGGGTGACATATTACTTCAATTTGTTTTCTGTTTGTAAGCAGAGGCTGCGGCAACAATACAAATGACAACAGGTGATGATATTTATGCCAAGACACACAATTAATAATGCCTTTTACCACCATGTTCCTCAGGGTCTAAAACAAGAGGCATAAAGCCAAGAAGCAACAGAAACAGAAGAGTACAGGTGGAAATACAAGTGTTTAGTAGGTGCTTGGCAGGGCAGCTCTTCTGTCTCTGTTGTTTAAGACAAGGGCAAGCCAACAATTATGGGCTGGAGGTACATACCAAGCATGCTACCCTAGGGGTGAAGGTGCTTGTATTATCTGTAAAGTTACAGGAGTGGCAAAGAACCATGTGAAATGGCTGACCAGACTGCCCTTTAAATAGGTCTGTGTTCCAGTGTCTTGGTGTGTGGAGTGTCTTAGCTCAGACTCCAGTAGAATCAACGGAGACCACTTTAGTCAACTGGGGAATTCCTCACCTTCTGGCAAGAAATATACTATTCAACCTGGGGGATGTTCCTGGTCCAGCCCCTATTTGGAGGTTAAATACTCTATATAACCTGGGAGATGCATCCCCTCCCCTGGCTTGAGATCTTGGGGAGTGCTAAATAACATTTGCCATTGTTCTCTATCAGCTCCAGTAGAAATGTATCTGGTTGGGCCTTTTTTATAACTCTGAAAAATGGACCCTCCTCTGTGGTGATCCTGAGTCATTGGTATAACACCAAACTCATATTCATTTCAACTGAATTAGGACAGCTAATGGCTTGAGGCAAAACCTTTGCCACCCTTGCCAGGTATTGGATTGTGAGAGTGCTCACAGTTGTGTCTTCAAAATGTCATTTTTCCTTTCAATCAACTCTGCTGTTTGGGGATTATGTGGCAAGTGAATTATCTAGTCTATAGCTTTTTCACATGCCCAGTCTTGGACATCATGTCCTGTGAAATGTGTGCCTCAGTCACTATCAATGGAACAAAGATATCCGCACATGACAGTGAGTTGTTCCAAGGCCTTGATGATGACTATTTTGTTTGCCCTTTTATAAGGGAAGGCCTGCAACAATCCCATGGCAATATCTACACATGCTAGTGCATACTTTTGTCCAAAGCTTACTGACAGGGGTCCAATGTAATCTAATTGCCAGTCTCTCACAGGGGCAGCTGTCTTATGTATTTGTCTAGGATTACGTGGGATATGGTGGGAGTGGGATATGGCAGGGCACAGGTGGAAGCACTGCTACTACTGCTGCCACTAAATCTGCATAGTGAGGAAGCAATCCTTCTCTTTTTGCTATTTCCCAGCCCACTACTGCTCTGCAATGCCCACTGTGTTTATGCATTCAATCAGCTAGCTCAGATGATTGCAAGGCAGCCAGTGTTCTAATTTTGGCTGGGATATCTGCCTTCATGGTGATGGGAGGTGAATCCGACTGGTATGGTGAAACATGACACACAATTAGGCTTACAAGGGGTTCTTGTAGCCTTTCCACCTTGCACCTCCCCGGAAGGGTTTTTTGAGCACATTCAAATCATCTTGGACCATTGGGCAAACCAAGTTGTAAGACCATTAGACATTGCCCAACTGTCTGTACAGATAACTGTAGGCCATGGCTCATGGTACAAATCAACCATATAGCTCAGAGTTCTGCCCATTGTCTGCTTTGCTGAACTCCCATCTCAAACCAGATAGCATCTGTCTGTGGTTGTACAGCGACTTCTGTCCATACACAAGTGTGACCTCAGCTGTACCCATCTGAGTACCAAATGTTTTCAGGAAAGGGGGCCATGCCTTTGGCTACCATTAGAGGTGTCTGCTGTGGGGGTTTCACAAGAAGGGCAGCACTGGCCTCCTAGTATACTGGCCCTAAGATAGCGTATAATTCATTCCCCAAGGGACTTGTAGAGAAGCCACTACAGGTTACAGGTATGCATGCCACTTTTGTAAAATGGAGGCTTGAGCAGTAGCTGATACATACCTAGCAAACAACACTTCTATTCAGCCTTTAGTAGGGAGAACTCTTCTTACTGTTACCAGCAAAGCAACAGTTATGGGTTCAACTTGTCATAAAGCTTTGTCTACCCCCAGGACTGGTTGTTTCATCAGGGAATAGTAGGTTTTGGCATCCTTTCATTGTTGTGACCAGAATCCTAAGGGAACCGTTGTCCCATGCTGGACTTGCCAGAGGGCCCAACTGGTCCCTCAGGAATTATGGTCACATCCAAAGACATTGGTATCCCAGGAACGGGGGACGCTAAGCCTTGTGCCTGAGGCACTAGTATTTTAGCTTTCTCAAGTGTGTTCTCTTCTTCTTTATCTTAGCACAAACTAGATTCCTTCTTTACTAGTTGGCATAGGGGACACAAACATTGGGTTAAAAGTGAAGTAAATATCCCAAAAGACCTAGTAAATTTGTAACTGTTTAACTGTCTTAGACGTGGAAAACTGTTGTATTTTGTCAATGACTATGCCTGGGATAAGATGTGTCTTACCCAACCAAGTGACCCCTGGGAACTTTACAGCCAGCCATGGGCCTTGTATCTTTTGCGGGTTGATGACCTATCCTATCCATTGGAGAACGGTACACAGTGCATCCAGGTGTTACTCTCGCAATGACAGGTCTTCAGGGATTAGCATAGTCATCAATATAATGCCTGTGAGTCAGGGGTAAAGGGATGCTAAAGAAGGCAGTAGCCAAATCTAATACACCATAAGTGCTATATTGTGCATTATTTGTTCTATCATTTGAGTTCTATTATGCACAATATGGAAAACAACCCCCAAATGTGCAGAAAGAGCTGAGAAACCAAAGAAGAAGGGAGACAAATCCAGAGTCACTAAAGGGTGGGTTATTGGGGAACTTATGGTTGGAAGTATGGTCTTGGGCAGCAGCAAAACAGGTAGATCTGTGCACCTGTTAACCCTCAGACCAAGGGCTTATACACCATAGGGAAAGGGTGGATGTCCTCTGTGCAAGACAATTAAAGCCAATCTTCTGGAACAGAAAAGAATGCTATATTCATCATAGCCTATAACTTGTATGATAATAACACAAAGGCAGAATTTGTAGTAAGTACAAGTTCTTACAATAAGGATGGAAAATAAAATAGGAATCAGGAAGTATTCATGAAACTTGGGCTAATCCAAAGTCAACATGGCAGATTAGTATCCAAGATGGAGTTACTTTTGTCTCCACAGCACAGATATCAGTACATGTAGAGAGGTTCCTAGAACCAATGCCCAAGATATAGAGAGTTGACTGTAAATAGAACATTTCTGGAAGGATAGACAAAAAATGTTAATATTATTGACTTTGGGACAGGAATGTGGGGAACCAGAAGGGTCAACATTGAGAGGGAACTATTTTAATTATATGTTATTTCATACTTAATTAATTTTATCATGTAGGTTTATTAAAGTTTTTGGAAAAAGCGAGATACCTGAAACAAAACAACACTTTCATTCTGATTATTTCCCCAATAATTTCTTGCCTCATGACTCAAATAAAGATATTAAAATTAATCCGTGTCTCAATACCCATTGTGAAAAGGAAAGAGATAAAGTGTAGGAAACATGCCAAACCCTGGTGAATGTCATATATGATAAAGCTGTAGCACGATACTATTTGACCTTGAACTTGAAGGTTGCCATCAAGGAAGAGAAGGGGCATTCCAGCTGACTATATGATGACTATCACTGACACTATTACTGCCATCAGCACTGTTTCTTTAATCACACTCAATGTTTGTCAAATTGACTTCTTTCTTTTCCTCCAATACACCAAACTCTCCTGTCTCAGGACCTTTATGTAAGCTAATACATTTGTTTTTTAATGTCTTTCCTCCTAATTTTCACCTTGTTAACTCCTATTCAGTTTTCTCATACCACTTTGTCATTTTCTGTTGTCATTTCCCAAAAAATCACTTTCCTAACTCTTTTGTATCCGGATTCCCATTTATTCTTTCGCAGAGAATTTTGTTCTTTATCTTCATAGCAATAATAGCAATATATAATTATATATTTATTTGTAAATTCTTTAGTTAATTTTCATAGGGTGACAGTGTCTCTAAGGACAAGGACTCAGTTTTGGTCACCACTGTAAATCCAGTACTTATTAGTGTATGTAAAGGAGGATTCGGAAGTGAGCATGGAATTTGAGAACAGTGAGGTGGCTTTTATGATAACAATTTAGAAATAAGGGCTTGGCTAGGCTCATGGCAGTAGCAATGAAAATGGGAATTGAACCAAAGTTTCAGTAAGAATTTTTCCAACAAAGAATTAACAGGATTAGGAGACTTGGCCAGGTGCAGTGGCTCACGCCTGTAATCCCAGCACTTTGGGAGGCCAAGGCGGGCCAATCACCTGAGGTCAGGAGTTCGAGATCACCCTGGCCAACATGTTGAAACCCTGCCTCTACTAAAAATACAAAAATTAGCCAGGCATGGTGGTGTGTGCCTGCAATCCTAGCTACTTGGGACGCTGAGGCAGGACAATTGCTTGAACCTGGGAGGCAGAGATTGTACTGAGCCAAGATCATGCCCCTGCACTCCAGCCTGGGTGACAGAGCGAGACTCCATCTCAAAAAAAAAAAAGATCAGGAGACTTGTTGAACACTTCTATGATAGTATATATCAGAGTAAGATTAAAACATAGTAAAACCCTTCGCATGGCACTTTTTGTTCCATAGCTGTTGATTTACTTGTCTGTCTGAAGGAGCAGGAGGTCCTAGAGGGCAGTACCTAGCTCATTGTTATACTCTTGGGTTTTAGTATATATTAATAAATATTCATTGATTAAATGAAAAAATATGCCAATGAAAGATGAGAATAAGGAAAAGGAATAAGTAATAAGGGCAGTAGCAGTGACAATGCAAATAGGAATTAGGCATAGAGGATGAGTAAAAAAAACATTTCCAAGGAATTATTTGGAGACTGGTTGAATACTTCTATGATAGCAATGATCAAGCTGTGGCATTATCACATAGTGAAGTACATCGAATGATGTTTCATTTTACGATTGTCTGTTTACTTCTCTGTCTTATCTACGGGGCCAGCACCAACTAGAGAGCAGCAGCTCAATCACAGTTGTGTCTTCAGGACCCAGTATATCAAATGTTCTCTGATGGAATGTAAAATTAAATCAGTGAAAAATTCAGTCAAAAAGAAAGGTAAACAATAAGAGAAAAACTGTCCAAATTTGGTCATTGGAACAATGAATTTGTTCATACTCTATTCTAGATAAACCTGGGATTCAGAATGTCATCATGCAGGCATGCCACACAGAGTTAGAGTTGTCTTCTGGTCTGTATGTGACCCTCAGTTAACCATCTCAGGACACTTCTGACAAACCATGATCCTAGATTCCTGTTTAACAAGGTGTGGACTTTTGTGTTGACTCTCAGTTGCATCATTGATGCTTTGTTTGACTATACTCAAAGTACTCTCATGTAGTGGGTAATGTAAGTTGTTTACAATTTTGGGACATACAGGATGTTAATCCCTTCTGGGTGAGTTACTCATCTCAGTGTATGCAAACAAACCAGCACAAACAACATATGCTTATTAGCAGAGGGGTAAACATCTTTCGGCATACATTTTGGGTAACATTTCTGGGAGCTTTTGGGGTTAAAATTTGGGGGACTCTTGAGAAAAACACATTTGCAAACCAAAGAACATTTTTATGGGAAATCGCTTACCAATCTCGATTGTATTAGCCATGTTTACTGTCACTGTTAGTAGGGAGAGGGAGGCATCCTTCATAAAGGTTTATTTCATACATTATAGTTTGGGAGCATTGTCCTACACAGATACCTTGCTGCCTAAGCAGAAATGTCTGAGAGGCAGTTGGAAACACAAAATTCACAGCTGGGTGAGAGGCTACTGCTAGAGGTAGTGATTTAGGAATTATTCATTAAAATATTTATTGAGTGTTCATGAGTGCTAGCCCAGGAATATGAACATAAATGAAGAAGTTGTGCTTACATTCATGTGATATATATATAAAGTACAATTATGTTGTTTTCAGTCCATTAACAATATATGTTACAATGTCAAATTAACTCAGCTTTGTCTAAAGAAAATCAGAGAGTTTCTAGAAGAAGATGTAAGGAGAAAGAAGGAATTTTTGACAGAAAAATTTCATAAAGACGTAAGGACTTAATAAGAATTTCTACCACTTACTGAACATTTACAATGTGCCAAGTTTTTCTTTTAGAAAATAACAGTCACTTTATAAGTACTTTTAATGTTTCCAAAGAAATAGCTCAACATACAATAGATCAGATAATCTCCATTTAAATTGGTCCCAACGTTCTTTTTTTGTTGTGTTTTATTTCTTCTTATCGCTCTGCTAAAGGCTTTTTTTTTTTTTAAATAACCATGTTAAACTTCATTCTATTTTCTTTTATATCTAGTGTCTGTCTCTAAATTTTTAGAGAAGGCATATGCAATATTTTAAAAGTAAAGGCTATTTCAAATTTAGACCTGCATTAAAATCCTTGCTCTGACACTTAAATAATTGCAACTGTTGAACAAGTTACTCTTTTGAAGCAGGCATGCTATTTTATAAATTGTGGTAATGTCTATAAGAATTAATCAAGACTTTATTTTAAAATATTAACTCATATTTGCTTGTCAATAAATGCTAGTTACTTAATTTACCCTGCTTCCTGGGAGGAGATAGTGCTTACATAGATTTCTTCTGTCACAATTATAGTAAACATCCTTGAGAATTCTGCATAACCAAACTCCCATACTGAATTGCAGGGAATACAAAAGTACAGAAAGCATCATATAGGGCCAGGCATGGTGGCTCACGCCTGTAATCCCAGCACTTTGGGAGGCCAAGGTGGGCGGATCACGAGGTCAGGAGTTTGAAACCAGCCTGGCCAATCTGGTGAAACCCCATCTCTACTAAAAAATACAAAAATTAGCCAGACGTGGTGGTGCATGCCTGTAGTCCCAGCTACTTGGGAGACTGAGGCAAAAGAATTGCTGGAGCCCAGGAGGCGGAGGTTGCAGTGAGCCGAGATCATGCTACTGTACTCCAGCCTGGGTGACAGAGCAAGATTCTGTCTCAAAAAAAAAAAAAAAAAAAAGAAAGGTTCATATAGATCCACAAGTAGATGTGGTAGGTTTATATTATAATCATTTTATTGTATAGTATTATTTATAAAATAATATTATACATATATCAAATAACTATATTATAGCCCACTTACAAATTAAAAAATGTAAAGACAGAAATTCAGAGTAATATATATATCAACTTTTTTTTAAATTATACTTTAAGTTCTAGGGTATATGTGCACAATGTGCAGATTTGTTACATATGTATACATGTGCCATGTTGGTGTGCTGCACCCATTAACTCATCATTTACATTAGGTATATCTCCTAATGCTATCCCTCCCCACTACCCACTTCCCACAATAGGACCCAGTATGTGATGCTCCCCTTCCTGTGTCCAAGTGATCTCATTGTTCAATTCCCACCTATGAGTGAGAACATGCGGTATTTGGTTTTCTGTTCTTGCGATAGTTTGCTGAGAATGATGGTTTCCAGCTGCATCCATGTCCCTACAAAGAACACGAACTCATCCTTTTTTATGGCTGCATAGTATTCCATGGTGTATATGTGCCACATTTTCTTAATCCAGTCTGTCACTGATGGACATTTGGGTTGATTCCAAGTCTTTGCTATTGTGAATACTGCCTCAATAAACATACATGTGCCTGTGTCTTTATAGCAGCATGACTTATAATCCTTTGGGTATATACCCAGTAATGGGATGGCTGGGACAAATCGTATTTCTAGTTCTAGATCCTTGAGGAATCGCCACACTGTTTTCCACAATGGTTGAACTAGTTTACAGTCCCACCAACAGTGTAAAAGTGTTCCTATTTCTCCACATCCTCTCCAGCACCTGTTGTTTCCTGATTTTTTAATGATCGCCATTCTAACTGGTGTGAGATGGTATCTCATTGTGGTTTTGATTTGCATTTCTCTGATGGTGAGTGATGATGAGCATTTTTTCATGTGTCTGTTGGCTGTATGAATGTCTTCTTTTGAGAAGTGTCTGTTCGTATGCTTTGCCCACTTTTTGATGGGGTTGTTTGTTTTTTTCTTGTAAATTTGTTTAAGTTCTTTGTAGGTTCTGGATATTAGCCCTTTGTCAGATGAGTAGATTGCAAAATTTTTCTCCCATTCTGTAGATTGCCTGTTTACTCTTTTGTAAGTTTCTTTTGCTGTGGAGAAGCTCTTTAGTTTAATTAGATCTCATTTGTCAATTTTGGCTTTTGTTGCCATTGCTTTTGGTGTTTTAGACATGAAGTTCTTGCCCATGCCTATGTCTTGAATGATATTACCTAGGTTTTCTTCTAGGGTTTTTATGGTTTTAGGTCTAACATTTAAGTCTCTAATCCATCTTGAATTAATTTTCATATAAGGAGTAAGGAAAGGATCCAGTTTCAGCTTTCTACTTATGGCTAGCCAATTTTCCCAGCACCATTTATTAAATAGGGAATCCTTTCCCCATTTCTTGTTTTTGTCAGGTTTGTCAAAGATCAGATGGCTATAGATGTGTGGTATTATTTCCAAGGACTCTGTTCTGTTCCATTGGTGTACATCTCTGTTTTGGTACCAGTACCATGCTGTTTTGGTTACTGTAGCCTTGTAGTATAGTTTGAAGTCAGGTCACATGATGCCTCCAGCTTTGTTCTTTTGGCTTAGGATTGTCTTGGCAATGCAGGCTCTTTTTTGGTTCCATATGAACTTTAAAGCAGTTTTTTCCAATTCTTTGAAGAAAGTCATTGGTAGCTTAATGGGGATGGCATTGAATCTATAAATTACCTTGGGCAGTATGGCCATTTTCACGATATTGATTCTTCCTAGCCATGAGCATGTTATGTTCTTCCATTTGTTTGTGTCCTCTTTGATTTCACTGAGCAGTGGTTTGTAGTTCTCCTTGAAGAGGTCCTTTACATCCCTTGTAAGTTGGATTCCTAGGTATTTTATTCTCTTTGAAGCTATTGTGTGAATGGAAGTTCATTCATGATTTGGCTCTCTGTTTGTCTGTTACTGGTGTATAAGAATGCTTGTGATTTTTGCACATTCATTTTGTATCCTGAGACTTTGCTGAAGCTACTTATCAGCTTAAGGAGATTTTGGGCTGAGACAATGGGGTTTTCTAAATAGACAATCATGTCATCTGCAAATGGGACAATTTGACTTCTTCTTTTCCTAACTGAATACTCTTTATTTCTTTCTCTTGCCTGATTGCCCTAGCCAGAACTTCCTGCTTGTAGGTAGTAGATATAAGATTCGAACCTAGACCTTTCAGACTGTAAATTGTTGAGGGGAATAGAACAGAATATGGTTTTGTTTGTTTTACTGCTTTTTGTTTGTTTTGTTTTTTGAGACAGGGTCTTTCTCTCACCCAGGCTGGAGCGTAGTGACACAATCATAGCTCACAGCACCTTTGACAACTTTGAACTCTAGTTTGAACTCCTAAACTCAAGGAATCCTCCTGCCTCAGCCTCCCAAGTGGCTAGGACTATAGCATACACCACCATTCCTGGTGAATTTAAAAAAATTTCTTTCTTTTTTTTTTTTTTTTTTTTTTTTTTTGGTACAGATTGAGTGTCACTATGTTGCCCAGGCTGGTCTCAAACTCATAGCCTCAAGCAATCCTTCCACCAATGCCTCCTGAAGTGCTGAGATTACAGCTGTGAGCCACTGCACCCAGCCTAAAAAGACTGTTTAAAGAAACTAAAAATGCATTGTATAAGGGGAAAGAAAAAAGTTCAGTATGACTATAATTGAATGAATAAGTGAATGGTAAGAATTGAAGTTGGAAAGATAAGCTAGAACTTGACTATAAGGGTTCATGTATGACATACTAAAAGCATTAGTTTTATTCTGATCATGAGAGTGAATCAAGAGTTTTTAAGCATGATAATGACAATCATCATATGTGTGTTTAGACAAAACTCTGGGAAAGATAAAGAGTATGAACTAGAATGAGTTGTATGTGTAAGTCTGCAGCAGGCTGGGTGTCAGGAAGACCAATTAGTATAACCGTGAAACCGAGCAATCTGGTTCAACTTTTATATAACAAAGGATTGAGTCATTTTTCGGTTGCCATAGACCCTAGGTTGCAAGTTAGGAAATTTGAGCATGCCCAGATGAAAGAAGTACACAACCGTGCGTGGAACCCAATGGCTTAGTCAGGGAACAGGGACCAAATTAAGAAGCAGACAACACATGGCATAATGCATGATCCAATCAGATTGAACCCTGGCATCACCCTATGGCATAATCCAGTTAGATCATGCCTCCCAGCATTACCTCATTCATACCTCATTACTCTGTCTATGAAACCTGCCCTAGTCCCCAGCTCAGGGAGACAGATTTGAGCATTTCCTTCTGTTTCCTTGCCAGTTGACTTGCAAAAAAAGCTGTTTTTCTCAAAAGCTAGTGACATGGTATTGGCTTCTACGTTCTTTGGGCAGAGAGCCCTTTGTGAATGGGAGTAGTAACATTAGGAGGCTCCAACACTAATCCTGGTGGGAGACATAAGAAATGAATCAATGCCAAAGTTTCATCTCCGCAGGAGTGATGTGTTGGAACCCCGTGAATGGACAGGATGTCTAGGGGACAGTACACAGGGAGGAGAGAAGAGAGCCAATGGATTAACTCCAAGGACAAATACAATTTTAAAAGACTTGGAAAATAACACAAAGAATCTGTACTTGGACACATGGGGGGATACCATTATAATCTATGGTTATAGAAGGCAAGATTATAAAAAGTTTCAAGAGCTAAATTCCACTTACAAAAGCATCCGAGAGAACTTGAAGAGCATTTGATTTCTTCAAGAATATCTTTAGACCAATAGCTAGCTGTTCTTAGCCTTGGATCACTTGACTCTGTTGTCACTTCCTCCCACCAAAGACCTGGTCCCTCTGGATGTTGTTTTCCAGAATCATAGTCTCAGAGCTGGAAGGGACCCTGGAGACATCAGAGTACAAGCCTAAGAGTCTCTGCTAAGTTCTTTCTCCCTCTAACACAGCTATGCCTTGGCTGATCTCTGTTATCACTGACTTCTGTCTTCAGTCTCCTTTACCCCTAGGGATGCTGACTAACCAGTCTATTAATGAGCAGTCACAGGCTGTGACCTCATTAAAAAGTAGCTAATGAGGCACTTTGTTGTTCAGGAAGCACAGTCTACTGAGGTTCCCAGTGGCCTATCTTGGGCGTGGAGGGAAAGCTTAGGTGAATAGAAGGAATCAGATCTGGGGGAGAGGGCTAATGATTGAGGCTGCAGAGCCATAGCTTCAAATAAACTCATCTTGGCAAGCATCTACCTTTGAAGCTCAAGTCCCTGCAGGCCTGCAGGTAGACAGGAGTAGATGTGGTTCAGAGCAGCGGCGATTTCCCTCTGAGCTGTCAGCTCTGCTTAATGCCTGCTCTCCTGACCCATTTTGATGGAGAGTTTTAACATTTGAAATCAAGAGGTGGTTTTGTGTTGCTCTGAGTTTGTGAGTTATGAACAATTGTATAAGCCTTTCGATTGGTCTCTGTCTCACAGGCTGTGTCTTCCTACAATTCATTCTATATATAGAAGGGCATTGTATGCTGAGGAGTGTGTGTGTGTGTGTGTGTGTGTATATTTGAGATAGGGTGTTGCTCTGTCTCCCAGGCTGGAGTACATCATCTTGCACTCCAGATGCATCAGTGGCATCATCTTGGCTCGCTGCAGCCTGGACCGCCAGGGCTCAAGTGATCCTCCCACCTCAGCCTCCTGAGTAACTAGGACCATAGGCACATGACATCACACCCGGTTAATTTTTGTACTGTTTTGTAGAGACAGGATTTCATCATGTTGCCCAAGCTAGACTCTAATTCTTGAGTTCAAGGGATCCTCCTGCCTCCTGCTCAATCCCAAAGTGCTAGGACTGCAGGCATGAGCCACTGCACCCAATCCCTTCAATAATTTTTTTCCTTTCTACCCTTCCACCCTTATCTCCCACGTTATCAATTTCATCATTATTATTACTCTTATCACCATAACCATCATGGGTATCATCATAATTAATATTTGCATAGTGTTCAAATGTTCCTCAGTATATTTAAACCTCACAATAATGCCATGAAATAGGTGCTGTGGCTAATCCTCATTTATTAGAATAACACTGAGGCAGATACGTCATGTAGCTTGACCTATGTCTTACAGCTACTCAGAGAAACAGGATTACATCCCAGGCATTTGGTTTCAGAGTGTATGCTCTTACATATGATGTTGTACCTCATGAAGATTTAGGCTTCTGTACTTTTTGCACTCACTAGTGGCTTGTCATGGAATGCTGATCTCACAGGCAGCCTCAAATCATGGCTGTCATTCCTTCTTACATTTCTTAATTTGCTACTTCTGATCATTTGACAGTAGGACCTGGGATGCTAATGTTGACATGTCCATCTCCCCACTGAACTGAGACTTCTTGCACATCAAGTATTTAGTTGGGTTCAGTAACTTATAGTGGTATTACTGAATATTTTAATATATATTATACTTGTTTAAATATACTATATCCTCTTTGGGAAACTGGAAACTGCTCTTGCCCTTTCTGTTGCTGTCATGTCCCTGCTCATCCTCTATTTTTTCCTATCTCAATAAACTTCTACCAAACTGGTTGCTTATGCCAGAAATATGGGTGTAGTCTTTGACACCAGTCTAACACTAAACTACCAGAAGCTCTCACCTAGACTACTACCATAATGACCTACACTAATCTCTTTATACTCTTGCCACCTGTAATAAATTATCTACCCAGAAGACATATTTATCTTTAAAAATACCACTCTTTGCTCAAAATGTTTCATAACAGTCCATTCCATTAGACTAAAATCTAAAATCTATATGATAGTCCAAAAAATTCTCATTTATCTGACCTCTTTTACCTGTACAACTAATTTTACCTGTTTCATTCATATTTACAAAATTTCAAATACATATTTTGTCTGTTTTGGAATCAGGGTAATATAAGCCTCACAGAGTGAATTTGGGAGTGTTCTCTCTTTGATTTTTTGAAACAGTTTATGAAAAACTGGTGTTAATTCATCTTAAAAACATGATAGAATTCACCAGTGAAGCCATCTAACCCTGGGCTTTTGTTTGTGGGAGGATTTTTTATTATTAATTCTACCACTTTAGTTGTTATAGGTCTGTTGAAATTTTATCTCTTTTTAGTCAGTTTGGTTTTGTGTCTTTTAGGAATTTTTGCATTTTATCTAGGTTCCCTAGTTTGTTGACATGCAGTTGTTTACAGTGTCCCTTATCATCCTTTTTGTTTTGGTAAAGTTGGTTGTAATGTCCCCCGCCCCTTTCATTTCTGATTTTAGTAATTTGAATCTTTTTTTCTTTTTGGCTTGATCAGTCTAGCTAACAGGTGGTCAATTTTGTGAGTGTTTTCCAAGAATCAACTTTTCTCTATTATTTTTTATTCTATATTTAATTAATTTTTGCTGTGATTTTAAAAATCATTATATAAACATTTATTATTTTACTCCTTCTGCTCACTCTGTGATCAGTTTGCTGTTTTATTTCTAATTTCTTCAGATGGAATGTTAGGATATTTATTTGAAATATTTCCTTTTAATTTTTAAAATGTTGTTGTAAATTGACCTTTCATAGTTGTGTATATTTCTGGGGTACAAAATGATGTTATAATTTATTACAATATAGAATAATTAAATTGAACTAATTAGCATATCTATCACCTCAAATGCTTATCATTTTTTGTGATTAGAACATTTAAAATGTGCTCTCTTAGCAACTGTGAAATGTACAATACACCATTTTAACTGTATTCATCACACTGCAATAGATCTCAAAAATACCTCTTATTTCTCCTGAGACCTTGTATGCTTTGATCATCATCTCCTCATTCTCCCCTCCCCAGCCTCTGTATCCACCATTCTACTCACTGCCTCTAGGAATTTGATTGTTTTAGATTCCACATATAAGTGAGAACGTGTAGTATTTGCCTTTATGTACATGGATTATTTCATTTAACATAATGCTCTCTAATTCCATCTATATTGTCACAAATGACAGAATTTCTTTCTTTTTAAAGGCTGAGTAGTATTTCATTTTGTATAGACAATCATGCTTTGTCTAACAATGGGAAACATACTAAGAAATGCGTTGTTAGGCAATTTTGTTGTTGTGTGAACATCATAGAGTATACTTATAAGCCTAGATGGTATAGCCTACTACACACCCAGGCAATGGTATAACCTATTACTCCTAGGTTACAAACCTGTACCAGCATACTATTGTACTGAATAGTGTAGGCAATTGTAACACAATGGTAAGTATTTATTTATCTAACTGTATCTAAATACAGAAAAGGTGCAGAAAAAAATTCAACATTATAATCTCATAGGACCACTGCTATATATGTGCTCCACATTGACTGAAATATTGTTACACAGCACATGAGTGTATACAAAATTTTCTTTATCCATACATCTGTTGATAGACACTTCAGTTGATTTCATAACTTGGCTACTGTGAAAAGGGCTGCCATAAACATGGGAGTACGGTCACTTCTTAACAAACTGATTTCAAATCTATTGGCTAAATACCCAGAAGTAGATCATATGGTAAGTCTATTCTTAGTTTTTTGAGAAACCTCCATAAAATTTTTCATAATGGCTGTACTAATTTACATTCCCAGTGATAGTATACAATAATTCCCTTTTCTCCCACATTTTCACCAACACTTGTTATCTTTTTTTTTATAGTAATGATTTTTACGGGTGTGAGATGATATGTCCTTATGGTTTTAATGTATATCTCTCTCACTATTAGCAATGTTGTACATTTTTCATATGTATGCTGGCCGTTTGTATGTCTGCTTATGAGAACTGTCTATTCAGGCACTTCACCCGTTTTAAAATTTGAGTTCCTTCTTATTTTCGATATTAGCCCCAATCAGATGTGTAACTTGCAAACATTTTCTCCTAATCATATGATGTCTTTTCACACTGTCAATTGTTTTCTTTGCTGTGTAGGAGCTTTTTAGTTTAATGTTATACCACTTATCTAGTTTTACTTTGGTTGCCTGTGTTATTTTTGAGGTCAAATCTAAAATACCATTGTCCAGAACAATGTTGTGTAGCTCTCCCCCTATGTTTTCTTCTCCAATTTCTGGTGTTACATTTAAGTCTTTAATTCATTTTGAGTTGATTTTTATAGATAGTGTGAGATAAATATCCAATTTCACTCTTCAGCATGCAGATTATTTATCCCAACATCATTTACTGAGGAGATTATCCTTTTCCCATTGTGTATTCTTGCCACCTTTGTCAAGAATCAATTGACTCTACTTGCATGAGTTTATTTCTGGGCTCTCAATCTGTTCTATTAATCACTGTGTCTATTTTTATGCCAGTGTCATGCTGTTTTAAATACTTAGCTTTGTAGTATAGTTTGAAATCAGTGGAATGCCTGTAGCTTTTTATTTTGCTCATGATTGCTTTGACTATTTGAGATTTTATGTGATTCTATATAAATTTTAGGATTTTTTTTATTATTATTATACTTTAAGTTCTAGGGTACATGTGCATAACATGCAGGTTTGTTACATATGTATACTTGTGCCATGCTGGTGTGCTGCACCCATCAACTCGTCAGCACCCATCAACTGGTCATTTACATCAGGTATAACTCCCAATGCAATCCCTCCCCCCCTCCTCCATGATGGCCCTGGTGTGTGATGTTCCCCTTCCCGAGTTCAAGTGATCTCCTTGTTCAGTTCCCACCTATGAGTGAGAACATGCGGTGTTTGGTTTTCTGTTCTTGTGATAGTTTGCTGAGAATGATGGTTTCCAGCTGCATCCATGTCCCTACAAAGGACACAAACTCATCCTTTTTTATGGCTGCATAGTATTCCATGGTATATATGTGCCACATTTTCTTAATCCAGTCTGTCACTGATGGACATTTGGGTTGATTCCAAGTCTTTGCTATTGTGAATAGTGCTGCAATAAACATACGTGTGCATGTGTCTTTATAGCAGCATGATTTATAATCCTTTGGGTATATACCCAGTAATGGGATGGCTGGGTCATATGGTATTTCTAGTTCTAGATCCTTGAGGAATTGCCATACTGTTTTCCATAATGGTTGAACTAGTTTACAATCCCACCAACAGTGTAAAAGTGTTCCTATTTCTCCACATCCTCTCTAGCACCTGTTGTTTCCTGACATGTTAATGATTGCCATTCTAACTGGTGTGAGATGGTATCTCATTGTGGTTTTGATTTGCATTTCTCTGATGACCAGTGATGACGAGCATTTTTTCATGTGTCTGTTGGCTGTATGAATGTCTTCTTTTGAGAAATGTCTGTTCATATCCTTTGCCCACTTTTTGATGGGGTTGTTTGTTTTTTTCTTGTAAATTTGTGTGAGTTCTTTGTAGGTTCTGGATATTAGCCCTTTGTCAGATGAGTAGATTGCAAAAATTTTCTCCCGTTCTGTTTTATTTCTCTGAAAAGTGACATTGGAATTTTGACTAGGATTGCTGCTTTTGCTCATGGTGGAAGCAAAGGGGAGCCTGCATGTGCAGAACTAAGATGACATGAGAGGAAGCAAGAGAGAGAAGTGGGAGGCATCAGGCTCTTCTTAACAATCAGCTAATACAGTGAGAACTCACTCACCTCTGAGGCAGAACATTAATTAATCATGAGGAATCCACCACCATGAGCCAAACATCTTTTATTAGGCCTCACCTACAACATTGGGATTAAATTTCACCATAAGGTTTGGGGGACAAACTACCAAACCATAGTAACCTCCTTGGTAAAATTTGTTCCTAAGTAGTTTATATTTTCATGTAGCTATTGGTTCTTGATTTGTTTTTGGGATACTTCATTGTTAGTGTATAGAAATGCTATTAAATTTTTTCTCATGCTAATTTTGTATCCTGTTACTTTACTGTATTTATTAGTTCTAACGGTTTTTTTGGTGAGTAATTTAGGGTTTTCTATATATAAGATCATGTCATTAGCAAACAGTATCAATTTCACTTGCTCTTTTCTTATTTGGATGCCCTTTTTTTACTTGACTGATTGCTCTAGCAAGGGCTTCCAATGCTGTGTTGAATAGTAAGGGTAAGAGAGGACATCCTTATCTTGTTCCACATTTTAGAGGAAAGGCTTACAATTTTTCACCATTTAGCACAATGTTATTTGTGGGTTTGTTGTACATGTATTGTCACAGGATCCTTGGGATATTGCTTTGTCAGCCAGAAACCTCTATGACTGGCAGAGCCTTCTGTGTGAGTATTGCTCATGTCTGCTGGGCTCATTCTGCCCACTCACCTGGCTGGCTGTGCTCAGCTCATACTACCAGCCTGGATCCCACACCTGTCCAGGGCAAGCCAGGTGTGGAGTGGCGAGGGGTGTGTGGGCGAGTGAGCATGGGGTCCGGCCACTGCGCACAGCCAGGCACACTGGTGGTTGTGGCAGGGCAGGCAGCTCCAGGCACTAGCACAGGTGCTGGCTCCATGTGAGGCTGTGGCTGTACCAGATGTACTGCATACAGCTGCTTCTGCAGGCACCTGCATCTGGACAAGGGGAACACAGTGGAGCCCAGAAGCGTGGAGATGCCAGGAACTGCAGAGTCCCAAAGACAGTCACAGCCCTGGCTCTGGAGCCTTTAAATCCAGGCTCCCTGAAGGCCTGCAGCTCTTTTCTCCTCATTGCCTGCAATGTCGTGACCTTGGGTGGAGCATGTTTCAGCAGCATTGTTTGTGTTACAGCTCTTTTAGTCCTGCCATTTGGTGGGTTCCAAGTTCTTGTCCTGAGTCCAGGAAGAATGAAGTATGTGGACAATTGGAGGGTGAGCAAGGTGGAGAGGAGCTTTATTGAGCAACAGAATACCTCTCAGGAGACCCAGAGTGGGTAGCTCCTATCCACAGTCAGGTCATTCCAATGTGTGTGCAGCCCTCAGCAGAGGAGACCTGGAGTGGGTAGCTCCTATCTACAGGCAGGTCATACCAATGTCTATGCAGCCCTTAGCAGAGAGGAGACCCAGAGTGAGCAGGTCCTATCCACAGGCAGGTCATCCCAATGAGTCTGGGGATTTTATGGCCTCAGAGGGAGGAAGTGCATGCTGATTGGTCTGTGGCCATGGGTAGGCCCAGAAAAAGTACCACAAGTTCTCACTGTGGTCTGTGGACTCCACCTGAAACTGACAGCCCAGCCCCCATGCTGCTGTCACTGGCTTGAAGGTGGGACTTCACCAGGGATATGCCCCTTTCCACCCAGAAGTCTGTCTGCCTCCTGCTGCCATCAATAATGTCCACAACACCCAGGCTGTTTGTGCTGAAGGGGCCTGCAGGCCTGCGCCAAGCTGCCCTCAGGCCTGCCTTGGTCCCCCTCCCATGCTCATTGGTGCCCGAAGTTCAGAGGAGGCTGAGGTGACAGGAGGCTGGCATGTGAGCACTGCCCCAATTGCGTGAACAATTGGCCGGGTTGCAACAGCACCCAGACTCAGCCACAGCTTTGCTCTGCCTGTGAGCAGGGAGAGGCCAGGCAGCTGGAGCAGACACTTCCAAGCCTGCAGGGCAGGGGCTTCCTGGGCCCCCAAGAGTGAAGGAATGCCCAGGTCTGCAGCCGCAGTTAGGTGGCTGCAACTGTGACTGGGAGGGTAGGCAGCTCCAGGTGCTAGCACAGGTGCTGTTCTGGTCAACTTGGAAATGGGTGGGGCTCCTGCCTGTTTCTGGCTCCTGCTGGCTCCTTGGAGCCCGCAGCCTTCTGCAATGCCTCCGCTGCTGCATCTGGCATCTTTGCAGCAGCTGCTTCAGACAGGCCACTGCTACCATCAGTATGGCCTTTATTGCATTTAGCTATGTTCCTTCTATACCTAATTTGATGAGAATTTTTATAATGAAAGGGTGTTGAGTATTGTCAAAGGCTTTTTCTGCACCTGATGATCATATTTTGTTCTTCATTCTGTTAATGTAATGTATCACATTTATTGATCTATGTATGCTAAATTATTCTTACATCTCAAAGATAAATCTCACTTGATCATAGTGGATGATCCTATTAAGGCACTGTTTAATTGAGTTTGCTAGTATTTTGCTGAGGAAGTTTGCATGTATGTTTAAGGATAATGGCCTGGAATTTTCTCTTGTTGTAGTGTCCTTTTATAGCTTTGGTGTTAAAGTAATGCTGGCCTTATAAAAAGAGTTTGGGAAATCCTTCCTCCTATTTTTTTCTTTTTAAAGAGTTGGGGAAGGATTGGTGTTAAGTTCTTTTTTAAAACATTTGGCAGAATTCAGCAGTAATGCCATCAGGTCCTAAAATTTTTTTTGATGAAAGATTTTTTTATTACTGATTCAATTTCCACTTAAACTCATCTTGGCAAGCAGCCACCTTTGCAGCTCAAGTCCCGGCTGGCCTGCAGGTATATAGGAGTAGATGTGGTCCAGAGCAGCAGTGATTTATCTCTGAGATGTCGTCTCTGCTTAAGGCTTGCTCTGCTGACTCATTTTGATGGAGGGCTTTAAAATTTGAAATCAAGAGGTTGCTGGTTTTACCATGCTGCAGTGTTGTTGGTTTTCAAGGCTACTGTAGAACTGGAGAGGGAGGGGAATAGACCATTTTAAAATGGTGCAAAGCTCACTGTTTTTTTCAGTTTATTTTATTGAATAAATGCTCCTTGCATAGTTGTAAGCCTGTAGTTCATTTGCATAGTTCTAAAAATGTTGTTTTGACAATTTTTTGCACTATTTTTATTGCTTTTAGAGAGAAGATTTTTGAAGGTTTTTTTTGTTGTTGTTTTTTGTTTTTTGTTTTTTGTTTTGCTTATATCACTAAGAAATCACTTTTGCAGCAGTGTGTATCTTGAGTTATACACAGGCAAGGTCAGAGATGGAGGCTAAACTACGTGAGTAATATTGCAATTGTGAAGAGAAGTGAAGATATGAGAGGTGCATTACATCAGAAGACTAGGCTGTAGAACCTGAAGCTAGACTGCATGGATTAAGTTCCACCTCTGCTGTCTTCTAGATGAGTGCCTTGAGGCAAGTTGTTTATCCTCATTGTACCTTAGTTTCCTCCTTGAAAAATGGAGATAGTAATGTAATTTATCTATAGGATAATTTTGAGGAATAAATGAGTCAATTCATTTAAAGCAGTTGGAATACTGCACATAATTATGACTCAATATTATCTATTATTTTGCAAAGGAGATGTAATAAACAGGTGATTGTTTATCATTGGAGATGAGGAAAAGAAATTAATTTGCATAAATTTTAACTTAGGCAATAAATGGTTCAGGAGAGCAAACATATGAGTGAAGTTTTTCAAGATGTCAGATTCTTACATTTCTGCATGCATTCTTTTTATGTTTGCTTGTTTGAGATGGAGTCTCACTCTGTCTCCCAGGCTGGAGTACAGTGGTGCTATCTCGGCTCACTGCAAGCTCTGCCTCCTGGGTTCACACCATTCTCCTGCCTTAGCCTCCTGAGTAGCTGGGACTATAGGCACCTACCACCACGCCTGGCTAATTTTTTGTATTTTTTAGTAGAGATGGGGTTTCACTGTGTTAGCCAGGATGGTCAAGATCTCCTGACCTCGTGATTCACCCACCTTGGCCTCCCAAAGTGCTGGGATCACACGTGTGAGCCACTGCGCCCAGACTGCATTCTTGCATTACATCCTAAATACAAAAGTAGACTCATACAGGTATTTGTGAGTGAGCAAACCATTATTGAGTCAGCAAACCATTCTACATTAGGTAGAAAAGTATAATAAGTGAAGGAAGCAATTGACACCATAGAAAATTGAGCTAAGCATGCTTTCTCTTTTTAATTGCTTTTTTTGAAATGTTTGCATGCAATAAAATTTACTAATTTAAAATATGCAGTATCTAATGACCTTCCTACTCATAATATAAAACTTTAATGTTTCAGTTAAGCAGTAAAAATAAGTTCTGGAGATATATTGTGTATACCATGTATGGCTAATATTAATTGTGTTAGTCCATCCTTGTGCAGTGTTGCTATAGAGAAATACCTGAGGCTGGGTGGTTTATGAAGAAAGAAAAGAGGTTTATTTTGGCTCATAATTCTGTAGGCTGTACAGGAAGCATAGTGCCAGCATCTATTTCTGCCGAGGTCCTCAGCAAGCTTACAGTCATGGCAGACGGGAAAGGGATAGCTTATGTACCACATAGTGACAGTAGGAGCAAGAGGTGTGGCGGGAGGGAGGGGTTGCACTATTTTAAGGAACCAGATCTCACATGAATTCAGAGTGAGAACTTACTCATTACCACAAGGACACCATGCCATCTGTGAGCTTTGACCTAAACCCCTCCACTAGGCCCCACCTCCAACGATGAAGATCACATTTCACATTGGGATAAAATTTATGGGGGACAAGTTTCCAAACCATATCATTAACATATTGTATACTTAAACATTGCCGAAAGTAAATTTTAAATGTTCTCATCACAAGAAAATAATAAGCATGTAAAGTAATGGATATGTTAATTAGTCTGGTTTAATCATTTCATAATGTATACATACGTCAAGACATCATGTTGTATATCATAAATATATACAATTTTTATTTTAATTTTAAAAATAATTTTAAATCACCAGGGCTCGGTGGCTCACGCCTGTAATCCCAGCACTTTGGGAGGCCGAGGCAGGTGGATCACGAGGTCAGGAGTTTGAGACCAGCCTGACCAACATAGTGAAACCCCATCTCTACTAAAAATACAAAAAAATATTAGCCAGATATGGTGGCGCACGCCTGTAATCCCAGCTACTCTGGAGGCTGACGCAGGAGAATCACTTGAACCTGGGAGGCGGAGGTCGCAGTAAGCCGAGATCATGCCATTGCACTCCAGCCTGGGTGACAGAGCGAGATTCCATCTCAAATAATAATAATAATAATTTAAAATTGAAACTTTTTTTTTTTTTGAGACAGAGTCTTGCTCTGTCACCCAGGCTGGAGTGCAGTGGCTCGGTTCACTGCAACCTCCGCCTCCCAGATTCAGGAAATTCTCCCCACTCATCCTCCTGAGTAGCTGGGATTACAGGCACACACCACTGTACCAGGCTAATTTTTGAATTTTTTTTAGTAGAGATGGGGTTTCACCATGTTGGCCAGGCTGGTCCCGAACTCCTGAGCTTGTGATCCACACTCCTCAGCCTCCCGAGGTGCTGGGATTACAGGCGTGAGCCACCGTGCCTGACCAAAATCAAAACGTTTTTATCACCCCCAAAATTTCTCTCATCCCTTTTGCAATGAGTCCTCTAGTTGTGCCCCCTGGACAATGGCAAACAATAACTTGCTTTCTGTCACCATAATTTTACCTTTCCTTGAATTCCATGTAAATAGAATCACATATTAGGTAATCTATAGTGTCCGGCTTCTTTCATTTAGCATAATGTTTTTAGGTTTCACCCATGTTGTTTCATGCCTCAGAAGTTAGTTATTTTGGTCAAAAGTGTGGACTTACACAAATTCATCAGCAGTTGCCAGTGGTTTGGCTGGATGATAAGCGACTTGGAAAGAACAGGATTTGAATGTTGACGATAAAGAAGTCTGGGAAAGAGGTATGTAAGTGAACTTTTTGAATGGGCACAGACTATGAATTATTTGTGTTCCAACAAAAAGCATCCACTGTGAAGGAGACTTTGACCAATCAGATGGATAAAATAGTCCACTGTATGGAAGGCAGCCAGTCTCTTTCCTCAGCTACCTTCGCCTCAGTCATTGCTCAAAGTTGGCCATAGTGGTAGGATGAAGGCTTTGCATGGGCTCAGCATGAAATTACCTCTGTGAAGAGTAAACTGGATTATACTATGGTAAGTGACTAATCTACTAACAGGAGAAAAGTCTGATGCTTTAATTTTAGAAAAGCATAAGCATTAGGGGATTCAGTGCATAAAAAAATATGAGACATAGGGTCAGACTATTCTCCTAGAACTACATAAAAGTACCACATTATAGAAGGAGGGTGAGAAGGTGGAGAAGTAAAGATAACTTAAACACTGTGGTCCTGAGAAATATTCTGAAGCCTGATCTTTATTTTCCTACAGATTGAGTCTTTTTAGGAGTGAGGAGATAAAAGGACTTTTGGTTATACATGGGGATCACAGACCAATGAGATAGAGCCAGGAATATTTGCAAGTCTTGAGTCTTCCCATGTGTAGCATACATGGTAACCAAAAAAAATTGTGGTGTGTGTAGACAGATATATTTGAGACAGCTTCACAGAGTTCTCCAAAAATAATGTATTACGAGTAGACTGAGCCTCAATGCTTGAGAGAGGCTTAAAAATAGCACTTCCCACAACTCTAAAGTAGCAGTTAGGTCTAGCTGAGTGTTCCCTATGACTTGATAAACTGAAACTTTTTTCTTTTTTACACAGGGTCTCATTCTGTCACCCAGACTGGAGTACAGGGGTACTATCATGACTCACTGCAGCCTCAACGTCCCAGCTCAAACGATCCTCCTACCACAGCCTCCTGAGTAGCTGAGGCCACAACACATGTGTGTGCCACTACACATGGCTAATTTTAAAAATTTTTATATGAACAGGGTCTCCCTATGTTGTTCAGTCTGTCCTCAAACTCCTGGGCTCAAGTGATCCTCCTACTTTGCCTCCCAAAGTATTGGGATTATAGGTGTGAGCCACCACGCCTGGCCAAGACTAAGACTTTAACATAGAATGTGTGGAAAGTTTTGGCAATGATCTGCATAAAACAAAGTCTGACTGCTGTTTAGAAGTATACCTGTGCAACATATAGAATCATTTATAAACATCATTCCACCTTTTTGATTCTTTAACATTGTGCAAGTCCTCAAGAACTTAGATATAACATCTGGGGAAAAGGTGGGAATCCAAAAATGACTGATATGAAATTACACCATCTTCACAGAAAGGGGGCATTTATGAAAAAAAAACAGTTTTTTTTCAAGACAGCTAACTAGGGATGTCAGATGTGTGTTCTCTACAGAAAGAAGAGACAAAGTTACAGGTGACTGATCATGGCTGGAGTGGAATGCTGAGGAAGAATGCAAAACCAGTGAGAGAAGCCTCAGGGAGAAGCTCAGGTGCAGAAAAGGAAGGCAGCAAGACTCTGGCAGAGATTGACTCCTGAAGAACTTGCAATCCCACAGGAAGTGTAGGTGGGAGTGTTTCTTTGTTCTCCTTACCCTTGTGACAGGCTGCTGAGGACCAAATTGTTGAAGAGCCTCTCTGCTATTGTAAGCCCAGGCACTGCAGTCAGCAGGAATTTGGAAACTCCCTGGGGGCCCAACACTTGGTAGCCAGTTTGTACAGGTTCACACACACTCCCCTTGAACCCAAGTTGAAATGGTAGGCACCATGTTGGTTGTACACCCATTGTGGGCTACTATCCTGCCTAGAGAATCTCAGTCTTTGTTTCATCATACCACTAGATCCCCAACAAACATTTCCCAGATGCTGCTGTAACTGCAGCAAACACAAGGGACCAGTGGGATCCTTGGGAGTTGCAAGATCCCTGGATAGCCAGTTCACAGCATGGGCTACTCCTGGGAGAAGGCACAGTGCAGCCCACCAAAGCACCCTTTGGAACAAAGGAAACCAAATAAAAGCTCTCTCCTGCCTGAGAGCCCCCTACCTGTGTCCAGTGGGTGACTGTGCCCCTCCCAGAAGAGTGGTGGGTGCAGTGGTTGTCTCTGCAGGGGAAAAGGGTTGTTCTGCCCAAGCAGACAGGCAGCATCAGTGGCTGGAAATGGATGAGGAGAATCTTCTCCCACTCCTCCAGTCCTCTGTTGTGGACAGAACCAAGGTTTTTCCCACTGTGAATTGGCATGAGTGCGCTTAGAGTGAGCCTTTCCAGCATGATTCCGAGTGGTTACACCCCCACTGAAAGTGTACCTGCCTCCTGGAATTGCATAAAGGTGAAGCTCATCTCCCCCTCCCTACACAAAGCTGCTGTGTTCCTGCGATGGAATGCAGACCAGCCACAGAGTTACCTGTTTTAAACTGGAAAAAGAGGTTCAGTATCAGGGCTATCTCAGTGGTACCTGCAGATGGGCATTTTCCACAGACCCTAGTTACATTGAGACCTGGAGAAAAAGGTCAGTGTCTATCTGAACTGAAAGTAGCAAGCCTGGTGACAGGGGTGTGATAGACATGTAGATTGTGTTCCTGGCTGCCCAGGATAAGGAGTTGGTGAGGCCCCTCTGTGGCACCCCTCACGTTGAAGACATCAGCCCATCCCACCATAAGCTCCTTCCACCACCTCTGTCAAAGCAGGTGCTTCCATTTGTCATCAGAGAATGAGCCCTCTCTTACTCCTACTCGCCATCTACTGGACTAGAGACTGAACTGCACCACCAAATAAACCTGCTGACAGAAGGGCATAGTTCTAGGGTATGAGATAAGCTCCCTGAGACCTCCCCACAGAAGATAATGAGTCAGCTTATACACCCAATATATCACTAAAACAATCAACATTTGAGAAAGCCCACTGCACAAAAGCTATCTATAACTAAGGAGTTCATACATACCCTTGGCCCCCTGAAAGCACCGAGAAACAAAGCCAAAGTATCATACAGAATGTTATAGTCATACCCTCAAGGGAGAAAAGAATAAAAAAGTTAAAAGCACCATTCAAATGGAATACAATTCAAAAATCAGAGGTCACAACTTCTCTAGATGAGAAGGAATCAGTGTAAGAACTCTGGCAGCACAAAAAGACAGAGTTTTTTTTGACACCCCCAAAGGATTATACTAGCTCTCTAGCAATGCATCCTAAACAAAATGAAAATTTTGAAATGAATAAAAAAAGGATTCAAAACACGGATTTTAGGAAGCTTAATGAGATCTATGAGAAAGTTGGAAAGCAACACAAAGAAATCAGAAGAATAATTTACTAAAGAGATAAATATTTAAAAGAAAACCAAAGAGAACTTCTGGAAATGAAATGTTCATTGAAGGAATTATAAAATATAGTTGCATTATTTAACAACATACTAGACAAAGTAGAAGAAGGAATTTCAGAGCTTGAGGACTAGTCCTTTGAATTGACCCAGTTATATATAAAAAAGAAAACAAAGGAGAATTTTTTTATTGCAGCCAGGAAATATGAAATTGTATAAAGTAACCAAATCTATGAGTAATAGCCATTACTCAGGGATAAGCATAAAAAGTAAAAACCTTGGAAAATGTATTTGATAAAGTCATTCAGGAAAATATTTTTTCCTGAATAGATAGAAATTAGACATCCAGATACAACAGGTTCAAAGAACATCTGGAAGATTCTTTGCAAGATGAATCTTATCAAAGTATATTGTCATCAGACTGTCCAAAGTCAACATGAAGGACAAAATTCTAAAGATAGCTAGAGAGAAGTGTGTAATCACTTAGAAAGTAAATTCCATCAGACTAACAGAAGATTTCTCAGCAGAAACCTTACAAGCCTGAAGAGGTTGAGGACCTATTATTATCTTTCTTAAGGAAAAAAAAGTCTTTAAGAGTTTTTCAATAAAGCTTAAAGTAAACTTTATAAATGAAGGAGAAATAAAGTTATAGACCATCAAACCCTAAGGAAATTTATCACCATTACATTGGCCATATGAGAAATGCTCAAAGGAGTTCTCACATGGAAACAAAAGGACAATACTTGCCATCATAAAAACACTCATCAGTGTAAAGCTCACAGATCCTATAATGCAATTACACAATTGAGACTACAAAGAAACTAGGTAGCATCATTATGACAAGAACAAAACCTCACATATCAATATTAACCTTAAATGTAAATGGCCTAAATGCTCCACTTAAAATATATAGATGGGCAAACTGGATACAAAAACAAGTCCCAACTATCTGCTGCCTACAAGAGACCCAACTAAGATAAAAATACCTGTATGTTCAAAGTAAAGAGCTAGGGAAAATATACTATGAAAAAAGAAAACAAAACCAAGCAAGAGTAGCTATACTTACATCAGGTGAAACATACCTTGAAGAAACAACAGTTAAAAAAAAGACAAATGGCTGGGTGCAATGACTCACACCTGTAATTCCAGCACTTTGGGAGGCTGAGGCAGGTGGATCACAAGGTCAGGAGTTCAAGACCAGCCTGGCCAAGATGGTAAAACCCCGTCTCTACTAAAAATACAAAAATTAGCTGGGCATGGTGGCAAGCACCTGTAACCCCAGCTACTCAGAAGACTGAGACAGAGAATTGCTTGAGCCTGCGAGGCAGAGGTTGCAGTGAGCCAAGATCACACCACTGCACTCCCTCCTGCCTGGGTGACAGAGTGACGCTCCATTTCAAAAGCAAGCAAGCAAGCAAGCAAGAAAGAAAGAAAGAAAGAAAGAAAGGAAGGAAGGAAGGAGAAGTAAGAAAGACAAACAAGGTCATTATATAATGATAAATTGTTTGATCGCACAAGAAGATATCACTATTCTAAATATGTATGCACACAACACCAGAGCACCTAGATTCATAAAACAAATACTATGAAACCTATGAAAAGGGGTTGATAGCAATACAATAATAGTGTGGAAATTCAACAACCCACCAACAGCCCTAGACATATCACTGGGGTAGAAAATCAACAAAGAAACTGTGTACTTACTGGACTCTTAGACCAAATAAACTTAACACATTTACAGAACATTCAACCCCAGAACTGCAGTATATATATTTTTCTCATCTGTACATGGAACATTCTCCACAATAGACCATATGCTTGGCCATAATGAATAAATTCAAAATATTCAAAATTATATCAACTATTCTGTCATGCCACAGTGGAATAAAATTAAAAATCGATACCAAGAGGAACTCTCAAAATGACACAAATGTATGAAAACTAAACAACTTGCTCTTGAACGGCCTTTGAGTAAACAACAAAACAAAGGGAGAAATAAAGATTTTTTGAAATGAATTAAGTCATGACATACTAAAACCTCTGGGATATAGCAAAAGTGGTGTTAAGAGGAAAGTTTATAGCATGAAATGCCTGCATCAAAAAGACAGAAAGATCTCAAATTAACAACCTAATTTCACTCCTCAAAAACCTATTAAAGCAAGAACAAACCAAACCCAAAGTGAGTAGAAGAAAACAAATAACAAAGATCCAGAGCAAAACTAAATGAGGTTGCAACTAAAAAAAAAAAAAAAAGAAGAAGAAGAAGAATCAATGGAATGGGAAGTTGAATTTCTGAAAAGATAAACAAAATGATAAACCATTATCTAGAGTAATCAATAAAGAGAGAAGATTCAAATATTTAAATAAGCACAATCAGAAATAATAAAGTGACATTACAACTGATACCACGGAAAAACAAAAGATTATCATAGATGACTATGAGCATCTTTATAGACACAACCTAGAAAACTTAGAGGAAATGGATAAATTCCTGAAAGCATAATATCTCCCAAGATTTAACCAGGAAGAAATAGAAATCCAGAAAGTCCAATGATGAGTAATGAAATTGAATCAGTAATTTAAAATCTCTCAAGAAAAGCCCAGGACCAGATAGATTCACAACTGAATTTTATCAGACTTCTAAAGAAGAGCTAGTACCAATGTTATTGAAACTATTCAAAAAAAAAATGAGGAATTCCTCCCTAACTCATTCTACAAAACCAGTGTCACCCTGATACCAAAATCATGCAAGGATGTAATAAAAAAAGAAAACTGCAGGCCAATATCCATGATTAACATATGTGCTAAAATCCACAACAAAATACCAGCAAACTGAATTCAACAGTATGTCAAAAAGATAATGCATCATAATCAAGTGGGTTTTATTCCTGGATTGCAAGGATGGTTCAACATACACAAATCAATAAATGTGATTCACCACATAGACAGAATGAAAAACAAAAAGCATGTGAACATCTTAATAGATGCAGAAAAAGCATTCAATAAAATCCACAGATAAAAACTTTTGAGAAACTAGGCATAGAAGAAAGATATCTTAAAATAATAAATGCCATAAATAATGAACACTCGGCCAACATCATACTAAATGAGGAAAAGTTGAAAACATTCGTTCTAAGAACTGGAACAAGACAAGGATGCCCACTCTCACCACTCTTATTCAAAATAATACTGAAAGTCCTAGCCAGAAAAGTTAGGCAAAAGAAAGAAAGAAAAGGCCTCTAAATTGGAAAAGAAAAAATCAAATTATCTGTTTGCTGATGATATGATCTTATACCTAGAAAATCCTAAAGACTCCTCCAAAAGACTAGACTTGATAAATGACTTCAGTACTGTTTCTACACACACTAAATCAACATACAAAAATTAGCAGCATTTTTATATACTAACAATGTTCAAGATGAGAACCAAATCAAAAACTCAGTCTCATTTATGATAGACACACACGCGTGCACACACACACACACACACAAAATATCTAGAAATACTGTCCGTACTATCCAAAACAATACACAGATTCAACTTAATTTCTATCAAATTACTAACATTATGTTTCACAGAATTTTAAAAATCCTAAAATTCATATGGAATAAAAAAGAAAAAATGTACGAGTAGCTAAAGCAAACCGAAGCAAAAAGAACAAAGCTGAAGACATCATCACATCGCTTTCCCTCACACTATATTTCAAGACTATAGTAATTAAAACAGCATAGTACTGGTAAAAAAGCAGACACATAGGTCACTGGAACAGAATAGAGAACCCAGAAATAAAACCGCATAACTTACAACCAACTAGTCTTTAATAAACTTGACAAAAATAGACACTGGAGAAAGGACACTATATTCAATGAACAGTGCTGGGAAAATTGGATAGTCATATGCAGAACAATAAAGCTGGACCCGTATCTCTTACCATATACAAAAATCAAATCAAGATAAAGATTTGAATTCAAAACCTCAAACTATAAAAATCCTAAAAGCAAACCTAGGAAATACCCTTCCTGGCATCAGCCTTCACAAAGATTTTTTGGCCAAGTTCCCAAAATCAATTGCAACAAAAACAAAAATGGACAAATTGGACCTAATTAAACTAAGGAGCTTTATGCACAGCAAAAGCAACTATACATACAGTAAACAGACACCCTACAGGATAGGAGAAAATATTTGCAAACAATGCATCTGTCAATGTCTAATATCCAGAATATATAAGGAACTTAAATCAACAAGCAAAAGACAAGTAACCTCATTAAAAAATGGGCAAAGCACATGAACAAACACTTGTCAAAATAAGACATACAAGAGGCCAACAAACATAATGGAAAAGTGCTCATCACTAATCATCAGAGAAATGCAAATCAAAACAACAACAAGATACCACTTCACACCAGTCAGCATGGCCATTATGAAAAAAAAAAAAAACAAAAGAAACAAGGGATGATGATAAGGCTACAGAGAAAAGGGAATGCTTACACACTGTTGGTGAGAATGTATATTAGTTTAACCACTGTGCAAAACAGTATGGAGATTTCTTAAAGAACTATCACAGAGCTACTATTGAACCCAGCAATTCTATTACTGAGTATATACCAAAAGGAAAATAGATCATTATACCAAAAAGACATGTGCACATGTATGTTCATTGTCATAGAAAAAACATGAAATCAACGTAAGTGTCCATCAGTTTGGTGAATTGGATAAAGCAAATGTGGTACATATACACCATGAAATACTATGCAGCCAGAAAAAAGAAACAATGCTCTTTGCAGTAACATGGATGGAACTGGAGGCAATAATCTTAAGCAAATTAAGGCAGAAACAGAAAACCAAATACCTCCCTTAAAATTGGGAGCTAAACCTTGAGCTCACATGAACATAAACATGGGGACAATAAACACTGTGGGTTACTAGAAGGAGGAGGGAGGAAGGTGAATGTGGGTTGGAAAACTACTTATGGGTACTATGCTTAATACCTGGTGTAATATATCCATGTAACAAACCTGCACATGTAACCCCTGTATCTAAAATAAAAGTTGAAAAAGAAAAAAAGACAGTATTTTTTTATTAAAAAGAATAATCTAAAAAGTTAGATTCAATGTGATTTGTTTTTATTCAATGAAACAAAGTTTAATATTTGAAAAGGTTTTATTAAGGAGGGATGTATGAAATTACAATCAGATTTTACAGAATTTATAGAGACAAAGATAATCAGCTTAAAACAACTGACTGTGATAAATAGACTTATTATTTAAAAATAGCACTTTTCCTCCAGAGACTGAAAATATACCTAATATAAAATTGATTTCCAAAAATTAATTACATTTATAGCCACTAGTAAAGTTACAAAACATTTTAAAGTAGAAATTGAAAGGAATATAAAGCAAATAAATCACACATGAATCAACAAACATACAACTAAGCAAACTTCTGATGACTTAACTGGAAATCATTTCATTTAGATTGTGCTTGGATCATAGAGAAACTTCAAAGTTAGAATTTTCATATGACTTAGACAATATTGATAGTGACTCTTGAGGACAACTCCTTCACAGTGCTTTCTCTTCCTTGAGGACACTTCATGGAAAATATATTTACAAGTTCCCATTAATGCAGGAAAAAGAAGTCACCGTAAACAAGTTTCTCCTCCAAAGGTGCTGAACAGCATCATAACAGAAGAGCTTTCTTCAGCACATGAAAGATTAAAGAAGAAAAAGGAGGTTAGAGGGAATACTCACTTTCTTTTCTCTGTTTTTAAAAATAAATACAGAAGTACTTTTTTACTGAGTTGGTAAATACTTTCTTAAAGAAAATAATTATTCTAACGTAAATAAAGGTAACATTTTTCTTTGCTGTTATGGTAATTAAAAGCACATTCTCATGTAGTAAGTTAAAATACTTTGAAATATACCCAACTATTGCCCAGTCTATAAAATGACCAACATAAAAAATAGTCATGGTAAAGGATATGAACAGACATTTCTCAAAAGAAGACATTCATACAGCCAACAGACACATGAAAAAATGCTCATCATCACTGGTCATCAGAGAAATGCAAATCAAAACCCCAATGAGATACCATCTCACACCAGTTAGAATGGCAATCATTAAAAAGTCACGAAACAACAGGTGCTGGAGAGGATGTGGAGAAATAGGAACACTTTTACACTGTTGGTGGGATTGTAAACTAGTTCTACCATTGTGGAAAACAGTGTGGCAATGCCTCAAGGATCTAGAACTAGAAGTACCATATTACCCAGCCATCGCATTACTAGGTATATACCCAAAGGATTATAAATCATGCTGCTATAAAGACACATGCACACGTATGTTTATTGCAGCACTATTCACAATAGCAAAGACTTGGAATCAACCCAAATGTCCATCAGTGACAGACTGGATTAAGAAAATGTGGCACATATACACCATGGAATACTATGCAGCCATAAAAAAGGATGAGTTTGTGTCCTTTGTAGGGACATGGATGCAGCTGGAAACCATCATTCTCAGCAAACTATCGCAAGAACAAAACCAAACACCGCATGTTCTCACTCATAGGTGGGAACTGAACAATGAGATCACTTGGACTCGGGAAGGGGAACATCACACACTGGGGCCTATCACAGGGAGAGGGGATGGGGGAGGGATTGCATTGGGAGTTATAACTGATGTAAATGACAAGTTGATGGGTGCAGCACACCAACATGGCACAAGTATACATATGTAACAAACCTGCATGTTATGCACATGTACCCTAGAACTTAAAGTATAATAATAATAATAATTAAAAATAAAAAATAAACATAAATACAGAAACAGGGAAAGGAAATAAGCAAAACATGCTTAACTTTCACAAACGGGGCACTGGTCAAATAAATTGTAGTTCATATGTTACATGGAAAACTATGCAGAAATTGAAATAAAGTCATCTAAATAGAGTTAATGAAAGAAAAATTATTTCTAACTTAATAAAAATATTATGTTATATAACAATATCAAAAGTATCAGCCATATTTGCTTGTTTAAACAAGACTAGAAGGAATATGACTAAAATGCTGACTAGCTATGCTGGACTGCTTATGCCTGTAAATTGCATTCTGTGGCTAAGCATTGCCATCAATATATTTATTTAAATGTTTTTTTCTTAGCCCATATTATATATAACTTTATTCATCTGGACAGGGAGATGGATACAGGATATGTCAGTATGATTTTCAGAAATTTAGCTCCCTACTGTCACCCAACAACCAGAACTCTGAAGACAGTGAAGATTTTTTCTCCAGATATGGGATCCAACTGTTGCTCAAGATGTGGAATCTAACTTTATTGTTGTCTGTTACTTAATAAAATTTACAAAAGGATATTACCAAGGATATCATGCATTATTTGCTAGCCCATACTTATTAAAAGTTTTAATATAATGTGCATATCTATTTGTGCCTAAACAGTATAAATATCTTGTAATAATTTTTTAAATGACTGGATATAAAGTTCATCAAAAGTCTACTGTCAAAGTGTCCCCGTAGAAGAAGTTTCTGAAATGGGGTTGTGATCAGGAATGGGAGAGGCCTCCTCTAGGTATTATTATTACAAGTGTTATATAAACTCTCTTATAGGTTAACTCCAGTTAATAGGAAGTCAAAGCATAATGTTCAATTTCTTCATTGTGCTTTTCTTTTATTTTCCAAGCTTTTTAGTATAAAATGCTTTAAAACACCTTTAATTCTGATTTCAGCTATTGGAATAGGATTTAGCACAGTGTTCCTCACATATTCATTTTTCAATAAACCATGAAATGAGTTTGAGTCCTGTGTACTATAGTGAGATTGACACCTCTCCAGACGTGGACTGAATTTTTAGTAAACATATGACCCTCAGAACTCATATTGAAATTGAGGTCACAAAACCTCCTAAACTTTTTCACGTGAAGTATTGATTATCAGATTATCAGATTAAGTGTTCCCTATCCTCCATTTACGTAATTGATTTTCCCATAAACCTAGATATAGAACTTTATTTTATCCTTTTTCCATTTGATCCTGTTTGTTTTCAACCATCTTTGTAATCTGCCAGTCTTTCAAAGTATTGTTTATATAATACAAGTCTTTTATAATTCCCCTTTGCTAGCACAGTATCTGGAGAAGCTTCTAATCTCTTGCATCAGTACAAGAGGTAGGAGTACTGGATCCACCCGGGTTATTCAGATAGGAATGCCATTCAGAGTGGCCGGAGGCAACTAACATCTACAGGCAATGGGGATTAATATAAATGACTTCTGTGCTCCAGATATCTAGAGGTTTCCAATGTTGAGTGAACTCCAAATTTCTCAATCTGCATTTTAAGTTTCTTCACAGCACATTCTTAATTTTCCTTTTCATCCTTATTTTAATTTCTTGTCCACTACAAACCTTGTACAGATGAATTCCAGATTGTAATTAACAATTTTTATTTGAGGCTAATAAGCCAGTGTATTTCACTATTTGCTAAAACATCACATTGACCAGGATCAGGAAACAAAAATCCTTCTTGATAAACAGAATTTTTAAAATAGCAATTGTTCTGCAGCTCTGTAAACCCTATTTCCCTTCATTAAAAAATGCTTACAGTTATGAACAAGACTGAGAAATATCAGATCAAAGCCAACTAAAGAGACAACATACCTACATGGAGTACAGTAGATTGGATTTGATCCTAGAACACTAAGTAATACTAATGGAAAAGATAATAAAATCTGAATAAAATGGCAAAATCTGAATAGTTAACAGTGATGTATCAAATTTGATTTCTTATTTTGACAAGTGTGTATGCTAATGAAGGATGAATACATTAGAATAAACAAATTGAGAGATACATGTGTGAAAAACTCTCTTTAGCATCTTTGCGATTTTTCTGTAAGCCTAATATTGTTCCAAAATTTTAAAGTTTATTTTAAAAAGAAACACATTATTAGTTTTTCCTTACCAAATATTTTAAGAGAAATTTGATTTATCATATTGGCTTTCATAAACTAAAGATATATTTTCCCTTCCTTGACAGCCACAATAACATGTACAGCCAACAGTTGGCTTTTTAAATATTTGCCTGAATTTTTTATTATCATGATACTCATGAATTGATGTTGTTTTTATTTAGCTAATTGATAAGACAGAGATGAAGTGAAGTATAATTAACAAAATTGATTAAGTTAGTGCTTTATATACTTAGCAACTCTAAAAAATTAATAGTGCTTTATATACTTAGCAACTCTAAAAAATTATGCCATCTCTTTTGAATATCACTATTTGGTGCCAGCAAGAATGAGTGGACATCTCCATGTGCCTGCTAGAGAAGAGGGTCTATAGGGCAGGTGTCTTCATTTTCTCTTAGAAGCATTCCTCAGATCAGGATTGCCTTGTTCGATTTTCATGTTTCATAGTCACACTTCATGAAAATCAACGGCCCCAGCCTTCCCAGAATTAGTGAAAATATACAATATGCCTTTCAAGAAAGAGTTTGGTTGGTTGGAGTGGGGAAAGAGCTAGGTCCATTCTCCACCAAATATCAGTCACACATAGGCCTTCAGATCCTCAAGGACTGGTGAACATTTTCTAAGACTTCTCATTTTTTCAGTCCCTTGCTTCAGCTCCCTGTAGCTAACTTTGGCTACTCACCAAGACACAAGTGCATCTCCTGGGCCTTCGTTCTGGAAAACTCCTAGCAGTTGACTCTAGATTTTATGGTTACTTGTGGCACAATTAGCAGCAGAGACAGAAATAACTGGGCTGTGGATGACTTGGTGGACAGAAGGATCTGTCAGTTCACCCTCTTCTTAGCATGCGGGCACACTTCACAGATGTTAAAGTCTGAGTGCTTCCTGGAGTCCAAAGCAGTGGTGGGGCCTCTTGTCACTGAGGAGGAATTATTATCCTATAGCTTCACTGTTTGCTGTCATTACTCTATGTTCCTTCCTGTTCTAGGCTGAAAACCTAGAGGGCTCTACACTGCAAGCACTCTCTTCTAATTTGTACTACTTAAATCCTGGCTGTAGTTCATATTCCAGCAGAGGTAATATTTTATATTTCTGTAATGAGGACAAAGCAGCTTTAGAAATGTTTTCAAAGGATTTTTTCTGTTTATTATTATGTGTAACTTGCCCATAGCTTTCTTTTTTTTCCAACTTTATTGAGATATGGATGACAAATATAACTAGAATGTATTTAAGGTATACAATGTGATGATTTGATATATGTATACCCTATGAAATGATGACCACATGCAAGCTAATTAACATAGCAACGTATCAATCACCTTACATACTTACCCTCTGTGCATGTGTGTTGTGAGAACACGTGACATCTACTTCTGTAGCAAATTTCAAATACACATTTTTATTAGCTTGTCACCGTGCTACACATTGGAACCTCAGAAATTGTTCATCTTAAAAATAAAATTTTGTATCTGTTGACTAATATTTTTCATTTTCTCCCACAGTCACCCCAAACCCTTGGCAAACACCATTCTACTCTCTGCTACTGAGTTAGACTCTTTTCTAGCTTCCACATTAAGCAAAATTAGGCAGCATTTGTATTTCTGGGTCGGGTTTATTCCACATAGCATAATATCCTCCAGGTTGGTCTATGTCATTGCAAATGACAGAGTGTCCTTCCCTTTTAAGGGTAAATAATATTCTATAGTATAAATAGACCAAGTTTTCCTTATCCATTGGTCTGTTGATAGGCTCTCAGGTTTTTTCCAATATTTTGTCTATTGTGAATAATGCTGCAATAAACATGGAGTGCAAATATGTCTTGGAAACAGCGATTTGATTACCTTTGGATATATAGTCCGAAGTGGGAATCTTGGATCATACAGTAGTAATAGTTTGAATGTTCAGACCTCCATCCTGTTTTCCATAATGGCTGTACCATTTTACGTTCCCATGAATTGTGTACACAGATTCCATTTTCTCCCCCTACTTACCAACACTTGTTTTGCTTTGACTTTTTTGGTTTTCAAAAATAATACTAACAGGCAAGAGGTGGTATCTCATTGTTTTTTATTTTTTGTTTGTTTATTTGTATGTTTTTTGAGACGGAGTTTCACTCTTGTTGCCCAAGTTGGAGTGCAATGGCACAATCTCGCCTCACTGCAACCTCCTCCTTGCAGGTCCAAGAGATTCTCCTGCCTCAGCCTCCCAAGTAGCTGGAATTACAGGCATCCACCATCACGCCCGGCTAATTTTTTGTATTTTAAGTAGAGACGGGGTTTCACCATGTTGGCCGGGCTGGTCTCAAACTCCAGACTTCAGGTGATCCACCCGCCTCGGCCTTCCAAACTGCTGGGATTACAGGCATGAGCCACTGCTTCCGGCCTCATTGTATTTTTGATTTGCATTCCCTTGATGATTAATGATGTTGGCCATGTTTTCATATACTTGTCAGTCATTTCTGTGTCTTATTTAAAAAGAAATGTCTATTTAAATCCTCTGCCTATTTTCAAATAAGGTTATGTGTTCTTAGGCTATTGAGTTATTTGTGTTCCTAATGTATTTTGGATACTAAATCTTTTATAAGATACACGGTTTGTGGCTGGGCACAGTAGCTTACACCTGTAATTCCAGCACTTTGGGAGGCAAAGGCGGGCAGATTTCCTAAACTCAGGAGTTTGAGACCAGCCTGGCCAACATGATGAAACCCTGTCTACAAAAAAAATACAAAAACTAGCCAGGTGTGGTGCCTGTGCCTATAGTCCCCGCTACTTGCGGGGCTCAGGCAGGAGGATGGCTTGAGCCCAGGAGGTTGAGGCTGCAGTGAGCTATGATCTCACAACTCAACTCCAGCCTAGGTGAGAGAGCAAGACCCTTTGTCAAAAAAGATACATTGCTTGTAAATATTTTCTCCCATTCCGTAGTTTTCCTTTTCATTTGATCAATTCCTTTGCCATGAAGAAACTTTTAGTGTGATGTACTTCCACTTGTTTATTTTTGCATTTGTTGCCTAGGTTTATGGGCCAAATTCAAAAAATTATTGCCAAAATCAATGTCATGAGCTGAGTTTTTCTTCTGTTTTCTTCTGAGAATTTTACAGTGTCAGGTCCTACCTTTAAGTCTTGATTTATTTTGAGTAGCATTGTGTGTGTGTATACAGTATAAGGGTCCAGTTTCATTCCTCTGTGTGTGGAGATTAAATTTTCCCAAAATAATTCACTGAAGAGGTTACTCTTTTCCCTTTGTTTATTCTTGGCACCTTTGTGAAAAAGAGTTGATGGTGTATGCACAGGTTTATTTCTGGTCTCTTTGTTCTGTTGCATTTGTCTGTGTGTCTGGTCTCATGTTAGTCCCATACTAATTTGATAGTGCTTTGTTATATGCCTATAGTTATATATATATACTTTGAAATCAGACAGTGTGATTTCTCCAGCTTTGTTCTTGCTCGTAATTGGTTTAGTTATGTGTATCTTTTGTGGTTCCACAAAAGTTTTAGGTTTCTTATTTTGTAAAAAATCACTCTAGAATTTTGATAGAAATTGCATTGAACTGTAGATTGCTTTGGATGTATGAACACTTAAACAGTATTAATTCTTCCAATCCATAAACACAGGATTTTTTTTTTCAATTTTTGTGTCTTCTTTGATTTCTTTGGTCAATGTTTTATAGTTTTCAGTGTATGGATCTTTCACTTCCTTGTTTAAATTTATTCCAAAGTATCGTATTCAATTTAGATGATATTTTAAATGGAATTATTTTCTTTTTTATAATTTTTAATTTTCAATTTTTTGGGTCCATAATAGGTGTATATAAGAAAGAATGAAGAAGATCTAGTATTTGATAGACACAGGGTAACCTTAGTTAATAAGAATTCAATTGTATTCTTAAAATTCTTTTCTTAATTTCTTTTTCTGATACTTTCCTGTTAATACATAAACATAAAAAATTATTAACTTTTATTTTGTGTTCTGTGGTACGTGTGAAGATTTATTACATAGGTAAACTTGTGTCAGAGGGGTTTGTTATACAGATTATTTCATCACTCAGGCATTAAGCCTAGTACTTAATAGTTATCTTTTCTGCTTCTCTCCCTCCTCCCACCCTCCACCCTCGAGTAGACCCCAGTGTCTGCTGTTTTCTTCTTAATGTTCATAAGTTCTCTTCATTAAGTTCCCACTTATAAGTGAGAACTTGTGGTATTTGGTTTTCTGTTCCTGAGTTAGTTTGCTAAGGATAATGGCCTCCAGCTCATCCATGTTCCTGTAAAAGACATGCACTCATTTTTTTTTTAATGGCTAGATAGTATTCCATCGTGTATGTACCACATTTTTCTTATCCAATCTGTCACTGATGGGCATTAAAATTGATTCCATGTCTTTGCTATTGTGAATAGTGCTGCAATGAACATTTACATGCATGTTATGGTAGAATGATTTGTATTGCTCTGGGTATATAACCAGTAATGGGATGGCTGGGTCGAATGAGAGTTCTGCTGTTAGCTCTTTGAGGAATTACCATACTGCTTTCCACAATGGTTGAGCTGATTTACATTCCCACTAACAGCATATAAGGGTACGCTTCTCTGCAACTTCTCTAGTATCTGTTATTTTTTGACTTTTTAATAATAGCCATTCTGACTGCTGTGAGTTGGTATCACATTGTGGTTTTGGTTTGCATTTCTCTAATGATCAGTGATATTGAGCTTTTTTCATATGCTTCTTGGCCACATATATGTCTTATTTTGAAAAGCGTCTGTCCATATCCTTTGCCCACATTGTATGGGCTTTTCTTGTTTTTCTCTTTTTTGTTTTTGTTGTTTAGGTTTCTTATAGATGCTGGGTGTTAGACCTTTGTCAGATGCACAGTTTGCAAATATTTTCTCCCATTCTGTAGATTGTTTACTGTGTTACTCTTTTATTTTGCTATGTAGAAGCTCTTTAGTTTAATTAGATCCCTCTTGTCAATTTTTACTTTTCTTGCAAATATTTTTGTTGTCATTATCATGAAATCTTTGCCCATTACTATGCCCAGAATGGTATTTCCTAGGTGGACTTCCAGGGGTTTAATAGATTGGGGCTTTACCTTTGTCTTTAACCCATCTGGAGTTGATTTTTGTTTGTGGTGGAGGAAGGTGTCCAGTTTCAATTTTCTGCATATTTGCTAGCCAATTATCTCAGCACCATTTATTGAATAGGGAGTCTTTTCCCCATTGCTTGTTTTTGTGAGCTTTGTAGAAGATCAGATGGTTGTGGGTAGGTGGCTTTATTTTGGGCTCTCTATTCTGTTCCATTGGTCTATGTGCCTGTTTTTGTACCAGTACCATGCTGTTTTGCTTACTGTAGCCCTGTGGTATGGTTTGAAGTCAGGTAAAATTATGCTTCCCGCTTTGTTCTTTCTGCTTAGGATTACCTTGACTATTCCAGTTCTTATTGAGTTCTATATGAATTTTAAAATAGTTTTTTCTAGTTCTGTGAAAAATACCATTGGTAGTTTGACAGGAATAGCATTGAATCTGTTCATTGCTTTGGGAAGTATGGCCATTTTAATGATAATGATTCTTCCTATCTATGGGCATGGAATGTTTTTCCATTTGTTTGTGTCATCTTTGATTTCTTTAAGCAGTGTTTTGTAATTATCATCAAAGAGATCTTTCTCCTCTCTGGTTAGCTATATTCCCAGGTATTTTATTCTTTTTGTGGCAATTGTAAATGAGACTGCCTTTCTGATTGGTTGTCTGCTTGGCTGTTGGTGGTGTATAGAAATGCTAGTGATTTTTGTACATCGATTTTCTATCCTGAAAGTTTACTAAAGTTGTTTATCAGCTGAAGGAGCTTTTGGGCCAACACTACAGGGTTTTCTAGATATAGGATCATGTTGTCTGCAAACATAGTTTGGCATCCTTGCTTCATATTTGGATGCCCTTTATTTCTTTCTCTTGTCTGATTGTTCTAGCTAGGACTTCCAATACTATGTTGAATAGGAGTGGTGAGAGAGGGCATCATTGTTTTGTGCTGGACTTCAAGGGTAATGCTTCCAGCTGTTTTCCATTCAGTATGTTGGCTGTGGAAACAACTAGTTTTTATACGCTAATTTTTTTTTTTTTTTTTTTTTTTTTTTTTTTTTTTTTTTGAGACAGGGTCTCCCTCTGTTGCCTAGGCTGGAGTGCAGTGGCATGATCTTGGCTCACTGCAACCTCTGCCTTCTGGGTTCAAGCAATTCTCCTGCCTCAGCCTCCTGAGTAGCAGGGACTACAGGTGCCCACCACCATGCCCTAGCTAATATTTTTTATTTTAATAGAGACGGGTTTTACCATGTTGCCCAGGGTAGTCTCCAACTCCTGTGCTCAGGCAATCCGCCCACCTCAGCCTCCCAAAGTGCTGTAATTAACAGATGTTTGCCACTGCATCCAGTCCTTTATATGCTAATTTGTTATCATGCAATTTTAGTGAATTTGTTTATAAATTCTTCCAGTTGCTTTTTGTTTATGGTGAGGTCTTTCAGTTTTTCTGTACAAAAGGCCAGGTCATCTGCAAACAAATAAATTTTACTTCTTTTTTTTCCAATTAGGATGTTTTTTATTTATTTGTGTTGCTGAGTTGCTCTCACTAGAATTTCCAGTACTATGTTGAATGTAAGCGGTAAGAGTGGGTACCCTTTTCTTTCACCTAATTTTAGAGGAAAAGCTTTCAACTTTTCACCATTAAGTACAATGTTAGCTGTGGCTTGTCTTTATTATGTTGAGTACATTCTTTCTATAATTTGTTGTGAGTTTTTACCAGGAAGTGTGTTGCATTTTTGTCAAATGCTTTTCATGCATCTATCAAAAGAATTGTATTATTTTAGACTTTATCTTTGTTAACATGATATATCACACTTATTGATTTGCATTGTTGGATCATCTGTGCATACTTGGGATAAGTCACACTTGGTTATGGTGTATGACTTTTTAAGATGTGCTGTTGAATTTGGTTTGCTACTACTGTGTTGAGGAATTTTATAACTATGTTCATCACGGATATTGGCCTGTAGTCTGTGTGTGTATGTGCCCTTGTCTGACTCTGGTATCAGGGTAATCCTGGCCTTGTAATTTAAGCTTGGGAAGTGTTCCTTCATCTGCAATTAATTTTTTGGAAGAGTTTTAGAAAGATGGTATCCAACTACTATCTAAATGTTTGATAGACTTTCTCTGAAGTCATCTGGTCTTGGGCTTTTTTGTTTGAGTATTTTTAATTATTGAGTCAATCTCCTTACTCAGTATTGATATGTTCAGATTTTTTATTTCTTCGTAATTTGGTCTCGGTATGTTGCATTTCATGTTTCTAGGAATTTACCCTTTTCTTCTAGGCTATCCATTTTGTTGGTGCATAATTGTTCACAGTAGTCTTCTTACGCTTATTGGATTTTTTCTGGTATCAGTTGTATATGTTCTCTTCCATTTATGATTTATTTAATTAAATATTTTATCTTCTTAGTCTAGTTAGAGGTTTGTCAATTTTAACTCTTGAAAAAGACAACTCTGTTTCATAGATCTTTTTTCTTGTTTTTATATCACTATTTTATTTATTTCTGCTCTTATCATTGTTATTTTCTTTCTTCCACTGATTTTAGGCTTAGTTTATTTCTTGTATTTCTTGTGTAAAGTTAGGTTTTAAATTTGTGACCTAACTTTCTCCTAACATAGGCATTCATTGTCCCTCTTAGAACTGCTTTTGTTGCATTCCATAAGTTTCAATATGTTGTGTTTTCATTCTTGCTTGTTTCAGGATATATTTTCATTTCCTTTTGATTCCTTAATTGACCCAGAGGATGCTCAGAAGTGTGTTGTTTAATTCTCACATGTTAGTGAATTTTCTAGTTCTTCTCTTGCTATTGATTTCTAGTTTTATACCATTGTGGTAACAAAAGATGCTTAATATAATTTTAATCTTAAATTTTTTAAAGTATGTTTTATGGGAGGTTGCTTCCAAGATGGCCAAATAGGAACAGCTCTGGTTTACAGCTCACAGCAAGATCAATGCAGAAGACGGCTGATTTCTGCATTTCCAACTGAGGCACCTCGTTCATCTCACTGAAACTGTTTGGACAATGGGTGCAGCCCATGGAGAGCGAGCCAAAGCCAGGGGGGTGGGGTGTCACCTCACCTGGTAAGCACAAGGGGTCAGCGGATTTCCCTTTCCTAGCCAAGGGAAGCCATGAGTGACTGTGCCTTGAGAAATGGTACACTCCTGCCCAAATACTGCACTATTCCTATGGTCTTCACAACTGGCAGACCAGGAGATTCCCTCCCATGCCTGGCTCTGCACGTCCCACACCCACAAGGCATGCTCACTGCTAACGCAGCAGTCTGAGATCAACCTGGGATGCTGGAGCTTGGTCGGGGGAGGGGTGTCCACCATTACTGAGGCTTGAGTAGGTGGTTCTGTGTTCACAGTGTAAACAAAGCAGCAGGAAGGTTTGAACTGGGTAGAGCCCACTGCAGCTCAGCAAGGCTTACTGCCTCTCTAGATTCCACCTCTGGGAGCAGGGGATATCTGAATAAAAGGGAGCAGACAGCTTCTGCAGACTTAAACATCCCTGCCTGACAGCTCTGAAGAGAGCAGTGGTTCTCCCTGTATGGCGTTCGAGCTCCAATAACGGACAGACTGTCTCCTCAGGTGGGTCACTGACCACCATGTAGCCTGACTGGGAGACACCTGCCAGTAGTGGCCAACAGACACCTCATACAGGCAGGTGCTCCTCTGGGACAAAGCTTCCAGAGGAAGGATCAGGCAGCCATATTTGCTGTTCTGCAGTCTCCACTGGTGATACGCAGGCAAACAGGGTCTGGAGTTGACCTCTAGCAAACTCCAATAGATCTGGAGCTGAGGGGCCTGTCTGTTGGAAGTAAAACTAACAAACAGAAAGGAATACCATCAACATCAACAAAAAGGACATCCACCCCAATATCCCAACTGTAGGTCACCAACATTAAAAACCAAAGGTAGATAAAACCACAAAGATAGGAGAAACCAGAGTAGAAAGGCTGAAAATTCCAAAAACCAGAACACCTCTTCTCCTACAAAGGAACACAACCCTTCGCCAGCAAGGGAATAAAACTGGACAGAGAATGACTTTGACAAGTTGCCAGAAGTAGGCTTCAGAAGGTCGGTAATAACAAACTTCTCCAAGCTAAAGGAGCATGTTCTAACTCATTGTAAGGAAGCTAAAAGCCTTGAAAAAAGGTTAGATGAATGGCTAACTAGAATAACCAGTGTAGGGAAGAGCTTAAATGACCTGTTGGAGCAAAAACCACAGTATGAGAACTTTGTGAAGTATACACAAACTTCACTAGCTGATTCAATCAAGTGGAAGAAAGGATATCAGTGACTGAAGATCAAATTAATGAAATAAAATGGGAACACAAGATTAGAGAAAAAAGAGGGAAAAGAAATGAAAACAGCCCCCAAGAAATATGGGACTATGTGAAAAGACCAAATCTACGTTTGATTCGTGAACCTGAAAGTGACAGGGAGAATGGAACCAAGTTGGAAAACACTCTTCAGGATATCATCCAGGAGAACTTCCCCAACCTAGTAAGGCAGGCCAACATTGAAATTCAGGAAATGCAAAGAACGCCACAAAGATACTCCTCTAGAAGAGCAGTTCCAAGACACATAATTGTCAGGGTCACCAAAGTTGAGACGAAGGAAAAAATGTTAAGGGCAGCCAGAGAGAAAGGTCAGGTTACCCACAAAGGGAAGCCCATCAGACTAACAGCAGATCTCTCAGCAGAAACTCTACAAGCCAGAAGAGAGTGGGGGCCAATATTCAACATTCTAAAAGAAAAGAATTTTCAACCCAGAATTTCATATCCAGCGAAACTAAGTTTCATCAGTGAAGGAGAAATAAAATCCTTTACAGACAAGCAAATGCTTAGAGTTTGTCACTACCAGGCCTGCCCTACAAGAGATCCTGAAGGAAACACTAAACATGGAAAGGAACAACCAGTACCAGCCATTGCAAAAACATGCCAAAATGTAAAGACCACCAATGCTAGGAACACACTGCATCAACTAACAAGCAAAATAACCCAGCTAAAATCACAATGACAGGATCAAGTTCACACATAAGAATATGAACCTTAAAAGTAAACGGACTAAATGGTCCAATTAAAAGACACAGACTAGTGAATTGGATAAAGAGTCAAAACCCATCAGTTTGCTGTATTCAGGAGACCTATCTCACATGCAGAGAAACGCATAGGCTCAAAATAAAGGGATGGAGGACGATCTACCAAGAAAATGGAGGACAAAGAAAAGCAGGGGTTGCAATCCTAGTCTCTGAGAAAACAGACTTTAAACCATCAAAAATCAAAAGAGACAAAGAGGGCCATTACATAATGGTAAAGGGATCAATTCATCAGCAAGAGCTAACTATCCTAAATATATATGCGCCCAATACAAGAGCACCCAGATTTATAAAGCAAGTCCTTAGAGACTTACAAAGAGCTTAGACTCCCATACAATAATAACGGGAGACTTCAACACCCCACTGTCAACATTAGACTGATCAATGAGAAAGAAAGTTAACAAGGATATCCAGGAATTGAACTCAACTCTGCACCAAGTGGACCTAAAAGACATCTACAGAACTCTCCACCCCAAGTCAACAGAATATACATTCTTCTCAGCACCACATCACACTTATTCCAAAATTGACCACATAGTTGGAAGTAAAGCACTCCTCAGCAAATGTAAAAGAAATTATAACAAACTGTCTCTCAGACCACAGTGCAATCAAACTAGAACTCAGGACTAAGAAACTCAATCAAAACCGCTCAACTACATGGAAACTGAACAACCTGCTCCTGAATGACTACTGGGTACATAACGAAATGAAGGCAGAAATAAAGATGTACTTTGAAACAAATGAGAACAAAGATACAACATACCAGAATCTCTGGGACACATTTAAAGCAGTGTGTAGAGGGAAATTTATAGCACTAAATGCCCACAAGAGAAAACAGGAAAGATCTAAAATTGACACACTAACATCACAATTAAAAGAACTAGAGAAGCAAGAGCAAACACATTCGAAAGCTAGCAGAAGGCAAGAAATAACTAAGATCAGAGCAGAACTGAAGGAGATAGAGACACAAAAACTCTCCAAAAAATCAATGAATCCAGGAGTTGGTTTTTTGAAAAGATAAACAAAATTGATAGACTGCTAGCAAGACTAATAAAGAAGAAAAGAGAGAAGAATCAAATAGACACAATAAAAAATGATAAAGGGGATATCACCACCGACCCCACAGAAATACAAACTACCATCAGAGAATACTATAAACACCTCTATGCAAATAAACTAGAAAACCTAGAAGAAATGGATAATTTCCTGGACACTTACACTCTCCCAAGACTAAACCAGGAAGAAGTTGAATCCCTGAATACACCAATCAGGCTCTGAAATTGAGGCAATAATTAACAGCCTACCAACCAAAAAAAGTCCAGAACAAGATGGATTCACAGCCGAATTCCACCAGAGGTACAAGGAGGAGCTGGTACCATTCCTTCTGAAACTATTCCAATAAATAGAAAAAGAGGGAATCCTCCCTAACCCATTATATGAGGCCAACATCATCTTGATACCAAAGCCTGGTAGAGACACAACAGAAAAAGAGAATTTTAGACCACTATCCCTGATGAACATCGATGCAAAAATCCTCAATAAAATACTGGCAAACCAAATCCAGTGGCACATCAAAAAGCTTATCCACCATGATCAAGTGGGCTTCATCCCAGGGATGCAATAGTGGTTCAACATACTCAAATCAATAAGCGTGATCCAGCATATAAACATAACCAAAGACGAAAACCACATGATTATCTCAATAGATGCAGAAAAGGCCTTTGACAAAATTCAACAGCCCTTCATGCTAAAAACTCTCAATAAATTCGGTATTGATGGAACACATCTCAAACTAATAAGAGTCATTTATGACAAACCCACAGCCAATATCATACTGAATGGACAAAAATTGGAAGCATTCCCTTTGAAAACTGGCACAAGGCAGGGATGCCCTCTCTCACCACTCCTATTCAATATAGTGTTGGAAGTTCTGGCTAGGACAATCAGGCAAGAGAAAGAAATCAAGTGTATTCAGTTAGGAAAAGAAGAAGTCAACTTGTCCCTGTTTGCAGATGACACGACTGTATATTCAGAAAACCCCATCATCTCAGCCCAAAATCTCCTTAAGCTGATAAGCAACTTCAACAATGTCTCAAGATACAAAATCAATGTGCAAAAATCACACACATTCTTATACACCAGTAACAAACAAACAGAGAGCCAAATCATGAATGAAGTTCCATTCACAATTGCTTCAAAGAGAATAAAATGCCTAGGAATCCAACTTACAAGGGATGTAAAGGACCTCTTCAAGAACTACAAACCACTGCTCAGTGAAATAAAAGAGGACACAAACAAATGGAAGAACATACCATGCTCATGGATAGGAAGAATAAGTATCATGAAAATGGCCATACTGCCCAAGGTAATTTATAGATTCAATGCCATCCCCATCAAGCTACCAATGACTTTCCTCACAGAATTGGAAAAAACTGCCTTAAAGTTCATATGGAACCAAAAAAGAGCCCGCATTGCCAAGACAATCCTAAGTCAAAAGAACAAAGCTGGAGGTATCAGGCACGTGACTTCAAACTGTACTACAAGGCTACAGTAACCAAAACAGCATGGTACTGGTACCAAAACAGATATAGACCAATGGAACAGATCAGAGCCCTCAGAAATGATACTACACATCTACAGCCATCTGAACTTTGACAAACCTGACAAAAACAAGAAATGGGGAAAGGATTCCCTATTTAATAAATGGTGCTGGGAAAATTGGCTAGCCATAAGTAGAAAGCTGAAACTGGATCCTTTCCTTACTCCTTATACGAAAATTAATTCAAGATGGATTGCAGACTTAAATGTTAGACCAAAAATCATAAAAACCCTAGAAGAAAACCTAGGTAATACCATTCAGGACATAGGCATGGGCAAGGACTTCATGTCTAAAACACCAAAAGCAACGGCAACAAAAGCCAAAATTGACAAATGGGATCTAATTAAACTAAAGAGCTTCTGCACAGCAAAAGAAACTACCATCAGAGTGAACAGGCAACCTACAGAATGGGAGAAAATTTTTGCGATCTACTCATCTGACAAAGGGCTAATATCCAGAACCTACAAAGAACTCAAACAAATTTACAAGAAAAAAACACACAACCCCATCAAAAAGTGGGGAAAGGATATGAATAGACATTTCTCAAAAGAAGGCATGCATACAGCCAACAGGCACATGAAAAAATGCTCATCATCACTGGCCATCAGAGAAATGCAAATCAAAACCACAATGAGATACCATCTCTCACCAGTTAGAATGGCAATCATTAAAAAGTCAGGAAACAACAGATGCTGGAGAGGATGTGGAGAAATAACTCTTTTACACTGTTGGTGGGATTGTAAACTTGTTCAACCATTGTGGAAAACAGTACGGTGAATCCTTAAGGATCTCGAACTAGAAATACTATATGACCCAGCCATCCACTACTGGGTATATACCCAAAGGATTATAAATCATGCTACTATAAAGACACATGCACAAGTATGTTTATTGTGGCACTATTCACAATAGCAAAGACTTGGAATCAACCCAAATGTCCATCAGTGACAGACTGGTTTAAGAAAATGTAGCACATATACACCATGGAATACTATGCAGCCATAAAAAAAGGATGAGTTCGTGTCCTTTGTAGGGACATGGATGCAGCTGAAAACCATCATTCTCAGCAAACTTTTGCAAGAACAGAAAACCAAACACCACATGTTCTCACTCATAGGTGGGAATTGAACAATGAGACCACTTGAACTCTGGAAGGGGAACTTCACACACCGGGGCCTATTATGGGGAGGCGGGAGGGTGGAGGGATGGCACTGGGAGTTACACCTGATGTAAATGATGAGTTGATGGGTTCTGACGAGTTGATGGGTGCAGCACACCAACATGACACAAGTATACATATGTAACAAACCTGCACATTATGCACATGTACCCTAGAACTTAAAGTATAATTTTTAAAAAAATGATAAAGGGAATATCATCACGTATCCTGCAGAAATACAGACTACCACCAGAGAATACTATAAACACCTCTACACAAATAAACCAGAAAATCTAGAAGAAATGGAAATATTCCTGGACACATACACTCTCCCTAGACTAAACCAAAAAGAATTTGAATCTCTGAATAGACTAATAACAGGTTCTGAAATTGAGGCAATAATTAATAGCCTACCAACAAAAAAAGTCCAGGACCAGATGGATTCACAGCTGAATTCTACCAGAGGTATAAAGAGGAGCCGGTACCATTCCTTATGAAATGATTCCAATCAATAGAAAAAGAGGGAATCCTCCCTAACTCATTTTATGAGGCCAGTATCATCCTGATACCAAAGACTGGCAGAGACCCCACAAAAAAAAGAATTTTAGGCCAAATTTCCTGATAAACATTGATGTAAAAATGCTCAATAAAATACTGGCAAAATTAATCCAGCAGCACATCAAAAAGCTTATTCACCATGATCAAGTTGGCTTCATCCCTGGGATGCAAGACTGGTTCAACATACACATAAACAGAACCAATGACGAAAACCACATGATTATCTCAATAGATGCAGAAAAGGCTTTTGACAAAATTCAACAGCCTTTCATGCTAAAAACTCTCACTAAACTAGGTATTGATGGAACACATCTTAAAATAATAAGAGCTATTTATGACAAACCCACAGCCAATATCATACTGAATGGGCAAAAACTGAAAGTATTACCTTTGAAAACTGGCACAAAATAAAGATGCCGTCTCTCACCACTCCTATTCAACATAGTGTTGGAAGTTCTGGCCAGGGCAATCAGGCAAGAGAAAGAAATAAAGGGTATTCAATTAGGAAAAGAGGAAGTCATATTGTCCCTATTTGCAGATGACATGACTGTATATTCAGAAAACCCCATCATCTCAGCCCAAAATCTCCTTAAGCTGATAAGCAACATCAGCAAAGTCTTGGGATACAAAATCAAAGTGCAAAAATCACAAGCATTCCTATACGCCAAGAACAGACAAACAGAGAGCCAAATGATGAGTGAACTCCCATTCACAATTACTATTAAGAGAATAAAATACCTAGGAATCCATCTTACAAGGAATGTGAAGGGCCTCCACAAGAAGAACTACAAACCACTGCTCAATGAAATAAAAGAGGACTCAAACAAATAGAAGAACATTCCATGCTCATGGATAGCCATCTGGCCCAAGGTGGTTTGTAGATTCAATGCTATCCCCATCAAGCTACCAATTACTTTTTTCACAGAATTGGAAAAAGCTACTTTATATTTCATATGGAAACAAAAAAGAGCCCACATAGCCAAGACTATCTAAGCCAAAAGAACAAAGCTGGAGGTATCACACTACCTGACTTCAAACTGTAATACAAGGCTACAGTAACCAAAACAGCATGGTACTTGTACAAAAATAGATACATAGACCAATGGAACAGAACAGAGGCCTCAGAAATAACACCACACATCTACAACCATCTGATTTGTGACAAACCTGAGAAAAAGAAGCAATGGGGAAAGGATTCCCTATTTAATAAATGGTGCTGGGAAAACTGGCTAGCCATATGGAGAAAGCTGAAACTTAATCCCTTTCTTACACCTTACACAGAAATTAACTCAAGATGGATTAAAGACATAAATGTAAGACCTAATACCATAAAAACCCTAAGAAAAAAACCTAGGCAATACCATTCAGGACATAGGCATGGGCAAAGACTTCATGACTAAAACACCAAAAGCAATGGCAACAAAAGCCAAAATAGACAAATGGGATCTAATTAAACTAAAGAGCTTCTCCACAGCAAAAGAAACTACCATCAGAGTAAACAGGCAACCTACAGAATGAGAGAAAGTTTTTGCAATCTATCCATCTGACAAAGGGCTAATATCCAGAATCTACAAAGAACTTAAACAAATTTACAAGAAAAAAAGAAAAAAACTTCATCAAAAAGTGGACAACGGATATGAACAGACACTTCTCAAAAGAAGACATTTATGGATCCAACAGACACATGAAAACATGCTCATCATCACTGGTCATCAGAGAAATGCAAATCAAAACCACAATGAGATACCATCTCACACCAGTTAGAATGTCAGTCATTAAAAAGTCAGGAAACAACAGATGCTGAAGAGGATACGGAGAAATAGGAACACTTTTACACTCTTGGTGGGAGTGTAAATTAGTTCAACCATTGTGGAAGACAGTGTGGCAATTCCTCAAGGATCTAGAACTAGAAATACCATTTGACCCAGCAATCCCATTACTGGGTATACACCCAAAGTTTTATAAATTATGCTACTATAAAGACACATGCACACATATGTTTATTGTGGCAGTATTCACAATAGCAAAGACTTGGAACCAACCTAATGTCCATCAATAATAGACTGGATAAAGAAAATATGGCACATATACACCATGGAATACTACGCAGCCATAAAAAAGGATGAGTTCATGTCCTTTGAAGGGACATGGATGAAGTTGGAAACCATCATTCTCAGCAAAATATCACAAGGACAGAAAACCAAACACTGCATGTTCTCACTCATAATTGGGAGTTGATTAAAACATTAATCCCATTTGTGAGGGATTTGCTTTCAAGGTCTAATTATCTTCTGAAGGCCCAATTATATGATTTGGCTCAGTAAGATTTGAGATTCGTGGGCACACCCAAATCTCAACTCAAATTGTAATCCCCATGTGTCAACTGAGCAACTTGTAATCCCCATGTGTTGAGGGAGAGAAGTGATTGGATCATGGAGGTGGCTACCCGCATGCTGTTCTCATGATAGTGAGTGAGTTCTCATGAGATCTGGTGGTTTTATAAATAGTGATTTTCCTGCCCTCTTCTTACTTGCCCCCCTGCCACCTTGTGAAGAAGGTGCCTGCTCCCCTTTACCTTCCGCCAAGATTGTAAGTTTCCTGAGGTCTCCTCAGTCATGTGGAACTGTGAGTCAATTAAACATTTTTCCTTTTAACTAACCATTCTCTAATATTTCTTTACAGCAGTGTGAAAACAAACTAATACATCCCACCTCCTGATACCATCACATTGATAACATATGAATTCTGGATAGACACAAACATTGAGACTATAGGAGATTAAAACCTGTCTCATTGAAGATATATTTGGGTTAAATCTGTTAAGAGATTTTTGAGCTACATGTATATGGATCTTAATATCTATACTCAGATTTGTGAAATTTTCAACCATTATTTTTTAAATAAATTTTCTTTCCATTTGTCTCCACCTTCTGCCTCTTAGACTCCCATAATGTAATTTCTTTCTCTTAATTGTGTTTCATAATCCTGTTGACTTTCCTCATTTTTTGTCACTCTTTTTTTTCTCCTCTGATTAGATAATTCCTGTCCTCAAGTTTGTTGTTTCTTTCTTCTGTGTAATCAAGTCACTGTTGAAACTATTACATATTTTGTAAACCAAAATATGTCATTGCATTCTTCATCTCTAAAATTTGTTTGGTTCTTTTATGCTTTCTCTTTCTTTTTGGAACCTCTCATTTTGTTTTTGATTACATTTATCTGTGTTCTTTTGTAGCTCATTGAGGAGCTTTAGAACAATTATTTTGAATTATTTGTCAGGCTACTTGCACATCTCCATTTCTTTAGGCTAGGTTGCTGGACATTTATTGTGTTTCTTTGGTGGCATTATGTTTTCCTAATTCTCTAGAATCCTATAATTCTCCATACTCCTATCTTCCATAAGTCTTGCATAGGGGTTTGCACATTTGAAGAAGCAGTCACCTCTTGCTAATCAATGGACTGGCTTTAGTAAGGAAAGATTTTACCTGTTGGAGAAGGCACAGTGAAGTCAGCTGTGGCACTGAGCCTGGTGTCGTAAGGTTCCTGAGCTAACAGAGCAAGTGTGGATGTATGTAGGAAAGACACAATGTCTTGTTAGCTTAGACAGCTGAGATACACTTCAGCAATTGTGTGGCCATGATGACAGAGTTGCAGAAGGTCCACTGTGGCTGCAAGGGCTGTTGGGGTCCTCTTAGCAGTGCCACTGGGACTGGTAGCAAGGGCCTGGGCAAGTGGCAAGGGCCATGACCAATCATAGACATATGCATGGAGACCAGCGGTGAGCATACATGAAGCTACAAGGGTTAGGGCTGGCAGTCTGCATGTATGAGGCTGCAGGGGTCATTCTCAGGTGCCTGAACAGTGGTGGGGGCTTGTAGTAGGAGTCACATCAGCTGCGTGCACACACACAGCTATGGGATCAGCTATAAGTGCACATGGCATCACCACCCAGGTCAGCTTTTGGTGAAGGTCTGTGAAGAAGGTGACTGGGGCCCATGACAACAAACACTGTGGTGTCCTCAGTAGTGAAAGCTGCAGGGGGCGTGTGACAGCTGCAAACACTATTGATGTTCTGAACAACAGAAGTTGCTGGGGTCAGAGCAGGTCACCTGGAAATGCAGTGGCTCCCTTTGCATCGCACATGCTGATAGCTTCAACCCTTCTTCATTCCTAGCCATCTTCAGATATCTCTGCTATCCCAGGCTCACCAGTGACCTAGTGGGGTGGTACAGAAGTGGGTCCTTCAGGCAGTGCTCCAAACTGGTGGGGATGCTGGTTGGTCACCCTGCTCTCCTTTTCTCTGTGAGTGAAACTCATGGGCTGGGGAGTTTCCTTGGGGAGCATTCTTGGCCTGGGGAATAAAAGGCCAACAAAATGGCATTTTTACTAACCTTTTTATGTAACTATTCTGATCTTTTTTTTTTTTTTTTTTTTTTTTTTTTTTGCTGCACTGAGTTGCTACACCTTTTAAAATGGATTTCTGACTTCTCCCAGGGCTACTTTCCCTCATGGATAGCTGTCTAATTATTGTATTGTCGTAGGAGTTGAAGGCTGAGATCTCCTACTCTGCCATCTAGCTGATGTCACTCCCCTTACACATATAACTTTTTATCCTAATATAAATTATATAATATTGGCAAGGAAAATATTGTTAACCCATTTAATGGATGAATAAACTGAGGAAAAATGACACATTTCTAAGGTCAATTGTCAAAAAAGCTAGTGAAATCTAGATTAGAAACCAAGTCTTCTAATTGGTGAACAAAGTTATTTTCTATAATATTGCTTCCAAATTATCTTTCTTCCATGAGTCTGAAGTAACATCTGTTAGATGAAATTTTTTCCAAGTTCTTCAGTCAAAAAGAATTGCTCCCTTGTTGGAGTTCTCAGAGCATTTTGTTTGTAGCTCTCTTATGGCACATATCACATTCTATCTTAATTATACTATATAGCTCTTATTTTACATAAAACATCATAGGCTCCCAAAATATAGGGATCAGGACATATGTTTTTATTCCAGAGAATGTATAGCACACTGCCCTGTACATAGTATGAGATAGTGAAAGCAGGAAGCATATTTTACATAAAGAACGAAACAAATAAATGTCTTTATTACCTTTAACCTATTTATGTTTCTTATGGTGGTTTCAGTGGTCTGAATGCAGCACCTGAATTTATGCTTTAAGAATAGGGGGAATTTAGTAAAATCAATTAGTAACCACTTGTTATATCACCTTGCATATAAGAGTAAGTGAAAAGGACCACACCATACTCATAGGTATAAATAGCATTGTTCCAGGATCAAACAAGAATTTAGACATAAATGGAGATTCAGCTTCCCAGGTCCCCTGGACATATCTTGGCAGTACACACCAAGTTTCCCTAGAGCTAGGAAAGACAGTGTAAGTTGGTCCCTGGGGAGAAGACTTGGGAAAAAGGATAGGCTAGAGCTGAATATATTATTCTGTCCCTTCTCATGTCTTCTTGCCTTAGAGTTGCAATACCTACCATGTAGACTAAGCAAGGGCCATACACACTTCTACAGAAAGTATCCGAATCTGTAGATCAGTTCACTTTCTCGTGATCAGTGTAAATGTCTGAAGAATTTTATGTTTTCAGAGTAAGGACAGACAGACCATGATGAGTGGTAGAAGACACCAAGACAGATTGGCTGATTCCTGAAGAAAGCTCCAACAAGATGAGGAAGATCTTGGGAAAATGACTGAAGGTATCATTACTGAACATGATAAAGAGTATTTTGGTGAGACAAGTGGAAAATGAGATCTAGTACATCCTAACTCCAAGTTGGGGAAATTTGGGCAGCTCTGGATTTTCTGGATATTGAACAAGTGCATAAAGGATATGTTGCTTGCTCCTAAAATAGTCTGTCAGGGTTGATATTGTCTGTTGAGTACAAGCATGATCGTAACTGTAAAAAAGAAATATTTGTATAATGAAACATTTTTCTTCCCCTAGGATATCGTACAGAGCCCAGAGTTCAAGGCTTTTGTTCTAAAACAAAGATACTCAAATGAGATTGTTCTGTGTCTTTACATGGTTCAAACTAGAGCATACTGGAGGTACATTTGTTGCAAAAAGTGGAAGAAAATGTGAAGGAAACATAGATATGCTTAAGTAATAAAAACAATTCATTGAAGTGTGAACTAGGAATAAGGCATAAGTGGTCTATAATTCTGTTCTCCAGAAATTTTGGGTTATTTTATTCCCCAGAATATAACAGGAAAAGTGAGAAAAGAGAATAAATGACTATGTATGTTTATGAATATATGTGAGTAAACATATCTGAGTATATCTAATTAAGTAAACATGTATGGGTCTAATATGATATAATAACAATTCATGCTTGTAGGTAATAATGTTGGATCAAGTCCTATGTCAAATGTCCTCCATGCATTCTCGCATTTAATTCTCACAGCACAATCTAATAAAGTAGGCATTATTATAGCTTTTCTCATTTTACAGGAGAGGATATGGAAGTACGTAGTAATTGTTAAGTGATCTGTTCGGTATGACACAACTATTGTGAAATGGAAATAAGACTAAATTTTGTTCTGATTCTAAATCAGTGTTCTTAAATTCTATGCAGAGGTGAATTTTTGGTAAATTGTGTGGCTGATGGAATCGTGGGTTGTTACAAATGTCCTGAAGAGTAGAAGCCTCTACATTGGTGTTGCTTCCTACTGGGGCTAGACCAGGGGTAAAGCTAGCCACTTCTACTCCCAGAACAGTTTCTTTTCCTCAAGAAAAACATTAGATCAAAGGTATTGAAGAACTAGGCCAGGAACTCCTTGCCAGTTAACTATGAGTGAAGTGTAGCTTGGAGGCTGGGAGTAAGGGACAATCTTTTCCCACCCAGAAAAGAGCCCTGAGCTCTGCCAGTGTGTGCTGCTATGGAAAGGAGACAGTGGTGACAATAATATGCATTTGACACATCATCATTCAATTCCTTGCCATGAGCTATGCCCAAAATATCTCTAGTCCAGGCGAATGTGAGAGTGAATCCTGACTGACGTACCAATCTTTCTGTGCCAAGAGAAGAACATAGTGGACAGGAGGTTGTCAAAAAAAAAAATGAATAATGGTCTGAATGCAGCACCTGAATTTATGCTTTAAGAATAGGGGACATTTAATAAAAATCAATTAGTAAGCTAGTTGGTCTAGCTCACAGAAAACATTCTGCCTTCCAGCATTAAAAGATCGATCTGTCCTTCTGCATGTATGTGCCTTTCTTCCTCTCCTTACCTTTCTGGGCCAGAGTATTAAAAAATAGTTCATATTTAGAAACACGGACCTACCAAGTGAATTAACAACAAAGCTGAAATCTAATGTGCTCAGACACTAGGGATGTGTTTACTATGAAAGTGTCCTGGGTGTGCATGCAGTGGATATTTCAAAGATATGCAGCGTATAGATATGTGCTTCCTGCCAGCGAAGACCCAGATTATTGCTTCCTTCTGTCTCTGACCTATATCCTGTGAATCCCAAAGCACCACAGGATTTATTAATCCACATATTAGTTCATATTCAATTAAAACTTATGTGTTTCCCAGTCACTGTTCTAGACATTTCGCTCAGAGTCGTGAAGGACAAGGTCTTGAGTTTGGGAAGCTTGCAGTGCAGCAGGGAAAAATATTGATGCATGTGAATGCTGTGCACTGGGAAGAAAATGTTGATGATGCATTTGACCCAGTTTGTGTAGATACCTCCTAAATGGAATTATGAATCCTGAGTATCATGGAATAATTCCATACAAATGGAATTATGCAATAGGAAGAGGGAAGAGAGTATGGAGAGCCGTGGAGGTCAGAGAGATTATAGTGTGCTTGGGGAGCAAACATTAGTTGAGTATGTCTGGAGCATGGACTATCACTTAGAGGGTCACAAGAAATGAAGTTGGAGAAATACGTAGGAATCAAAACATGAAGTGCCTCCTGGGTGTGGTAACTGAAACCTTTGCATGTTTATGTGAAGTCAATGCAAGGGTCACTAAGACATGTTCCAATAGTTTTAACAGTTTTAAAATTTCATCATACTCTAATTTGAATAAACTATGCTAGATCAAGAACCAGGGATCACCCAAATATTAAACTTCTTAACTTTTTCTGACTTGATGTTTTTATTTATGTTTCCCTTCAGGTAAGAATAAATTTTTGTGCAGTGAGTTCTTAATTAAACCAATAACTGAAATCAACATGGGAGAGACAAGTGGGTTCCTGTTCATTGCCAAAGGAGCTAGGAATGATGTAAATATTGACATTCCAATCATTGTCATCAGGTGCGTGAGAGTTGGGATGGAGGTGCATTTTTTAAAAATTGATGAAAATGTTTGCTTCACATTTGAAGATGTGTCCCATTAACGTAAATTATTTTATGAGTCTCATTCACAGAAAAGACTGAATTATTAACGTATTTTTGTCTTATATTTGATGCCATGGTCCTCTTTATTATTTGTGGTGTTGCCATAGAAGACTTCAGTGTTGCTCAGTGCTTTTAATCATGCTGTGGCTAAACATTACTCTGGTCACTGAGTTCATCCTGATGGGCTTTCCCGCTGCCCCCATGGCTGCAGGTCCTGCTCTTCTTCCTCTTCTTTGTGGTCTACCTGTTAGTGGTGGTAGAGAATCTTGTCATCATGCTCACTGTTTGGGTCACTAGCTCCCTCCATAAGCCAATGTACTATTTCCTGAGTAGCATGTCCTTTCTGGAGGTCTGGTATGTCTCTTTCACAGTCCCCAAGATGCTGGACGGATTCCTCCTCAGAGACGGTGCATCTCCTTCACAGGTTGCATGACCCAGCTCTACTTCTTTATCTTGCTTGCTTGCACAGAGCATATACTCCTGGCGGCCATGGCCTATGACCGCTACATGGCCACTTGCCACCCTCTTCGATACTCAGTCATCATGACCACAGGTTATTGTGGGCAGCTGGTGGCTTTCTCTTACATGAGTGGGTTCATGGTCTCTGTCATCAAGGTCTATTTCATTTCACATGTTGCTTTCTGTGGCTCCAATGTTATGAACCACTTTTTCTGTGATATCTCACCAATCCTCAAACTGACATGTAAAGACATGTCCACAGCTGAGCTAGTGGACTTTGCTTTGGCTGTTGCCATTCTTGTGTTCCCTCTCATTACCACTGTCCTCTCCTATATCTACATTGTCTCCACCATTCTGCATATACCCTCCATCCAGGGAAGGAAGAAGGCCTTCTCCACCTGTGCATCTCACCTCACTGTAGTCATAATTTGTTACACAGCCATGATTTTCATGTATGTTCAGCCCAGAGCTATTGCATCATTTAATTCCAACAAACTGATCTCAGCTGTATGCAGTCCTCACACCCATGCTAAATCCATTCATCTACTGCCTAAGGAACCAGGAAGTCAAAAATGCTATCAAAAAGACCTTGAGGGGTGGCTAATGTCTCCTTCTCAGTTGAGCCCTGCTGATTTGAGGAGAAGACAGTGTCCACGCAGGATGCCATTCCCATGACATTTATCATAGCCCTACTTATTATTATCACTGCTCTACAGGCCTGGATTCTTAAATAAATCACAACATGGCCAAAGTGAAAAAAAATTAAAAGAGAAACAGGATACTTGATATATATTGCTTTAAGCATTAACTATTATTAACATACATGTAAATATATCATAAGTACCTTGGAATAATATAATAATAAATATTTAACACATACAAGATGTTCATAGCACATTACAAATAATAAATTATTTGATTCACATAATACCTTAGGGATTATTTATGATCAGTTGCCTGATAATGCAGATCAGAAAACTGAAGCACAGAGAGGTTATGTAAGTTGTCCAAGACTACATACCTAATTTATATCAAAGCCACTACTTAAGCCCAAGGAGTTGGGCTCTAAAATCCACTGAATTAGAGCCTCTTTATATCTACAATTCTGTGATAGTAGCACTAGAGCCATATTAGCTAACAAACACTGAGGTCTGAATGGAACAAGCAATCTAGTGATTAAGGTATGTATAGACGTGATGATAACTGACAATAATGATACAGTGATGGTGGTGATAGTGGCAGTTGTGATTACATCAACTTAGTGATTATGGATTATTATTGATATTAATAATATTGATCATTTTGCAATGTTCTTCCAATTTTAGCTTCCTTCTAGGACTGTAACAGTTAATTTCTCATTTCAAGAGTGAAATCAATAGTTCCATGAGAGATGAAAGAATCGATATTACTGTAACTTTTACCATACATTTGCATCTCTTCAGACACTTTCTTTAGAGATGTTGAATTTTTGTGGCCCTCCATGCTATATCATGACTACCATCAGCAAACTAATGGAATATCATTCCATCAATAGATGTCTGAGCTGAAACTCTCAATACATTTCTACGATATAGGTCTACATAAAAATTAGGTGAAAAACAAATCAAAATTTCTAAGACAAATGAGAGTGTTAAATATCATTGAGGCATGTGCTGACTAGATAAAGAAATATAGTGTACCAGAGAAAATTCTACAAAATTTCATTAATTGAGACTAAATATAGAAGAAATAGTCAGGAAGAGCCACTCCAGCTGTATATCCTGACTCTTTTAAGTGGGAGCCCAAAATTTGTCTACCCTTCTCATCTAAATCACCTTCAAAGTTATTCAAAATATCTGACTAGCAGTCCTCATATATTGCTCTTCTAATATTACTCTACTGCTTAAGAATTCTTGATTTGAATTAAATATGCTTTATCCATTATTTTTATTATTATTATTTTAGAATTACTCTAGCATTCATAAAACTTAATAATATCTTCTCTCCATCTATACCAACCCAACCTTATATTTTCCTCATCACCAGTATGAAGCATCCATTCTGATAATATCAGTCACTAGAATGTACTCAGTAATTATAAAATATCAATTCTTGCCTTGCTTAATGTATTCATTTATTTATCCCTTCTTGTGCTTTATTCCATGCCAGGCATTGTGATTGTCTATGAGGATACAATAGACAATGAACAAACAAAACAAATACACACAAATTTTTCCATTCAAGAGTTCAGAGATGAACACAGAAGATATAAGTATAATTACATTATAAAGTATAGGTGTGAGGAAAGAGGAAAAGTGTTCTATGAAAGCAAATGGTTGGTGAGTGACTAGCATAGTCAGAGATATTCTAGCAGAAGTGGCGTTTAAGCTAACACTTGAAGCAATTAGACAGATAAAAAATGGTGGCCGGGCGTGGTGGCTCAAGCCTGTAATCCCAGCACTTTGGGAGGCCGAGACGGGCGGATCACGAGGTCAGGAGATCGAGACCATCCTCGCTAAAGCGGTGAAACCCCGTCTCTACTAAAAAAAAAATACAAAAAAACTAGCCGGGCGAGGTGGCGCGCGCCTATAGCCCCAGCTACGCGGGAGGCTGAGGCAGGAGAATGGCGTGAACCTGGGAGGCGGAGCTTGCAGTGAGCCGAGATCCCGCCACTGCACTCCAGCCTGGGCAAGAGTGAGATTCCGTCTCAAAAAAAAAAAAAAAAAAAAATTGGTGAGTAATAGTGAGTGTCAGAGTTTGGAGGGAAAGGAATGGACAAGAATCAAGAAAGATAGTAGCACACTCAAAGAACCAAAAGATGATTAACATGTCTGGAGAATAAAGGGGCATGAGGAAGAAAGGGGTCACATGAGGAAGTAATTTCATCATTACCAATAAAAATCTTGCAATTTGTGAATTTTCTTTTTTCTTTCTTTTTTTTTTTTTTTTTTTGAGACGGAGTCTCGCTCTGTCGCCCAGGCTGGAGTGCAGTGGCCGGATCTCAGCTCACTGCAAGCTCCGCCTCCCAGGTTCACGCCATTCTCCTGCCTCAGCCTCCCGAGTAGCTGGGACTACAGGCGCCCGCCACCTCGCCCGGCTAGTTTTTTGTATTTCTTAATAGAGACGGGGTTTCACCGTGTTAGCCAGGATGGTCTCGATCTCCTGACCTCGTGATCCGCCCGTCTCGGCCTCCCATAGTGCTGGGATTACAGGCTTGAGCCACCGCGCCCGGCCTGTGAATTTTCTTTTTAAAAAATTATGAATACACAGTAAATTCTGTAAAGGCATTTTTCAATTTCTACAATTACTAGATCTTCAACCTGTAGTACTTCTACAAGGTGAATGTCAGTCATTAATAAGGTGAGGCAGGGGCAAGTTGAGTTGACTAAATATTTGGCCTCAGCTACAGCACCTTTTCATTTTGAATAGCAGATATCCATTATCATTTATATGTTTGACTTCCTCAGTATGTTGTGAGTTCCTTTAGAGTAGAAACTAACCTTATTCGTTATTGTACCTTACAATACCTGCCATAGTACCTAATAAGTACTGTGCAGGTGATTATTTCTCTCTTCTAGCCCCCAGTTTTCCATTCTTTGCATCTCTCTATCCCTCTCCATACCCCATCTTTAAGTAGTTGGAGAAAAACTGATCCTGTGGACTCTATCCCTCTGGATGTATTGGCCTCTGACTTCCAATTTGGTTGGGCCAATGGGAGGCACTAGCAGGGAATGGAAGCTGCAAAGAAAAGACAAGGGCTTTCCTCCCTCGCTGGTTCAGTGGCTCGGGCACTGGCTACAACTTCTGTAACAGAGGCATCCCTTCCAAGGATGCAGCTGCCACTAGGTTTCTGCACTGCTCATCCTTAAGTCACTCAACATCTCTTGCTGGTTGTTTTCACCTTGTCTGACCTCTGTTAATAGTTGTAACATTTAATTCTACTCAAAAACTTATGCAAGAATTGCTTTCTGTTTCTTGCTGACTGGTATGACATTTGATAAATATTAGTCAAATTGAAGCATATCTCAGTGGCAATGCATGGAATAAATATATCATTGTAAAAACTCAAGTGTTTACATTTTAAAATCAATAACATAAGCAAAGTTCATTTTCTGCTTAAATATGATAAATGGTGAAATTGAATAAAATACAAAACCTTTTGTTCCACGTTTACATTTTCAAGTATTACCCCATAAATAACTTCTACTGTTCTTCCATCCCCATGATGCCACTTCCAAATTCAACTGATTCTGAGATGTCTGAGTTAACACGGTCAGAAAATTTAAACAGAAATTTTAAATATATTGTGCTTCAGTTTTTCTGCCACTTATCTTAAGACTCCATCTGCTATCAGGAAGCAGTGAGTTCCTGTAGAACTAGTTGAATAAGTTTGCTACTCAGAGAACCACCCCTCTGCTTTTTCCCTTTTAGGCTTCTCATTCTCTCATCAAAGCAAATCAGCTTCTATCTTAAGATCCGTTCAAGAATTTCTCCAATATACTTTTCCTGTTGCTTCTAACTCAATCATTCAGGTTCGCTAAATTCCAACAAATAACAAATTTTGACCTTTAAAACTGCTGTTTTGATATACGTTTACAATGTGGAATGATTAAATCAGGTAACAAATCTGTCACCTCACAATACTTATCATTTTTCGTGGTGAAAACATTTAAAATTGCAATTTTGAAATATACAGTGCATTATTTATTGTAGTCACGATTCTGTGCCATAGATCACTAATGATTATTCTTCCAACTATTAAACCTTATAAAAGAGGGAAATCATTTCTTTAGTGGTAACATGGATGAATCTAGAAGACATCATGTTAAGTGAAAAAAGCCAGGCACAGAAAGACAAATACTGCATGATCTTCTTGTATGTGAAATCTAAAAAAGTTGAACTCATAGAAGTAGAGAGTAAAATGGTGGTTATCAGGAAATGAAGGAGGAAGGATGGGAGAGAACATGGAGATGCTGGTCAATAGGTACAAAGTTTTATTTAAAAAAAGGAATAAATTCCGGAGTATTGTATAGCAAAATGATTATAGTTAATAGTAATGTAATGCATCCTTAAAAATTGCTAAGAAACTATATTTTAAGTGTTCTCACCACAAAAAAATTATAAGCATGTGAGGTAATAAATATGCTGAATTAGCATAATTGATTTAATTATTGCGCAAGGTACACATATATCCAAATATCATGCAGTACGCCATACATTTATGTAATTTTTGTCAGTTAGAAATCAAATAAAATTCAAAAAACTGTGACCTACATTATACCTAATGGTGAAACTCTTTTTTTTGTTTGTTTGTTTGTTTTTTTTAATTTATTTATTATTACTGTACTTTAAGTTGTAGGGTACATGTGCATAACGTGCAGGTTTGTTACATATGTATACTTGTGCCATGTTGGTGTGCTGCACCCATCAACTCATCATTTACATCAGGTATAACTCCCAATGCAATCCCTCCCCCCTCCCCCCTCCCCATGATAGGTCCCTGTGTGTGATGTTCCCCTTCCTGAGTCCAAGTGATCTCATTGATCAGTTCCCACGTATGAGTGAGAACATGCGGTGTTTGGTTTTCTGTTCTTGTGATAGTTTGCTAAGAATGATTTATGACCCAGCCATCCCATTACTGGGTATATACCCAAAGGATTATAAATTATGCTGCTATAAAGACACATGCACACGTATGTTTATTGCAGCACTATTCACAATAGCAAAGACTTGGAATCAACCCAAATGTCCATCAGTGACAGATTGGATTAAGAAAATGTGGCACATATACACCATGGAATACTATGCAGCCATCAAAAAGGATGAGTTTGCGTCCTTTGTAGGGACATGGATGCAGCTGGAAACCTAATGGTGAAACTCTTAATGCCTTCCCCATAGGTAGGGAATAAGGTGAGAAGGCCCACTCACTCCTCCTCTTCAACACAGTTGCTGTAAGTTCTAGTTCATGAAATAAAGCAAGGAAATGGAACTAAAGGCATAAAGCTCAGAATAGAAGAAAAATTGCTGGGCGTGGTGGCTCAAGCCTGTAATTCTAGCACTCTGGAAGGCCGAGGCAGGTGGATCACCTGAGGTCAGGAGTTCGAGACCAGCCTGGCCAACATGGTGAAACCCTGTCTGTACTAAAAATACAAAACAATTAGCTGGGCATTGTGGCATGTGCCTGTAGTCCCAGCTACTTGGGAGGCTGAGGTAAGAGAATTGCTTGAACCACGGAGATGGAGGTTGCAGTGAGCCGAGATCGTGCCACTGTACTCTAGCCTGGGTGACAGAGCAAGACTCTGTCTCAAAAAAAAGAAAAAAGAAAGAAAGAAAGAAAAAGAATAGGATAAAAAGCCTATCCTTAAAGCATATAACATTGTTGTCTATGTAGGAAATCAAAGGAGTCTACAACAAAAATCTGAGAACTAAAAATAACTTCAGCAAGGTCATAGGATACATGACAAACATACAATAGTTAAGTATTCTAAAGTGAATATGTACACACTTAAATTAATAACACAATACCATTTGAAATTACTCAAAAAAGAAATAGGTGATATAAACATAACAACACATTACAAAACTTGTATGCTTAAAACTACACAATGCTGATAAAGGAAATCAAAGAAGATCTAAATAAATTGAGAAATGTACTATGTTCATGGAATGGAATACTTAATAAAGGAATGAGGTCAGCTCTCTCCAAACTGACATACAAATTTAGCTCAATTTCTCTCAAAACCAGAGCAAGTTTTTTTTTGTCAGTATTGACAAGATTATTCTAAAATCCATATGAAAAGCAAATAAACTAGAACAACTAAAATAAACTTCAAAAGAATAAAAAGTAAGGGGAATCAGTCCACCAAATTTCAACATTGTAGACTATTTATTTGTTAGAGTGCTACAATATTATTTATTATAGAACTATAAGATTATGTGTTATTTAGGATGGCATAGGCACATAAATCAATAAAACAGAATAACTAATCTAAAAATAGACTCATAAACATATGCTCACTGATTTTTGAAAAATGTCCAAAAGCAATTAAATTAAGGAAAGAACACCTTTTCCACAAACGGTGCTGAAGCATTTGGGCATCTCTGGATTTGGAGCATCCATAGATAAGCCTCGATCCAAGTTTCATATCTTACACAAACATTTACTCAAGATGGATCATGGACTTAAGTTAAAATGCAACTATAAGACTGACTGAGGGAAAAAAAACAACAGGAAGAACCTATGGGATCTAGAGCCAGACAAATAATTCTTAGAATTCACACAGAAAAGAAGATCCATAAAAGTTTTACAAATTGGACTTCATTGAAATTAAAAACATTTGGTTTGTAAAAGACTCTGTAAAGAGGATCAAAAGAGAAACTGGAAGAATATATTTGCAAACAGTATAGAAATAGGATCTGTAGTATATAAAGAACTCTCAAAAGTCAGGAAACAACAGATGCTGGAGAGGATGTGGAGAAATAGAAACACTTTTACACTGTTGATGGGAATGTAAATTAGTTCAACCATTATGGAAGACAGTGTGGAGATTCCTCAAGGATCTAGAACCAGAAATATTATTTGACCCAGCAGTCCCATTACTAGGTATATACCCAAAGGATTATAAATCATTCTACTATAAAAACACATGTACACGTATGCTTACTGCAGCACTATTCACAATAGCAAAGACATGGAATGAACCCAAATGCCCATCAGTGATAGACTGGATGATGAAAATGTGGCACATATGTACCATGGAGTACTATGCAACCATAAAAAAATGATGAGTTTATGTCCTCTGCAGGGAAATGGATGAAGCTGGAAACATCATTCTCAGCAAACTATTACAGGAACAGAAAACCAAACACCACATGCTCTCACTCATAAATGGGAGTTGAACAATGAAAACGCATTGACACAGGGAGGGGAACATCACAAACAGGGGCCTGTCTGGGGTGGGTGCCTAGGGGAGGGATAGCACTAGGAGAAATACCTAATGTAGATGACAGGTTGATGGGTGTAGCAAACCACCATGGCACGTATATACCTATGTAACAAACCTGCACATTCTGCACGTGTATCCCAGAACTTAAAGTATAATTTAAAAAAACAATAATAACAATCATCTAAATAGAAAACAGGCAAAAGAAATGAAAAACATTTCATTGGATATATATATATCCAATGATATATAGGTTGCAAATAAGCACATGAAAAGATGTTCAATTTCATTAACCTCTAGGTAAATGCAAATTAAATCACAATAAGATCACAACACACCTATTAAAAACATGAAAATGGCCGGGCGCGGTGGCTCAAGCCTGTAATCCCAGCACTTTGGGAGGCCGAGACGGGCGGATCATGAGGTCAGGAGATCGAGACCATCCTGGCTATCACGGTGAAACCCCGTCTCTACTAAAAATACAAAAAATTAGCCGGGCGCGGTGGCGGGCGCCTGTAGTCCCAGCTACTCGGGAGGCTGAGGTAGGAGAATGGCGTGAACCCGGGAGGCGGAGCTTGCAGTGAGCTGAGATCCGGCCACTGCACTCCAGCCTGGGCGGCAGAGCGAGACTCCGTCTCAAAAAAAAAAAAAAAAACATGAAAACATAAAGTAGTGACAATACTTAATGATGGCAAGCATGCAGAGAATCTGTATCACTCACACATTTCTGGTAGTAATTTAAAATGGAACAACCAGTCTGGAAAGTAGTTTGGAAGTTTCTTTAAAACCTGAACATTCAATCGACATATGAGTCGGCAATTGCATTCTGTGCATGTTCCTCAGAGAAATGAAAACTTATGTTCACATGAAAGCTGTACACAAATGTCTGTAGTAACCTTATTCATAATAGCCCCAAGCTGAAAACAATCCATATGTCCTTCAACTGGTGCATGTTTAAACAAAACTGAGCTACGTCCATAGCATGCAATACTACTCAGCAATTAAAAAAATAAATGATTGATGTACACAATGACCTGGATAAATCTCTAGAGAATTATACTGAGTGAAAAAAGTCAATTTCAAAAGATAACATATGATTTCATTATATTGCATTCCTAAAATGACAAATTGTAAAAATGAAAAACAGGTTAGTGGTTGCCAGGGGTTAAAGAAAGAAATGAGGACCCTCTGTATCCTGACTGTATTTGTGTGGATATACAGTGTGCGATAGTGTACAATAATTTTGTAACACATTATCACTTTGAGAAACTGAGAAAAGCACACATGGAATATTTCTGTATTATTTAACAACCATATAACAGTTTTTAGCTTAGTCCTCATATTTTCCATGAGCATATTCATAAAATATTCAACTAATATCGTTGCATCTATCTTTTCAATATTTATTTTTTTTATTTCATGTTGTATCGACAAAAATTTCCAAAGCAACATAAAATAATGGAGATTAAAAAATGTTCTTGCCATCTTCTGTTTTAATGAGAACACATCTACTACTTCCCCATTTGGTACATACATTTGCTTTAAATAGGTAAATATTCCACCAGCCCTTATCTGTAGTGCCAAAATCCAAGCAGTTTTAAAAACTGAACGTTTGTTCCTAAGTTTGGGACCTGAATGTATAAAACCTGTGGTGAACTGATATGAGATTGTTTGTGGTCTTTACTTATTTCACATTGTATAAATAGTCACATATTATACTGTAGACATATTCATATGTTAGATCATAAGATGGTGCTTCAGAACTCTTTGGGGATTTGGGGAAATGTATGGTATATGCTGCATATTGCTTTTTAAAATCTGAAAAAGCCAATTTGTTGTAGATAAAGAAACGTGGACCTGTTATTTATTTAAGAATGTATCCCCTTTATCCTCATGGGTGTCAGGTTTATCAAGTGGATTAAACAATGCATATATTGAAATGAATATGGTTTATTTTATTTTGACCTATTGATGTGGTCTATCAACTGGTAATAGCTAAAAGCAAACTGACATCAACTTCAATAAATCTAAAGAATTTGGGCCGGGCTGGGTGGCTCACACCTGTAATCCCAGGACTCTAGGAGGCCTAGGTGGGAAGATCACCTGAGGTTGAAGACTCCTAGGTTTGAGACCAGCCTGACTAGCCAACATGGTGAAACCCTGTCTCCACTAAAATAAAAAAAATTAGCCAGGCATGGTGGCGCATGCCTGTAATCCCAGCTACTTGGGAGGCTGAGGCAGGAGAATTGTTTGACCTGGGAGCAGAGTTTGCAGTGACCTGAGATCATGGCATTGCACTCCAGCCTGGGCGAAAAGAGTGAAACTCTGTGTCAAAAAAAAAAGAAAAGCAAAATCTAAACAATTGAAAATATGCCTCATTTAGACAGCACTACCCTGGCAACCAAGACAACACTAATTCAACCAATTGCTAGCTTTAAAGGTTTTTCAACTAACAATACAGAATGTTAATTATACTATATGCGTGTGTATGTGTGTGTGCACACATACATACACACACATACACACATGTTCTTATTCAAAATAGAGTTTATTATACCGTCTATGGCATATGATTTTACTCTAAAGTAGGCTTTTATTTTAAGAGTATTTTCAGATAGTCTTTTATACCCTACTCTTCCTTGCTGCTGCAAATTCATTTTGCTGCTGCAAATTCATTTTATCATTTGCTTCTGGCTTGGTCAATTCCCCATGATTTCCTGAGTGTCTTTTTTATTTCAGGAGCGCTAAGTTTCATTCTTAACATGGGATCTGTGAGACTTATGAGCAGCACACTGATACAGATAACAACTGCCCAATAACACTCGGTTTGTTCTGATTATTTAAATTTTTGGAAATGTTTCCTCCCAATTACTTATAAAAATCCTTCTTAAACTCAGAATCTCAAGATCTTTCTCTTATGTCTCCAATGTGCTCATGAATAATTATTTCTCCTGTCCCAACAGACTCAGATTCAACAAATATTATTGAACAATAGCTAATACTTATTGAGAAATGCTATGTTCTCAGTGCTGTTCTAAGAAACTTCCATTCATATATTAATTAATTTAATCCTCACAACAACTCTATGAAGTAGACATTAGAATTATTCTCATTTTACAGCTGAGAAAACAGAGGCCCAAGGAATTTAAATATTTTCACAAGATCCCTTAGTTGAACACAGCAATGTGACTGTGAATCCCATGTAATTAATTTGCTGGACCTCAATATGACACAGAATACTGTGGATTGAGTGGGGTGTCAAATCTTGTCACAAACTTAAAATGCCTATGATGTATGTTATTTTCATAATGGATATCATTATATGGAAAACAACCATATACAACAAAATCCCAAATTTTTTTTAAAAAATCCAATACAAACATGGAACTCAAACCCAGAAACCCTAACTCTCAACTCAGTGCTCCTTGTATGACATCATGGAGTTAATGAGTGTCAACTATATGGCATCAGGAGACAAAGAAGGAACTGTCTAGCATTGTTGAGCCCCTGTCATGCTCCAGGATCTGTACATATATTAATGACATTTACTCCTCTCAACAATCCTGTCAGGCATATGAATCCTATTATGTAGATTAGGAATGTAAGGCCCAAAGGGTTAAACAAATTGCCCAAAATTACATATCTGAGTTAGAATATCAGCCCGTGTCTTTCTTTTGAGCAGGAGTATGACATGATAGAAAGGGGAGACTGACAAGGAACAGGAAGGCAAGAGAGGGAAATATGAGTTCAGGGGTATCTTGACATTCTCTCTTTCATGAAACTTCCTGATAAAACCTTATGGCCTGAGCTTTCCAAACCTTCCCCTTCCCTGTCCTCTGCCCCAGTCTTTTTTTCCCTCTTGTATCTCTTTTGGTCTCTTGGTCTTCTGCCTCAGAGCCATCCCAAAGCATCAGAAGGAGGAGGGGAAAATGGGGACTGAAGGAGTGAGGTGCGGGATAAAGGAATCTTTCCTAGCTTGGCAGTGTTCTCTATCTATGGGAGGAAGAGAAAGTGGAATCTCTTTATCATCTTTCTTTGTCCTGATGCTTCAACCTTCTTTTCCAAACATCTTTTAAGTCCTCTCCTAACCAACCCAGCTATCTCAGGAGGACCTTGATGAGTCAGTGACATCTGAATAAAGTGAGTGGATCTGCTGATTCTTCTTCAAGTGGTCAATTATCCCAGGTTTTCTTTACTTATGTCTAATATATCCATCTTCTTATTCCTCTCTATAGCTAATAAAATCCCAAATCCCTCAATATTTTCCACATATGGTTAATTCTGTTGATACTTAGACTAATATCACTTTCTTTATCTTTTCCTCTCATAGCTGGTCCTTTATTTATTCATAATCTACCTGCTCTCCCTACAGTATTTCTGAACATCCATGTCCAGTCTATCCTTTCCATATTCTAGTTATCTTCACCTTGTCTCCCATTGGATTTATTTCCTGAATAGCAAGTTCCTTCTACCCAAATATTATACCTCTTATTCACATAAGTCCAATCTTCCTGCATTTAATCTAACTTCCTCGTGTTTTATCTAGTCCCTGCAGATCTAAAATCAATGTATGTTTTACTTGCATATAATTCCAGCTGTGTCATATTCTCAGTTAACCACTTAAATTCTCTATTCCTGACCATTTATACCCAGATCCCTTTTACATTCTTCCATCTTTATATTCCATTCCTCCTATCTGGAATTCATCTGTTCTGCCCGCATCACAACTTTGTGCATTTTTCCATGCATTCAAGCATCCATACAGCCACCTTTAATAATCAGTAACTAAAGCAGATCTTATAATAGGAACCACTGTCAGAAGGCAAGACAGACACACTAGCGAATAATCTAGTGCATAGGAATTGGGGTACTTTGGGAGGGGTGATAACTAAGGGACTAAAACATAAAAAATAAAAATTCCTGGAGTGAGTGTTTTTGGCAGAGAGATGTGTAAAGTTACGGAGTTAGATAATACCATGACATGTGTAGAAAATGGTAAATAGTGGACAATGACTGAACTGTTGTATAACAGTTAAAAGGACATACATTTGATGCTTTATGGGAGGATTTTGTATGTGCTCTCAAAAACCGGATGCCATTGTGGTCAGCCGTTTCTACAGAGAAATATGACTCTAATAATAAGTGGAAGTTATATAGATGAGAATACAGACTGGAGGAAAAAAGACCAAGTAAGATCCTATTTAAGTAGTTAAATCAAGAAATACCAAGGACCTGCTGTGAGGAACTAGGAGGAAGCCAGTAGAAATAGGGCAGAAGAAAAGGGACTGATATGAGAGATCATTAAAGAGGCATTTTAGCTAGAAATTGGATTAGTTAAGTGTGGGATGTGTGTCGGGGGAGAGGAGGATGGGTACGGAATATCTAGGAAATTTCCAAATGGCTTGCTTAGGAGACTGTATGAAAGCTAATGCCATTTATTGTAATAGAGGAATAACTTGCTTGGGGAAGGTTATTCTAGACATAGTATATTTGTGGTACCCATGACACCCATGGAATTATATCCACTATCCACTCCATACTCCACCATTAAGGACATGTGGGGCCACTTCAGCTACAGAGGTCCTTCTTACATCTACTTGAGCAACAACAGCAGTGATACAGCAAGCAAAATGATATATAGGCTTTCATGGACTCTAATGGGAGCTCTAACCAGAGGAATCTCACCAAACCTGTGAAGGGAAAAGGAAGAAACCAGGGTAACTAATGTCTCTATGGGGAGATACCCCATGAGCCAAGACTTGAAGGTTAAATAGGAGTTAGCCATACTCAGGGAGATTGTCGCATGAGGAAAGCTATGAGGTGATACACGTGGTGAGTGATGAGAGCTGCAGGGTATAAAGTACACTGTAGACTGTGGTAAGAAATAAGGTTTAGGTGAAAGCAGTGGCAAAATCAAGAAGTGCCTATAGGCCTTGTACCTGTAGGCTAAATAATTTGAAACTTTATTGTGTACACAAAGGCGCACTATGGATGAGTTTTAAGGAGGGGACTAAAATGGTCAGTTTTGAGCTAAGGTCTCACCTTTAAGGGTAAAACTATAAGCAGAAAGATCAGTTAGGGGTCCATGTGTGAAAAGCTATTTTTTTCAAGTGTGCAGAACATCAAACATGAAGGTTGAAGTGGCTAGAAAATATGAATGAAAATCTGAGGCCAAGAGAATCAAAAACACAAAGAAGGGTATATGAGGCAGGTATTGAGAAAGGATCAAGGCTAAGGTCATAAATGGCAAGTGTAGGTTTAATGTTCCCACTTTTCTATGTATCCACATGTATGGTATAGGGATAGACATGTGGCTTAAACTTTCATGGATGAAAAGATAAGATATGCCCCTACAACTAGATTGTAAGATCCTGAAGACTCAGCATGTGTCCATGAACCTTTATATACCACAACTCTTAGCCCATGGTCTAGAGCATTGTTGATCAACCATAAATTTTGAAATAAGTAAAATTGTGGGTGTGGATGGTAAGAATGGGAGTGATGGGAAATGAAAGCCAGGGACGTAGGTGTTTTGTAATTGCATTACCATATTAAGAGAAACTTCAAGGACTCCAGTACTGAGTAATGGTCAAGTAATGATAGCAGAGCATGAAGGGAAGAGAAACATGGTATAAAATCATTAGTAGGTTGGTTTGATTTGAGAGCACATTCTAACCCTGCTAACTTCAGAGGAACAGATCTAAGACTAAAAATTAAGAAATCTGAGAAGATTACATCCAGATGCTCAGCTGACTCTACACCATTCTCCTTTCGAAACTCTACACTCTCTCCCAATGCTGAAACTGTACAGGGGCACAAGGTAAAAATAACCCTTCCTTCATATCAACTCCCATGTAAAAATGCCAACTTCTTTTCGTCATGAGACACAAAAATGGCTTGAAGTTTTTAAAGAGAAAGGGAAATTTTATCTTTGATACAAAGTTATACAAAGAGAGTATCCTAGTAAATGCATGTTTTTATGTGGGCCTTAATGTTAAACAAAGGTACTCTATTCTTATTTCAAGATACTCAGTACAACGTTCAGAACTGACGGAATTCTTAGTCTTTCTGCCATCCATCATCCATTTCCTAATCTGATTTCCAGGTGAATCCCAAGTCTTCCTTGTAAGTACTGGGTTCTATAGACTTCCACTCTACAGGTGCTGTGAACTTCTTGTGTTCTGCTTTTGTCTTTCTTTCCATCTGGCAGGAAGGAACTGTTTCTCTAAATGAGTCCCAAAGATCCTCTCTCCCAGCTGTAAATCCAAGATGTATTGTACAGTCCCTCCTTTACGTCATCTAAATATTTTGGAAGCTCCAAGGTCCTGACTTCCTGGTTCCACTTCTTGCTATTTCTGCAACCCAGAATTAGTCACTTAATTCTATATTTTAGTTTCTTTAGGCATTAAGTTGTAGCTATTAGTAGTACTAGCTCACAGGATTGTTCTGAAGATCAAGTGAATTGATACTGCTAATGTTTAGAGCAGTGTCTGAACTAATAATAACTCAACTGCGTTATACGTGATTGTTATTCCTCCATTGTGTAACTTATTTCCTCAAAACAAAGTCATGATCCAACTCATAGACAAACTCTCATTTTAGGCCACCCGGACTCCCTTTCCACTTTTGGTTTTTATCTGTGTTCTTTGGGGACAAACTGGTGTCATTTTTACCCTATGCTTGTCAATGCATGCTTCTCCAAAGATCAGAACAGATTCCTATCTTGTCCCCAATACAAAACCATTTATTTCTACATGTTTGTCTTAGCTCATTTCCAGATTTAAAAAGAGAGCAGTGGCCTCAGTTCTGCGATTAATTACATGATTCTACCAGTATAAACCCACTAAGAGAGACTGGGTTCTTGTTGCGGCCTACTGAAGACTCTATTGTCATGTCCTGAAGAGCAGTAAGAAAGACCAATGACATGGAGTGGAGGAACCATAATGGGAGAGTGAGTGAGTTTGTGTTGCTGGGCTTCCCTGCTCCTGTGCCACTACAGGTACTATTGTTTGCCCTTTTGCTCCTGGCCTATGTGTTGGTGCTGACTGAGAACACACTCGTCATTATGGCAGTTAGGAACCATTCCACCCTCCACAAACTCACGTACTTCTTTCTAGCTAATATGTCCTTTCTGGAGATCTGGTACGTCACTGTCACTATTCCCGAGATGCTTGCTGGCTTTGTTAGGTCCAACAGGATCATGGACGGCTAATCTCCTTTGAGGGATGCATGACAGAGCTCTACTTTTTCCTTGGCTTGGGCTGCACTGAGCGTGTCCTTCTCGCTGTTATGGCCTATGATCGCTATGTGGCCATCTGCCATCCTCTCCACTACCCAGTCATTGTCAGTGGCCAGTTGTGTGTGCAGATGGCCGCTGGATCTTGGGCTGGAGGTTTTGGCATCTCCATGGTCAAAGTTTTTCTTATTTCTCACCTGTCTTACTGTGGCCCCAACATCATCAACCACTTTTTTTGCGATGTGTCTCCATTGCTCAACCTCTCATGCACTGACATGTCTACAGCAGAGCTTACAGATTTCATTCTGGCCATTTTTATTCTTCTAGGGCCACTCTCTGTCACTGGGGCCTCCTACATGGCCATTACTGGTGCTGTGATGCACATTCCTTCAGCTGCTGGACGCTCTAAGGCCTTTTCCACCTGTGTCTCTCATCTCACTGTTGTGATAATCTTCTATGCAGCTGGTATCTTCCTCTATGCCCGGCCAAAGGCACTCTCAGCTTTTGACATCAACAAGCTAGTCTCTGTACTCTATGCAGTCATCATACCACTGCTCAACCCCATCATTTACTGTTTGCACAATCAAGAGGTCAAGAGAGTCCTATGCTGTACTCTGCACCTGTACCAGTGCCAGGATCCTCACCCCAAGAAAGCTATCAGAAATGTGTAGATGGGATGTGCAAAGTCTAGTAAAATATTACTAAACTTGGCATCGATATATTCTATGAAGTCCAGTGGAGTTCTTAGGGTCTACATTAGGGGCCAGAATTTCAAAGACATCACCAAGGTACTAGGAATACTTGCTTGTAACTAGTCCAAGAGGAGAAAGAAGGATAGGTTGCAAACTAGAAACTGGATTTCTACAGGACAGCGCCATAAAATACAGGATAGAGCTGGGTCCACTATTGTCTGCCCCATTGTAATTTGCATAGGCATGGTTCCATTTAAGGAATCATGGGCTTCATTATGGAAAAGCAACATAAAACTTCTTGATAATACCTCTTCCAGTCACAGGTCACTTACTGTAGCCTATTAGGTAGCAGAGGCCCAGGAGGTGATCATTCTAGTGTGTGTTACAGACAAAGAGATGAGAAACTAGGAACTTTTGTGTTTGAAACATATCATCTGATGAACCATAGGGGTTTCTAGATTTATTTTCTAATTTACTGTGGCCAGTGTCCACATTGAACTAATGACTGAGAGCTGTTGTTTCTTCAATACTCTGTTTCCCTAATTAGACTATACGCACCATGGAAACAGGATCAGATTTTCTTTTACATCCTTTTATTACCATGAGCAGGAACAGTATCTAGGGTATGATGGCTATGAATACATATAATGAACGAATGTAGTTTGGAACCATGTAGGCAAGGCATGTGTGTCATGCCTATTTGTGGGGCTGGTAGGTGCGGGAACTAAACCCCTCATACTTTACTAGTGTGCAGAGAGATACAAATTGGCTCAGCCTTGCCAGAAAAATATTTTGAAAACATGTATTACAAATCCTAAAAGTGTTGCAACCATTCTAATTCGGAAAGATTTGTGCAGATAGACACTTTTACTTATAAATACAGAAAAAGAGAAATATACTTAACTTTCACAAACAGGGCACTAGTTAAACAAATTGTAGGTCATATGTTACTTGGAAAACTATGCAGAAATTGAAATAAAGTGATCTAAATAGAGATGATGAAAGAAAAAATGTTCCTAGCATAATTTTTTTTTTTTTTTTTGAGACGGACTCTCACTCTGTCACCCAGGCTGAGGTCCAGTGGCACAATCTTGGCTCACTGCAAGCTCTGCCTACTGGGTTCACATCATTCTCCTGCCTCAGCCTCCCGAGTAGCTGGGCCTACAGGCACCTGCCACTACACCCAGCTAATATTTTGTGTTTTTAGTAGAGATGGGGTTTCACCATGTTAGCCAGGATGGTGTCAATCTCCTGACCTCGTGATCCACCCACCTCGGCCCCCCAAAGTGCTGGGATTACAGGTGTGAGCCACCGCACCTGGCCTCCTAACATAATTTTTAAAAATATGTTATATAACAGTATCAAAAGCATTAGCCATATTTGCTTGTTTAAACAACACTAGAAGTAATTTGACTAAAATGTTGACTGTAGCTATGCTGGACTGCTTTCTCCTGTAAATTGCATTCTGTGGCAAAGCATTTCTATCAAAATATTTATTTAAATGATTTTTTCTTAGTGAATACTATGTGTAACTTTATTCATCTGAAAAGAGAGATGGTTAGAGGGTATTTCAGTATGATTTTCAGAAATTTAACTCCCCACTGTCACCGAACAACCAGAACTCTGAAGACAATGAAGATTCTATCTCCAGATGTGGGATCCAACTGTTGCTCAAGATGTGGAATCTAACTTTATTGTTTTCTATTACTTAAAATTTACAAAAGGATACTACCAAGGATATCATGCATTATTTGCTAGTCCATACTTGTTAAAAGTTGTAATATAATATGCATATTTATTCATGCCTAAACAATATAAGTATCTTGTTATATTAATTTTTAAAATGACTGGATATAAAGTTCATCAAAACTCAGCTATCCAGTGTCCCTGTAGAATAAGTGTCCAAAATGGGATTCCAATCAGGGAGAGGAGAGTTCTCCTCTAGGCATTGCTATTACAGCTCTTATATAAACTTCCTTTATAGGTTAACTCCAGTTAATAGGAAGTAAAAACATGATGTTGAATTTCTTCATTGTGCTTTTCTTTATTTTCCAAGATTTTTAGTATAAAATGCTTTAAAACACCTCTAATTCTGATTTAATGTATGAAATAGGGTTTAGCCAGTGTTCTGCACATATTCTTCTTTCAATAAACCATGAATGAGTTTGAGTCCTGTGTACCATGGTGAGATTGGCACCTCCCTAGACTTGGACTGAATTTGTAATAAGCATATGACCTTCAGGGCTCATATTGAAATTTAGATCGCAAAACCTCCTAAGATTTTTCAAATGAAGTATTATTGATTATCAGATTAAGGATTCCCCATCCTCCATTTATGTAACTGATTTTCCCATAAACCTAGATATAGAACTTTATTTTATCTTTGGTTCATTTGATCCTGTTTCTTTTAGACCATGTTTGTAATCTGCCAATCTTTCAAAGTATTGCTTACATAATACAAGTCTTTTGTAATTTCCCTTTGCTAGTACAATATCTGGAGAAGCTTCTAATCTCTTGCATCAGTACAAGAGGTGGGAGTACTGGATCCACCCGCGTTATTCAGATAGGAATGCTATTCAGAGTGGCCAGAGGCAACTAATATCTACGGGCAAAGAGGATTAATATAAATGACTTCTGTGCCTCAGATATCTAGTGGTTTCCAATGTGGAGTGAACTCCAAGTTTCTCAGTCTGCCTTTAAGTTTCTTCACAGTGTGTTCCTACCTTTCCTTTTGGTTCTTATTTTAATTTCTTGTCCACTACAAACCTTGTATTGGTGAATTTTAGATTGTGATGAACAAATTTTACTTGTGATTAATAAGCCAATATATTTCACTATTTGTTAACATATCACATTGACCAGGATGAGGAAACAAACATTTTTCTTGATAAAGAGCATTTTTAAAATAACAATTGTTCTGCACCTCTGTAAATCCTATTTCCCTTCATTAAAAATGCTTACAGTTATGAACAAGACTGAGAAATATCAGATCAAAGGAGATTAAAGAGACAAGATACCTTCATGGAGTATGGTATATTGAATTGGATCCTGGAACATAAAGTAATACTAATGGAAAAGATAATAAAATCTGAATAAAATGGCAAAATCTGAATAGTTAATAGTGATATATCAATTTTAATTTCTTAGTTTTGACAAGTGTATATGCTAATGAAGGATGAATACATTAAGGGAAACAAACTGAGAAATAGGTGTGTGAGAAACTCTCTTTAGCATGTTGATAATTTTTCTGTAAGCCAAATTTATTCTAAAATTTAAAAGTTTATTTCAAAAAGAAACACATTATTAGTTTTTTATACCAAATAATTTTGTAGAAGTTTGATTTATTTCATTGGCTTTCATAAAATAAAGATACACTGTCCTTTCCTTTATAATTACAATAATATGTACAGCTACCACTTGATTTTTGAATTTTTACCTGGATTTTTTATTATCATGACATTCATGCCTTGCTGTTTTAATATAGCTAATGGATAAGAGAGAGATGAAATAAAGCATAATTGACACACAGCTACTGCTTTATATATTTAGCAACTCTAATATATTATACCAGCTCTTTAGAATATCACCATTTGGTGCCAACAAGAATGACTAGACAGCGCCATGTCTTCCATAGAGAAGACACCCTATAGGGCAGGTGTCTTCATTTTCTCTTAGAAGCACTCCTCAGAGCAAGATTGCCTTGTCTGATTTTCATGTTTCATAGTCACACTTCATGAAGACCAATGGTCCTGGCCTTCCCAGAATTAATGACAATACACAATATGCCTTTCAACAAAGATTTTGGTTGGTTGGAGTGGGGAAAGAACTAGGTCCACTCTTCTCCAAATATCAGTCACATATAGGCCTTCAGATCCTCAAGGACTGGAGAAAGTTTTCTAAGACTTCTCATTTTTTTAGTCTCTTGCTTCAGCTCCCTGTAGCTAACTTTGGCTACTCACCAAGATGCAAGTGCATCTCCTGGGCCTTTGTTCTTGCAAAATTTCTAGCAGTTGACCCTAGATTTTATGGATACTTGAGGCACAATTACTAGCAGAGACACAGATAAACAGGCTGTGGATGATTTGATGGACAGAAGGGTCTGTCAGTTCACCCTCTTCTTAGCATGCCGGGCACACTTTACAACTGTTAATGCCTGAGTGCTTCCTGGAGTCCAAAGCAGTGGTGGGGCCTCTTGTCACTGAAGAGAAATTATTATCCTATAGCTTCACTGTTTGCTGTCATTACTCTATGTTTCTTCCTGTTCTAGTTTAACACCGAAAGCCCTCTTATCTAATTTCTACTACTCAAATACTGGCTGTAGTTCATATTCCAGCAGTATTAGAACTGTTTTCAAAGAATTTTTTTATGTTTATTATTATGTATAATTTGCCCATAGTTCTCTTTTTTCCAACTTTTTAGAGATATAGTTCACAAATACAATTAGGATGTATTTAAGGTATACAATGTAATGATTTGGTATACGTGTACCCTGTGAAATGATGACTACATGTAAGCTAATTAACATATCAAAATAACGATCACCTTGCATACTTAGCTTCTGTGTGTGTATTTTGTGAGAATATGTGACATCTACTTCAGTAGCAAATTTCAAGTATACATTTGTATTAACTGTAGTCACCATGCTATTACATTGGAACCTCAGAAATTATTCATCTTAAAAATGAAAATTTGTATCTGTTGACAAATATTTTCCATTTTCTCCCACAGCCACCCCAAACTCTTGGCAAACACCATTCTACGCTCTATTACTGAGTTAGACTCTTTCTAGCTTCCAATTTAAGCAAAATTAGGCAGCATTTCCGTGTCTGGCTTATTCCACATAGCATAATGTCCTCCAGGTTGATCTATGTCGTTGAAAATGACAGAATGTCCTTCCCTTTTAAGGATAAATAATATTCTATTTTATAGACATTTTCTTTATCCATTCATCTGCTGTTAAACAACCCTTAAGTTGTTTCCAATATTTTGGCTATTATGAACAATGCTGCAACAAATATGATTTAATTACTTTTGGATATATAGTCAGAAGTGGGAATCTTTGATCATACAGTAGTAATGGTTTGAATGTTCAGACCTCCATACTGTTTTCCATAATGGCTGTACCATTTTACATTCCCACGAATTATGTACGGGGGTTCCATTTTCTCCCCATACTTACCAACAATTGTTTTGCTTTGATTTTTTTTTTAATAATACTAAAGGGCATGAGGTGATATCTCACTATACTTTTCATTTGCCCTTCCCTGTTTATTAGCAATGCTGACCATCTTTTCATATACTTCTTGGCCATTTCTGTTTCTTCTTTATAGGAATGTCTATTCAAATGCTCTGTCTATTTTTAAATCAGGTTATTTGTTTTTATGCTATTGAGTTATTTTTGTTGCTAATGTATTTTGGATACTAATCCTTTTATAAGATACTTGAGGCAGAATTAGTAGCAGAGAGAGAGATCACTAGTCTGTGGATGACATAATGTACAGAAGGGCCTGTCAGTTCACCCTATTTGTGGCTGGGTGCAGTGGCTCACACCTGTTATTCCAGCACTTTGGGAGGCCAAGGCGAGCAGATTGCCTGAGCTCAGAAGTTTGAGTCCAGCCTGGCCAATGATGAAACCCTATTTCTACAAAAAACTACAAAAATTAGCTCGGTGTGGTGCTGGTGCCTGTAGTCCCAGTTACTTGAGGGGCTCAGGCAGGAGGATGGCTTGAGGCCAGGAGGTCAAGGCTGCAGTGAGCTGTGATCTCACCACTGCACTCAAGCCTGAGTGAGAGAGCCAGACCCTCTTCCTCAAAGAAAAAATATATGTTGCTTCTAAATGTTGTCTCCCATTCTGTAGTTTTCCTTTTCATTTTGTTGATTGTTTCCTTTGTCATGAAGAAACTTATAGTTTGACGTACTACCAGTTTTTTGCATTTGTTGCCTAGACTTTTGAATCGAATTCAAAAATCACTGCCAAAATCAATGTCATGAGCTTTTCCTCTGTTTTCTTCTGGGAGTTTTACAGTGTCAGGCCTTACCTTTAAGTCTTGATTCATTTTAATTAGATTCTTTTGTGTATGGTGTAAGATAAGGGTCCAATTTTATCCTCTTCATGTGGAAATTAAATTTTCCCAAAATAATTCTTTGAAGAGGTTATCCATTTCTCGTTGGGTATTCTTAGCACCTTTGTGAAAAAAGAGTTGATGGTTTATGCACAGGTTTATTTCTGGGCTGTTTATTCTGTTCCATTCGTCTATGTGTCTGTTCTTATGTTAATTCCACAATATTTCCGTAGTGCTTTGTAGTATAGTTTGAAATCAGGCAGTGTGATTTCTCCAGCTTTGTTCTTCCTCAAAATTGGTTTAATTATGTGTATCTCTTGTGGTACCAACAAATTTTAGGTTTCTTATTTTGTAAAAAATTGCTCTGGAATTTTGATAGAAATTGCATTGAATCTGTAGATTGCTTTGGAGAGTATGAACACTTGAACAGTATTAATTCTTCCAATCCATGAACACAGGATATTTTTTTCATTTTTTGTGTCTTCTTTGATTTCTTTCATGACTGTTTTATAGTTTTCAGTGTATGGATCTTTCACTTCCTTGGTTAAATTTATTCCAAAGTATTTTATTCAATTTTGACTCTATTTTAAATGGAATTATTTTCTTTTTTTATAATTTTTCATTTTAAACTTTTTGGGATCCATCGTACATGTATATAAGAAAGAATGAAAAGGATCTAATATATAATAGTACATAGGGTCACCTTAATTAATAATAATTCAATTGTATACTTGAAATTATTTTCTTAATTTATTTTTCTGATGGTTTACTGTTAATATAAAATTTTCTTAACTTTTATTTTAGGTTCTGGGGTACATGTGGAGATTTGTTACATAGGTAAACTTGTGTCACAGGATTTGTTGTACAGATTATTTCATCACCCAGGCATTAAACCTAGTACCTAATAGTTATCTTTTCTACTCCTCTCCCTCCTCCCACCCTCTTCCTTCAAGTAGACCCCAGTGTCTGCTGTTTCCTTTTTAGTGTTCATAAGTTCTCATCATTTAGTTCCCACTTATAAGTGAGAGTGTGTGGTATTTGGTTTTCCATTCCTGCATTAGTTTGCTAAGGATAATGGTCTCTAGCTCCATCCATGTTCCTGCATAAGACATGATCTCATTCTTTTTTATTACTACATAGTATTCTATGGTGTGTATGTACGACACTTTGTTTATCCAGTCTGTCATTGATGGACATTTAGGTTGATTCCATGCTTTTGCTATTGTGAATAGTGCTGCAATGAACATTCGTGTACATATGTCTTTATGGTAGAATGATTTGCATTGCTCTGGGTATGTACTCAGTAATGGCATTGCTGGGTCAAATGCAAATTCTGCTTTTAGCTCTTTGAGGAATTGCCATACTGCTTCCCACAATGGTTGAACTAATTTACATTTCCACTAGCAGTGTATGAATGCACTCTTCTCTGCAACCTCTCCAGTGTCTGTTATTTTTTGACTTTTAATAATAGCCATTCTGACTCGTGTGAGATGGTATCTCACTGAGATTTTGGTTTGCATTTCTCTAATGATCAGTGATATTGAGCTTTTTTCATATGCTTATTGGCCACATATACGTCTGCTTTTGAAAAATGTCTGTTCATGTCCTTTGCCCACATTTTACCCACATTGTAATGGGTTATTTTTTGTTTTTTTCTTGTAAATTTGTTTAAGTTTCTTGTAGGTGCTGGATATTAGACCTTTGTCAGATGCATAGTTTGCGAATACTTTCTCCTATTCTGTAGATTGTTTATTTACTCTGTTAATAGTTTCCTTTGCTCTACAGAAGCTCTTTAGTTTAATTAGATCCCACTTGTCAAATTTTGCTTACTTGCAATTGCTTTTGTTGCCTTTGTGATGAAATCTTTGCCTGTTCTTTAGTACAGAATTGCATTGCCTAGGTAATCTTCCACAGTTTTTATAGTTTGGGGTTTTACCTTTAAGTCTTTAATCCATGTTGAGTTGATTTGTGTATATGGTGTAAGGAAGAGTTTCAGCTTCAATCTTCTGCATATGGCTAGCCAATTATCTCAGCAGCATTTATTGAATAGGGAGTCTTTTTCCCATTGCTAGTTTTTGTCAGCTTTGTCAAAGATTAGATGGTCCTAAGTGTGTGGTCTTATTTCTGGGCTCCCTATTCTATTCTATTGGTCTATGTGCCTGTTTTTGTACCAGTACCATACTGTTTTGCTTATTGTAGCCCTGTGGTATAGTTTGAAGTCAGGTAAAATGATGCTTCCAGCTTTGTTCTTTCTGCTTAGGATTGCCTTGACTATTCCAGCTCTTTTTAAGTTCTATATGAATTTTAAAATAGTTTTTTTTCTAGTTCTGTGACAAATGCCATTGATAATTAGATAGGAATAGCACTGAGCCTGTAAATTGCTTTGGGAAGTATGACCATTTTAATGATATTGATTCTTCCTATCCATTAGCATGGGATATTTTTCTGTTTGTGCCATCTCTGATTTCTTTGGGCAGTGTTTTGTAATTCTCATTGTAGAGACCTTTCACCTTCCTGGTTAGCTGTATTCCTAGATATTTTATTCTTTTTGTGGTAATAGTGAATGGAATTGCCTTTCTGATTGGTTCTCTGCTTGGCTGTTGGTGGTGTATAGAAATGCTAGTGATTTTTGTACATCGATTTTTCTTCCTGAAAGTTTGCTGAAGTTGTTTATCAGTTAAAGGAGCTTTTGGGCCAACACTATGGGATTTTCTAGATATAGGATCATGTTGTCTGCAAACAGAGATAATTTGACTTCCTCTCTTCATATTTGGATGCCTTTTATTTCTTGCTCTTGTCTAATTACTCTAGCTAGGACTTCCAATACTATGTTAAATAGGAGAGGTGAGAGAAGGCATCCTTGTCTTGTTCCAGTTTTCAAAGGGCATGCTTCCAGCTTTTTCCCATTCAGTATAATGGTAGCAATGAAAAACAACTCATTTTTATATGCTAATTTTTATCATGCAGTTTACTGAATTTGTTTATCAGTTCTTCCAGTTGCTTTTTTATAGTGAAGTATTTCAAGTTTTTTGAACAAAAAAAAAACATGCTATCTGCCAACAAATGAATTTTACTTCTTTTTTTCCAATTAGAATGCTTTTTATTTTTATTTTTTGTTGACTAATTGTTCTATCTAGAACTTCTGGTATTATGTTTAAAATAGGTGGTAAGACTGGGTACCCTTTTCTTTTACCTAATCTTAGAGAAAAAGCTTTCAACTTTTCACCCTTAAAAAGTATTCGCTGTGGCTCTTCATCTATAGCCTTTATTATGTTGAGTACATTCTTTCTCTACTCGGTTTATTGAGAGTTTTTATTGGAAAGGATGTTGAACTTTTCTCAAATGTTTTTATGCATCTATCAAAATTATCATATCATTTTTAGACTTTATTTTTATTAATATAATATACTTATTAATTTGCATTGTTGAATCATCCATGCATTCTAGGGATAAGTCACACTTGGTTATGGTGTATGATTTTTTTTAATGTGCTGTTGAATTTGGTTTGCTAATATTTTGTTGAGGACTTTTGCAACTATGTTCATCATGGATATTGACCTGTGGGGTGTGGGGTGTGTGTGTGTGTGTGTGTGTCCTTGACTTCTTTGTTTGACACTGGTATCAGGGTAATGCTGGCCTTGTAATACAATTCTGGAAGTCTTCCTTCCTGCGAAATTAATTTTTGGGGAGAGATTGAGAAAGATGGTGCTCAACTGTTATTTAAACATTTGATAGAATTTTCCCTGAAGCCATCTGGTCTTGGGCTATTTTTGTTTGAATAGTTTTTGTTATTGAGTTAATCTTATTCAGTATTGATATGTTCAGATTTTCTATTTCTTCATGATTTGGTCTTGGTATGTTGCATTGCATGTTTCTAGGAATATACTCTTTCCTTCTAGGTTATCAATTTTGTTGGTACATAATTATTCACAGTAGTCTCTTATGATGTTTTAAATGTTTCCTGGTATCAGTTGCATATCTTCTCTTTCATTTATGATTTGTTTATTTAAATGTTTTCTATTAGTCTAGTCTAGTTTGTCAATTTTAGCTGTTGAAAAAGACAGCTCTGTTTCATTTATCTTTTTTCTTGTTTTTCTAATCACTATTTAATATATTTCTGCTCTTTGTTACTTTTCCCTCTTCAACTGACTTTAGGCTTAGTTTATTCTTGTTTTTCTAGTTCTGTGAGTTGTAAAGTAAGGTGTTTTTGTTTTGTTTTGTATCGTTTTGTTTTTTTGAGACAGAGTATCATTCTGTTGCCCAGGCTGGAGTGCATTGATGGGATCTCAGCTCACCACAGCCTCTGCCTCCCGTTGAAGTGATTCTCCTCCCTCTGCCTTCCAAGTAGCTGGGACTACAAACACGCACCACCATTAATTTTTGCATTTTTAGTAGAGATGGGGTTTCACTATGTTGGCCAGGCTGATCTCGAACTCCTGACTTCATGATCCGCTGGCCTTAACCTTCCAAAGTTCTGGGATTACAGGTGTGAGCCACTGTGCCCGGCCAAAGTTAGGTATTTAATTTGTGGCCTTCCTTTTTTCTTAACATAGGCACTCATTGTCCCCCTTAGTACTGTTTTCGTTGCATTCCATAAGCTTCAAAATGTTGTGTTTCAATTTTTCCTTGTTTCAAGGTATTTTAATTTCCTTTTTGATTCCTAATTGACCCACAGGATGTTCAGAAGTGTTTTGTTTAATTCTCAGATATTAGTGAGTTTTCTGGTTTTTCTCTTGTTATTGATTTCTAGTTTCATACCATTGTGGTAACAAAAGATAGTTAATATAATTTTAATCTTAAATTTATTAAGATATGTTTTGTGACCTAACATAAGATCTATCCTGGAGAACATTCTATGTGCACTTGAGACAAACAAGGGATCTCAAATTGAGAACTCTTGCACAATGTAGTGAACATAATTAAAAATATTTTATTGTACATTTCAAAATTGTTAAGAGTAAATTTCAAAAGTTCTCACAATAAAAATAAGTAGGATGATGAACATATACATTAGCTTGATTTAATTATTACAGATTGTATACATTAATCATAACATTTTAGTACCCTGTAAATATATATATATATAATTTATCAATTTGTAATACAAATAAATAATTTTTCAAAAATGTGTATTATGCTGCTGTTGGATGGAATATTCTGTATATGTCTATTAGGCTCATTTGGTCTAAAGTATGGTTCAAGTCCAGTGTTTCCTTATTGATTTTTTATCTTTATGCCTTATTACCCATTGCTGAAAGAGAGGAATTGAATTTTCTTACTATTATTTTATTGAAAGGTTTTTTTTCCTCACCTCAGATTTCCTTTATATAATTAGGTGCTGTGATGTTGGGTGAATATATATTTATAATAGTTATAGCCTCATGTTGAATTGACCCCAATATCATTATATAAGTAGGTCCTTTCTCTAGTGTCACAGTTTTTTACTTAAAGTCAATTTTGTCTGATATAAATGTAGCTTCTCCTGCTGTCTCTTGGCTTGCATTTGCATATCTTGTTCCTTCTATTTACTTTGAGTATATGTGTGTCCCTAAAGTTGAAATATGTCTTGTAGGCAGCATATAATTTGGTCTTGCTCTTTTTTTTTTTTTAAATTAGATTTTACGTTCTAGGGTACATGTGCATAACGTGCAGGTTTGTTACATATGTATACTTGTGCCATGTTGCTGTGCTGCACCCATCAACTCGTCAGCACCCAACAACTCGTCACTTACATCAGGTAAAACTCAGAATGCAATCCCTCCCCCCTTCCCCCTCCCCATGATAGACCCTGGTGTGTGATGTTCCCCTTCCCGAGTCCAAGTGATCTCATTGCTCAGTTCCCACCTATGAGTGACAACATGCGGTGTTTGGTTTTCTGTTCTTGCGATAGTTTGCTAAGAATGATGGTTTCCAGCTGCATCCATGTCCCTACAAAGGACACAAACTCATCCTTTTTGATGGGTGCATAGTATTCCATGGTGTATATGTGCCACATTTTCTTCATCCAGTCTGTCACTGATGGACATTTGGGTTGATTCCAAGTCTTTGCTATTGTGAATAGTGCTGCCATAAACATACATGTGCATGTGTCTTTATAGCAGCATGATTTATAATCCTTTGGGTATATCCCCAGTAATGGGATGGCTGGGTCATATGGTACTTCTAGTTCTAGATCCTTGAGGAATCGCCATACTGTTTTCCATAATGGTTGAACTAGTTTACAGTCCCGCCAACAGTGTAAAAGTGTTCCTATTTCTCCACATCCTCTCCAGCACCTGTTGTTTCCTGACTTTTTAATGATTGCCATTCTAACTGGTGTGAGATGGTATCTCATTGTGGTTTTGATTTGCATTTCTCTGATGGCCACTGATGAGCATATTTTCATGTGTCTGTTGGCTGTATGAATGTCCTCTTTTGAGAAATGTCTGTTCATATCCTTTGCCCACTTTTTGATGGGGTTGTTTGTTTTTTTCTTGTAAATTTGTTTGAGTTCTTTGTAGGTTCTGGATATTAGCCCTTTGTCAGATGAGTAGATTGCAAAAATTTTCTCCCATTCTATAGGTTGCCTATTCACTCTGATGGTAGTTTCTTTTGCTGTGCAGAAGCTCCTTAGTTTAATTAGATCCCATTCGTCAATTTTGGCTTTTGTTGCCATTGCTTTTGGTGTTTTAGACATGAAGTCCGTGGCCACGCCTATGTCCTGAATGGTATTACCTAGGTTTTCTTCTAGGGTTTTTATGGTTTTAGGTCTAACATTTAAGTCTCTAATCCATCTTGAATTAATTTTCGTATAAGGAGTAAGGAAAGGATCCAGTTTCAGCTTCCTACTGATGGCTAGCCAATTTTCCCAGCACCATTTATTAAATAGGGAATCCTTTCCCCATTTCTTGTTTTTCTGAGGTTTGTCAAAGATCAGATGGCTGTAGATGTGTGGTATTATTTCTGAGGACTCTGTTCTGTTCCCTTGGTCTATATCTCTGTTTTGGTACCAGTACCATGCTGTTTTGGTTACTGTAGCCTTGTAGTATAGTTTGAAGTCAGGTAGAGTGATGCCTCCAGTTTTGTTCTTTTGACTTAGGATTGTCTTGGAGATGCGGGCTCTTCTTTGGTTCCATATGAACTTTAAACCAGTTTTTTCCAATTCTGTGAAGAAACTCATCAGTAGCTTGATGGGGATGGCATTGATTCTATAAATTACCTTGGGCAGTATGACCATTTTCACGATATTGATTCTTCCTAGCCATGAGCATGGTATGTTCTTCCATTTGTTTGTGTCCTCTTTTATTTCACTGAGCAGTGGTTTGTAGTTCTCCTTGAAGAGCTCCTTTACATCCCTTGTAAGTTGGATTCCTAGGTATTTTATTCTCTTTGAAGCAATTGTGAATGGAAGTTCATTCATGATTTGGCTCTCTGTTTGTCTGTTACTGGAGTATAAGAATGTTTGTGATTTTTGCACATTAATTTTGTGTCCTGAGACTTAGCTGAAGTTGCTTATCACCTTAAGGAGATTTTGGGCTGAGATAATGGGGTTTTCTAAATATACAATCATGTCATCTGCAAACAGGGACAATTTGACTTCTTCTTTACCTAACTGCATACCCTTGATTTCTTTCTCTTGCCTGATTGCCCTAGCCAGAACTTCCAACACTATGTTGAATAGGAGTGGTGAGAGAGGGCATCCCTGTCTTGTGCCAGTTTTCAAAGGGAATTTTTCCAGTTTTTGCCCATTCAGTATGATATTGGCTGTGGATTTGTCATAAATAGCTCTTATTATTTTGAGGTACGTTCCATCAATACAGAATGTATTGAGAGTTTTTAGCATGAAGGGCTGTTGAATTTTGTCAAAGGCCTTTTCTGCATCTATTGAGATAATCATGTGGTTTTTGTCTTTGGTTCTGTTTATATGCTGGATTACATTTATTGATTTGCGTATGTTGAACCAGCCTTGCATCCCAGGGATGAAGCCAAGTTGATCATGGTGGATAAGCTTTTTGATGTGCTGCTGGATTCAGCTTGCTAGTATTTTATCGAGGATTTTTGCATCGATGTTCATCAGGGATAGTGGTCTAAAATTCTCTTTTTTTGTTGTGTCTCTGCCAGGCTTTGGTATCAAGATGATGTTGGCCTCATAAAATGAGTTAGGGAGGATTCCCTCTTTTTCTATTGATTGGAATAGTTTCAGAAGGAATGGTACTAGCTCCTCCTTGTACCTCTGGTAGAATTCGGCTGTGAATCCATCTGGTCCTGGACATTTTTTGGTTGGTAGGCTATTAATTATTGCCTCAATTTCAGAGCCTACTATTGGTCTATTCAGGAATTCAGCTTCTTTCTGGTTTAGTCTTGGGAGAGTGTAAGTGTCCAGGAAATTATCCATTTCTTCTAGATTTTCTAGTTTATTTGCGTAGAGGTGTTTATAGTATTCTCTGATGGTAGTTTGTATTTCTGTGGGGTCAGTAGTGATATCCCCTTTATCATTTTTTATTGCATCTATTTGATTCTTCTCTCTTTTCTTCTTTATTAGTCTTGCTAGCGGTCTGTCAATTTTGTTGATCTTTTCAAAAAACCAACTCCTGGATTCATTGATTTTTTGGAGAGTTTTTTGTGTCTCTATCTCCTTCAGTTCTGCTCTGATCTTAGTTATTTCTTGCCTTCTGCTAGCTTTTGAATGTGTTTGCTCTTGCTTCTCTAGTTCTTTTAATTGTGATGTAGGGTGTCAATTTTAGATCTTTCCTGTTTTCTCTTGTGGGCATTTAGTGCTATAAATTTCCCTCTACACACTGGTTTAAATGTGTCCCAGAGATTCTGGTATGTTGTATCTTTGTTCTCATTGGTTTCAAAGAACATCTTTATTTCTGCCTTCATTTCGTTGTGTACCCAGTAGTCATTCAGGAGCAGGTTGTTCAGTTTCAATGTAGTTGAGCAGTTTTGATTGAGTCTCTGAGTCCTGAGTTCTTGTTTGATTGCACTGTGGTCTGAGAGACAGTTTGTTATAATTTCTGTTCTTGTACATATGCTGAGGAGTGCTTTACTTCCAATTATGTGGTCAATTTTGGAATAAGTGCGATGTGGTGCTGAGAAGAATGTATATTCTGTTGATTCGGGGAGGAGCGTTCTGTAGATGTCTATTAGGTCCGCTTGGTGCAGAGATGAGTTCAGTTCCTGGATATCCTTGTTAACTTTCTGTCTTGTTGATCTGTCTAATGTTGACAGTGTGGTGTTAAAGTATCCCATTATTATTGTATGGGAGTCTAAGTCTCTTTTTAAGTCTCTAAGGACTTGCTTTATGAATCTGGGTGCTCCTGTATTCGGTGCATATATATTTAGGATAGTTAGCTCTTCCTGTTGAATTGATCCCTTTACCATTATGTAATGGCTTTCTTTGTCTCTTTTGATCTTTGATGGTTTAAAGTCTGTCTTATCAGAGACTAGTATTGCAACCCCTGCTTTTTTTTGTTCTCCATTTGCTTGGTAGATCTTCCTGCATCCCTTTATTTTGAGCCTATGTATGTCTCTGCTCGTGAGATGGGTCTCCTGAATACAGCAGACTGATGGGTCTTGACTCTTTATCCAGTTTGCCAGTCTGTGTCTTTTAATTGGAGCATTTGGTCCATTTACATTTAAGGTTAAGATTGTTATGTGTGAACTTGATCCTGCCATTATGATATTAACTGGTTATTTTGCTCATTAGTTGATGCAGTTTCTTCCTAGCCTCGATGGTCTTTACATTTTGGCTTGTTTTTGCAATGGCTGGTACCGGTTGTTCCTTTCCATGTTTAGTGCTTCCTTCAGGGTCTCTTGTAAGGCAGGCCTGGTGGTGACAAAATCTCTAAGCATTTGCTTGTCTATAAAGGATTTTATTTCTCCTTCACTTATGAAACTTAGTTTGGCTGGATGTGAAATTCTGGGTTTAAGATTCTTTTCTTTAAGAATGCTGAATATTGGCCCCCACTCTCTTCTGGCTTGTAGAGTTTCTGCCGAGAGATCTGCTGTTAGTCTGACGGGCTTCCCTTTGTGGGTAACCCGACCTTTCTCTCTGGCTGCCCTGAAGATTTTTTCCTTCGTTTCAACTTTGGTGAATCTGGCAATTATGTGTCTTGGAGTTGCTCTTCTCGAGGAGTATCTTTGTGGCTTTCTCTGTATTTCCTGAATTTGAATGTTGGCCTGCCGTACTAGGTTGGGGAAGTTCTCCTGGATGATATCCTGAAGAGTGTTTTCCAACTTGGTTCCATTTTCCCCCTCACTTTCAGGCACCCCAATCAGACGTAGATTTGGTCTTTTTACATAATCCCATACTTCTTGCAGGCTTTGTTCATTTCTTTTTCTTCTTTTTTCTTTAGATTTCTCTTCTCGCTTCATTTCATTCATTTGATCCTCAATTGCTGATACTCTTTCTTCCAGTTGATCGAAGCTTGTACATTTGTCACGTATTTCTCGTGTCTTGGCTTTCATCTCTGCCCATTCGTTTGTGGCCTTCTCTGCATTATTTATTCTGGTTATCAATTCTTCCACTCTTTTTTCAAGATTTTTAGTTTCTTTGCACTGGGTACGTAATTCCTCCTTTAGCTCTGTGAAGTTTGATGGACTGAAGCCTTCTTCTCTCATGTCGTCAAAGTCATTCTCTGTCCAGCTTTGATCCATTGCTGGCGATGAGCTGCATTCCTGTCTTCTGTGTCGCTCGCGCTGGGAGCTGGAGACTGGAGCTGTTCCTATTGGGCCATCTTGCTCCACCCCCCTTGTCTTGCTCTTTTGATATTCATTAACTGAATTCAATCACTCTTTGTCTTTTAATTGGACAGTTTAGTCCATTTACACTTATGTAATTATTGATATGTAAATATTTACTATTGTCATTTTGTTAATTGTTTTCTTTTTATTTGTAGAACCTTTGTTGCTTTCTTCTTCTCTTTCTGTCTTTGAAACTTAATCATTTTCTGTAATGGTATGTTTTGATTTTTCTCTCTTCATATTTTCTGTGTATACTATAGGTTTATGCTTTGTGATTACCATGAGGCTTACATAAAATATCTTATAGTTGTAACAGGCTATTTGTAAGCTGACAACTTAAACTTGATTACATACAAAACTCTACATTTTTACCTCCCCCACAGAAACAATGTGTATTTCTGATGTCACAATTTACATATTTTTATATTGAACACCCATTAACAAATTATTATAGGTGTACTTTCAATATTTTAATTTTAACCTTTATACCTGAGTTATAAGTGACTTATACAATTACAAAATTTACTCTGAATTTGACTACATATTTACATTTACTAGTGATTTTTATATTTTTACGTATTTTCATGTCATTAAATAGTATCCTTTATTTGTGCTTGAAGAATTTCCTTTAGCATTTTTTTTAAACTAGTCTGGTGGTAATGAACTTCCTCATCTTGTGTTTTTCTGGAGAAATCTTTATCTCTTCTTATTTCTAAAGGACAGTTTTGTCATGTAAAGTGTTCTTGGTTGGCTTTTTTTTCTTTCAACCCTTTGAATTTTTCATCCCATCTTTTCTAGTCTGCAAAGTTTCTGCTGAGAAATTCACTGATTGCTTTATGGGTGTTACATTTATGTGACAAACCTCTTTTCTCTTGCTGCTTTCATAATACTCTTTTTATCTTTGATTTTTGATTATTCCTTTTCCATTTGGGTTTCTATAAAATAGTACCATAGACTAAATAGCTGAGAAACATCTGGGAATTTATTTCTCATAGTTCTGGAGCCTAGTACATTTAAGGTTAAGGTGCTAGCATATTCAGTGTCTGGTGAGGGCCTGCTTTCTGGTTAGCAGATGTTAAATTCCTGCTGTGTCTTTACACAGTGGATAGGGCAAGGCAGCTCTCTGTGGCCTCTTTGATTAAAACATTATTCCCTTTTGTGAGGGATTCATGCTCATGGTCTAATTATCTTCCAATGACCCCATGACATGATTTGGCTCTGTGTCCCCACCCAAATATCATCTTGAATGGTAATCCCCATATGTCCAGGAAGAAAGCAGTGATCCCCATGTGTTGAGGAAGGAAAGTGACTGGATCATGTGGTCGGGTTTCCCTATGCTGTTCTCGTGATAGTGAATGAGTTCTCATGAGATCTGATGGTCTTTTAAATGGCAGTTTCCCTACCCTCATCTCACTTCACCCACCATGTTGTGAAGAAGGTGTGTGCTTCTCCTATTCCTTTCGCCATGATTGTAAGTTTCCCAAGGCCTCCCCAGTCATTCAGAACTCTGAGTCAATTAAACCTCTTTCCTTTATAGTACCCAGTCACAGGTGTTTCTTTATAGCAGTATGAAAACAGACTAATATACTTCACCTCATGATACCATTGCAGTGATAACATAGGAATTTTGAGTAGATACAAACATTGAGACTACAGCAGATTAAAACACGTCTCACTGAAGATACATTTGGGTTAAACCTGTTAAGAGGCTTTTGAGCTACATGTACATGGATCTTCATGTCTATACCCAGATTTGGAAAATTTTCCACCATTATTTTTAATGAGCTTTCTTCCCTTTCCTCTTAGATTCCCATAATGTATTTTTTTCTCTTAATTGTGTTTCATAATCCTGCAGACTTCCTCATTCTTTGTCACTCTTTTTTTCTCCTCTGACTGGATAATTTCAAATAACCTGTCCTCAAGTTTGCAGATTCTTTTCTCTGCACAATAAAATCACTGTTGAAACTCTCTATTATATATTTTGATTTAGTTATTGCATTTTTCATCTCCAAAATTTGTTTTGTTCTTTTTATTATTATTATTATTATTATTATTATACTTTAAGTTCTAGGGTACATGTGCATAACGTGCAGGTTTGTTACATATGTATACTTGTGCCATGTTGCTGTGCTGCACCCATCAACTCGTCAGCACCCAACAACTCGTCATTTACATCAGGTATAACTCCCAATGCAATCCCTTCCCCCTCCCCCCTCCCCATAATAGGCCCCGGTGTGTGATGTCCCCCTTCCCGAGTCCAAGTGATCTCCTTGTTCAGTTCCCACCTATGAGTGAGAACATGCGGTGTTTGGTTTTCTGTTCTTGTGATAGTTTGCTAAGAATGATGGTTTCCAGCTGCATCCATGTCCCTACAAAGGACACAAACTCATCCTTTTTGATGGCTGCATAGTATTCCATGGTGTATATGTGCCACATTTTCTTCATCCAGTCTGTCACTGATGGACATTTGGGTTGATTCCAAGTCTTTGCTGTTGTGAATAGTGCTGCCAATAAACATACGTGTGCATGTGTCTTTATAGCAGCATGATTTATAATCCTTTGGGTATATCCCCAGTAATGGGATGGCTGGGTCATATGGTACATCTAGTTCTAGATCCTTGAGGAATCGCCATACTGTTTTCCATAATGGTTGAACTAGTTTACAATTTGTTCTTTTTAGGTTTTCTATTTCTTTTTTAAACCCATCACTTTGTTTTTGATTCCATTAAATTATTTATCTGTGTTCTTTTGTAGCTCACTGAGTAGCTTCAAAACAATTATTTTGAATTATTTGTCAGGCTATTTGTGCATCTTCATTCTTAGGGTAAGTTACTGGACATTTATTGTGTTTCTTTGGTGGCATCATGTTTTCCTAATTCTCCATAATCCTATAGTCTTGCATAGGGTTTTGCACATTTGAAGAAGTAGTCATCACTTCCTAATTAATGGACTGGCTTTAGTAAGGAAAGATTTTTACCAGTTGGGGAAGGCACAGTGAAGTATGTTCTGGCCCCAGGCCCACAGTCACAAGGATCCTGAGCTAACAAAACAAGTGTGGATGTGTGTGAAGGAGACACAAAGTCTTGTTAGCTCAGATGACTGAGATATACATTGGCAATTGTGTGGCCCCACTTGCAAAAGTTGCAGAAGGTCCAGGGTGGCTTCAAGGGCTGTTAGGGTCCTCTTAGCAGTGCTACTGGGTCTGGTTGCAAAAGCCTGGGCAAGTGGCAGGGGCCATGACCAACCACAGACATATGCATGGAGGTCAGCGGTGTGCATACATGAAGCTACATGGGTTAGGTCTGGCAGTGTACATGTATGAAGCTGCAGGAATCATCCTCAGATGCCTGGACAGTGGTAGGGGCTTGTAGTAGGAGTCAGAGTCAGCTGCATGCACACACACAGCTATGGGATCAGCTGCAAATGCCCATGGCATCATCACCTGGGGCAGTTTTTGATAAGGAGTGACTGGGAAGGGTGACAGCTCAGCTTTGCAATGGTGGAAAACTACAGTACCCTTAGAGACAAAAACTTTGGGGGATCCCCTGTGAAGCAGGCTGCTGGGGTCCATGACAACAAATGCTGTAGGTTCCTCTGTAGCAAAAGCTGCAGAGGGTATGTGGCAGCTGCAAGGGCTGCTGATGTCTTCAACAACAAAAGTTGCTGGGGTCAGAGCAGGTCACCTGGAAATGCAGTGGCTCCTTTTGCATCACACATGCTGAAGGCCTCAACCCTTCTTCATTCCTAGCCATCTCCAGATGTCTCTGCTATCCCAGGCTCACCAGTGACCTAGTGGTGTGGAACAGAAGTGGGTCCTTCAGGCAATGCTCCAAAATGGTGGGGATGCTGGTTGGTCACCCTGCTCTCCTTTTCTCTGTGAGTGAAACTCATGGGCTGGGGAGTTTCCTCTCAGCCCTGAGCATTCTTGGCCTAGGGGATGAGATGCAGATAAAATGAAAAATTTCTAACTAACTTTTTGTGTAAGTATTCTGAGGATTTTTTTTCTGCACTAGTTGCAACACCTTTTAAAATGGCCTCCTGACTTCTCCAAGAATTATTTTCTATCAAGGATAGCTGTCTAATTATTGTGGGGGGATTGAAGGCTGACATCTCCTACTCTGCAATCTTGTTAAAATGGCTCCCTTTATACATATAACTTTCTGTGCTAATATAAATTATATAATATTGACAAGGAAAATACTGTTATCCCATTTTATGGGTGAATAAAATGAAATATAAAGACAAGTTTCTACAGTCAATTGTCAAAAAATGTTAGTGAAACTTGGATTAGAAACAAAGATTTGTGATTGGTGAACAAAAATTACTTTCTTTAATACTACTTTCAAACTATATTTTTCCATGAGCCTCAGATAACATCTATTTGGTGAAATCTTTTCCAGGTTTCTCAGTCAAAAAGAATTTCTCCCTCACTGGAGTTCTCAGAGTATTTTGTTTTAACTCTCTTATGGCACATATCACACTCTTAGTTATACTATATACCTCTTATTTTACTTGAAACATCATAGGCTTCCAAAACATAGGGATCAGGACATATATTTTTATTCCAGAGAACACGTAGCACCGTGCCCTATATATAATATGAGATAAGTGAAAGCAGGAAGCATGTTTTATACAAAGAATGAAACAAATAAATGTCTCTATTACCTTTAACCCACTTATATTTCTTACGTGCTTTCTGAGTCATTTGATGTTATATCACCTTGCATGTAACAGTTAGTAAAAAGGACTACGCCATACTCATAGGTATAAATAACACTGTTCCAGGATCAAACAAGAATTTAGACATGAATGGAGACTCAGCTTCCCAGGTCCCCTGGACATATCTTGGCAGTACACACCAAGTTTCCCTAGAGCTAGGAAAGACAGTGTAAGTTGGTCCCTGGAGAGAAGACATGGGAAAAGGGTAGGCTAGAGCTGAATATATTATTCTGTCCCTTCTCATGTCTTCTTGCCTTAGAGCTGCAATACCTACCATGCAGACTAAGCAATGGCCATACACATATTGTTAGAAAGTACAAGAAACTGTGGAACACTTTGCTTTCTTATGATCAGCATAAATATCTGAAGGATTTTCTATTCTGAGAGTAAGGACAGACAGACCATACTGAGTGGCTGGAGAAACCAAGACAGATTGATTGATTCCTGAAGAAAGCTCCAGGGAAGATGAGGAAGAACTTGGGGAAATGACTGAAGGTATCATTACTGAACAGGATAAAGAGTATTTTGAGGTGGCAAATGGGAAAGTAGATCTCACACATCTTTACTCCAAGTTGGGGAAATTTGGGCAGCCCTGGACCCTCTGGATGTTGGCCAAATGCATAAGGGATGTGTTTCTTTTTCCTAAAGAAGTCTGTCAGGGTGTTGTTTTCTCTTAAGAACCACCATGTTCAATACTGCAAAAAAGAAGTTTTACAGTATAGTGAAAGGATTTTTCCCCATAGGGTGCCCAAAGCTCAAGGTTTTTGGTTCTAAAACAAAGACACTAGAATGACATTGTTCTATATCCCTACGTGCTTAAAACTAGAGCATGCTGGAGTTATATTTGTTGCAAAAAGTGGAGGAAAATGTGAAGGAAACATGGGTATGCTTAAGTAATAAAAATAATTCATTAAAAAGAAAACTAGGAATACGGCGTGAGTGGTCTACAATCCTGTTCTCCAGGAATTTGGGGTTATTTTCTTCACCAGACTATACCAGGAAAAGTGAGTAAAGAGAAAGTAAATGACTGTGTGTGTTTCTGAATATATGAGTAAAAACATGTGAGCATATATAATTAAGTAAATATGTATGAGTCTAATATGACATGGTAATAATTGATGCTTGTAGAGAATAACTTTTCATCAGGTCCTATGATAAAGGTCCTCCATGCATTCTCACATTTAATTCTCACAACACAATCCAGGAAGGCAGGCATTATTATAGCTTTTCTCATTTTATAGGAGAGGAAAAGGAAGTATGTAATGGTTAAGTGATCTGTTCGGTATGACACAACTACTACGAAATAAAAATAAGACTGAAATATTGTTCTGATTCTAAAGTCCGTGCTCTTAAATTCTATGCAGAAGTGAATTTTTGGTACATTGTGTGGCAGATGATGGGATTGTGGGTTGTTACAAATGTCCTGAAGAGTAAAAGCCTCTACATTGGTGTTGCTTCCTACTGGGGCTAGACCATGGGTAAAGCTAGCCACTTCTGCTCCCAGAACAGTTTCTTTTCCCCAAGTAAAACATTTGAGCAATGATATTGAAGAACCAGGCCAGGAACTCCTTGCTAGATAACTATGAGTGAAGTGTAGCTTGGAGGCTGGGAGTAAGGGACAATCTTTTCCCACCCAGAAAAAGAGTGCTGAGCTCTGCCAGTGTGTGCTGCTATAGAAAGGAGACAGTGGTGCCAATAATATGCATTTGACACAGCATCAGTCAATTCCTTGCCATGAGCTATGCCCAGAATATCTCTAGCCCAGGGTAATGTCAGAGTGAACCTTGATTGACGTACCATTCTTTCTGTGCCAAGAGAAGAACATAATGGACAAGAGGTTGTCAGAAAAGATGAACAATGGTCTGAATGCAGCACCTGAATATATGCTTTAAGGATAGGGGACATTTAATAAAATCAATTAGTAAGCTAGTTGGTCTAGTTCACAAAAAATTCTTCCCTCCAGCATTACAAAATCTATCTGTCCTTCTACATTTATGTGCCTTCCTTTGTCTCCACAACTTTCCAGGCCAGAGAATGAAAAAATAACTGATATTTAGAAACCCTGACCTACCAAGTGAATTAGCACCAAGGCTCACTACACAGAAAGAGTAGTAGGTCAATCAGGGTTCACTCTGACATTTGCTTGGACTAGAGATATTCTGGGCAGAGTTCATGGCAAGGAATTAAACGATGACGTGTCAAATGCATATTATTGGCCTACTTTCTCCTTTCCATAGCAGCACACACTGGCAGAGCTCAGCACTCTTTTCTGGGTGGGAAAAGATTGTCCCTTACTCCCAGCCTCCAAGCTATACTTCACTCATAGTTTACTAGCCAAGAGTTTCTGGACTAGCTTCAATACCTTTGATCAAGTGACTTTCTTGAGGAAAAGAAGCTATTCTGGAAGCACAGAGTGGCTAGCTTTACCTATGGTCTAGCCCCAGTAGGAAGCAACACCAACGTAGAGGCTTCTACCCTTCAGGACATTTGTAACATCATCAGCCACACAATTTACCAAAAATTCACTTCTGCATAGAATTTAAGGACACTGATTTAGAGTCAGAACAATATTTCAGTCTTATTTTCATTTCGTAGCAGTTGTGTCATACCGAACAGATCACTCAACCATTACATTCTCTCCTATAAAATGAGAAAAGCTGTAAGAATGCCTACCTTACCTTAGTTATAATTTCCAATTTTCCTCAGACTCTAATTTGCATAATCTGTGTGGATCAAGGCTCAGGGGTCACCCAAATATTAAACTTCTTAACTTTTTCTGACTTGATGCTATCTTCTATGTTTCCTTTCAGATAAGAATAAATGTTTGTGCAGTGAGTTCCTAATTAAACCAATAACTGAAATCAATATGGGACAGACAAATAGGTCTATATTCATTGTCAAAGGAATTAGGAATGATGTAAATATTGCCATTTCAATCATTGCCATCAGGTGCATGAGATTGGGATGGAAGTCCATTTTGATTTCAAGAGACTTTTATTTTAAAAATAAAACATCAATGAAAATATGTGCTTCACATTTGAAGATGAGTCTCCATTAACATAAATTATCTTAGGAGTCTCATTCACAGAAAAGACTGAATTATTAACGTATTTTTGTCTTATATTTGATTCCATGGTCCTCTTTATTATTTGTGGTGTTGCCATAGAAGACTTCAGTGTTGCTCAGTGCTTTTAATGATGCTGTGGCTAAACATCACTCTGGTCACTGAGTTCATCCTGGTGGGCTTTCCTGCTGCCCCATGGCTGCAGGTCCTGCTCTTCTTCCTCTTCCTTGTGGTCTACCTGTTAGTGGTGGTAGAGAATCTTGTCATCATGCTCACTGTTTGGGTCACTAGCTCCCTCCATAAGCCAATGTACTATTTCCTGAGTAGCATGTCCTTTCTGGAGGTCTGGTATGTCTCTGTCACAGTCCCCAAGATGCTGGATGGATTCCTCCTGCAGAGACGGTACATCTCCTTCACAGGTTGCATGACCCAGCTCTACTTCTTTATCTCACTTGCCTGCACAGAGTGTGTGCTCCTATATATATATGAGCATGTGCTCATACATGTTCGTGTGCTCATATATGCTCATATATATTCAGCCCAGAGCTATTGCATCGTTTAATTCCAACAAACTAATCTCAGCTGTGTATGCAATCCTCACACCCATGCTAAATCCATTCATCTACTGCCTAAGGAACCAGGAAGTCAAGAATGCTATCAAAAAGACCTTGAGGGGTGGCTAATGTCTCCTGCTCAGTTGAGCCCTGCTGCTTTGAGGAGAAGACAGTATCCCATGCAGGATTCCATTCCCATTACATTTATCATAGCCCTGCTTATTATTATCACTGCTCTACAGGCCTGGATTCTTAAATAAATCACAACATGGGCAAAGTAAAAAAAAAAATTAAAAGAGAAACAGGATACTTGATATATATTGCTTTAAGCATTAACTAGTATTAATATACATTGTAGATACTTAATAAGTACCTTGAAATAATATAATAAATATTTAACATGTACAAGATGTTGTTCATAGCACATTACACATAATAAATTATTTGATTTACATAGTACCTTAGGAACTAGTTATGATCAGTTGCCTGATAATGCAGATCAGAAAACTGAAGCACTTAGAGGTTACATACGTTGTCCAAAGCTACATACCTAATTTATATCAAAGCCACTACTTAAGCCCAAGTCGGGCTCTAGAAGCCATTGAATTAGAGTCTCTCTATACCTAAAATTCTGTGCTAGTAGCTCAAGAGGCATATTAGCTAACAAATGTTGATGTCTGAAAGGAACAAGCCATCTAGTGGTTAGTATAGATATGATGATAACTGATAATTATGTTGTAGTGATGGTGGTGATAATGACAGCTGTGATTAAATCATGTTAGTGATTATCAATTACTATTGATATTAATAATAATGTTGATCATTTTACAATCTTCTTCCAATATTTGCCTCCTTCTGAGTCTGTAACAGCTAATTTCTCATTACAAGAGTGAATCAATAGTTTCATGAGGGATTAAATAATATTACTGCAACTTTGCCATATATTTGCATCTCTTCAGACACTTTCTTTTGAGCTCTTCAATTTTTATGGCCATCCATGCCATATCATGACTACCATCAGCAAACTAATGCAATTTCATTCCATTGATATATGTCTGAGCTTAAACTCTCAATACATTGCTACAACATAGGTCTACATAAAATTAGGTGAAAAACAAATGCAAAATTTCTAAGACAAACGAGAGTATTAAATATCATTGAGGCATGTGCTGACTAGATAAGGAAATACAGTGTACCAGAGAAAATTCTACAAAATTTCATTAAATTGAGACTAAATATACAAGAAATAATCAGGAAGAGCCACTCTCACTGTATATCCTGACTCTTTTAAGTGGAAGTCCAAAATTTGTCTACCATTTTTATAACTTTAAAATTATTCAAAATACCTGATTAGCAGTCCTCATATATTGCTCTTATAATATTACCCTACTGCTTAAGAATTCTTGATTTGAATTAAATAGAACCTATCCATTATTTTTATTATTATTATTTTAGAATTATTCTAGCATTCGTAAATCTTATTTTCTCTCCATCTATACCAATCCATCTTATATTTTACTTATCACCAACATGAAACATCCATTCTGAGTCACTAATATATAATCAGTAATTATATCAGTTCTTTCTTTGCTTAATGTATGTATTTATTATTTCTTATGTTTTATTCTATGCCTGACACTGTGATTGTATGTGAGGATATCATGGTGAACAAAACAATACAAATAGACACAAATTCTTCCAATAAATAGTTTAGAGATGAGTATGGAAGATAAAAACAATTATATTACAAGTTATAGGTTGAAGATACAGGAAAGGAAAAGTGTACTATGGAAGCAAATGGTAGGCAGATGACTAGGATAGTCAGAGATGTATTCTAGTAAGAGAGACATTTAGGCTAATGCTTGAAGCAATTAGACAGATGAAAGGTGGTGGGTAATAGTGAGGGTCAGGGGATGCAGGGAGAGGAAAGGACAAGAATCATGAGAGATAACAGCACACTGAAAGACTGAAAGATGATTAGCACATCTGGAGTATTAAGGGGCATGAAAAAGAAAGGGGTTACATGAGGAAATAGTTTCATCTTTACCAATAAAAATCTTGCAATTTCTGAATTGTCTCTTATTTAAAAATTGTGAATACACAATAAATTCTATAAAGGCATTTTTCAGTTTCTACAACTCCTAGATCTTCAACCTCTAGTACTTCTACCAGGTGAATGGTAGTCACTAATATGGTAAGGCAGGGACAAGGTGAGTTGACTAAATATTTGGCCTCATCTACAGTACCTTTTGATTTTGAATAACAGATATCCATCATATTTATATGTCTGACTTCCTCACTATGTTGTGAGTTCCTTTAGAGTAGAAACTAACCTTATTCATCATTGTACCTTGTCACTCTTGTCCCCCAGGCTGGAGTGCAATGGCACAATCTCAGCTCACTGCAACCTCCGCCTCCTGGGTTCAAGCGATTCTCGTATCTCAGCCTCCCGAGTAGCTGGGATTACAGGCTCCCACCACCACACCTGGCTAATTTTTTTTTTCTTTTTTTTAGTAGAGATGGGATTTCACCATGTTGGCCAGGCAGGTCTCAAACTCCTGATCTCGGAACACCCACCTGCCTTGACCTCCCAAAGTACTGGGATTACAGGCGTGAGCCACCATGGCTGGCTGTATTATTATTTTAGTCACCTTCCTGTGCAATAGATCACTTCCATAGATTAAGCCTTATAAAAGAGGGAAATCATTTCATTTACGGCAACACAGATTAATCTAGAAGACATCCTGTTAAGTGAAAAAAGCCAGGCACAGAAAAACAAATACCATATGACTTCACTTATATGTGGAACCTAAAAATGTTATGTGTGACTTTGATTCCCATGCATCACATGCAGAGGGAGGCAGGGAGTAGGGCATGCATTTAGCTGAGGTGGATTACAGCCAAAGATCTGAAGCCTGCATCTTCTGATTCATCAGCCTGATAGTGGAAGCAGCAGCAACAGTAACTTGCTCTATTGGGAAGAGACAAAAAGTTCTGAAGCTGAAAGTTGTTCCTGGGGCTTAGTCTAAAACATTCTTCTCCAGTCGTTTCAATACTTTTGTAAGAACCACATTCCCTTTCTGCTTAAACTACCTAGAACGGATTCTATTATTTATAACATAACATTGACTAATAGTCACCCTAGGGAAATTATTGCATGTTCTGAACCTTGATTTTCTTGTTTGAAAACTGGGAATAGTAGGACATATGCCAGGTTCCAAGATGGCCAAATAGGAACAGCTCCAGTCTGCAGCTCCCAGCGTAAGCGAGGCAGAAGATGGATGATTTGTGCATTTCCAACTGAGGTACAGGATTCATCCCACTGGGGCTTGTCAGACAGTGGGTGCAGCCCATGGAGCAGGGTGGGGCATCGCCTCACCCAGGGAAGTGCAAGGGGTCGGGGAATCCCCTTTCCTAGGACAGGCAAGCCGCCACAGACGGTACCTGGAAAATCGGGACACTCCCACCCTAATACTGCACTTTTCCAGGGGCCTTAGCAAACAGCACACCAGGAGATGATATCCTGCACCGGGCTCAGAGGGTCCCACGCCCACGGAGCCTCGCTCACTGCTGGTATACCAGTCTGAGGTGGAACTACAAGGAGGCAGTGAGGCTGGGGGAGGGGCATCTGCCATTGCTGAGGCTTGAGTAGGTAAACAAAGCAGCCAGGAAGCTCCAACTGGGTGGAGCACACCACAGCTCAAGGAGGCCTGCCTGCCTCTGTAGACTCCACCTTTGGGGGCACAGCATAGCTGAACTAAAAGCAGCAGAAACTTCTGCAGACTTAAAAGTCCCTGTCTGACAGCTTTGAAGAGAATAGTGGTTCCCCCGGCATGGAGTTTGAGATCTGAAAACTGACAAACTGCCTCCTCAAGTGGGTCCCTGACCCCCAAGTAGCCTAACTGGGAGACACCTCCCAGTAGGGGCCGACTGACACCTCATACAGCCAGGTGCACCTCTGAGATGAAGTTTCCAGAGGAAAGATCAGGGAGCAACTTCTGCTGTTCTGCAATATTTGCTTTTCTGCAGCCACCAAGCAAACAGGGTCTGGAGTGGACCTCCAGCAAACTTCAACAGACCTGCAGCTGAGGGTCCTGTCATAAATAGGCCAATTAAAAGACACAGACTGGCAAATTGGATAAAGAGTCAAGACCCATCAGTGTGCTGTATTCAGGAAACCCATCACAAATAGTCTCAAAATAAAGGGATCTAGGAAGATCTACTAAGCAAATGAAAAAAAAAAAAAAAAAAAGCAGGGATTGCAATCCTAGTCTCTGATAAAACAGACTTTAAGCCAACAAAGATCAAAAGAGACAAAGAAGGTTAATTAAATAAACTTCCTTCTTTTATTTGCACGATTCTCCTTGTTCTCATATAACTACCTCTTCCTTCTTGAGAAAACCTACTTCCCCCCTGTAGCATCTTCTGAGTAATCCATATCAATTCTATTCCTTTGACTCAGCAGGTGAGCCTCCTTCTTGGGATGAACTAACCCTCTATTCCTAACTAAGACTTTTAAAGTTAGGAAGTGGGTGGAACACACCTAGTCACAATGTAGTGTCATGTGTTCTTGACTGCATCAGAACTCAATGTACGATGTCGGGGGGAAGCTATGTAGATTCAGCCTTTAGACTCATATAGAGTTTCAAGTAAGATGGGTCAGGAGCGTCACAAATATCAGTGGGCCTTGAATTTCTGTAGACTTGGGAGGCAAGTTGCCCAGGGGAAATGACCAATTAGGTTCGGGAACTTTAATCATGAAAGCTCAGTTGGTGTATAAAGGCTAAATTTAGGGGTGAGGAGCTTGGACATAAGAGACTTGAACAAAAGAAAAATTGCTTTCATTATAAGGGTCAAGACAATGGCTCAGGAGAGTGGGTGAGGTGGGAAAGAGCAGACTATGGATACAAAATATTTGGTGTGTGAACTGGGAGTGTGGCAATGGGCAGAGACAGAGTAGGATTATTGCATAGTAGAAAGAGTATAGATTTTGGAGATTGGCAGTCATAGATTATAATTCCATTTCTGACTTACTTTTTTTTTTTTTTTTGAGACAGAGTCTCACTCTTGTCACCCAGGCTGGAGTGCAATAGTGCGATCTTGACTCACTGCAACTCTGCCTTCCAGGTTCAAGCAATTCTCCTGCCTCAGTCTCCTGAGTAACTGGGATTACAGACGCCCACCACCACACCCAGCTAATTTTGTATTTTCAGTAGAGACAGGGTTTCACCATGTTGGCCAGGCTGGTCTCAAACTCCTGACCTCAGGTGATCTGCCTGCCTCAGCCTCCCAAAGTGTTGGGATTATAGGCATGAGCCACTGCTCCTGGCCCTTACACTTTTTATTTGTGTAAATTTAGGTAAACTATTATCTGTAATGTGTGATCAATAATATTTAACATCTCAGGTTATTGTTAGAGTTCAGTGATATAATGTTTGGAAAGAACCTAGTACAAAATCTGCCCTGTGATAAATACCCAATAAATAATGAGTATTATCATTACTGAACAGATTACATGGGCTTAAGTATAGCAAAGGCCGAGATGAACAATAAATATGAAGGCAAAGTAGGAAAACCGCACGAGTGTTCAGCGGGGAGAAAATGTAGGACAGCAGTCCCATGTGTCCCTCATTCATCTATCCAGAATAGTGGAGTGTAGGCAGACATCTAGGTAATGTCCTAAGCAATATAGTCCTGTGAGTTTCGAAGTGTCAAGAACAAAATATAAACTTTAAAAATCAAGGGGGCTCAGGTTAATTAGAGACCATGTAAATGGGATTCATCTCATTTTCCACAGGCAACTGATGTAACAAGAGATATTCTGTCAGGCATTGCAGGACTCAGTGTGTGGGAAATGGGGAGAATTAGTAGAAGGTTACAGGAAAACATGTGAAGTAAAAGTGTCAATCATATATAACCTCAACCTGCAGCCTTGTCTCTGTCCATTTCTCTCATCCACACCACTGAGTCTTTTGAATGAAAATGTGAGTCGTTCCATCATTAACTTTTTATCTCTCTTCTCTGTGCCTGTACATTTTTTATTTTCTCTCCTTGATAGTTTTTTCCCCTCCAAAACTCTGCAATGCTTCATTCAGTCCACATGGCACCTCCTTGGTGAGGGCTTTCTGGGCTTTCCAATCAGAAAGAATTAATCTCTACCCTCAATCTTCTATTGAAATATTTAGTACAGTATAATTCTCTCTTTTTTTGTGTCCCTCCTGGGCTAGACAGCTCCAGTATCTGTTTGTCTTGGTGTTTTCTATGCTTGGAACTACCTAGCTCATGGTAGGGTTAAAGGTGTAGCAGATGGGATGAGGGGAGGGGTCAAGGAGAGGGAAACAAACATTTTTAACATGGAAAAGACCTCAATATTTCCAGAGAAGTAACAACAATAGAAAGTATGCAGTGGAAGAAAAGGAAGGAGAGGGGTTACATGATAATACAGTGTAGTTAAACAGATACAAAAATATGACAAGTAAAGAACAAGAGAATTATTTTTAGAGAGATAATTCATTGACCATTTTTTAAAATTGTAGGAAGTGATTCCATTCAGAAGAATGTACCAAAATGATTCTTAAACATTAATAAGATTAAGATGTTTTAGGAATCCTTAACACATCAATAAGATGACACAACTGCTCAAAACTTTCCAAAGTCTCCAATCCACTCAGTAAAAGACAACGTGATTACAACTGCTTAGAGGGACTATAATATTGTGCTCATCATCACCTCTCCAACCCCTTACTTATTTTCATTTCTCCCCCTTCACTCACTCTGATCCAATCATACAGGACTGCTTGCTGTTTTTCACATTGTGCCTTACCTTAGAGTCTTCAAACTACCTGTTCCTTTTGTCTGGAAATCTCTTCCATCAGACAGCCAGATGGCTAATGCCTTCACCTTCATGATCACTGCTTATGGTAGGAAAATGCCTCTTCCTACCTTTCTTTTCTTTTTTTTTTTTTTTTAGGGCAATAAAACCATTATGTATTATACTGTAATTGTGGATACATATCAGCATACATTTGTCAACATCCATAGAATGTACAACACTAAGAGTAACTCTAATGCTAACTATGAACTTTAGTTAATATTGCATCCATTTTTGTATATCAATTATAACAGATGTACCATACTAATGCAAAATGTTAATAGGGGAAATTATCTCAGGGGGCTAGGGAAGTATATGGGAACTCTGTACTTTCTGTTCAATTGTTTCTGTAAATCTAAAACTGTTCTTAAAAATAGTCTATTAATTTAAAAACATAATTTTAAAACTACACTTATACAGCATATCTGCAATTATTTAGTGTTCAATATTTCTTTTTTTTTATACTTTAAGTTCTAGGGTACATGTACACAACGTGCAGGTTAGTTACATATGTATACATGTGCCATGTTGGTGTGCTGCACCCATTAACTCATCATTTACATTAGATATATCTCCTAATGCTATCGCTCCCCCCTACCCACTCCCCACAATAGGACCTGGTGAGTGATGCTCCCCTTCCTGTGTCCAAGTGATCTCATTGTTCAATTCCCACCTATGAGTGGGAGAAAATGCAGTGTTTGGTTTTCTGTTCTTGTGATAGTTTGCTAAGAATGATGGTTTCCAGCTGCATCCATGTCCCTACAAAGGACACGAACTCATCCTTTTTTATGGCTGCATAGTATTCCATGGTGTGTATGTGCCACATTTTCTTAATCCAGTCTGTCACTGATGGACATTTGGGTTGATTCCAAGTCTTTGCTATTGTGAATGGTGCTGCAATAAACATACGTGTGCCTGTGTCTTTAGAGCAGCATGACTTATAATCCTTTGGGTATATCCCCAGTAATGGGATGCCTGGGTCAAAAGGTATTTCCAGTTCTAGATCCTTGAGGAATTGCCACGCTGTTTTCCACAATGGTTGAGCTAGTTTACAGTCCCACCAACAGTGTAAAAGTGTTCCTATTTCTCCACATCCTCTCCAGCACCTGTTGTTTCCTGACTTTTTAATGATTGCCATTCTAACTGGTGTGAGATGGTATCTCATTGTGGTTTTGATTTGCATTTCTCTGATGGCCAGTGATGATGAGCATTTTTTCATGTGTCTGTTGGCTGTATGAATGTCTTCTTTTGAGAAGTGTCTGTTCATATCCTTTGCCCACGTTTTGATGGGGTTGTTTTTTTCTTGTAATTTGATTGAGTTCTTTATAGGTTCTGGATATTAGCTCTTTGTCAGATGAGTAGATTGCAAATTTTTCTCCCATTCTGTAGGTTGCCTGTTCACTCTGATGGGAGTTTCTTTTTTTTTGTTTGTTTATTTTTTTATTTTATTTTATTTTTTTTTGAGACGGAGTCTCGCTCTGTCGCCCAGACTGGAGTGCAGTGGCGCGATCTCCACTCACTGCAAGCTCCGCCTTCCCGGGTTCCCGCCATTCTCCTGCCTCAGCCTCCCGAGTAGCTGGGACTACAGGCACCCGCCACCGCGCCCGGCTAATTTTTGTATTTTTAGTAGAGATGGGGTTTCACCGTGTTAGTCAGGATGGTCTCGATCTCCTGACCTCGTGATCCGCCCGTCTCGGCCTCCCAAAGTGCTGGGATTACAGGCGTGAGCCACCGCACCCGGCCTGATGGGAGTTTCTTTTGCTGTGCAGAAGCTCTTTAGTTTAATTAGATCCCATTTGTCAATTTTGCTTTTGTTGCCGTTGCTTTTGGTGTTTTAGACATGAAGTCCTTGCCCACGCCTATGTCCTGAATGGTATTACCTAGGTTTTCTTCTAGGATTTTTATGGTGTTAGGTCTAACATTTAAGTCTCTAATCCATCTTGAATTAATTTTCGTATAAGGAGTAAGGAAAGGATCCAGTTTCAGCTTTCTACTTATGACTAGCCAATTTTCCCAGCACCATTTATTAAATAGGGAATCCTTTCCCCATTTCTTGTTTTTGTCAGGTTAGTCAAAGATCAGATGGCTGTAGATGTGCGGTATTATTTCTGAGGGCTCTGTTCTGTTCCATTGGTCTATATCTCTGTTTTGATACCAGTACCATGCTGTTTTGGTTACTATAGCCTTGTAGTATAGTTTGAAGTCAGGTAGAGTGATGCCTCCAGTTTTGTTCTTTTGGATTAGGATTGTCTTGGCAATGCGGGCTCTTTTTTGGTTCCACATGAACTTTAAAGCAGATTTTTCCAATTCTGTGAACAAAGTCATTGGTAGCTTGATGGGGATGACATTGAATTTATAAATTACCTTGGGCAGTACGGCCGTTTTCATGATATTGATTCTTCCTATCCATGAGCATGGTGTGTTCTTCCATTTGTTTGTGTCCTCTTTTATATCACCGTCAGTGGTTTGTAGTTCTCCTTGAAGAGGTCCTTCACATCCCTTGTAAGTTGGATTCCTAGGTATTGTATTCTCTTTGAAGCTATTGTGAATGGGAGTTCATTCATGATTTGGCTCTCTGTTTGTCTGTTACTGGTGTAAAGGAATGCTTGTGATTTTTGCACATTGATATTGTATCCTGAGACTTTGCTGCAGTTGCCTATTAGCTTAAGGAGATTTTGGGCTAAGACGATAGGGTTTTCTAAATATAGAATCATGTCATCTGCAAACAGGGATAAGTTGACTTCTTCTTTTCCTAATTGAATACCCTTTATTTCTTTCTCTAACGTGATTGCCGTAGCCAGAATTTCCAACACTATATTGAATAGTAGTGGTGAGAGAGGGCATCGCTGCCTTGTGCCAGTTTTCAAAGGCAATGCTTCCAGTTTTTGCCCATTCAGTATGATATTGGCTGTGGGTTTGTCATAAATAGCTCTTATTATTTTGAGATACATTCCCATCAATACCGAATTTATTGAGAGTGTTTAGCATGAAGGCTGTTGAATTTTGTCAAAGGTCTTTCCTGCATCTATTGAGATAATCGAGTGGTTTTTGTCTTTGGTTCTGTTTATATGCTGGATTACGTTTATTGATTTGCGTATGTTGAACCAGCCTTGCATCCCAGGGATGAAGCCCACTTAATAATGGTGGATAAGCTTTTTGATGTGCTGCTGAATTCAGTTTGCCAGTATTTTATTGAGGATTTTTGCATCGATGTTCATCAGGGATATTGATCTAAAATTCTCTTTTTTTGTTTATCTGTCTCAGGCTTTGGTATCAGGATGATGTTGGCCTCATAAAATAAGTTAAGGAGGATTCCCTCTTTTTCTATTGATTGGAATAGTTTCAGAACAAATGGTACCAACTCCTCCTTGTACCTCTGGTAGAATCCGGCTGTGAATCCTTCTGGTTCTGGACTTTTTTTGGTTGGTAGGCTATTAGTTATCGCCCCAATTTCAGAGCCTTCTATTGGTCTATTCAGGGATTCAGCTTCTTCCTGGTTCAGTCTTCGGAGAGTGTAAGTGTCCAGAAAATTATCCATTTCTTCTAGGTTTTCTAGTTTATTTGCATAGAGGTGTTTATAGTATTCTCTGATGGTAGTTTGTATTTCTGTGGGGTCGGTGGTGATATCCCCTTTATCATTTTTTATTGGGTCTATTTGATTCTTCTCTCTTTTCTTCTTTATTAGTCTTGCTAGTGGTCCACCAATTTTGTTTATCTTTTCAAAAACCAGCTCCTGGATTCATTGATTTTTTGAAGGGTTTTTTGTGTCTCTATCTCCTTCAGTTCTGCTCTGATCTTAGTTATTTCTTGCCCTCTGCTAGCTTTTCAATGTGTTTGCTCTTGCTTCTCTAGTTCTTTTAATTTTGATGTTAGGGTGTCAGTTTTAGATCTTTCCTGCTTTCTCTTGTGGGCATTTAGTGCTATAAATTTCCCTCTACACACTGCTTTAAATGTGTCCCAGAGATTCTGGTATGTTGTATCTTTGTTCTCATTGGTTTCAAAGAACATCTTTATTTCTGCCTTCATTTCGTTTTGTACCCAGTACTCATTCAGGAGCAGGTTGTTCAGTTTCCATGTAGTTGAGCGGTTTTGATTGAGTTTCTTAGACTTGAGTTCTAGTTTAATTGCACTGTGGTCTGAGAGACAGTTTGTTATAATTTCTGTTCTTTTACATTTGCTGAGGAGTGCTTTACTTCCAACTATGTGGTCAATTTTGGAATAAGTGTGATGTGGTGCTGAGAAGAAAGTATATTCTGTTTATTTTGGGTGGAGAGTTCTGTAGATGTCTATTAGGTCTGCTTGGTGCAGAGTTGAGTTTAATTCCTGGATATCCTTGTTAACTTTCGGTCTCGTTGATCTGTCTAATGTTGACAGTGTGGTGTTGAAGTCTCCCATTATTCTTGTATGGGAGTCTAAGTGTCTTTGTAAGTCTCTAAGGACTTGCTTTATGAATCTGGATGCTCCTGTATTGGGTGCATATATATTTAGAATAATTAGCTCTTCCTGATGAATTGATCCCTTTACCATTATGTAATGGCTTTCTTTGTCTCTTTTGATCTTTGATGGTTTAAAGTCTGTTTTATCAGAGACTAGGATTGCAAACCCTGCTATTTTTTTGTTTTCCATTTGCTTGGTAGATCTTCCTCCATGCCTTTATTTTGAGCTTATGTGTGTCTCTGCATGTGAGATGGGTCTCCTGAATACAGCAAACTGATGGGTCTTGACTCTTTATCCAATTTTCCAACCTGTGTCTTTTAATTGGGCCATTTAGTCCATTTACATTTACTGTTAGTATTGTTATGTGTGAACTTGATCCTGTCATTATGATATTAGCTGGTTATTTTGCTCGCTAGTTGATGCAGTTTCTTCCTAGCATCAATGGACTTTACATTTTGACATGTTTTTGTAATGGCTGGTACCTGTTGTTCCTTTCCATGTTTAGTGCTTCCTTCAGGGTCTCTTTTAGGGCAGGCCTGGTGGTGACAAAATCTCTAAGCATTTGCTTATCTGTAAAGGATTTTATTTCTCTTCACTTATGAAACTTAGTTTGGCTGGATATGAAATTCTGGGTTGAAAATTCTTTCCTTTAAGAATGTTGAATATTGGCCCCCACTCTCTTCTGGCTTGGAGGGTTTGTGCTGAGAGATCTGCTGTTAGTCTGATGGGCTTCCCTTTGTGTGTAACCCGACCTTTCTCTCTGGCTGCCCTGAAGATTTTTTCCTTCATTTCAACTTTGGTGAATTTGACAATTATGTGTCTTGGAATTGCTCTTCTCGAGGAGTATCATTGTTGCTTTTTCTGTATTTCCTGAATTTGAATGTGGCCTGCCTTTCAAGGTTGGGGAAGTTCTCCTGGATGATACCCTGAAGAGTGTTTTCCAACTTGCTTCCATTTTCTCTGTCACTTTCAGGCACACCATTCAGATGTAGATTTGGTCTTTTCACATAATCCCATACTTCTTGAAGGCTTTGTTCATTTCTTTTTACTCTTTTTTCTCCACGCTTCTCTTCTTGCTTCATTTCATTCATTTGATCTTCAATCACTGATAATCTTTCTTCCAGTTGATCATGTTGGTTACTGAAGCTTGTGCATTTGTCACATATTTCTCATGTTATGGTTTTCATCTCTATCAGTTCTTTTAAGGTCTTCTCTGCATTGATTGTTCTAGTTATCTTCTCATCCATTCTTTTTTCAAGGTTTTTAGTTTCTTTGCACTGGTTACGTAGTTCCTCCTTTATCTCTAAGAAGTTTGATTGACTGAAGCCTCCTTCTCTCAAATCATTAAAGTCCTTCTCCGTCCAGCTTTGTTCTGTTGCTGGTGATCAGCTGCGTTCCTTTGGAGGAGGAGATGTGCTCTGATTTTTTGAATTTCCAGCTTTTCTGCACTGCTTTTCCCCCATCTCTGTGGTTTTATCTGCCTTTGGTCTTTGATGATGGTGATGTACTGATGGGGTTTTGGTGTGGGTGTCCTTTGTGTTTCTTAATTTTCCTTCTACCAGTCAGCACCCTCAGCTGTAGGTCTGTTGTAATTTGCTTGAGATCCACTCCAGACCCTGTTTGCCTGGGTATCAGCTGAACAGTGAATGTTGCTGTCTGATTCTTGCTCTGGAAGCTTCGTCTCAGGGGTGTTCCCCACCGTGTGAGGTGTGAGGCGTAGGTCTGCACCTAGTGGGGGATGTTAGGCTACTCAGGGGTCAGGGACCCACTTGAGCATGCAGTCTGTCCATTCTCAGAGCTCAACCTCTGTGCTGGGAGAACCACTGCTCTCTTCAAAGCTATCAGACAGGGGCATTTACCTCTGCTGAGGTTTCTGCTGCTTTTTATTTAGCTATGCCCTGTCCCTAGCGGAGGAGTCAGAAGAGGCAGGCAGGCCTCCTTGAGCTGAGGTGGGCTCCACCCAGTTCGAGCTTCCCAGTGGCTTTGTTTAACTTCTTAAGCCTCAGCAATGGGGGTGCCCCTCCCCCAGCCTCAGTCCAGCCTTGCAGTCAGATCTCAGACTGCTCTACTAGCAATGTGGGAGGCTCCATGGGCATGGGACCCTCTCGGCCAGGTGTTGGATATAATCTCCTAGTGTGCCGTTTGCTAAGACCCTTGGTAAAGCGCAGTATAAGGGTTGGAGTTACCTGATTTTCCAGATGTTGTGTGTCTCAGTTTCCCTTGGCTAGGAAAAGAGATTCCATCCCCCCTTTCACTTCCCAGGTGAGGCAATGCCTCACCCTGCTTCAGCTCTCGCTGGTTGCTGGTCGGGCTGCACCAGCTGACCAGCACCGAATGTCTGGCACTCCCCAGTGAGATGAACCCGGTACCTCAGTTGAAAATGCAGAAATCCCCCATCTTCTGTGTCACTCATACTGGGAGCTGGAAGCTGGAGCTGTTCCTATTCAGCCATCTTGGGCACCCCTTCTTCCTACAATTCTATTTAAAATATCAACCTGCTACTGCTCCCTGGACTCCTGATTTTCCTTTCCTTGGTCTATTTATTTTTCCACACAACTTATCAATTCCTACATTTATATCTTTTTTTAATTTCTTGTTTATTTCTTGTTTACTGCCTGTTTCCCTTCACTAGGATGTAACTACTTGAGATTAAGGCTTTTTGCCTACTTTTGTCTGTTTTGTCAACTGAGCTATTCCAAATGACTAGAATAGACATATCACATAGGTGCTCAATGATTGTGGTTAGAATAAAGTTAACATACACAAAGAGATATGATACCTGATAGATGAGTTTCCTGAGAAATAGGATCAAGAGCAGATAGAGATAAGAAGTAAGAAAAGATGAGAAAAGTAAGATGGAGGGTGAACATTAATGGTTTGGTAGTGGGAAGTCAAATAAAATTCAATCTGATACCCTCATTTATCTTTGTAAAGTAAGAAGTGACATTGTAAGAGCTGGCAGATGGAGTGGGGTTGCAGACTGAAGATCAAAGTCAAGAGTCTTTGGGAGAAGTGGAGAGTTAATTTTCTGAAAACACATTGTAGGACAGGTAGCCAATTTTTGTGGCCCAATTGAGCTAATGACCATAAATGTATGGTGGTATCATCTATCCCCTTGTGTGATTTTTCTCCAGCAGGTCACAGCTGTTTGGGAGCAGTTAAGAAGAAAGTCCTTTTGCTCTCTTTGAAGGCTACTGGTGCAGGCAGTGTTAGGTCCTTCCTCCAATAGGTTACCTGAACCTAAATCTTTCTCGTGGCTGGAACACATTGGACTGTAATGCCTTACTTATCTGTTGGTCTCTTCTTTAAGATTATGGATGGAAGAATCTGACTTTTTCATTATTAGGTTTTCAATACCCAGTGTGGAGCCAAGGCCCCAAATAAGTATTCAATAGATCTTTATCATAATCACTACTAATGCTAAAATTTCTGTATTTGTGATTTGTGGCATTTTTTTAGTATTATAGTATAGCCTTTTTTCACTCATAAGTGGATTGAAATTTAGACATGTTGAAGTTTGCTTCAGATTATAAGGGTAATAAGTGATACATCATGGACTAAAATTCTGCTCCTTTTGTCCATGTTGAGTCTTTTGCTATATTACTCTTATGTCTTCTATGACTCCTGAAAGATCAGACATGACTGAGTGTGCACTCACATATAAAAATTCCTTCACATCCTTCTTTTGTAGTTGTTTGGATTTAGACTATGTGCTTCCATACTGCATTATACCTTCTGAGCAAAACTTACCTTTCTGACAGAGCTGTTAAAATTGTCTAAAGGATAATTCTTCTTAGTGGAGAAAGAAATCATATCATTACTTTTAGCCTAAACACTGTGTATTCCCAATGATATGTACTATTTTCCTTTAGTCAGAAAAAGTGTCATGGGCCATGGCCCTTACAGGAGCACTAAAAATAGTATAAAATGCTTTGACTTGGATTATATACTTTTTTACCCCAATCCTAGAATTTCTCATCTTTTTTTCAAAAGAGAGCAGTCTCTGCTGTATACATTTCTGCTTAAAAACCTTTACTAATTACTAATGGACAATTATTGCTATTATGAGATCTTGCAATGTTATTTTTATCATGTTCCGACCACAATAAAATAATAAGTGAAATGATGGATATGTTTATTAGCCTTATTGAATAATTCCACAATGTATATAAATAGCAAAACATCATTTTGTATCCCTTAAATACATATAATTATTATTTGTCAATAAAAAAATGTTTTTTTTAATTTTAATTCAGCATCTATGGTCATTCATTACTATAACTTAACTGTCATATATATTTGTAACCTGACATTCACTTTCTGGGGTTTAGACCATCTGATTTTTAAGTTTTATATGTTATGGAGGGTGATAAGAGGGAAATATAAGGAGTTATGTTTCAGTGAGTATAAAGTTACAGTTATACAAGATGAGTACATTCCAAAAATCTGCTGTACAGCATTTTGCCTAGAGGTAACAATAAGGTATTGTGCACTTAAAAATTTGTAGGAGGGTAGATCTCATGTTAAGTGTTCTTAACACACACACACACATGCACACACACACACACAAAGCATATCAGGATACTTTCGGGAATGCTAGATATATTTATTACCTTGAGTGTGATGATGACAACATGATGTAGGCATGTGTCCACACTCAACAAATTGTATACATTAATTATGTGCAATTTTTGCATACCAATTGTATCTCAATAAATTTGAAAAAGGTAATAAATAAGCAAACACCATTCCAATGAATGATCTAATGGCTCTATATAAAACTTTATTTATTTAAATATATAATTAATAGAGTTTTATATAATAGAGTTTAATAGCTTAATAAATATTTAAATAAATAAAGTTTTATATGGAACCACTAGATCATTCATTGTACAAATCATTTGTCACTGGATTTTTTACTTGATAAATTGAATTTCCAAGTGAGTTATTTAATTACCTCTATAACAGTACATTTTCTCTCTCCTTTTATTGTTATGAATTTACATTTTATATTTCTTTTACTTTAATATTTAAAATATTTGTCTTAAAATATTTAAATATACAAAAAATAAATAATATAATCCTAGAAGAAAACCTAGGAAATATCCTTCTTCACATAGCCTCTGGCAAAGGATTTATGGCTAAGTTCCCAAAAGCAATTGCAACAAACATCAAAACGGGCCACTGGGACCTAATTAAACTAAGGAATTTCTACACAGCAAAAGAAATTGCCAACGGAGTAAACAGACAGCCTACAGAATTGGAGAAAATATTTGCAAACTATGCATCCGACAAAGATCTAATATCTAGAATCTACAAGGAATTTAAACAAATGAATAAGCAAAAAAAATCCAATTAAAAATGGGCAAAGGACATGGATAGACACTTCTCTAAAGAATAAATACAAGTGGCCAAAAAAGATCCAAAAAAATGCTTAACGTCACTAATCGGAGAAATGATAATCAAAACTGCAATGAGATACCATCTCACACCAGTCACAACAGCTATTAATAAAAAGTCAAAACACAACAGATGCTGGCAAGGCTGTAGAGAAAAGAGAATGCTTATGCAAACTACTTCAGCAACTGTGGAAAGTAGTTTGGAGATTTCTTAAAGAAGTTAAAATAGAACTACTATTTGACCCAGCATTTCCACTACTGGGCATACAGCCAAAGGAAAATAGTTCATTCTATCAAAAAGACACATGCACCCATATGTTCATTGCAGTGCTGTTCACAATAGCAAAGAATGGAATCAACCTAAGTTTTCATCAATACTGTATCAGATAAAGAAAATATTATGCATATAGACCGTAGAATTATATGCAGCCACAAAAATGAATGAGATCACGTCTTTGCAGAAACGTGGATGGAGCTGAATACATTTCATTACTTCTACCATAGAAGTAATGGCAGCACTTTGTTCAAACTAAAAGAGATAATAACTCTAGATATGACTTTGCCTTTTTCTGAAAACAAGACTTCTATCAAAACTAGCATCCATGGGTTTACAGAATGACTTTTCCATTGGCATGGTATTCCACACAGCATGCTGTATTCAATCATCACCAGGTAACTCTTTGATCACACTGGGAAATTATACCATATTTTGGACACAGTAATGGTTCCTGCTGTTGGTATTTTGGGAACTAGCAGTAGCCAGGTTTTTGATGAGTGGAATTCCATGTTGTTGAGCCTATGCACAACCTTTATCTCTGTCACCATGGCCACTTTGTTCATGAGCCCATTGGGTGATAACAGGAATGGCTGAGGAAAGAGGTCATTGATATTCACAGAAGGGGTCATCCTATTTACATAATTATTAAAATTCTCTGATGAGGTAACTTTTGGTGAGCATTCACATGGAACGCAGATATGATGTTTTGCTCACTCAGAGAGATCTAATCACATACCTCCTTCCCAGACGTCCTTCTCACCAATTTTCTAATCATGTTGTTTCCAAGTCCCAGACCATTTAGCCAAATCATTTATCACAGCCTAAAAATGTATAGACTCTATTAATGCTTACCCTTGGCCATTTCTCCTTCTACACAAAATGAACAACCAAATGCAATGCTTGAAGTCCTACCCACTGGGATGATTTCTTTTTACCATTGTCTTTCAGGGATTTACCAGAAAGGGGGTTGTACTTCTGTGCTTGGTAGACTTTTTGTATGGTTACTGCATATTACAGACAGCCAACTGTAAACCAATCTCAAGTTATCTCTTCCTCAGCCAGCTCATCATAGAGAACTGGATGCCATATGTAAGACTTGAGAGAGAGAAGGTAATGCAGCAAAAGTAAGGGCCAGGGGCATTTGGCCCACTTCTTCATGTAAAGTATGCTTTCAAGGCCTGTTTGAGCCTAATCTTATATACACCACTCCATTTAATAATCAATTGCTGCTTTCCATGTCCAACCTCATGGCTTGGTGGGGCAAATAACAGTTAACAAATGGACAACCAGGTTACATAGTAACTTACTGGTCTATGGTTATGCATTTGGTGCATACTAGGTCCAGTAGCAAGCCAAAAGCTGTTTCTCAAAAGGAGAGTAGTTACCCACAAAGTATGGCAAGAATTTGCTCCAAAATCCTAAGGCGGCTCTTTGCTGTGATTCACCTATGACGGTCTGACAAAGCTTGAATAAACAACTTGATCTTCCACTGACATTTCAAGCACCATTAATATGCTGTATTGTGTGGCCCAAAGTGCAGAGCAGTTTTCATGCATAGCCGGCTGGACCTTTTTCAGAACCTTCTCTTGTTCTGGGTCCTACTCAGAACTAGAAGCTTTTGGGATCATTTGGTAAATGAGTGGAACTACACCCAAGAGGAGAATAAACCATTTCCAAATTTCAAAGAGGCCCGGTAGGTATTGTACCTTTTTAAAAAATTGTAGGAGAGGGCAGATACGACAGCTTATTTTTCACCTTAGAAGTGATAGCTCAACATTCGCCCACCTCCAAACTCCTAGATATTTTACTATAGTAGATAGCACTTGAATTTTTGTTGAGTTTATCTCCAACCCTCTGATATAAAAATATATTAATAAATATATCTTTAGTAGTTGCTACATCCTGATAACCAGGCCCAATATGCATAATATTATCAATGTATGGATCATCATGATTTCCTAGGGAAGGGAATGATGATCAAGGCTTCATGAACTAAATTATAACACTGGACTGAAGAGTTTGTATACCCATGAGGTAGAAGAGTGAAGATGTATTTCTGGCCTTGCCAGATGAAAGCAAACTGCTTCTATTGGTCTTTATTAACAGGCATAAAGGAATGAAACATTTTTCAGACCAATAGCTGCATATCAGGTACCTGGGGTTGTGTTAATTTGCACAAGCAATAAGACCACATCTGAACAGTAGCTGCAATTGGAGTAACCATCTAGACAAGATTATAATAATCTGATGATATACTCCAATATCCATCAGTTTTCTGCACAAATGAAAGAGCGAGTTCAACAGAGAGATGATAGAAACTACCACCCCTGCATATTTCAAGTCCCTGGTGGCATCACTAATCCCTGCAATCCCTCCAGAATGAGGTGTGGCTTTTACAGAGGGAGATATAGTGTCTTCCACTTGGACTTTCCCACCATAATAGCCCTCACTTGAAATGTCAGGAGATCATTGCGGGAATTCTGCCAATTGCTGAGTATGTCTATCTCAATTATGCATTCTGGAACTGAGAAAATAACCACAGGATTGATTGAAGACCCACTGAACCCACTGTGAGAAAGATGCATGAGCTAAAACTCCATTGATCACCTGATGTCCATAAGCAACTACTCCCTACTGTTATTAGTGGACCATAGTGATGTTTGAGTCTTCAGAATTCAATGTCACTTCAGAGTCATTGTCAAATAATCCCCCCAAAGGCTGATTGTTTCTTTTTCACCAACACACATCAGTCTGGAATATGGCTGTAGGTCCCTTTGCAGAAGACTGAAAGAAAGATTAACAGCATAAAAGTTTTGGCAGTGTGGTAAAGGTCCTTCCTCAAGAGGACTCAATCTGTCCTTCATCCAAGGAGTTGTGCATCTATAAACTGGTTTAAGTCTGGGGATTTGTTGATGGGCTATGGCTCTCTTTGTCATTGATTAAAGTAGAATTCTGTTCACTTGATCTAGAATTCCTTATATTGTCCAAGTAAAACTGTAGCAAAATTCCCATCCATTTCTTTTCTAGGGACATTATCATTAACCAACCATGCTATAAGTAACTGTGTCAGGCTACTGTGATTACTATTTTAACTCCTCTGTCCATTACAGCAACCACACTCACTTTATATGTGATGATTAAGTGCAATCACTTGATCAATGCCACCCTGGGATACCATTATTCCCATTGCATTTAGGATTCCCAGTTTGATGATAACATCTTCCACTGCAATTTCTGACCTAAGGAGAAAATAAATCACAGAATTCTCCAAGGATGCTGGATCTCCCCTCACAAATGTATTTCTCACAGTGGTGGTGAAAGGTATGTTCTCCTAGAGTGGGTAAGCAGGTGCTACATGGTAAATACACTCTAACAGTTTAATCTCCCTAAGCTTTTGGATACCTTACCCTACAAGACAATCCTGCCATTTCAGTTTTATTTAGTGTAGGCCACTTGTGGGTCCATGTTTCAGCAAACAAAGCAAATAAACTTTGAGCCTTTCTAACCTCTTGAGCTGAAACATCAAATTCAGCATGTTTGCTTAGCACATCCATATTAATAAATCCAGCCTGATCCAACTTTTTGTTCCTTCCACTATAATTCCAAACCCTCAAGTTCCATATCCACATATATTTCCCAGATTTCTGTCTGTATAAATTGAAAAAATTATGCCATTCTTTTAGTATATAGTACATCTCATGGGACACACTTTGTGTTTCACCCTTTAAGGGCTGCTGTGACATGAGTCTACTTAGTAAGTTTAGAAGAAAAGAGAGGTGGTGAGGGTTGGCCCTGAGGAAAATCAACAGTGCTTTGCTGCCTCAGGGGAGTACAAATTCTTAAGGCAGAAGAGGATTAAACTTGCCAGACAGGGATATAAGAGCTATTTCTATGATAAAGAAACTTAGCAGAACTCAGGAGTCCCATGTCACCAGAGGCATTGGTATCTGTCTATATGTCCCCATTCCAGTTTTTCTTTTTTCCTTCAAGTTTTATTCTAAGTTCAGAGGTACACGAGCAGGATGTGCAGGTTTGTTACATAGGTAAATGTGTGTCATGGTGGTTTGCTGCACAGATACACCCATCACCTAGGTATTAAGCACAGCATCAATTAGCTATTCTTCCTGATGCTCTCCCTCCCCCCATCCCCCAAAAAGGACCCAGGGTGTGTTGTTCCCCCACCCATGTGTCCATGTGTTCTCATTGTTCAGCTCCCACTTATAAGTGAGAAGATTTGGTGTTTGGTTTTCTGTTCCTGTGTAAGTTTGCTGAAGATAACGGCTTCCAGCTCCATCCATGTCCCTACAAAGAACATGACCTTGTTTCTTTTTATGACTGCATAGTATTCCATAGTGTATATATAATCACATTTTCTTTATTCAGTCTATCATTGATGGGTATTTGGGTTGATTCATGTCTTTGTTATTGCAGATAGTGTTGCAATAAACATATGCATGCATGTATATTTATAAGAGAATGATTTATATTCTTTTGGGTATATACCCAGTAACGGGATCGCTGGGTCAAATGGTATTTCTGCCTCTAGATCTCTGAGGAATCACCACACTCTCTTCCACAATGGTTGAACTAATTTACACACCCACCAACGGGTTTTCTTTGCAACCTCACCAGCATCTGATGTTTCTTGACTTTTTAATAATTGACATTCTGACTAGCATGAGATGGTGTCTCATCGTGGTTTTGATTTGCATTTCTCAAATGATCAGTGATGTCGAGCTTTTCTTCATATGTTTTGTTGACCACACGAGTGTCTTCTTTTGAGAAGGGTCTGTTCATGTCCTTTGCCCACTTTTTAATTTTTTTTTTACTTGTAAATTTGTTTCAATTCCTTGTGGATTCTAGATAGTAGACCTTTGTCAGATGGATAGATTACAAAATTGTCTGCTCACTCTGATGATAGTTTCTTTTGCTGTGCAAAGCTCTTTACTTTGACTGGATCTCCTTTGTCAATTTTTGCTTTTGGCATTTTCATCAGGAAATCTTTGCCTACACCTATGTCCTGAATAGTATTACCTAGATTTTATTCTAGGGTTTTTATAGTTTGGGGTTTTACTTTTAAGTATTTAATCCATCTTGAGTTAACTTTGTATAAGGTGTAAGGAAGGGATCCAGTTTCAGCTTTCTGCATATGGCTAGACAGTTTTCCCAACACCATTTATTACATAGGGAATCCTTTCCCCATTGCTTGTTTTTGTCAGGTTTGTCAAAGATCAGATGTGTAGATGTGTGGCATTATTTCTGAGGCCTCTGTTCTGTTTCATTGGTCCATATATACCAGTACTGTGCTGTTTTGGTTACTGCAGCCTTGTGGTATAGTTTGAAGTCAGGTAATGTGATGCCTCCAGTTTTGTTCTTTGTGCTTAGGATTTTCTTGGCTATTCAGGCTTTTATTGGTTCCATACAAGTTTTAAAATAGTGATTCCTACATCTATGAAGGATGTCAATGGTAGTTTGATGGGAATAGCATTGAATCTATAAATTACTTAGGGTAGTATGGTCATTGTCACGATATTGATTCTTTCTATTCATTAACATGGAATGTTTTTCTATTTGTTTGTATCCTCTCTGATTTCCTTGAGGAGCGATTTGTATTTCCCCTTGAAGAGGTCCTCCACTTCTCTTGTTAGCTGCACTCCTAGATATTTTATTCTCTTTGTAGCCATTGTGAATGGTAGTTCATTCATGATTTGGCTCTCTGCTTGCCTGTTGTTAGTCTGTAGGAGTGCTAGAAATGTTTACACATTTTGTATCCTGAGACTTTGCTGAAGTTGCTGAAGTTGCTTATTAGCTTAAGAAGATTTTGTGCTGAGATGATGGGGTTTTCCAGATATAGGGTCCTGTCACCTTCAAAGAAAGATAATTTGACTTCCTTTCTTCCTATCAGAGTATGCTTTATTTCTTTCTCTTGCCAGAAAGTCCTGGCCAGAACTTTTAATACTGTGTTGAATAGGAGTGGTGAGAGAGGGCATCCTTGTCTAGTGCTGATTTTCAAGGGGAATGCTTCCATGTTTTGCCCATTAGGTATGATATTGGCTGTGGGTTTGTCATTAATGGTTTTTATTATTCTAAGGTGTATTCCTTCAATAACTAGTTTATTGAGAGTTTTTTACATGAAGGGATATTGAATTTTATTGAAGGTCTTTTCTGTGTCTTTTGAAATCGTGTGTTTTTTCTCTTTAGCTCTGTTTATGTGATGAATTACATTTACTGATTTACATATGTTGAACCAACATTGCATCCTGGAGATGATGCCAACTTGATTATGGTGGTAAAGCTTTTTGATATGCTGCTGGATTCGATTTTTTGGTATTATATTGAGGATTTTTGCATCGATGTTCATCAGGGATATTGGCCTGAAGTTTTCTTTTTTTGTTATATCTCTACCAGTTTTGGTATCAGAATGATACTGGCCTCATAAAATGAGGTAGATAAGAAACCTTTCTTTTCAATTGTTTGGAATAGTTTCAGAAGGAAAGGTACCAGCTCTTCTTTGTACCTTTGGTATAATTCAGCTGTAAATTCATCTGGTCCTGGGCTTTTTTTTTTTTTTTGGTTGGTAAGCTTTTTATTACTTCCTCAACTGCAGAACTCATCATTGGTCTACTTAGGGATTCAATTTCTTCCTGGTTCAGTCTTGGGGAGGGTGTATATGTCCAGAAATTTGTCCATTTTTTCTAGATTTTCTAGTTTATGTGCATAGAGATGTTTATAGTATTCTCTTATTGTTGTTTGTATTTCTGTGGTAATATAGGTGATATCCCTGTATCATTTCTTATTGTGTCTATTTGGCTCTTTTCTTTTTCTTCTTTATTAGTCTAGCTAGCAGTATATTTTGTTAATCTTTTCAAAAAACCAGCTCTTGGATTCATTGATTTTTTGAAGGGGTTTTCATGTCCCTGTCTCCTTCAGTCCACTCTGATGTTGGTTATTTCTTGTCCTCTGCTAGTTTGGGGGTTTGTTTGCTCTTGGTTCTCTAGTTTTATAGTTGTGATGCTAAGATATTGATTTGAGATCTTTCTAGCTTTTTGATATGGGCATTTAATGCTATACATTTCCTTTTTAACACTGCTGTAACTCTGTCCCAGAGATTCTGGTATGTTGTTTCTTTGTTCTCATTGGTTTCAAAGAGCTTCTTGATTTCTGCCTTAATATCATGATTTACCCAGGAGTCATTCAGGAGCAGGTCATTCAATTTTTATGTAGTTGTGTGGCTTTGAGTGAGTTTCTTAATCTTGAGTTCTAAAGTTCTAATTTTATTGCCCTGTGGTCTGAGAGATTGTTTGTTATGATTTCAGTCATTTTGCATTTGCTGAGGAGTCTTTTACTTTCAATTATGTGATCAATTTTAGAATAAGTGCCATGTGGTACCGAGAAGAATGTATATTCTGTTGTTTTGGGGTGGAGAGTTCTGTAGATATCTGTCAGGTCCACTTGATCCAGAGCTGAGTTCAAGTCCTGAATATCTTTGTTAATTTTCTGTCTCTATGATCTAATACTGACAGTGGGGTGTTAAAGTCTCCTGCTGATATTCTGCAGGAGTCTAAGTCTCTTTGTAGGTCTCTAAGGACTTACTTTATGAATCTGAGTGCTCCTGTTTTGGATGCATATATGTTTAAGATAGTTAGCTCTTCTTGTTGAATTGAACCCTTTACCATTATGTAACGCCCTTCTTTGTCTTTTTTGATATTTGTTGGTTTAAAGTCTGTTTTGTCAGAAACTAGGATTGCAGTCCCTGCTTTCTTATGTTTTCCATTTGCTTGGTAAATTTCCTCCATCCTTTTATTTTGAGTCTACATGTGTCTTTGCATATGAGATGGGTCTCTTGAATCCAGCACAGTGATGGATTTTGACTCTATCCAGCTTGCCACTCTGTGTCTTTTAACTGGGGCATCTAGCCCATTTACATTTAAGGTTAATATTGTTATGTGTGAATTTGGTCCTGAGATTATGATGCTAGTTGGTTATTTTGCAGATTGGTTTACGTATTTGCTTCATAGTGTCACTGGTCTGTGTACTTCAGTGTGTTTTTTGTAGTGGCTGTTAATAGTTTTTACTGCTTCCTTGGGAGCTCTTGCAAGGCACTGGTGATGAATCCCCTCAGCATTTGCTTGTCTGAAAAAGATTTTATTTCTCCTTTGCTTATAACACTTAGTTTGGCTGGCTATGAAATTCTGGGTTAGAAAATATTTTCTTTAAGAATGTTGAATACTGGCCCCCAATCTCTTCTGACTTGTAGGTTTTCCACTGAGAGGTCCACTGTTAGTCTGATGGGCTTCCCTTAGTAGGTGACCTAACCTTTCTCTCTGGCTGCCCTTAACATTTTTTTCTTTCATTTTGACCTCAGAGAATCTGACGATTCTGTGTCTTAGGGTTGCTCTTTTTGTGGAGTATCTTATTGGGGTTCTCTGGATTTTCTGGATTTGAATGTTGCAGAAGTTCTCCTGAATGATAAACTGAAGTACGTTTTCCAACTTGGTTCCATTCTCCCCGCCTGTTTCAGGTACCCCAGTCAGTCATAGGTTTAGTCTTTTTACATTATCCCATATTTCTTGGAGGTTTTATTCATTTATTTTTATTCTTTTTTCTCTATTCTTGTCTGCTTGTCTTATTTCAGAAAGGTAGTCTTCAAGATCTGAGATTATTTCCTCTGCTTGGCCTGTTCAGCTATTGATACTTGTGATTGCATTGTAAATTTCTTGTGCTGTGTTTTTCAGCTCCATCCAGTTAGTTATGCTCTTCTTTAAACTGGCTATTCCTGTTATCAGCTCCTGTATTATTTTATCATTATTCTTAGTTTCTTTGCATTGGGTTATAACAGGCTCCTTTAGCTCAGTGAAGTTCATTATTACCCACCTTCTGACATCTACTTCTGTCAATTCAGCCATCTCATCCTCAGCCCAGTTCTGTGAATGAAGGAGAGATGTTACCTTCATTTAGAGGAGAAGAGGCACTCTGGTTTTTTGAGTTTTCAGCATTTTTGTGTTGATTTTTTTCCCATCTTTGTGGGCTTATCTACCTTCAATCTTTAAGATTGCTAACTTTTGAATGAGGTTTTGTGGGGTCTTTTTGTTGTGGTTGTTGTTGTTGCTTTCTCTTTGTTTATTTTTCTTTTAACAGTCAGACTACTCTTCCATAGGACTACTGTGGTTTGCTGGGGGTCCACTTCAGACCCTAGTTTCTTTGGTCCGTATCACCAGTGAAGGTTACAAAACAACAAAGATGGGCGCCTGCTCCTTCCTCTGGAAGCTCCATCCCAGGGGGCCACCGACCTGATGCCACCCTGAACATTCCTGTAGGTTGTGTCTGGAGACTCCTGTCAGGATGTCTCACCCAGTCAGAAGGAATGGGATCAGGGAACCACTTAAAGAAGCAGTCTGGCTGCCCCTTGGCAGAGCACATGCACTGCACTAGGGGTTCCCTCCTTTCTTCCAGACCACTGAGACTCTCTAGAGCCATCAGTCTGGAAAGACTAAGTCGGCTGAACCACAGAGACTGTGGCTCCCCCTCCTCCTAGGGGCTTCCTTCCAGAGAGAGATCAGAGTTCTGATCTGGACCTCCCAGACTTCCCGGAGTTGGTAGGCTAGAACTGTGGCTTGAACAACAGAGTTGGCAGCCGCCCCTCCCCTTGGGAGGCTGGTCCTTCTCAGGCAGTCTCCAGTCTGCTGCTGCTGGCCAGCTGGAATTACAAGCCAGTGGGTCTTAACTTGTGAGGTGCCGTGGGAGTGGGGCCCACAGAACAACGCCACTTGGCTCCCTGGATTCAGCTCCCTTCCTAGGGAAATGCCCAAATAGATCTGCCTCACCAGAATTTCCAGAGACACAGTATGCAAAACTCCTGGGTCTCTGTGTATGCCCAAGTGGCTGCTTCCCTGAGACTCCTTATGGCTCTGTGCTTCAGACCCAAGGCCCTGGAGACGTGAGCACACAAGATCTCATGATCCATGGGTTTCAAAGGTCCATGGGAAAAGAGTGGTTTTCCTGGTGGGGCTGCACAATCACTCATGCCTCCCTTGTCTGGGGTTGGGGGCTCCTTGCTGTTCCCAGGTGGTCTGTCACCCTACTCTGCTTTTCCTCAGTCTCCGTGGGTCAAGCTGTCCACTTAGTCAGTCCCAATGTGAGAAACTGGATACCTCAGTTGAAGATGCAGAATTCACTCACGTGTTCATTCCTTTCCATGAGAGCACAGACTTCAGCTGCTTCTAATCAGCCATCTTGCCCCCAACCCCGCCCATTTTCATAATCCTATTCTTCTCAATCAGTGCCTCAACTTTAACTGAAGACACCCTTTGGACTTTCGAATTCAGTTTGTGTTATAATGCAGCTACTGGCAGGATGAAGGACTGAGTTTGGCTTTTAGAAATCTTAGTTAGAAGGCTATAGGAAATAAAAGTCTCTCTAGGGATGTTTAGAAGATTTCAGGCCATTTGTGCATAGTTTAAGCTGCAAATTTGAAGCCCTGAGTTCATTCCTTTCTTTCCCCACTGTCTCCAGACAGTTGCAGGTAACCAGTCAATCCCATTATGCTTTTTGGTTTGGCTAAGATGTTCTTAGGCATCAGATACTTATTACCCAAAACCTTTTCTTCCATAGGGATTTGATTAGAAGCATTCCATGGTGATGTTTTACATAGCTATATTGCCCCATCACGTGATGGCCTACCAGTGCTCTCTTCAGTGCTAGAAATAAAGCTATTAGTGCCTTCAAATTTAGTCATATTGGGAAACCAGTTTCAGAAAGCTCAAAACCAATTCTGAAAATTTATCTTTAGGAATCTGTTCCTCTAGAATCATTCTGAATACATATCATACTGAATATGCTTGTGTATCTCACTCATTACTTCACTGCCAATCACCTTTATCCATGCTTTAAACCACCTTACTTCTCTAACTCATAAATATCCCTAAGCCTTATCTTCAAGGCAACAGATTTAAAACCTATTCTCCTGACTCCTCATGTGTCTGTCTTGTGAACAAACTCTCTTTTTCAAAACCCTTGTCACAGTGATTGATTTACTGCACATGGACAGAATATACCTGGTTCTGATCAATAACGTCCTATCATTGAGAAGTAGCTTTATATTTTTTTTCTTCAGCTATTATTCTGTGGGTTATATCTGGTTTGAGAGAAACAGGATACTGCCTCTCCAGATCTGTAACAAACAGGATAACTTAAGTGATTATTATTCTTGGAACTAAAATCTGCTTTTATTTTACTAAAAAACAGCAAACAAATGACTCTACTCCACTAAACCTATTTATACTCATCTTTTTAATTCAGGACTTCATAAATTATTATTCTACTGTCAAGACAACAAATAATTCTTTTACTACCGATTTTTCTGCAATATCACAAAACAAACTTCACTTATGGTATAGGATAAGATAAGAGACCTTAGGTTTCTGCTGACAAGTCTTCTGCTAGACATATCAGAGCTCCTTCACAGGTTATTTGCCACTTTTCTCTTGCTAATTTTATTATCCTTTCTTTGTCCTTGATCTGTGAAAATTTGACTATTTTATGCCTTGGCCTTTCATTTGGGTTGAATATGCTTGGTGATTTTTAGCCTTCCTATACCTGGATATTTATATCTGTTTCTAGATTTGGAAAGTTTCCTATTATTATTCTTTCAATAAGCTTTCTTTTTTTTTTATTATGCTTTAAGTTCTAGGGTACATGTGTATACATATGCCATGTTGGTGTGCTGCACCCATCAACTCGTCAGCACCCATCAACTCGTCATTTACATCAGGTATAACTCCCAATGCCATCCCTCCCCCCTCCCACCTCCCCATAATAGGCCCCAGTGTGTGATGTTCCGCTTCTCGAGTCCAAGTGATCTCATTGTTCAATTCCACCCTATGAGTGAGAACATGCAGTGTTTGGTTTTCTGTTCTTGTGATAGTTTGCTGAGAATGATGGTTTCCAGCTGCATCCATGTCCCTACAAAGGACACAAACTCATCCTTTTTGATGGCTGCATAGTATTCCATGGTGTATATGTGCCACATTTCTTAATCCAGTCTGTCACTGATGGACATTTGGGTTGATTCCAAGTCTTTGCTATTGTGAACAGTGACGCAATAAACTTACGTGTGCATGTGCCTTTATAGCAGCATGATTTATAATCCTATGGGTATATACCCAGTAATGGGATGGCTGGATCATATGGTATTTCTAGTTCTAGATCCTTGAGGAATTGCCATACTGTTCTCCACAATGATTGACCTAGTTTACAATCCCACCAACAGTGTAAAAGTGTTCCTATTTCTCCACATCCTCTCCAGCACCTGTTGTTTCCTGACTTTTTAATGATTGCCATTCTAATTGGTGAGAGATGGTATCTCATTGTGGTTTTGATTTGCATTTCTCTGATGGCCAGTGATGATGAGCATTTTTTCATGTGTCTGTTGGCTGTATGAATGTCTTCTTTTGAGAAGTGTCTGTTCATGTCCTTTACCCACATTTTGATGGGGTTGTTTTTTCTTGTAAATTTGTTTGAGTTCTTTGTAGGTTCTGGATATTAGCCCTTTGTCAGATGAGTAGATGGCAAAAATTTTCTCCCATTCTGTAGGTTGCCTGTTCACTCTGATGGTAGTTTCTTTTGCTGTGCAGAAGCTTTTTAGTTTAATTAGATCCCATTTGTCAATTTTGGCTTTTGTTGCCATTGCTTTTGGTGTTTTAGACATGAAGTCCTTGCCCACGCCTATGTCCTGAATGGTATTACCTAGGTTTTCTTCTAGGGTTTTTATGGTATTAGGTCTAACATTTAAGTCTCTAATCCATCTTGAATTAATTTTCATATAAGGAGTAAGGAAAGGACCCAGTTTCAGCTTTCTACTTATGGCTAGCCGATTTTCCCAGCACCATTTATTAAAAGGGAATCCTTTCCCCATTTCTTGTTTTTGTCAGGTTTGTCAAAGATCAGATGGCTGTAGATGTGTGGTATTATTTCTGAGGGCTCTGTTCTGTTCCATTCGTCTGTATCTCTGTTTTGGTACCAGTACCATGCTGTTTTGGTTACTGTAGCCTCGTAGTATAGTTTGAAGTCAGGTAGCGTGATGCCTCCAGCTTTGTTCTTTTGGATTATGATTGTCTTGGCAATGCAGGGTGTTTTTTGGTTCCATATGAACTTTAAAGCAGTTTTTTCCAATTCTGTGAAGAAACTCATTGGTAGCTTGATGGGGATGACATTGAACCTATAAATTACCTTGGGCGGTATGGCCATTTTCACGATATTGGTTCTTCCTATCCATGAGCATGGTATATTCTTCCATTTGTTTGTGTCCTCTTTTAGTTCCCTGAGCAGTGGTTTGTAGTTCTCCTTGAAGAGGTCCTTTAACATCCCTTGTAAGTTGGATTCCTAGGTATTGTATTCTCTTTGAAGCTATTGTGAATGGGAGTTCATTCATGATTTGGCTCTCTGTTTGTCTGTTACTGGAGTATAAGAATGCTTGTTATTTTTGTACATTGATTTTGTATCCTGAGACTTTGCTGAAGTTGCTTATCAGCTTAAGGAGATTTGGGGCTGAGATGATGGGGTTTTCTAAATATACAATCATGTCATCTGCAAACAGGGACAATTTGACTTCTTCTTTTCCTAACTGAATACCCTTGATTTCTTTCTCTTGCCTGATTGTCCTAGCCAGAACTTCCAACACTATGTTGAATAGGAGTGGTGAGAGAGTGCATCCTTGTCTTGTTTTCAAAGGGAATGTTTCTTATTTTTGCCCATTCTGTATGATATTGACTGTGGGTTTGTCATAAATAGCTCTGATCATTTTGAGGTACATTCCATCAATACCGAATTTATTGAGAGTTTTTAGCAGAAAGGGCTGTTGAAATTTGTCAAAGGCGTTTTCTGCATCTATTGAGTTAATCATGTGGTTTTTGTCTTTGGTTCTTTTATATGCTGGATTACGTTTCTTGATTTGCGTATGTTGAACCAGCCTTGCAACCCAGGGATGAAGCCCACTAGATCATGGTGGATAAGCTTTTTGATGTGCTGCTGGATTCAGTTTGCCAGTATTTTATTGAGGATTTTTGCATCGATGTTCACCAGGGATATTGGTCCAATATTCTCTTTTTTTGTTGTGTCTCTGTCAGGCTTTAGTATCAGGATGATGTTGGCCTCATCAAATGAGTTAGGGAGGATTCCCTCTTTTTCTGTTGATCGGAATCGTTTCAGAAGGAATGGTACCAGCTCCTGCTTGTACCTCCAGTAGAATCTGGTTGTGAATCCATCTGGTCCTGGACTTTTTTTGGTTGGTAGGCTATTAATTATCGCCTCAACTTCAGAGCCTTCTATTGATCTATTCAGGGATTCAACTTCTTCCTGGTTTAGTCTTGGTAGAGTGTAAGTGTCCAGGAAATTATCCATTTCTTCTAGGTTTTCTAGGTTATTTGCGTAGAGGTGTTTATAGTATTCTCTGATGGTAGTTTGTATTTCTGTGGGGTCGGTGGTGATATCCCCTTTATCATGTTTTATTGGGTCTATTTGATTCTTCTCTCTTTTCTTCTTTATTAGTCTTAGTAGCGGTCTATCAATTTTGTTGATCTTTTCAAAAAAACAGCTCCTGGATTCATTGATTTTTTGGAGGGTTTTTGTGTCTCTATCTCCTTCAGTTCTGCTCTGATCTTAGTTATTTCTTGCCTTCTGCTAACTTTTGAATGTGTTTGCTCTTGCTTCTCTAGTTCTTTTAATTGCGATGATAGGGTGTCAATTTTAGATCTTTCCTGCTTTCTCATGTGGGCATTTAGTGCTATAAATTTCCCTCCACACACTGGTTTAAATGTGTCCCAGAGATTCTGGTATGTTGTGTCTTTGTTCTCATTGGTTTCAAAGAACATCTTTATTTCTGCCTTCATTTCGTTATGTACCCAGTAGTCATTCAGGACCAGGTTGTTCAGTTTTCATGTAGTTGAGCAGTTTTGATTGAGTTTCTTAGTCCTGAGTTCTAGTTTGATTGCACTGTGGTCTGAGAGACAGTTTGTTATAATTTCTGTTCTTTTACATTTGCTGAGGAGTGCTTTACTTCCAACTATGTGGTCAATTTTGGAATAAGTGCGATGTGGTGCTGAGAAAAATGTATATTCTGTTGATTTGGGATGGAGAGTTCTGTAGATGTCTATTTTTACATTCCAGAATGTAGTCTTGATTTTTTAAAATTATTTTAATCTCCATTAAATTTTTCTGATATATTTCTGAATTGAGCTTCTGTGTTTTCTTGAATGTTATTCGGCTTCCTTGGTACCACTGTTTTTAATTTGCTGTCTGACAGGTCACACATCTTTGTCTCTCAGGATCACTCAATGGCACCTTATTTAGTGTGTCTGGTGAAGTCATATTTCCCTTAATGTTCTTGATGCTTGGTGACATTCATCAATATCTGGGCACTGGATAATTAAGTATCTATTTCATTCCTCACAGTTTGGTCTTGTTTGTACCGGTTCTTCAGAAAGCCTTCCAGGGATTCAAATGGTACTGCCTGCTGAGATGTCTAAACCTGTGCTGATTGCAGCCATTTCAGCACTAGAAGGTGCCCTAAGCCCAGGTACACTGCAATTCTTGCAGATGCCTAGGTCCTTCACCTCTGATGAACTTGGAATCAAGGAGAGTTCCCTGGGTTCTTAGGTAATGTCCCCAGAGCCCTTCCATCTGTTTCCACACTGTGCTACCTGGAATTTGGAGAGAAGTGACACAGGCACTCCTATGGCCACCTCAGCTGATGTCATGCTGGGTTGCATCCCAAACATGATGTCCTATCTCAGTGCAGCACTAGGACTTAACCAATGACTGTGGTGACTATGGCCTGATTGCCACTGAAATTTATTTAAGACTCTAGGGTTCTTCACTACTATAGTCAGTTGGTGGTAAAGCAGATCAGTACTCATGTTTCTTCCACTCTTGGAACTGGTAAGTAAACTTAGTGAAATTGCAGGATTTAAAATCAACGTACAAAATTCAACAACATTTCTATACCCTAGAAATGATCAATCTGAAAAAGAAATAAGGCAATCCCATTTCCAATAGCTCCAAAAAAATACCTAGGATTCAATTTAACAACAACAAAAAAAAAAAAAGTGAAAGATCTCTACAAGGAAAACTATAAAACACCGATGAAAGAAATTAAAGAAGGCACAAAATAATGAAAGTATTCTCCATGCTGATGGGTTGGAAGAATTAATACTGTTAAAATGTCTAAACTACCCAAAGTAATTACAGATTCAACACAATTATAATCAAAATACCAGTAACATTCTTCACAGATAGCTAAAGCCATCCTGACAACAAAGGACCAAAGCTAGAAGCATCATATTATCTGATTTTAAATTACACAACAAAACCAAAAGAGCATGGTACTTGCATAAAAACAGACATATTGACCAATGGAACACAATAAAGAATTCAGCAATAAATCCATTTGCAGCCAACTCATTTTTGACAAAAGCACCAAGAACATACATTATGGAAAGAACAGTCTCTAATAAATTGTGCTGAGAAAACTGGATATCCATATACAGAAGAAACTAAATTCTCATATTTACCATATAAAATAAAACAACTCAAAATGTATTGAAGACTTAAATGTAATACCTGAAACTATAATAATACTGGAAGAAAACATTGAGAATAAGTTATCGGGTCTGGGTTGGGCAAAGATTTTTTGGGTGAGACCTCAGAATCACAAACAACAAAAGCAAAAGTAGTCAAGTGGAATGTTCCTAACACAAAAAGTTATAAATGCTTAAATGATAAATGCCTGAGGTGGTAGTAACCCCAATTATCCTGATTGGATTATTACACATTGTATGCATATATCAAAACATCACATGTGTATCACAAATATATACAACTATTATTTATCCATAATAATTACAAATAAAAATTTTAAAAATAAACAAATAGTATTACATTAAGCTAGAAAGCTTCTGCACAGCAATGAAAACAATCAATGGAGTGAAGACAGGAACCAAAAAATTGGAAAAAATATTTACAAACTATCCATCCAACAAGAGATTAATAACCAGAATATATAAAAAACTAAATTCAATAGTAAAAAAACAAATAATCTGATTTAGAACTTGGCAAAATATCTACATAGACATTTCTTAAAATAAGACATGCAAATGGCCAACAGACACATGAAAAAATTCTTAGCATTACCAATCATCAGGGGAATGCAAATCAAAACTACAATGAGATATCTCACCTCAAAACAACAGAAAAACACAACAAATGCTGGCAAAGATGAGTTGAAAGAGAAATGCTACACTGTTGGTAAAACTGTAAATTAGTACAGCCATTGTGGAACAGTATGGAGGTTTCTGGAAAAAAGTGAAAATAGAACTACCATATGATTAAACAATCCCACTGCTTGGTATATCCACAAGAAAGGAAATTGGCATATCAAAGAGATAACTCCACTCTCTTTACTGAAGCACTACTCACAAAAGCCAAGATATGTAGTCAACTTAAGTATCCACCAATGGATGAATGGACAGAAAAAAATGTGATATATATGCACAGTGGAGTATTATTCAACCATGAAAAAGAATTAAATCCTGTCACTTGCAGCAATATGGGTGAACTAGAGGTCATTATTTAAGTGAAGTAAGCCAGGCATAGAAAGACAAATGTGTTACATGTTCTCACTCATATGTGGGAGGTACAAAAGTGGGTCTCATGGAAGTAGACAATAGGAAGTTGGTTACCAGAGGCTGGAAAAGGAAGAGGGGAGGAGGGAACCAAGAGAAGTTGGTTAATGGGTACAAAAATACAGCTAGATTAAAAAAAAAAGAGTTCTAGTATTCAATAGTAATGTAGGGAAATTACAGTTAATAATTTTTTTTAAAACGAATCTCACTCTGTAGCCCAGGCTGGAGTGCAGTGGCACAATCTTGGCTCACTGCAAGCTCCGCCTCCTGGGTTCACACTATTCTCCTGTCTCAGCCTCCTGAGCAGCTGGAACCACAGGCGCCCGCCACCACACCCAGCTTATTTTTTTGTGTTTTTAGTAGAGATGGGGTTTCACCGTGTTAGCCAGGATGGTCTCGATCTCCTGACCTCGTGATCCTCCCACCTCGGCCTTCCAAAGTGCTGGGATAACAGGCGTGAGCCACCACGCCCAGCCAGTTAATAATTTAATTGTATATTTTAAAATAGCTAGAAGGGAAGAATTGTAATGCTCTCAACACAAAGGAAAGATCAATGAGGTGATGGATATCCCAATTACTTTGACTTGATCATCACACATTTTATACATGTATCAAAATATCACATGTAACCCTAAAACATGTACAATAATGATATATCAGTAAAAATACAAAAAAAAAAATGAGTAAAGGATGTAAAGATACCTGCCTGCATGTACTTTATACTCTTGACTCTGTTGCTAAGCAGAGAAACGAAACAGGTATAGGTGGCTTCTTAAGTTTTTCTGAGGCTCAGAGCATACACAGTTTTTTCTTTGTTTAATTAAGTAATGCGAATTAGATAAGATTCACAGAATTCAATCTACAAATACAAGAAAAAAAACTCCCAAGGTATCTCATTGTGTAAAGAGGTAATAAAGTGAACTTCTTCCAAGAGACCCCTAGGGAAAATCTTGTTTGCATCACCTCTCAGGACCTCAATATTTTAAGAATTCCTCATAGAAAAAGATTTAAATCAGTGTTGGTGCTTGAAAAAGAATTGTTTACTCCATCCAAGAATACAGCGAGAGTTTGAAATGAAACCTGCTATAAAGCTCTGTTTTGCTTAGCTGCTTAGCTGTCAGGAGATATGGTTGAGAATCACCAGGATTCAATACCTAACTCCAGATGTGCAGCTTAGCTCTCTGGATGTCTATTGTACTTGCTGTGAGGAAAAACTCATGCTAAGATGCCAGGTAAAAAGGAGGTGCTAAAGTGACCAAGAAAGATTCTGAAGGGAACAAGAACCTCCAAAACTAGAAATCTTGTCTGTCCTAGGAGAAACCCAAATCTTTACTTTTGTAACCCAAAGCATATTTGAGACAGGAGATTTTTCTTTTCCCCTTCTCTAGAATCCTCAGCCTTATAAATCTTACTACTGGGCTGTTTTTGAGGGGAGTCAGTTTAGGTGCTGAGAGTCCCAAAAAACCAAAAGTATGATTGTAGTTCAAACTATCTACCCTTTTTCAACTACTAGGATATCCTTGTCCTCTAATCATTCAGTCATTTCACCACTGGTGTTCTCTTCCTCTGTTGCTTTTCTCATGATTTCTTCTTGGTGAAACCTCTGGACTCACAAGGCACTGCCTAATATGCAAGACAGAGCTTCCTGAAATTGGCCACCCATTGTCTCGGAAATAGGGGGAAGCCAGAGCTCGGTGAGTACTATGTTGGGTGTGTGTGCACTATAAGCGCCAGTACAGTAGTCTTCAGAAGTATTGATAAACTCTGTAGGGGTAAGAATGAGAATGAGAACAGGTTTGCAGATTGAGGGTTTGTTCCTACTTCCATTGGAAGATGGAACTACCAACGATGCCCTCTCATGTACATGAGTAGCCCAGGTAATCATACTTCATGTTCCTCCTTGTTACATACAAGAAAATCCCCATTCCAAAGAGATCACCTAGGTGGACCAGCATCTGCTGTGTCTTCCCAATTTCATACTATGCTCTAGATAGGATGAATAGTGCTTAGGAACATTTATTTGAGTGTGTGGGTGTGACAGTGCCTGTGCGCAAGGAGGAGTTCATTCATTCCTGGATGCATTCAGGTATTCATACACTAATTCAGTCACTCAGAGAACATGTCTTGAAAATTTACTACATACCTGGGGATTCAGACATATAGAGTGAGATAGAGTTACTACCCTCATGAAACTCAGTTATGTCAGGGAGACAGTCTCATAAACAAATAATCATGTACAATTTAATAAGTATCTTTTAAAAGTATATCATTTTATACATATATCAAAACATCAAATTCTACACATGAAATATGCACTTTATTGCATAAAAATTCACAATAATGAAGCAGTAAAAAATATGTACTTATCAACAATTATTGGAAATTGGATCAGTAATGAATTATTTTATTTATGTCTTTAAGAACATTTGACTTACAGCAGTATTCGTTTTAAAGTTGTTGACAAAAACCCTTAATCAGGAACACAGTTTCCATTGTAACCCAGTGCACACACATGCATACACACACACAAATTGAAATTAATATTTTCTCATAACTATGCACATATTATTGTAAGAAATAGTATTTTCTTTTCTTCTTCAAATTTTAACAAATACTGTTGTTAACTTAGTAATTCTATCTCATTAACCATGAATGTGTTATAAATCAGTTTCAAAAACACTGACTTAAGCAAGAGGTTATATTGGCTTTTGATGTCAGAGTTTATCATTGATTCTCTGTGTCATCTCCTTAGAGTGAAGCTAAAGGGAAAATCTTTCTCATTTGATTTTACCAATTCCTCAAAGTGTTCCCTGCCTCTGCCTTTCTGGTCCCTCAAAGCCAATAGACCCTCCTGCAGGTTGGACCTTCCTATAGATTCAGGATGGATCAAATTCAGATCCAGTCTTCCTGGAAATGCAGGATTAGAAACTTCACTGTGACCCAGTTGTCTTGAAGTTAAGTCATACTCGACAGCTCATGAGCTAGTGCTACAGCCACAATAGTTCTGTTCACATTTCTCCTATACTGCCAGCTAGACATAGAAACTTCTGTGTGAAAAAAAAACACTTATATGTTTGTCATCTTTGATTTTTCCCTATCTCAAGAAAGTTCTGCCAGGAGGGCTGAATTTCTGCTTTGATACCTTGTTCTTTCCAACAGGGAGCTCAATATTTTCCAGGGATATCAGATTCCAGCTCTGAGTCCCAGCCATTTTCCCATGACTCTGTTACCTTTCCTAACTCTTTCTGATCTATTTACTCATTATCTTAGATTCACCCTTCATTACCTTAGATTCAATATTTCCATCCAACATAGGGATGGAAAAATTATAAAATCAAGTGTGTTTGACATTTACAAAAAGATTTTTTTTTATACTTTAAGTTCTAGGGTACATGTGCATAATGTGCAGGTTTGTTACATATGTATACTTGTGCTATGTTGCTGTGCTGCACCCATCAACTCGTCAGCACCCATCAACTCGTCATTTACATCAGGTATAACTCCCAATGCAATCCCTCCTCCCTCCCCCCTCCCCATGATAGGCCCCGGTGTGTGATGTTCCCCTTCTCGAGTCCAAGTGATCTCATTGTTCAGTTCCCACCTATGAGTGAGAACATGCGGTGTTTGGTTTTCTGTTCTTGTGATAGTTTGCTAAGAATGATGGTTTCCAGCTGCATCCATGTCCCTACAAAGGACACAAACTCATCCTTTTTGATGGCTGCATAGTATTCCATGGTGTATATGTGCCACATTTTCTTCATCCAGTCTGTCACTGATGGACATTTGGGTTGATTCCAAGTCTTTGCTATTGTGAATAGTGCTGCAATAAACATAAGTGTGCATGTGTCTTTATAGCAGCATGATTTATAATCCTTTGGGTATATACCCAGTAATGGGATGGCTGGGTCATATGGTACATCTAGTTCTAGATCCTTGAGGAATTGCCATACTGTTTTCCATAATAGTTGAACTAGTTTACAATCCCACAAACAGTGTAAAAGTGTTCCTATTTCTCCACATCCTCTCCAGCACCTGTTGTTTCCTGACTTTTTAATGATCACCATTCTAACTGGTGTGAGATGGTATCTCATTGTGGTTTTGATTTGCATTTCTCTGATGGCCAGTGATGATGAGCATTTTTTCATGTGTCTGTTGGCTGTATGAATGTCTTCTTTTGAGAAATGTCTGTTCATATCCTTTGCCCACTTTTGGATGGGGTTGTTTGTTTTTTTCTTGTAAATTTGTTTGAGTTCTTTGTAGGTTCTGGATATTAGCCCTTTGTCAGATGAGTAGATTGCAAAAATTTTCTCCCATTCTGTAGGTTGCCTATTCATTCTGATGGGAGTTTCTTTTGCTGTGCAGAAGCTCTTTAGTTTAATTAGATCCCATTTGTCAATTTTGGCTTTTGTTGCCATTGCTTTTGGTGTTTTAGACATGAAGTCTTTGCCTATGCCTATGTCCTGAATGGTACTACCTAGGTTTTCCTCTAGGGTTTTTATGGTATTAGGTCTAACATTTAAGTCTCTAATCCATCTTGAATTAATTTTCATATAAGGAGTAAGGAAAGGATCCATTTTCAGCTTTCTACTTATGGCTAGCCAATTTTCCCAGCACCATTTATTAAATAGGGAATCCTTTCCCCATTTCTTGTTTTTGTCAGGTTTGTCAAAGATCAGATGGCTGTAGATGTGTGGTATTATTTCTGAGGACTCGGTTCTGTTCCATTGGTCTATATCTCTGTTTTGGTACCAGTGCCATGCTGTTTTGGTTACTGTAGCCTTGTAGTATAGTTTGAAGTCAGGTAGCGTGATGCCTCCAGTTTTGTTCTTTTGACTTAGGATTGTCTTGGAGATGCGGGCTCTTTTTTGGTTCCATGTGAACTTTAAAGCAGTTTCTTCCAATTCTGTGAAGAAACTCATTGGTAGCTTGATGGGGATGGCATTGAATCTATAAATTACCTTGGGCAGTATGGCCATTTTCACGATATTGATTCTTCCTAGCCATGAGCATGGTATGTTCTTCCATTTGTTTGTGTCCTCTTTTATTTCACTGAGCAGTGGTTTGTAGTTCTCCTTGAAGAGGTCCTTTACATCCCTTGTAAGTTGGATTCCTAGGTATTTTATTCTCTTTGAAGCTATTGTGAATGGAAGTTCATTCCTGATTTGGCTCTGTGTTTGTCTGTTACTGGTGTATAAGAATGCTTGTGATTTTTGCACATTAATTTTGTATCCTGAGACTTTGCTGAAGTTTCTTATCAGCTTAAGGAGATTTGGGGCTGAGACAATGGGGTTTCTAAATATACAATCATGTCATCTGCAAAGAGGGACAATTTGACTTCTTCTTTTCCTGGAGACTTCAACACTCCACTGTCAACATTAGACAGATCAACGAGACGGAAAGTTCACAAGGATATCCAGCAATTGAACTCATCTCTGCAGCAAGCAGACCTAACAGACATCTATAGAACTCTCCACCCCAAATCAACAGAATATACATTCTTCTCAGCACCACATCGCACTTATTCCAAAATCGACCACATAATTGGAAGTAAAGCACTCCTCAGCAAATGTACAAGAACAGAAATTATAACAAACTGTCTCTCAGACCACAGTGCAATCAAACTAGAACTCAGGACTAAGAAACTCAATCAAAACCGCTCAGCTACATGGAAACTGAACAACCTGCTCCTGAATGAGTACTGGGTACAAAACGAAATGAAGGCAGAAATAAAGATGTTCTTTGAAACCAATGAGAACAAAGATACAACATACCAGAATCTCTGGGACACATTTAAAGCAGTGTAGAGGGAAATTTATAGCACTAAATGCCCACAAGAGAAAGCAGGAAAGATCTAAAATTGACACCCTACATCACAATTAAAAGAACTAGAGAAGCAAGAGCAAACACATTCAAAAGCTAGCAGAAGGCAAGAAATAACTAAGATCAGAGCAGAACTGAAGGAGACAGAGACACAAAAAATCCTCCAAAAAATCAATGAATCCAGGAGTTGGTTTTTTGAAAAGATCAACAAAATTGACAGACCACTAGCAAGACTAATAAAGAAGAAAAGAGAGAAGAATCAAATAGACGCAATTAAAAATGATAAAGGGGATATCACCACCAACCCCACAGAAATACAAACTACCATCAAAGAATACTATAAACACCTCTACGCAAATAAACTAGAAAATCTAGAAGAAATGGATAATTTCCTGGACACTTACACTCTACCAAGACTAAACCAGGAAGAAGTTGAATCCCTGAATAGACCAATAGCAGGCTCTGAAATTGAGGCAATAATTAATAGCCTACCAACCAAACAAAGTCCAGGACCAGATGGATTCACAGCCGAATTCTACCAGAGGTACAAGGAGGAGCTGGTACCATTCCTTCTGAAACTATTCCAATCAATATAAAAAGAGGGAATCCTCCCTAACTCATTTTATGAGGCCAACATCATCCTGATATCAAAGCCTGGCAGAGACACAACAAAAAAAGAGAATTTTAGACCAATATCTCTGATGAACATCGATGCAAAAATCCTCAGTAAAATACTGGCAAACCGGATTCAGCAGCACATCAAAAAGCTTATCCAACATGATCAAGTGGGCTTCATCCCTGGGATGCAAGGCTGGTTCAACATTCGCAAATCAATAAACATAATCCAGCATATAAACAGAACCAAAGACAAGAACCACATGATTATCTCAATAGATGCAGAAAAGGCTTTTCACAAAATTCAACAGCCCTTCATCCTAAAAACGCTCAATAAATTCGGTATTGATGGAATGTACCTCAAAATAATAAGAGCTATTTATGACAAACCCACAGCCAATATCATACTGAATGGGCAAAAACTGGAAAAATTCCCTTTGAAAACTGGCACAAGACAGGGATGCCCTCTCTCACCACTCCTATTCAACATAGTGTTGGAAGTTCTGGCTAGGGCAATCAGGCAAGAGAAAGAAATCTTTTTTATTTTCAAATTCATATATTTGCATCCTTTTTCTTTAGTTCAGACAAATAACATGTAATTTTCCATAAAGACATTTTTTGACATTAGCCACACAATTGTTGAACAATGGCTCTATGAATGATAACGTTCTACCAACAAGGAGCAACAAGAAGGCATATTCCTGAATTCTCTGTATCTACCAACCACATGGCTTTAGTAGAAATATAGAGATAGAAAAATTATAAAATCAAGTGTGCTCAATGTTTACAAAATTTTTCTACATCAGAACACTTGTTCCTCCAACGAGACCTTCACTTTCGGTTTTTGGCACGCCATCATAGTCAATGTTTGATTGTACTAATTATGCTAATTTATAGACAGAAATAAATGTCAATGAACAAAGAAAACCAAACCTATCTGACTGAATTCATCTTGCTGGGCTTTTCTTCTGATCATCAAACCCAGATTCTGCTGTTTGTGATATTTTTTATCATCTACCTGTTGACTATGTTTGGGAATCTGCTCATCATACTCCTAATTCAGGTTGACTCTCGACTTCACACACCAATGTACTTCTTCCTTAAAAATCTCATTTACTGATCTCTGTTTCTCTACAGCTATTGTTCCCCAGATGCTATCCCATTTGCTGGTCATGAGAAAGACCATCTCTTTTACTAGGTGCTCAATTCAAATGCTTTTCTTCCTAACAGCAGGGTGTACAGAGAGTTCACTTCTAGCAGTGATGTCCTATGACCGCTATGTGGCTGTCTGCAAGCCCCTGCGCTATTCCACTCTCATGACCCAGAGAATTTGCGTTCAGCTGGTCACGGGGTGCTGGGCCAGTGGAGCATTTGTGTCTTTAGTAGATACCACATTCACTTTATGTCTCCCATATCAGGGACAGAATATAATTAATCATTATTTTTGTGAGCCTCCTGCCCTCCTGAAACTGGCTTCAGCAGATACCTACAGCACAGAAATGACCATCTTTGCAATAGGTGTTGTAATTCTGCTAGGTCCTGCCTCTCTCATCCTTTTCTCCTACTGGAATATTATCTCCACTATAATTCAAATACAGTCAGAGGAGGGGAGGCTAAAGTTGTTCTCTACCTGTGGATCCCATTTCATTGTTGTTTTCTTATTCTACAGGTCAACAATATTTACCTACATGCAGCCTAATTTGAAGCAAATGAATAAAGGGGATAAAGTGGTCTCAGTGTTCTACTCAGTCATAACACCAGTGATTAACCCTTTCATTTATAGCCTGAGGAACAAGGATGTGAAAGAAGCATTTAGGAAAGTATTTGGAAAATAGTGTCTCTCAGAGGCAGTAGTCTTCATATTGGTATATAATCAGGGGGCAGAGACATTCCAAAGTGGTTCAACATCTTTAACAGCTTTTTTTCCCTGAAACATGTCTAGTCTGAGACATCAGCAAAAGTCATACAGGTGCCCTTGCATCCCTAGGAATGTTTTCAGATTTGTCTAATGCAGTCTTGCTCAGGCTTATTCTCTGAGGCTGCAACTCATTTGCCTCATAACGCTTTTTGGCTAGTATATGAAAGAATATTTTTACAGTGAATAAAATCTTCTTTTACATGTTGTGCCTTACAGTGCACCAATCCATGTTCACCTAGGGATATCCCCTTTTGTCTCTAAACTCCACAGCTGCTTGTTAAACTCATCTCATGCCAACGTCATCTATAGCTATCCATTGATTTTGAAATCATAGCAGAGGTCAGTAAGCTAGATTCCCCAATTTCCAGTGGGGAAATGTCAATGATTTTTTCCCATGAAGCTCTGATACTGTGAATATTTCTTTGATTTGTGGAATTCCAATCTACCACTATAGCCAGTTTAATCACACAAAGGGAAGCTGTTGTCCTAAACAACAAGGTTTGGGATCTCACACTCTAACAAATATCTTTGATACCTTGCCCACTGCCTCCTTTTAAGGATAATTGCCGGCTTGAGGAAACTGGAATTGAAAAGCAACCTTCTCACACCAAAACTGTCATGTCAGAAACCCTGTGACACCAACACTCCACAGCTGATCCCCCTCAGACAAGCTCTCCTCTCCTCTGTAAGTTTGATTTTGCCAGTATCCATAAAGTTCTCCTCTGTGGGAAGTGCAATAGAATGACTGACACATGGGAAGCAATCCCAGAAGGTAGAGTTTTCTCTGAGAGATGAGTTGGTCCCATTCAGTCTCTTTTATCTACTGCAACAGTTCTCTGTTATGGCAGAGGCACTATCAGTGACATACCTAGATTCTCACCTGTGTTCATCAGGCACACTTCTCTCTTTTAGAAGAAAGTCCACTGTTATCCTGTTCCCTACCCTCAAACTGAAGGTCTAACACTAGATATCAAGCGGAATGGACCCAATACTTTATTGGTATGTAAGAAACTACCAATTTCCACCCCCGATGCAGGCCTGTGAGCCATGTAAATTGAGCACCATCCCTGTCCTGCTCATTCTCCCCTCCATGGTTCATATCTCTTGGAAGATTTCCCATGACACAAACATGTCCCATTACTTTGTATAGAGAAGTCTTCTTTTCTAGATTTACATATATCCCCTGACTCATCCTACCCATTTGCTATGTAGCCCTCTATAGGAGCTCTAGTCCTACAAAAACTAGTGCCGCTAACCTTAGGAAAACCTGCTTTTTGTGAAGTGGGAAAAGTATAGAGGCACTTTATTTTTTTCCTGGAAGCAGTTTAAACTTGGAGCTCACGTCTCACTTCATTATATCCTCTTAATGTATCTACAAATAAAGCAATTATGGGTGAAGGATGACATGAGCCATAGAAAATGGGTTGACCTTGATACGAGTCAACCTTTCTGTCTTGACTTCTAGCTGCTACATCTTCAGTGTCCATGGCCTGTCCTTACTATCTAGTGCTGTTTATTCTATATGATGGTGTCCTTGCTGAATTGAATGTATTGTATATAAACTGATTCTGTGTGGGAAAATAAATGCATGAAATAGTCAATTCACTGTATACATATGGTGTTTACGGTTTTCAGATTATGTGGACTAAGATGATAATATAAAAAGAAGCAGATCTTTTGTGAAATTGGCATCCTACTTTCATCAGCCACTGAACTATCTCTAAATGTTGGGTAATAAAAGAAAGTTGGACTTACGAACTGTAAAAATGCAAGGTGATGTAATTTGGATTTGTGTCCCCACCCAAATCTCACATCAAATTGTAATCCGCAGTGTTGGAGGAGAGGGCCGGTGGGAGGTGATTAGATCATGGGGATGCTTTCTTATGGTTTAGCACCATCCCCCTAGTGCTGTCTTATGACAGAGTTCTCAAGAGTTCTGCTTGTTTAAAGTGTATAGCACCTCCCCGCCCCCAACTCCTGCTCCTGCCATGTAAGATGTGCTTGCTTCCCCTTTGCCTTCAACCATGATTGTAAGTTTTGGTGATGCCTCCCCAGAAGCAGAAGCCTGCACAGCCTACAGAACCATATGCCAATTAAACCTCTTTTCCTTATAAATTACCCAGTTTCGGGTATTTCTTTAAAGCAGTGCATGAACGAACTAATACACAAGGCTAATAATTCAAAGGCTAACGTACCTAAAATGTGTGAACTAACACATATAAATTGATATTTCTAAAGTATTAGGCAGAATTTTAGGATCAATATGTGTTTTTTGTAGATATATATAGGAATATATACATAGCTTATAATATCAAATATGGCATATAAAAAAACAAAACTGAGAAGTATTGTTTAATTGCAGTATAAGAAAGGAGATAATAAATCCTACTGAAATCATTTCATTTCGGTGCTTATCTATCAAAGACCTTTCTTGATTAATCATGTAAATATCTAAACCCACATCCCTGGTAACTTGCCTACTGCTATAAGCAATTTTGTACCCTACAGCACTTAATATGTTGCCGTCTGTGCTATCAAAGGGAATGAGGACTACCCAAAGTTTATGTAATAATTAATATTAGGACAGAAAAAGTCAGTCCATATGTTTGTTTTGCACATATAATGGTCAGTCCAAGATTCTGGAGTCATCTGCATATTGTTGTCCCATGAAAAGTGGGTTGGTGGGTAGAGAGTGACAAATAGTAGCATGCTGGCTTTTAAAACAATGGTTACTACCTATTAGAAAAGACTGAGACTGTGAAACAGTTTTGAGATAAGGATGACTCTACAAAAGGGTCTTAATATGTGGCATGCTACAGAGAATTATCATGCAGACATAAGCTTACAAAACTGCTCACAGAATAAATCCTATATATTGATTTAGTCAGATTATAACATTCCCAACCTAAAGCTCTGGTCAATTGTCAGTATACCAATACCAGCACTTTTGGTTTTATCAACCTACAGATTTGTTAAGTGATTAAGTTGAAAGTTCAAAAAATAGGCAATGTTTGTCCCACAGAGGTCAAGTCGTGTGCAAGGTATCATGTGCATCACAGATGATGGAAGACTGTAGTGGTTTGAAAAGCCCATCTCAAGGGACAATCGCACTCCTTGGAAATGGAAGAAAAATTGTGTCCAACTGTTCAAAAACTGTGACTAGCATGCCATTCTCCTTTCATAAATAGAAAGATCACTAGGTTCTCAACCTAAGGAGGCATTGAAACAAAATCTTCGAAAATCACAACTAACAAAGGTATAGTATTACCTAGAAATTCATATCTCACATTTCTGCTTGTGTTATAAAATCCAATACTATAAATCAGTGTTACTCAAAGTGTGATCCATGAGCTAGGACCTTTCTGTGAACTGCAAGTGATATATATGCTTTACAAAAGTATCAGTCCTTAGTGTATGGAAAATTTCAAAAGTACAAAAAAGAAAAAAAAAACTGGCTCTGCACTACAGATCCTTTGAGAAGCAGTGTTATAAATAAGAGCAGCTATTCTTAGACATACTGCTGTCTCATGACCACGCTCTCTTTTCTTGCCATTAAGTAATAGGGAAGTTATATAATATAATTGGAATGATCAATGAAAAAGTGCTCCTGAATCACTTTGAGTTCATAAAACATTATATAACTGGTCACCAACAAGAAAGTGGTGGAGTCAACAAGGTAAGAAAATACAAATAGTGACAATAATTTTTAAATGAAAGCACCAACTTCTGACTAGATGCCAGACCATCAATGACTGTGCAGCAGTGTCTAGATGAATGTATAGCACTTGAGACATTAACAGGCTACTGTAGTTACATTGTTCTGGGAAATATCCATGTTTTCTAGAACAAATAGTTTTTCACATTTTAAAGGTAATAAATTTTCTTTCACTTCTGCCACAGGTTGTATGATCATTACTTTTGTATTTAATCAACTCATATAATATCAATTTTAGTAACAGACTGAGTCCATCTAACTTATTTATTAATCTTCTAGATGCTGAATGCATAGCAATAAACTATGGTCACAATTCCTTCTTTTCTAGAACTTATATTTTGAAAGAGGGTGATACAAAATAAACAAATAAGCACAGCACATAATATGTCTGATGTTAATACGTGCTGTGAGAAAATAAAAACAAGAGGAGGTAGGTTGCAATTTTAAGTAGGTAGAAAGACCATCTGATGGTTAAAGGACATTTTATATTCACAGCAATTAATATTTGTGCTGTGACAAAAAGGTGGAGAACAAAGAACCAACCAAGGAAAGATGTGAGGGAAAAGGGTCCAGGCAGAGAGAATAGGGAGTCTAATGGCTTGGATAGAAATACGATGTTTGAGATCAGGGCGGAGAAAGAAGATGTGTCTGGAGACTGAGTGACAAGAGAGTGGTAATGAATGTCACAGAACAGGCAGAGGCCAGATGTAGGACCCACCCTAATCCAGGATAATTTCTTCTTGAGATTTTCCTTAATTACATCTGCAAAAATATTTATTACAAAGATGGTCACATTCAGAGCTTCCAGGTGGACATACCTTTTTAAATGACACAAATTAAACTATGGTAGCCTTGGAAGTTCTCAAACGTGATTGATTTTATTTTATGTTCAATGGAAAGCCATTTGATACTATGTCTTGGAGGGTCACTTTGAGTGCTGTAATTAATTGTGGGGATAAGCATGGAAGCAGGAAAAGCGACCAGTGAGATTGGTTCTATTGTAGTAGCCCAGGTAAGAAATGATGGGCTAAACTAGGATTGTAGCAATGGAGAGGCAGAGAAGATACTAACACATGAGTATATAGGATGTGAAAACTGAAAAAAGAGAGGAAAGAAATATCCTTGCTAAATCTTTGGCCTGAGCAATGCTGTGGATTCTGGGGAAAACTCAAAAGGAAGACTCTGGGAAAATCAAGAATTATCCTTTGGACACATTTATATGGTCCTGTGTTATGTGCTGACTTAGTTCTCACATTGTTCTTCTGCATTTTGAAAGATACAATAAAGCCTTCATTTAAACAGTCATGACATATTGTACTACACCATGTACCTCTAGTGTGTTTTCCCCATTAGCAGAAGACAATTAGAGCATTTTGAGTACAAATGCAGAGTTCTGAATTCTTCTGGTAGTTCTCAGTTTAGCAGGCATCGTCCAGATGCAGAATATGTTTACGTCAGTTACCTTTTACATTATCATTACTGAAACCTCTATTTTAAAAAATATGACAAAGTACTTGGAGACCCCAGAGGTCCACAGGTTGGTTTGAGAAACAGTCTAATACCTGACATCAGATGAGATTCAGGTATTTCAGTTTGAGATTACAATTTAAAATGCCCATTGATTTTTCTTATTGTAGAAAAGTTTAAAAAGTTAACATCACTGACTGCTCCAGGGAATATCCTGATTGTGATAGCTCTTGGACCTTGGGTTTAAAGATTTCCTTTAAGGAAATCCTCCAGGCTTATTCCCAGGTGAATTTGGGATTGTGTCCTTTAATAAGATGGTGCTCCTTGAATTGAGTTGGAATAACGCTTGGCCCAGATGATGTCCCAACCTCAGCATATTTGGTAAATTGAAGAGGAGAGTGCCTAGTAGAATATGGATCAGCACCCTGCAGAAATCACAACTTTCTTCTTTCATTGCTTATCTCTTCATCGCTGCACTTTGTCCTGTGCTTGTCTCATGCCAGTGCTCCAGGTGAGAGTGGTTAGGATGCTGAGGAGTAATTAATCTTTTTAAGAAGTGTGAAATCTTGATTCTGTTCATGAGGACTTTGCCTTTCCTTCCTTTGCTTCTCTCTGTTTATCATCAGGCTTCTGGAGAGAATATGTGCTCTCCTTTGTTGCTTCTCTGAGTAATGCCCTCATGAATTCTGTATTGTAACTACTCCTCGACCAAAGATGCCAGAGAGACTGCAAGGGCTATAGATACCTGCTGTCTTTCCTTCTGCAATAAAAGCTAATTTATCAGATTCTTCTCTGCCCCTTGTTGCCTCAGTGCACCCCATTCAGGGCTCCTTTCCTCATTCTTCTTTGCCAGGTGAGTTTAGGCATTGAGAGCCAGCAAGATTAGGATAGAACCTGAGCCTCTGGCCCCAGATACACAGACAGAAACTGCTTGTAGTCAGACATCCCTGGATGGCCACACAAGGCTGTGTGAGCATGGTAGTCTACATGAGCAGGCATGCAGCCCTCCTCCCTATCCTTAGTCCCTGTCACATTGACCTCACCCGTCTTCATGGAGATGTTGCTGACAGTGCATCCATAATCTCCCTTTCACCGGGTGATCAATCCTGGAACTTTCTAAGTCAAGATCTTCCCACCCCCAGGTCAGAGTTCAAAGTCTCAACAGCCAACATAGCCCCCTCTGCTCACTCACACTTCTCTTGAGGGAGTGATTATGTTGATGTGGTTCTAGGCATGAGTCTGCTTATTCAATTCATTAAACTAATTTTTATTAAAACTGTACTGTGTGTCAGGTGATATTGAAATACAGATGATAGAAATAAATGATTTATGTTCCACTACCTTCAAACAGCAAGTCTGTCCAGGGAAACAAACGAGTAAACAAATATAAAAGACTGTAACAACTGCATGAAAGGAAGCATGTGCAAATATTTTCTGGACATTGTAAAGATAAAGGTCAATAATGCCTTCTAGACTAAGTAAAGAACTTTAGAAAGTCATCACATTAAAGCTGTCTCTAGGCAATTAATGAATGGTTAAAGCTAAAGAAGTCAGAATGTTCTTGTGAGAAATGTGAAATTTAGGAGAACTGCAGAGTATTTTTGGCTGAAGCCTAGGATAAAAGTTGAGAAAAGAGGTAAAAATGATTGTTGTGCACATTGGCAGTAGACAAACCACTCAAAGAATTGGAAGACAATTAAAAGAATGGAAGAAATGGAGTGATGATCAAAGAGTACGAAATATAATTTAGGCAAAATGAGTAAGACCTTGAGATCTAATGTACATGTACATCATGTACATTATAATAATGTATTATGCACTGAAATCTGCTTGGAGGGTAGATCTTAAATTAAGTCTTTTCAACACAGGGTGAAAAAGGAAATGAAAATTAACATCTCCTTTTCACCACTGTATGAAAAGGATATGTTAATTAGCTTGATCGTGGTGATCACTTTGCAATGTGTATATATCAAAATATCAAGTTGTACACGTTAAGCATATACAATGTTTATATGTTGATTATACCTCAATAAAGCTGTTTAAAATAAGAAACTGAGATAAGAATTAACAATTTTCTAGTAGTAGCATTTTGCATTTTTTTGTGATTTGTTTTTCCATATAAGATGTAGACAATATAGAAGAAAACAGAAGTATCAACTTGGAAATAAGGTTAAGAGAGCATGATTAGTAGAACACAAGAAGAAATGCAGAAAAATACAGTATCCTACAATCACAGAAACAACAGATTTTCAGAACTATTTATAGTTAAATTATACCAAGTCTCATAAAGACTGAAGAGGATATGGGATAAGAAAACATAATGGCTTTGATAGAATCATGGATGCAATACAATCATGGAAACAAACATGAGATTGAAAGGATTTGAGAGGCCAGTGATGTGATACAAAGTAGAAGCAGTAAGTGCTGGACATGTATTTAATAAATCTAATAATAAAAGAATAAACAAAATTTATATAATAGATACAAAGAATAATAGAATCAAGGGAGGTTGCACTGGTTTTCTCTTTTCTTCAAAGAATATAATTTTTATAAATAGTGGTTTAGAAGCCACACAAAATTTATCATCTTTACCATTTTTAGGTGCACACAGCTCAGTAGCGCTAATTATATTCACATTGCTGTAAAACGGATCTCTAGCGGCTCATCTTGCAAAACTGAAATTCTACACTCATTCAACAACTCCCCATTTCTCCCTCTCCTTAGCCACTGCAAACCATCACTTTACTTTCTGTTTCTATGAAGTTTGACTACTTTAGATATTTTATGTAAGTGGAATCATTCAGCATTTGTAATTTTATGATTGGTTTATTTCACTTAGCATAATTGTCCTCAAGATTCTTCCTTATTGCAACATGTGAAGGATTTTCTTCTTTTTAAAGGCTAAATAATATTCCATTTTTGTGCATACCAAATTTGGTTTATCCCTTCATTCATTGATAGACATTTCCAACTCTTGGTTATTGTGACTTGTGTTGTTTTTTTCTCTTTAAAGTGAGAGGTATTGGGAATGTTTGATAATGGAATTAAAGGAATAAAAGTAAAATCAAGAAAAGCAAAGAAAAAATTAATAAGTAAGTTTTTTTTGTTTTGTTTTGTTTTTGTTTGTTTGTTTTGTTTTGTTTTGTTTTGAGACGGAGTCTCGCTCTGTCGCCGGGGCTGGAGCGCAGTGGCCGGATCTCAGCTCACTGCAAGCTCCGCCTCCCGGGTTTACGCCATTCTCCTGCCTCAGCCTCCTGTGTAGCTGGGACTACAGGCGCCCGCCACCTCGCCCGGCTAGTTTTTTTGTTTTGTTTTGTTTTTGTTTTTTTTGTATTTTTTTAGTAGAGACGGGGTTTCACCGTGTTCGCCAGGATGGTCTCGATCTGCTGACCTCGTGATCCGCCCGTCTCGGCCTCCCAAAGTGCTGGGATTACAGGCTTGAGCCACCGCGCCCGGCCTTTTTTTCTTTTTTTTTTTTTTTGAGAGGAAGTCTCGCTGTGTCTCCCAGGCTGGGGTGCAGTGGCGCGATCTCGGCTCACTGCAAGCTCCGCCTCCCGGGTTCACGCCATTCTCCTGCCTCAGCCTCCCAAGTAGCTGGGACTACAGGCGCCTGCCACCTCGCCCGGCTAATTTTTTGTATTTTTAGTAGAGACGGAGTTTCACCGTGTTAGCCAGGATGGTCTCGATCTCCTGGCCGCGTGATCCACACACCTCGGCCTCCCAAAGTGCTGGGATTACAGGAGTGAGCCGCCACGCCCGGCCAAAACTAGTAAGTTTTAAGAAAGGCAGCTAGTGTTGGTATTAGTGTACAGCAAAATTAGAGTCAGCTTGATTTCACTCTTGGCCTGCTCTATCTCCTTAATTATTATTTCAAAATTATTAAATTTTTTAAAAGAGGCAATATGTGTAGTGATGAAGAACATGGAACTTGGATCTGGGCACCTGGGGTCCAATCCCAGGTATTCACTCCTAGAAAATGTACCTTATCACCTTACTGGTCAGTTCCATTATCTACATAAAATGGGCAGAGTAAGAACATTCTGAAGATCAAATGAGATAAGGCATACAAACAGCTTAATACAGGGCCTCTCAATAAACAGCAACTTTAGGAAAGGATGTGTGCAACTTTCCAGAACATAAAGCTGGAGGATAGAAAAAGGGAAGAGATGAGGATAAAGAAATAAGAAGGGTCCAGATTATTAATTATTTTCTGATTGTAAAAAATATTTTTGTTATAGCGTATATAGAAACTATAAAATCGCAAAAAGATGAAAAGGAAAAGACACTTGTAATCTCATCACTCAGAAAAACACACATGCACACCTTGAAGAGCCAAATTTTAAAATGATAATTACAGTGGAAAATACTTTTACTCCACTTTTTTGTCTTAAACATCTTGCAGACATTTTTTATGTTATGAAATATTTGGCATAGATTTTTGGTGGCTGCATAGTATTTTATCATTTGGATGTTCTATATTTACTTAAGAATATTTGTCTTTTTTTCCAAGCTTTGTAATTATAACTAATACTATAACAAACATCCACACAAATTTATTTTGTCCACAGCTTTGACAAAACATTTTATTTTTATTACAAAGTATTAAGATTAAATACACTTTATTAAAGTATATTATTCATTTTAATACCTTGCTCTATATTAACAACTTACCACTCATGCAGATTTTAATAATTTGTATTTCCAGTAAGACAAGAACTTTATTACTACTGAATATTATAAATTTTTAAATATTATGTCAATCTGATGAGTAAAAAAGACATCTAATTTTAATTTCCCTTTGTTAAATGGTACTGAGACTAAAATTTACCATGAATTGTCAATTCATGCTTACACTTTTTCTCTTGTAATATTTATCATTTATTTCCTTATTATTTTTTCATAATACTTTCTATACTAAAGATATTAATACTTGATCTGCTACATACATTACAGTAATCTCTCCATTTCATTATTCACATTTTACTTTGTGAACTATATATATATATAAAATATTTTGAGTCACATGTATCAGTGTTTTCTTTTCTAGTGTGTACTTGGTGCATGATTTGTTGAATTATATGCACTTGTCTATTGAAAATGCTAACTTTAGCATTTATCTTATTCTTAGGCAGCCTTTGTTGATTCTGATTTCTACTCTGATCCAACAATTTGTCTTTCTGTTTTTGCAACACTCTAACATTATCTTTATTATTAGTTACGGTTTATATTGTCTGTATTCTATCATCATAATTTATTCATATTTTATTTTTAAATGCACTTATTTTAAAACATTCTTGTTTTCTTTCTTTACTTAAAAAATGAGATCTAGGTTTTAAAATAAAACAATATAGATAAGCATTAAAAAATGAAATTCCCCCTGTATCCATTTGCCCTGTTCCCAACAGAATTCCACTTCCCCGGAGTTAATCACTATTAACAATTTTCTATGGATCTACAAACCATGTATATAAACTCTTCTGCTATGACTTAATAATGAATTTCTATGAATCCTTATGTATGGGGGGTTTTTTATTTTTAACTTTAGGGAAAGTTTAGGTTCTATTGTCAGACTTATATGACAATCTTAATTTTTAGACTTTCAATAATACAGAAGTTTTTATGTTGTTTTAGATATACTTTGTTATTATAGTCAAACTCTGATTAACTAAGCAAAATTGATCAGAACATTTGAATCTTAAGGTTAGGTACTTGAGATTTAATTTACTGTTTTTTTCCACTTTATATATTTGAAATTTTAACGTAATACAAAAAGAGTTTCTAAAAAGAGAGAGAGACTAACCTGATTAAATCTAACCAATGCTTGCCCTTGTCCTTTATTCTATATGCTTAGATGCCCCTCATTCTCTCTTACCACATTTGGCCTTGACTTTGAATTTTGCTAGCAATACAGTTTCAGTCTCAAAGGATAAGCAAAGAAAAAGAATGTTAAGGGTAAAAATAGTTAATGACAATAATCATCTTCCTCAGTCAAATACATCAGCCATGTGTTACTATGTTTTGTCCTTAACAGCTACCATCATAATTTTTTAGTTACTTCTAGATCATGATCCCATTATTATAATGGGATATTATATAATATTATGAGCTAGGCTTGTTTACTGACCTTAATTATTTAAATGGCTTATATTTTATTTAATCTTTACATAAACACTATTAGATATGTATTACTTACAACACCATATTACAGTTGAAGAAAGCTAGGCCCAGAAAAGCTAAGTGATTTGCTGTTGGCCAAACATCAACTAGAGAGGCCAAAATTCAAATCTGCAGTACAACTTCAGAACCTCCAGAGCTAATCAGAGAGCTGTGCCACCCCCTTATAGCTGACAGCAGTTCATGATCTGTGGACTCTCACTGTAGGAGAAACATCTGTACAAATATAAACACAAATACCCATATACCCATATATATCCAAACATACGCACCCATTTACACTTCATTTAAAAGATTAAAATGATGTATCACATATAAAGCATGATGACTTGCTTTTCACTTAATTACCTATTATAGTAGTCTTACTATATTATCAAACTTAGAAGTAATATCCTTAGAAATTTTACCTAAAAGGCAAAATATTATATCTCGTTTGTTGTTTTAATGTACATGTTCTTGTTTCATGTTTATTGTTCAGTTTTATCCATTTTGTGGACAGGAATTAAAGACCTTGCATAATGAGTTATAAGTCTTTTATTACTCTTTTTTTTTTTTTTTTTTTTTTTTTTTGACACGGAGTCTAGCTCTGTCACCCAGGCTGGAGTGCAACGGCACGATCTCGGCTCACTGCAACCTCTGCCTCCCGGGTTCAAGCGATTCTCCTGCCTCAGCCTCCTGAGTAGCTGGGATTACAGGCGCGCACCACCACGCCCGGCTAATTTTTTTTGTGTTTTTGGTAGAGACAGGGCTTCACCATGTTGGCCACGCTTGTCTCGAACTCCTGACGTTGTGATCCGCCCGCCTTGGCCTCCCAAAGTGCTGGGATTACAGGCGTGAGCCACCGCACCTGGCCTATTACTAATTTTTAAGAGCTCTTTATGTACTAAATATAATAATAAAATTCTTTTTTAATTTTTTGCAGATATTTCCCCAGATTATTTTACTTATATTTTTATTTTGTTTATAGTGGCATCCACTACATAGAAATCTGATATTTGTAAATAGTCAAGTTGTTAGCATTTTCCTTTATGATTTATTTGGGTACCTGTTTAGGAAAGCTTTCACCATCCAAAAATTAGAGAGATAGATGATAGATAGACAGATGATAGATAGAGAGAGAGATAGATAGAGAGATAGATAGATAGATAGATAATCAGCTAGACAGAAAGACTACCTGATTTTATATAAAGCTGAGTTTCATTAAAATATAATTTTTGTATATTTAAGGTAAACAATGTGATGTTATGATATATGTATAAATAGCAAAAAGGTTAACCTAGTGAAACGAATGTATACATTATCTCATGCAGTTTCCTATTTTTCATAATTTTTGTGGCAAGAGCAGATAAAATCTACTTATTTAGCATGAATCCCAAATACAGTACAATTTTGTTACCAATAGTCTTCATGTTGTACATTAGATCTCTACATATCTGTACCTTTTTTCCTTCAACCTACATCTTCCCATTTCTTCCTCCAACCCCAGCCCTGTCCCTGTTAACCACTGTTTTGTTTACTATCTCTGTATATTTGATTTTTGCTTTTTAGATTCCACATACAAGTGAGATTGTTCACTATTTTTTTTCTGTGTCTGACTTATTTCATTTAGCATAATGTTGTCCAGGTTCATCCATGTTGTGACAAATGGCAAGATCTCATTCTTTTTAAGGACTGAATAGTATTCCATTGTGTAAGTGTGTGTGTGTGTGTGTGTGTGTGTATCTCACTTTTTTAGTATTTTAAAATGCCAGTTTTCCATTGACAGACTGTTTCCATATCTTGGCCATTGTGAATAATACTGCATTGAACATGGGAGTGCATCTTTACTAGGTGGTGACTTCATTTCTTTTTGGTACATACCCAGAAGACAGATTGCTGGGTCATATGGTGGTTCCATTTTTATTTTCTTTGGAAACCTCCATACTATTTTCCATAATGGCTGTACCAATCTGCATTCCCACCAAAAAAAACTAAATTTTTTTAAATGTAATACATTTAGGTTGAATTATTGCTTATCCTTACATTATGTGTGTATAGATATGGATATACATGCATATGTAAATAATTTTAAAAGTGAAGAAGTAATTGTCCTTTATTGTTTTAATAAATATATTTATTTAGGATGCCACATTTATCATGTATCAAATTTCCATATGTAATGAGATATGTCCATACACTATGTTTATTGGGGAAGTTTTTTATGTCTACTTAGTATTCATTACATTAATAAGGGGAAATTTAAAATATGTTTTATCATTGAATTACTCATCTAGATAAAATTTGGAATAAGTATGTTAAATTCCTCTATAAAAATTCTCTGTAAACATGGTTGGAATTTCAGTGAATTTTTTCTGTAAGACTTTGTGGTTCTATTTATAAAATCAATGTGTCTGTTTATCTATTCAGATATCATGTTTCACACTTTTCTTTAAATAGGTCTTGGATGTTTCTTGTGTACCCCTTGTTAAATTTAGGTATTGTTCCTTTTGTGAAGGAATTATTTTTGCAATAATTTTTATTTGGTTATCTTTGGTATATAGTAACACAAGAATGTTTAATTGCTTGTCTTGCATCAAACCACATTTCCAATCAGTTATCAAGGTTGAATTGACTTTTTGGTTCTTTTAGTATATATAATCAAATTATCGGCAAATCATGTTTGTCACCTCTCAGTATTTATTCCTTTAATACTTCCTGTTGTCCAGTGGGTAAGACCCTCCCAAAATGTTGAAAAATAACTGTTAAAATATGCTTGACTGTTATTTTTGTCCCTATTGATCACTCTGTTATTGTGGCTTAGTCCTAAAACCATGGAAATGGAAACGCTGTGTGGGCTTGTCTCCCAGAAGTGGATGTGAAAGATAGAGAGAACTGTGTAAAAGTTTAATCTCTGCAAGCAGTTTTTGAGGAAGAAAGAAAAATAATTGCAAAATACAGAAATAATGAGCAAGGTTCACAGGAACAAGTTTGAGAATTTCTATAAGCCTTTGTCTTATCAACTGTATAACAGAGAGAATTATAACTACCTCATATTGACTTCAAGAGGATTTTTTTCAGGGAACGCAAAAAAAAAAAAATTCAGTAATGACTGGCCACCAGGAGAATGCCTAATACAAAATAATTAATGTTATTATTATAAAGACCCTGTGCAAAAAAAGAAAAAAGGAAAAGAATATGGAGGACACATTAGAGGATAGTTTAAGGATGTTACTGAGTACAGCTACTAATAAAGCAGTTATTTTTATTGTGTATCAGCACCCTTTATGTGTTGAAAATAAATGACAGGAGAATTTGGGTGAGGGACAGGGTCACAGACTACTATATTTTCCTTTAGCCTAATTTCCCATTGCTACTCAGAGTGCTTCATTGGGATCATTTTGCTAATATAATTTTAAAAATCAGCCTTCATAAATGTTATCAGTTTGCATATAAAAACTTAATTGGTTTAAAGCAAATCATTTTGTTTGCTTCTCAAACCTACACAAAAGGAAGAATGCACTGTAATGAGCACTGTAGACATAGCTAAGGACTCTTAATCATTAGGTCGTCCAGTCAAGGCTTGGTCATGTAGCACACTCAGGATGATTTCTCCCCTGAGGGTGCTCTTAAAAGATTCAAAGGGAGAAAATATCAGAAGTGGTTTTCAATTGTCAGTGCTACTGAGCAAAAGGAAAATGCAGGTTTTTTTAATATGGAAGCTATTAAGAGACAAAAATCAGTAGTTCCATTTTGAATTCTAATTAATAAAATACATAAGTTACTCGCAGTTTTTAAATTACTCATCAATATGTGTTCCTTTTCTTGTTGCTGACCTAAAAACAGGAATAAAACCTTCATGGGAGAAGAGAACCAAACCTATGTGAATGAATTTGTCTTCCTGGTCCTTTCACAGGATCCAGAGACACGAGTTCTGCTTTTCTTCGTTTTCCTGATTATCTACTTGCTCACTGTTCTGGGAAACCTGGTGATCATTGTACTCATTCATATAGACTCCAGACTCCACACACCTATGTACTTTTTCCTTAGAAACTTGTCCTTTGCTGGTCTCTGTTTTTCTACTGCCACTGTCCCTCAGGTGGTGCTAATCCACCTCCTGGTGAAGAGGAAAACCATTTCCTTTGCTGGATGCTCAACACAGATTGTTGTCTTACTGCTGGTTGGAGGTACAGAGTGTGCACTGCTGGCAGTGATGTCCTGTGACGAGTACGTGGCTGTCTGCAAGCCCCTGCACTACTCCACCATCATGACACATTGGGTATGTGTCCAGCTGGCCATAGGGTCCTGGGCCAGTGGAGTGTTTGTATCTCTGATGGACACCACATTCACAATGAGCCTACCCTACCGAGGAAGCAATATCATTAACCATTTTTTCTGTGAACCTCCTGCCCTCCTGAAGCTGGCTTCAGCAGACACTTACAGCACAGAAATAGCCATCTTTGCAATGGATGTGGTAATCCTCCTGGCTCCTGGCTCCCCCATCCTTGTCTCATACTAGAATATTATCTCCACAGTGATCTGGATGCAGTCCAGGGAGGGGAGGCTGAAGGTCTTCTCTACCTGTGCGTCCCATGTCATTGTCGTTGTTCTCTTCTATGGCTCAGCAATATTTGCCTACATGAGGCCACACTCCAAGATAATGAATGAAAGGAATAAAATGATTTCTGTGTTCTACTCAGCAGTGACACCCATGCTGAACCCCATCATTTATAGTTTAAGGAACAAGGGTGTCAAAGGAGCTCTCAGGAGAATAACTGTAAAATAAATAGATGACCATTTTAGGGATTTGGAAAGAAGTTATTTTCTTGGAATTTTTTTCCATTTTCATCCCACTCCTCCACTTTTTTCTTTTTTCTCTTTTCCTACCTCTTTTCTCAGATCAATTCAACAAATTGCCTATTCAAAGCAAGGCACCTTGGTAGACACAGGAAATAAAAAGAAGAAAAGAAAATGCGAAGATGGCCGAATAGGAACAGCTCCAGTCTCCAACTCCCAGCGCGAGCGACACAGAAGACCGGTGATTTCTGCATTTTCAACTGAGGTACTGGGTTCATCTCACTGGGGAGTGCCGGACAATCGGTGCTGGTCAGCTGCTGCAGCCCGACCAGCGAGAGCTGAAGCAGGGCGAGGCATTGCCTCACCTGGGAAGCGCAAGGGGGAAGGGAATCCCTTTTCCTAGCCAGGGGAACTGAGACACACAACACCTGGAAAATCAGGTAACTCCCACCCCAATACTGCGCTTTAAGCAAACAGGCACACCAGGAGATCATATCCCACACCTGGCCGGGAGGGTGCCACACCCACGGAGCCTCCCACATTGCTAGCACAGCAGTCTGTGATCTACCGGCAAGGCAGCAGCCAGGCTGGGGGAGGGGCGCCCACCATTGCTGAGGCTTAAGTAGGTAAACAAAGCTGCTGGGAAGCTCGAACAGGGTGGAGCTCATAGCAGCTCAAGGAAACCTGCCTGTCTCTGTAGACTCCACCTCTTGGGACAGGGCAATAACAAACGCAGCCGAAACCTCTGCAGATGCAAACGACTCTGTCTGACAGCTTTGAAGAGAGCAGTGGATCTCCCAACACGGAGGTTGAGATCTGAGAAGGGACACTCTCCCTGCTCAAGAGGGTCCCTGACCCCTGAGTAGCCTAACTGGGAGACATCCCCCACTAGGGGCAGTCTGACACCCCACACCTCACAGGGTGGAGTACATCCCTGAGAGGAAGTTTCCAAAGCAAGAATCAGACAGGTACACTCGCTGTTCAGAAATATTCTATCTTCTGCAGCCTCTGCTGCTGATACCCAGGCAGACAGGGTCTGGAGTGGACCTCAAGCAATCTCCAACAGACCTACAGCTGAGGGTCCTGACTGTTAGAAGGAAAACTATCAAACAGGAAGGACACCTACACCAAAACCCCATCAGTACATCACCATCATCAAAGACCAGAGGAAGATAAAACCACAAAGATGGGGAAAAAGCAGGGCAGAAAAGCTGGAAATTCAAAAAATAAGAGCGCATCTCCCCCGGCAAAGGAGCGCAGCTCATCGCCAGCAACGGATCAAAGCTGGACGGAGAATGACTTTGACGAGATGAGAGAAGAAGGCTTCAGTCCATCAAATTTCTCAGAGCTAAAGGAGGAATTACGTACCCAGCGCAAAGAAACTAAAAATCTTGAAAAAAAAAGTGGAAGAATTGATGGCTAGAGTAATTAATGCAGAGAAGGTCATAAACAAAATGAAAGAGATGAAAACCATGACACGAGAAATACGTGACAAATGCACAAGCTTCAGTAACCGACTCGATCAACTGGAAGAAAGAGTATCTGCGATTGAGGATCAAATGAATGAAATGAAGCGAGAAGAGAAACCAAAAGAAAAAAGAAGAAAAAGAAATGAACAAAGCCTGCAAGAAGTATGGGATTATGTAAAAAGACCAAATCTACGTCTGATTGGGGTGCCTGAAAGTGAGGGGGAAAATGGAACCAAGTTGGAAAACACTCTTCAGGATATCATCCAGGAGAACTTCCCCAACCTAGTAGGGCAGGCCAACATTCAAATCCAGGAAATACAGAGAATGCCACAAAGATACTCCTCGAGAAGAGCAACTCCAAGACACATAATTGCCAGATTCACCAAAGTTGAAATGAAGGAAAAAATCTTAAGGGCAGCCAGAGAGAAAGGTCGGGTTACCCACAAAGGGAAGCCCATCAGACTAACAGCAGATCTCTCGGCAGAAACTCTACAAGCCAGAAGAGAGTGGGGGCCAATATTCAACATTCTTAAAGAAAAGAATTTTAAACCCAGAATTTCATATCCAGCCAAACTAAGTTTCATAAGTGAAGGAGAAATAAAATCCTTTACAGATAAGCAAATGCTTAGAGATTTTGTCACCACTAGGCCTGCCTTACAAGAGACCCTGAAGGAAGCACTAAACATGGAAAGGAACAACTGGTACCAGCCATTGCAAAAACATGCCAAAATGTAAAGACCATCAAGGCTAGGAAGAAACTGCATCAACTAACGAGCAAAATAACCAGTTAATATCATAATGGCAGGATCAAGTTCACACATAACAATCTTAACCTTAAATGTAAATGGACTAAATGCTCCAATTAAAAGACACAGACTGGCAAACTGGATAAAGACTCAAGACCCATCAGTCTGCTGTATTCAGGAGACCCATCTCACATGCAGGGACATACATAGGCTCAAAATAAAGGGATGGAGGAAGATTTACCAAGCAAATGGAGAACAAAAAAAAGTGAGGGTTGCAATACTAGTCTCTGATAAAACAGACTTTAAACCATCAAAGATCAAAAGAGACAAAGAAGGCCATTACATAATGGTAAAGGGATCAATTCAACAGGAAGAGCTAACTATCCTAAATATATATGCACCCAATACAGGAGCACCCAGATTCATAAAGCAAGTCCTTAGAGACTTACAAAGAGACTTAGACTCCCATACAATAATCATGGGAGACTTCAACACTCCACTGTCAACATTAGACAGATCAACGAGACAGAAAGTTAACAAGGATATCCAGGAATTGAACTCATCTCTGCAGCAAGCAGACCTAATAGACATCTATAGAACTCTCCACCCCAAATCAACAGAATATACATTCCTCTCAGCACCACATCGTACTTACTCCAAAATCGACCACGTAATTGGAAGTAAAGCACTCCTCAGCAAATGTACAAGAACAGAAATTATAACACACTGTCTCTCAGACCACAGTGCAATCAAACTAGAACTCAGGACTAAGAAACTCAATCAAAACCGCTCAACTACATGGAAACTGAACAACCTGCTCCTGAATGACTACTGGGTACATAACGAAATGAAGGCAGAAATAAAGATGTTCTTTGAAACCAATGAGAACAAAGACACAACATACCAGAATCTCTGGGACACATTTAAAGCAGTGTGTAGAGGGAAATTTATAGCACTAAATGCCCACAAGAGAAAGCAGGAAAGATCTAAAATTGACACTCTAACATCGCAATTAAAAGAACTAGAGAAGCAAGAGCAAACACATTCGAAAGCTAGCAGAAGGCAAGAAATAACTAAGATCAGAGCAGAACTAAAGGAGAGAGAGACACAAAAAACTCTCCAAAAAATCAATGAATCCAGAAGTTGGTTTTTTGAAAAGATCAACAAAATTGACAGACCACTAGCAAGACTAATAAAGAAGAAAAGAGAGAAGAATCAAATCGACGCAATTAAAATGATAAAGGGGATATCACCACCGACCCCACAGAAATACAAACTACCATCAGAGAATACTATAAACACCTCTATGCAAATAAACTGGAAAATCTAGAAGAAATGGATAATTTCCTGGACACTTACACTCTTCCAAGACTAAACCAGGAAGAAGTTGAATCCCTGAATAGACCAATAGCAGGCTCTGAAATTGAGGCAATAATTAATAGCCTACCAACCAAAAAAAGTCCAGGACCAGATGGATTCACAGCTGAATTTTACCAGAGGTACAAGGAGGAGTTGGTACCATTCCTTCTGAAACTATTCCAATCAATAGAAAAAGAGGGAATCCTCCCTAACTCATTTTATGAGGCCAACATCATCCTGATATCAAAGCCTGGCAGAGACACAACAAAAAAAGAGAATTTTAGACCAATATCCCTGATGAACATCGATGCAAACATCCTCAATAAAATACTGGCAAACTGGATTCAGCAACACATCAAAAAGCTTATCCACCATGATCAAGTGAGCTTCATCCCTGGGATGCAAGGCTGGTTCAACATTCGCAAATCAATAAACATAATCCAGCATATAAACAGAACCAAAGACAAGAACCACATGATTATCTCAATAGATGCAGAAAAGGCTTTTCACAAAATTCAACAGCCCTTCATGCTAAAAACGCTCAATAAATTCGGTATTGATGGAACGTACCTCAAAATAATAAGAGCTATTTATGACAAACCCACAGCCAATATCATACTGAATGGGCAAAAACTGGAAAAATTCCCTTTGAAAACTGGCACAAGACAGGGATGCCCTCTCTCACCACTCCTATTCAACATAGTGTTGGAAGTTCTGGCTAGGGCAATTAGGCAAGAGAAAGAAATCAAGGGTATTCAGTTAGGAAAAGAAGAAGTCAAATTGTCCCTGTTTGCAGATGACATGATTGTATATTTAGAAAACCCCATCGTCTCAGCCCAAAATCTCCTTAAGCTGATAAGAAACTTCAGCAAAGTCTCAGGATACAAAATTAATGTGCAAAAATCACAAGCATTCTTATACACCAGTAACAGACAAACACAGAGCCAAATCAGGAATGAACTTCCATTCACAATAGCTTCAAAGAGAATAAAATACCTAGGAATCCAACTTACAAGGGATGTAAAGGACCTCTTCAAGGAGAACTACAAACCACTGCTCAGTGAAATAAAAGAGGACACAAACAAATGGAAGAACATACCATGCTCATGGCTAGGAAGAATCAATATCGTGAAAATGGCCATACTGCCCAAGGTAATTTATAGATTCCATGCCATCCCCATCAAGCTACCAATGAGTTTCTTCACAGAATTGGAAAAAACTGCTTTAAAGTTCATATGGAACCAAAAAAGAGCCCGCATCTCCAAGACAATCCTAAGTCAAAAGGACAAAGCTGGAGGCATCACGCTACCTGACTTCAAACTATACTACAAGGCTACAGTAACCAAAACAGCATGGTACTGGTACCAAAACAGAGATATATACCAATGGAACAGAACCGAGTCCTCAGAAATAATACCACACATCTACAGCCATCTGATCTTTGACAAACCTGAGAGAAACAAGAAATGGGGAAAGGATTCCCTATTTAATAAATGGTGCTGGGAAAATTGGCTAGCCATAAGTAGAAAGCTGAAAATGGATCCTTTCCTTAACTCCTTATACGAAAATTAATTCAAGATGGATTAGAGACTTAAATGTTAGACCTAATACCATAAAAATCCTAGAGGAAAACCTAGGTAGTACCATTCAGGACATAGGCACGGGCAAAGACTTCATGTCTAAAACACCAGAATCAATGGCAGCAAAAGCCAAAATTGACAAATGGGATCTAATTAAACTAAAGAGCTTCTGCACAGCAAAAGAAACTCCCATCAGAGTGAACAGGCAACCTACAGAATGGGAGAAAATTTTTGCAATCTACTCATCTGACAAAGGGCTAATATCCAGAACCTACAAAGAACTCAAACAAATTTACAAGAAAAAAACAAACAACCCCATCAAAAAGTGGGCAAAGGATATGAACAGACATTTCTCAAAAGAAGACATTCATACAGCCAACAGACACATGAAAAAATGCTCATCATCACTGGCCATCAGAGAAATGCAAATCAAAACCACAATGAGATACCATCTCACACCAGTTAGAATGGCGATCATTAAAAAGTCAGGAAACAACAGGTGCTGGAGAGGATGTGGAGAAATAGGAACACTTTTACACTGTTGGTGGGATTGTAAACTAGTTCAACCATTATGGAAAACAGTATGGCGATTCCTCAAGGATCTAGAACTAGATGTACCATATGACCCAGCCATCCCATTACTGGGTATATATCCAAAGGATTATAAATTATGCTGCTCTAAAGACACATGCACACGTATGTTTATTGCAGCACTATTCACAATAGCAAAGACTTGGAATCAACCCAAATGTCCATCAGTGACAGACTGGATTAAGAAAATGTGGCACATATACACCATGGAATACTATGCAGCCATCAAAAAGGATGAGTTTGTGTCCTTTGTAGGGACATGGATGCAGCTGGAAACCATCATTCTTAGCAAACTATCACAAGAACAGAAAACCAAACACCGCATGTTCTCACTCATAGGTGGGAACTGAACAATGAGATCACTTGGACTCAGGAAGGGGAACATCACACACCGGGGCCTATCATGGGGAGTGGGGAAGGGGGAGGGATTGCATTGGGAGTTATACCTGATGTAAATGACGAGTTGATGGGTGCAGCACACCAACATGGCACAAGTATACATATGTAACAAACCTGCACGTTATGCACATGTACCCTACAACTTAAAGTATAATAATAATAAATAAATTAAAAAAAAAAAAGAAAGAAAATGCAAAGGAAGGAAAAAAGAGAGGAGGGGAGAGAATGAGGAAGAAAGGCAGGAAGGCAGGAAGGCAGGAAGGCAGGAAGGCAGGAAGGCAGGAAGGCAGGAAGGCAGGAAGGAAGGAAGGAAGGAAGGAAGGAAGGAAGGAAGGAAGGAAGGAAGGAAGGAAGGAAAGGAAAGAAGGAAGGAAGGAAGGGGAGCAAACAGTCACTTCTCTTCTGGCCCATACAAGCTAATAAGGAAGTTAAAACAAGTAGGAATATGACTATATGTCAATACCAAAGTACTAATAAATAATAATTATAACTATTACAAACATGAGAACTTATCCTGGCAAATGGAATCATTTCCTTCTTTCTTGCATCCATTTACCAAACATCATTTAAACACGTATTATATATCCTAGGTACATTTATGAAGCTGGAGATATACATATGAAAAACAAAGCTTCAGGGTGTCATATTTCTAACATGACCTTGGATTCTAAATTTAACAATATCTGAAACTGAAAAGAGAGCACATTTGAAGAGTAACAAATGGTAGAATTTTTCTAAGAGTACATGTAAAGTTAGAAAAGTAGTGAGCTATAAAGCTGAAAAGTAAGACAAAGGGTCCAAACTGAGAAGTGCCTTGGGTTCAATACTAAAGAATTCCCAGCACGTAATTCTGAGAAAGCTGAAGATTAGAGGATTTGTGAGATGGTGATGAAAACTGAAGATAAAGGTAAGACAAAGGAAGTCTGGGGCACTTTTTATGCCTTAGAAACTATAGGACAGGCATTTGAATTTCATAATGTAGGCTGTAGTTTTGCATAACATGACCCACAATGGTGCCTAGATTGCTTGTTAAAAATGTTTCTCAGCAAAGGGTAGGGTGGGGCAGTTTATCTCAGGAATTTCCATTTATAACAGGTTCAAGGTGATTCTTAATACACTAAAAAACATATGTTGCTTTTTAGGTATTAAGATAACTTTTAATATAAATTAAGGATGTAATTATTTGCTTAAGTTTGAATCTTCCATAGATTGTAAGCTCCATGGCAAAGAATAGTAAAGGATGTGGCTGTTTTGCTGATCTCTATATTACTACTGTAATAAAGTGTACAACCATTGTTGCTGCTCAAGAAATAGACTTTTGAATTAATGAATAAAACTGCAGTTTAGCAAAGAAATATGGACTAGAGAAATAAATTTGGATGTTAAATAAATGCAAATGCAACTTGACACACCTAAAGATGTATGCAAATTTTAAACAGAAAACCAAATGTATGGGTGGTTTCATTAAAATGCAGGTGCCCGGTCCTACAGCAGATCATAAGAGTGATGAAAATGGACACTGTCTCTCTCTTATATACATATATATGTGTATACACATATACACATGGGTTATTATGTGTATATAATGTGTATATAAACATATATATAATTATACATATATATGTATATGTATACACATATGTATATGTGTATAGACATATATGAGATGTGTGTGTTTATATATATATATCTCCATATGTGTGTATATATACACATGCATACACACAAATATATATGTATAATTATTAAAAGATCCCAATTTAAATCTGTAATGCAATCCTGGATGAGACGTGACGATGCAGAAAGATAATGGGAAAGACCTACTTGAGAGGCTGAGTTGGGAGGATTGCTTGAGTCCAGAAGTCCAGGAGTCCAGGGGTTTGAGGCTTTAGTAGGCAATATTTTACTACTGCACTGCAGCCTGGATGACAGAGCAAAACCCCACCACAAAAAAAAAAAAATAGAAAGAATCCAGGACACAAACCTGGAGTTACCAACATTTCTGGGGAAGTGAAAAGTAGCTAATCAAGCCTGGAGCAGCAAGAGTCAGAAATTCAGGAGGAGAAGCCAAATAAAGGCATGTCAGGAGTGACAAGAAAAGAGACCTTTTAGAAAAGATTTCTGAATGTTTCAAGAGTTTTATGTATTGATAAAAGGCTACTAAATTTGTCAATTATGTCATTACTGACCTTGGCAAAAACGATTGCAACAGAATATGCCATGAGATTTTTAATTTCATACACTGAATTTATAGGTTATTTATCAAAAGATTAACATTCTGAAATAAAAATATTGAATATTTTTAATTAGCATAGCATTGTCCTCTACTTCTTCAGCGAAGAGATACACACACACACACTCTCATGCTCATAATTTTCACATTGTTATTGTAGATATTATGCCACAGGTATTCCTAGATTTTATGGAGATAAACGATGACAAACACAAAGCATAATTCATGCTCTCAAGGAGCTTTCATTTTGGAGGGTGAAGTCAGAGAGTAATCAAGTAAACTAAAATATAAAAAAAGAAAGTTTAATATAATGGTAAGTGCAATTAAGACAATAAAACAAAGTGTGCCATAATGCCTTTTGGTTTGGGTGCATGTTACTTACGTTGGTAACTTCTTTGAGAAGTTAACATTTAAGATGAGAACTAAATGCTGGGAAGTACTAAGACAAGCTTTAACAGAGATCATAGGCTAGGAGAATAGCTGCTAATTGGCCCTAAAGCAAGAGCAATCTTGGACTGTATGATGGACAACAAAAAGGTCAATGGGATGAGATTAGAGTGAGTGTCAGGGAACAGAGTTTCGGACGTGGGCTGAAAGGTAGGCAGAAACTAGATAATGGGCATCTGTGGAAAAATAGCTTGATCTGATTTATATTTATGAAGGTCATTCTGTGTAAGAGGGGAAAAAATGATTACCTTGGGGCAAGAGTGGAAAAAGAAGGACCTATTAGGAATGTGTCGTAGAGCAACAGTAAACAGGTTATGTTGACTTGGACTGAGACACTTGTAAGGGAAACCAAGAGAAATACATATATGTGGAATCTATTGTATACATGAAGCCAATAGAATTTACTTGTTTATGTGGTAAGGCAAAGAGAGAAAACAATGATTATATTTAAGCTTTCAGTTTGGTCACGTGGGTGGATGGTGATGCTATTGATTTAGGTGGAACAAATTGAGGGAAGAACAGATTAGCAGGGGGATGAATCAAAATTATACTTTAGATTAAGTTTAAAATTCCTATTAGACATGAGAAGTAGTCAGTTAAACATATGAATCTGTGGATTATACAAATAGTGAGGTCTTTGGGACTCAAAAGCATATGGACAGAACTTAAATCTATGTAAGTGGATGAAATTACTCAGAAACAGATTCTTGATTGAGAAGACAGGGAAGTCCATATTAGTATCATCTGAATGTGGAAACATTCAAAAAGGAAAAGGAATCCAATATGGCAAAAAAAGTTAGGGATTAAAGAAGTAAGTCAGGGTTGTGTGGTGTCTGGAAGTCAAAAGAAGAAAAAATTCCCAACAGAAGAATGTGGTCAATTACATCAATGTTGCTGAAAGGTTGATGGAGGAGAATATGGAGGTGAACATTTTATTTAGCACATTAATGATAATTTTGACAAAGAACAGGTCCATAGAAAGAGACCATAGCTTGATTGAAAGTGGGTTAAGATGTGCATAGAAGATCAGCAGAGGAGAAAATGGGCATAAACATTCCCTTTGTATTTCTTTCCCTGTGAAGAGAAGCTGAAAATAATGCTACAGTTACTAAGGGGGATTGGAGTCATGGAAAGCCTTCTTACTTTTTTAATTTATTAATTATTTTTTGAGACAGAATCTCACTCTGCTGCCCAGGACGGAGTGCAGTGGTGCGATCTCAGCTCACTGCAGTCTCCCCCTCCCGAGTTCAAGCAGTTATAATGAGGGAAAACAGGAAGTGTACGTGTAGGCACAGATGTGTGGAAGATTTGAAGAGGGCTTTGTAGCCAACTGCTTCTCTTCCAGTGAAGTGTGAGGCAAGGCATCAGCTTAGAAGGATGGTGTAGAATGGTCATTTTAAAACTGACTGAGACTAGGTTCCAGAAGTATAGTCATGCACCATGTTCAGGAAGGCAAGGCTGAGTATTGTAAAAATGCTCAAACTGCAAATTAATTTATCAGTTAAATATATTCACAATCAAATTACCAGTGAGCTATTAAGATGTGAATGATAGAATTAAATGTCTTCCAAAGGAGTAAAGAAGAGAAAGAAGCTAGAGCTGAAGAGTTAGCCAAAATATAGCTTATTAGAACATGTCTGATGAAGGTAGTAAAATAATAGAAAATGAAAGGATTACTTTAAAATATTACTAGAAAAATTGTAGCTTTGACAAAAGTTGAAACGTCACCATTTTCACATGTAAAGATAAATTTGACATTTATTGTTAAACATAAATTGCAGAGTGTGTGACAAAACATATAAAATATATAAATTGTTACCTAAATTGAACTGTACTATGGACAGCAAAGACATCGATGAGAATAGAAAATTATATCCTAACAGTAAAAATCACTGGGAAAAAAAACATAGAATAAAAGATATCCTTCACTATACAAATATTTTAAATATTTCTCTGTCTAAAAATCTCTGCCATGCAGATATTAGAAGCCAAATAACAAATTGAAAAGAAGTTATTACCACAAATATAACAAAGTCTCCATGTCCCTAACCTGTAAAAAAACTTCAACAAATCAATAAGAAAAATGTGAACAAGTTACTTAAGCAAATTTAAATAGGCAAATTTTATACCTTATCAGTTAGTGAAGACTATTTATATGTAAATTTTAACATGAAAAACTATGTAGTGGGTTAAGTACACTTACATGCTGCTGGTAAGAATACAAAATATTTAACATTTTAAAAAACCAATTTGTCTTTTCATATCAAGGGTATTAAACAGATTTTTAACCTTGGTTTGAGTAATTTCACTCATAGGAATTTTCTATTGAAAAAAAGGTCACACATCCAAGAGACTGACATTACTGATTTCACACACACATACACACACAGAGACACACACAAACACACACACAACAATGTTAAAGGTAAAACAATGATAAAATAGCTAATAATGTTACAAAACACCCATATGATATAACGTTATACCATCACTTAACAGTATTTCCAGGGCCATTTATTCTGTAGGCATTAGATTTATTAAACACTTATTACATGACACATACTGATTACAAATATAAAGATCCCTTATATTTATATTTATTAACTTGTTTAATCCTCACAACACTACAAAGTAGGTCTTATTGTTAATGTCAATTTCCACTTTGCAAACTTGCAGACTTGCAGACTTGGGCACAAACAGGCTAAGTCATATGCTAAAAATTACAGAAATAAGTGGGGTGTATTCAATTCTAACTTCTGTACACTGATAACTGAACCTAGACTCTTTGCAGCGCTGTATACTGCCACTATATAATATAAGTAAAATAACTATATGCTAGTAGGTTAAAAAAAAATCTGTTTTATACAGACACATCAACTCAGTAAAATGCATGTCTGTATTAAAATGGAAGGAAATTCATATAAATATGTGTAGGAATTCTCTCTACTCAGGCTTGCCTTCCAAACGTGATATACTACTATACTTTCTGAACCTAGTCTCAGTTACTGTTTTAAATTACTATAGGAATTGACTTAAAAAGTGTTTGCGAATCTTCAAACAGCAATATCCTCCAAAAGAGTGTCATTTAATTGGCCATATTATTTTATATTATTTTTAATCTTCAAAATGCAACTCACAGCTTTTGTTCACATCTTTTGTTTTCAGTATTCTCAGACTTATAAACTAATAATAGTGCAGCATAATTAAGCTGGTGTGAAAATGCATTGTGTTGTCCTCCCCTTCTTTAGCGCAAACACACAGACACACTGACTTAAATATCCACACCCATTATGCATCTGAACACTGAAATGGTTTGAATGTTACAAGATAGCCTTGGATAATTGGAAAAATCACTATTTTGCTTCTTTTTTTTTTTGATTAGCAAGAAATAAGTAGAGTTGTTTATTGTGAACCTTGCTTATGGACTACCTTCACCTCCTATTTTCTTCACTTTATTAATAATTGAATTTTAGGAACTATAAGGTATCTCCATGTCAAAAACCAACAAGCAAAAGCAAACAAGCAAAGACATTCGTTGGAGTGTTTCATACGGCTGAAGTTTAGAAAGAAAAAAAAAAGAGCAAGTACAATGCAAATGCAAGCAAACTAATACTAGTCGGGGCATTAGACAAGAAGTCTATACAGCCTTTTAATAAGGTCAGTTGGTCTAAATTTTTGCAAATCTCAAGACATCTCCCCTTTTGATGTTTGGGTTTTGCTTAGGCCACCCACTTGAAACTTTCCTTTCTCTGATCCAATATAAACTTCCAAGGTTAACGGTCATGTCCCAAGGTGGGAACCCATTTAACTAAGTACCTTCCTGGGAAAATAAAGGGTAAATTTTAAATAGGACGAAGAGTAATTTTAGATAGTGTAAATCATGCCCTACAAATTACTTCATGGAGAGAAGATTTAAAGATAATTTGACAAATCCACTTTTCTGTTACATGCTATACTCTGCACTGTATTGGTTTTACCATTAATTTTTGATTCAAAGCATGAATCTTCTGACTCTCAGGAGAAGGAATTTTGGAAGCTAGCCATGAGCTTTCCCTAGAGCATGGAGTGTGCCGGCAGCATGTATTTTCCCAGGACCCTCCTCAAGGCCCCCATGACCTCCTTATTCTTCAGGCTGTAGATGAGGGGATCCAGGGCTGGAGTGACAATTGTGTAGAAAACAGAGATGATGTTGTCTTGTTTGGGGCTCTGGAAGGAACTGGGCAAGACATACGTGAATGTGGCAGCTCCATAGAACATCCCAACCACAGTCAGGCAGGAAGAGCAGGTGACAAGGGCTTTCTTCCTCCCCTCATTTGATGGCTTATGGAGCACAGTGAGTAGAATTTGTGTATAGGAGGCCAGTATAGCAGCACGAGAGGGAATCAGGGAGGTCACACCCATCACATATACCATGAGCTCATATCTAGCGGTATCAGCACAGGCCAATTTCGACAAGGGTGGGAATTTGCAGAGATGTCTGATCTCCTCGGCCTTGCAGAAGGGATAGTGCATGGTGTACACGGTATATACTAGGGTACTTAGGGATGCCAGGATCCAGGATGTGGCCACCATGAGCCAGCAGACTCTTGGGCTCATGAGATTCATGTATTTCAGAGGATGACAAACAGCCACATACCTGTCATAGGCCATGAAGGCCAGTAGGAGGTCTTCAGCACCACCCATTGTCAGTGCCAGGAACATCTGAAGGGCACAGCCTCCAAAGGAGATGGTGTTTTCTCTGCACAGAAAGTCCGCGAGGGCCTTGGGAGTGACAACAGATGTGAACAGGAGGTCCATGAGAAAGAGCTGCCCAAGCAGGAAGTACATGGGCACATGGAGCCCAGCTTCCATGGTGATAGCCAGGAGCAGCAGGCCATTGCTGGTCAGGGCCAACATGTACAGGACTGTAACTGTAGCACAGAGTAGTTCAGGAGACCCACTGTCATTCAGAATCCCTACCAAGATGAAGCCACTTCCCAAGGTGGAGTTCTGGAGCTCCATGCTGCGGTTTCTTTCATCACCTAGAACTAGATGGATATCCACGAATTTTTGCTAAGATTAACTCTAGTTTTGTAATATCAGAGGCTCCTTAGGACATGAATCCACTGAGATGATACCCTTTCCACTGATAACTGACTTTGCCTCTTGATTTCTGAATGTCTGACTTCTCATTGTATTTTGATAAAAGTTCCATCTAAATGGAGAACAGACATCACAGTAGTAACTAAACATTAAGACGTCATACATAAAATCTTATTTAGGACATTAAACCTGAACATGTATCTTTCCAAAAACAATACATTATCTTTCCAAAAACAACAAATTACCTTTCCCTTAAGATTAAAGAAATATTCTGCTGCACACATCCTTGATTATCTTTGTACCTATCCAGTTAGTTTTCATCATAGACTTGTTTTGATATGAAATTCCAAACAGGTACAGAGACTGGATTTCAGTAAAGCACTTCCACTTCTTTCTCCATAGAACTTAGAGCCACATTTGTTTGCAGTACTCAAGGCGATAGATGAAAGCCTCATTAGTAGGCTAAAACTTGTCCACGTTAGTTACCTCTCTTGACCAGCCACACATTCTACAGAAGCTTGAGAGAGAAGGGATGAGGGACTGAGACAAGAGAATGTCATGTTTGGGAAAATGTTGCATTTAGAGCTAAATACTTTAGGGTCAATGCAAACGTGTTTATTTAAAACAGGTTACATTAAGATGTGAGCTTGGAAAGGCTCCAAAATATAACATATGAGGTCCTTCCTAGGAAGATCAGAATGTTTGTGTTTGGGAGAAATGGTGAAAGGGAACAAGAGAGCATCTGTTATATGCTGTAATTATGCTCAATAATTCTATCCCCTCTCCTCCCTTTGACCAGATGTTCACTCTCCCTCCTGCAGGGACAGAACATTTAAACTGGATGGAAGGACCACAGGGATAGGGAGGAACTCCTTTTCCAGAGAGCAGCTGTTGACGTCGTGGTACCCAATCCCACGGAGAAGCCAAGGAGAAGGACAAGGGCCTAAGATTGACAGGAGTCTGTGTATATCATGAAACTTGATAGATAAAGCCAACTCTGAACATGCAGTTAAAGATTTTGAAGTGAAGCATCCTTCTGTAAATCATTTCCCCATATTATGGCATCTGTGTTTTCATATTTCACTGGTTTCCACTGGCCTCTTATGGGGCCATTAGTACCTTAATGGTTAAAAGGTATAAGAACATGAAATGGATATATCATCACTTTTTAGATGGCCCTTTAGGATATTCATCATCTGATAGATGCAAAAATGTGTTATCAGGAGCCAGAAGAGCACACAGGGTCTAAAGACAAGTATTGCAATTTCCACCAGGAAGCAGATACCCATGCCTGGGCTGTAGCATGGTCCTTACTGGTTCTCTTTTCAGGTTCAGAAAATTAAGAATAGACAAATTGGAACAAGCTATGAAGCCCAAACATTATACTAGGGAATCTGGCAGAACGGGTAGTTTACATTCTTAGGGTATGCTTTGAACTCTGTTTTTCCTACTCAGCTTACCTAGAGACACACCATTCCCTGAAAAAAATACAAAGTCCTTACCTCAGGCGGTGAGAAGCCTAGCTGTGCGACCACTCAGATTTTCCTAGGGATTGTTTGAAGTTCAAGGATGTTCCAGTCGAAATGGGCAGAAAGGACGCAGCTTTCTTCAGCAGTGTTCAGATGGTTTAATTTTGCAAAGTTGGGTTAAGTGTCTGAAAAGTCCGAGTGAGATCAGATATCAGGGCCCTTCTATTCCTTCCACTTATCTGCAGGTCTACCCTAGAGATAGCAGTGGATGCAGACAGACAGCTAATACAGAATTTGGGTAGTTTCCTACATAAGAAGATTACTTTCCTGTTCTCACACCTGTGAAACACTAGTAGAAACTACTTTTATACAGGTTCCCAGGAAGAGAGCCCCTCTAGCCCTAGAGCAGTTACCAGACTGAGTTCTTGGGTTCAGATACTCAGACTTTCCTTCATTCTTGCTAGAGTCAGGGAGCAAAGATAAAAGCTGCAGCATCCTGGAGGAAGTAGATATTGAGTCAATATTGAAAGAGCTGCCCAAAGGATATTCTATCGTCCCCTGCCTTACTTTCCCTGGAGCCAAAGGTGAGCCAGAGCCTTGTCCTGAGAGAAGCTGCCCTGTCTTCTGATCCATGATCTCTTCCCTCTATTGTACCCCTATGTTCCAAGGGACTTATCCTCTCAACTCAAATGGCTTCCCTGGAAATGCTGGCCCAGGATCAGGATGACAATTAATCCTCGTGGGTGTGTTTCCTCGCCTGGTATTCCTGTATTCTTCTTTCACTAAATAAGCACCTAGGCTCTATGTTTCTATTCCACAAGGGAGGCACTGATGGCTCATTTCTAAATTAACTAAATAAAGCAGGACACAAAGACTCCTTATGTGGCCAGCCCTCTGTCCCAGAATATAAGGTGGGTTTCCTTACTTATGTGGCATGCTGCTTCCTTCTTTATGGTTCTTTTACCCTGGACCATTTCCTATTCAATATGACTGCTCCCTGAGGAGTCTGTAAATGTGAGGTCTTCCCCTCATTGACCTTTGGCAATCCAGTATGGCTTCCATGTCTTGGTGTTACCGTGTTCTGCCACCAGTGATATTAAAGAGTAAGCAGACAGTTTTCCAAGTATTGGGCACGAAAACAAAAAGGAATTCATACAGTACTGAACTTGTAGAGTATCAATATCAATGAAAACAATTTATATTCTCCCAAAAATAAAAGACAGATTACCCACTAAGTAAAGACAACTAGATAATAGCGGACTATCAATAGCAGCAATAGGACAAGGGAGAAATATATTTAAAAATGCTGAGAAAATGTAACTGCACACCTAGAATTCCAGGCATGGCTGAGCCATCATTAATGAATTAGGACAAATTAAAAATGACATTGAAAAGTATTTATCCCCAAACACTCCCAATAAAATAATTTCAGCAAGGAGAAAAGTGGCACCTAGAAAATGTATACAAGGAGAAATAATGAACTTAGAAATTGATTCAATAAGTGAATAGGCAAGTTTAATTTGTGAAAAATAAAATGTTTATATTTTTTAAAGAGTCAAACTAAAATTCTTCACAAAATCATAACATGAGTGGAATTTTCCTGTGGGTACTTGAAGTCTGGACAAGCAGAATATTAAAAGCTTCATACTCATTTATTTAACACTATAATTTCCTTTTTTCATTATTTATTAAAGTGCAATCTACATACAGTAAAATTCACCTTTTTTAGTATACAGTTTTGCAAGTTTTGATAAATGTATGTAGTCATGAGACCACCACCAAAATCAAGACACAGAAGTTTCATCAGCCACAAGAATTCTCAGGTGCCTGTTTGTATTCCTCCCCTCCCCCTCCCAAGCCCCTGCCAACTGTCTGATCTGTTTACTGTCACTATTATTTTGTCTTCTCCAAAACGTCATACAAATGACCAAAGGTTTTGATTCTAGTTTCATTCACTTAGAATAATATGTTTGAGATTCATCCATATTCTTGTATCTACGTACTAGCAGTCCTTTCCCATTTAATACTGAATAGTATACAATTGTATGGATCTATCATCATTTGTTTATCCATTCACCAGTTGAAGGATATTTCTGTTGTTTCCTATTTTGTTGATTATGAAAAAGCCATTATAAACTTTCATGTACAGGTTTTGACACGAACATAAATTGTCTATTCACTTGGGAAAATACCTCAGAGTAAAACTGATTGGTTATATGGTAAGTGTATGTTTAGGTTTATAAAACTTTGCCAGACTTTTCCATATTGACTGAACCATTTTGCATTCCCAATTTTATTTCCATTTTGCATTCTTTTAAGCTGTATAGGATAGGCTTTCTAAATTTTAACTCAAAATGAATGAAATATTGCCTGAGGCCTTACATTTCAAATTTTCCCAATTAACATGCAAAGAAAAAAGAAGAGTTTTGTAAAGGAAACAGGATTATTCATGCAGATAAAGAAGGAGGTACAATTCCAAACAGGAGGTCATCTAAGAAAACACATATATGTATATATGCTTAGAGCTGGAGACTGAAAACATTATCACAATTAAGTGCTGTCTACATGGTAACATTGAAAATGTTCTTACAAAATTGCTTGAAATTTTTTTGAGATATGTAAATTATAAACATTTATTTTATTTACTATGGAATATAGCTTTTAATCTCTAAGCCCTTTTATACTCATTTGTCATCATAGGTAATGATATGAAAATTCCCACTTAACAGTTTATAAAACATAATAAAAATATTCTTTGTCAGACATGTGAGTCATAAACCTTGAGTCATAAAGTCTTTGTGTCAAAATATAATTTTTGGAAAGCTACAAATATGATGCCCACAAAAATAAAATGATATATATGTTAACTTAATAAGAAAGTTTGCAAGATAGTAAATCTGATTCATAAAGCATTTGAAGAATAGTTAATGTTAGAACACGTCTACCTTGTTGAAATATATAAGATTACAAGAAATCTTCATGCTGTTGATATGATGTATCACCTTGTTTGATGTGTATGCTGAACCATCCTTTTATCTCTGGGCCACCTTAACCATTTTTAAGGTGTACAGTTCAACAGCATTAAGTACACTCATTGTTGTGTTGCCATCACCAACATCCATCTTCAGAATTTTTTTTTTTTTTTTTTTGAGATGCAGTCTCACTCTGCCATCCAGACTAGAGTGCAATGGCATGGTCTCAGCTCACTGCAACTTCCGCCTTGTGGGTTCAACCGATTCTCCCACCTCAGCCTCCCAAATAGCTGGGACTACAAGTGCATGCCACCACACTCGGCTAATTTTTTAAATATATTTTTTGTAGAAACGGGGTTTCACTATGTTGACCAGGCTGGTCTCAAACTCCTGACCTCATGGTCCACCCGCCTTAGCCTCCCAAAGTGCTGGGATTACAGGTGTGAGCCACCACACCCAGCCTGCTGTTTTTTGTAACAAGAAAAACTGTGGTATGAACAAATTTTAGCAGACCGAGTCAAACATTAAGTTTTGGATTAAAAGTGAAATGCTTACTAGCCATCCAGGCAGAAAGGTCACATCAGCAATTAGCTAAATGAGTTTGTGCTTCAGAGGAAGTCATGTCCTTGGGAACTGATATGCATTTAAACCTATGGGATGATGAAATTGCCAGAGAATATTGAACGAGAAGAAAAGGAGGCTTGCAATGGAGCCACAAGCCGCTTCAATACTTAGACGTCACGTTGAAGAGAAAAAGTTGACCAAGTAAAGACTGAATCCAGTGGAGTACTTAGAAAACCTATTGGTTGCAGTGGCCTGAGAGTAAAAAATGATGCTCCCAAAAGGAGAAAACGATCCAATTGTGTCAAATGTAGCTGAATGTGTGAGCAGGATGAAGATAAAGAAGTGATACTGAGTTTGGTATAGGAACATTATTGCTGACTCTGACAAGCACAATTGTGGTAATGTGGGACTGAGAGCAGAGAAGCCTGATTACAGTGACATTAGCCATGGATGGTAGAAAAGGATGTGAAAACTTTGGGTATAGACACATCTTTCAAGACGATTTGCTCTGAGAATTGGGGGAACTGCAAGGGAAATGTAATTTCGAGAGAAGACTTCCCTAAGATAGAAGATACTGGAGCATGTGTGTAACCTATAGTAATTTTCCAGTAGAGAGATGATGTAGAAGAGAATCAGGTAATTGCAAGACCAATTTCTTTGGCTATTAAGATAATAAGATATGAAGAGTATTAGTGGAGGATTTGGCCTCTTATAGGCATTTTCAAAGACCAAAAGTTATGTGAAGATGTATGGTAAATTGGTAGTGGAAAATGAGGAAGTCCTGTATGATTGCTTCTAGTTTTCCAATGATGTATGAGGCTATTTCAGAAGCTGAGAGTGAAGGTATAAAATGGTATTTTTAGAGAATAAGAAAGAGGTTGTATTAGGGCTGTGCAAGATACTATGTTCTTGGTGCAGAAGACTGAATATTGCAAAGAGCCAACATTCCCATATTAATTTATGAGTTAAATATAACCACAACGAATATAATAATGGGATTTTTTGACATTTGGCAGATGAATTAAAAGTTTGTCAGAAATAACAGATAATAAAACATACTAAAAGGTCAGTGAGGAGAAACAGAAAAGGAGAGCCTTGAGAGACTACTGGAACTAGAGAGCTAGCTCAGAAAAACTCTTTATTACTATATGTATAAGAAGTCAGTATATGGTCAAGCAATTACAATAAATAATAATGCATTTTTAAGGTTACTAAAAATGCTAACAGGAAAATCTTTGAAAACATAATAAAGTCTCAACATACATAATACACCTAAATAATTTGGAGATGAAATAAAAAGTTAAATATCATTAACAAAATTATTAAGCATATGTAAAAGAAAGATATGAAAGTATTTTCTAATAAAGAATGGAAATTTTAAGAGTAAAATTCCCTGAAAATTATAAAGAATAATATGGATTTTTATAACTACATAAATATTGTGATACTTCCCTGTCTAACAAATCCTACCATGTAGCTAAATTTAAAAACTGAAAAAAAATTGCCACATACATAAGTGTTAAATTGCTTGTGACTTTCATCTATAAAGATCTGTACAACATCATTATAAAAAACAAAATAATGTAAATTAAAACATCTATTTTATTTCCTTGAAGTATTTAATAAATTAGCAATGATAAGACAGAATTAGAAATAACATAGTAAGGCAAGCATTCTCACATAATGCTAGCCAGAAAACAAAGTGTTTCTAACTTTTGAAAACCAATTTGGCTCTTTGTAACAAGAATTTTAAACAGAGTCTTGATCTTTATCACAGTAATTTCACTTTTAGAAATTTGATCTAAGATAAAATTAGACTTTCATATAAGAATATTTGGAGGAGTAAAACTAAATATCAGCAAATGCCTATGTATACACTAGAGAACTCATGTGATAAAATATTATATAGTCATTAAAATGAAGTTTTTCCTAGACACACACAACCTACCAAGACTAAAACATTTAACAAAGAACTAATGCCAATCTTTCTCGAAATCTTTCAAAAAAAATTAAAAGGAGAGTATACTTCCCAGCTCGTTTTACAAGACCAGTATTACTCTGATACCAACACCAGAGAAGAACAATACAAGAAAATAAAATTACAGGCCAATATCTCTGATAAGCATAGATGCAAAACTCCTCAACCAAATACCAGAAAACAAAATTCAACAGCCTATTGAAAGGATCATTCACCATGATCAACTGGGATTTAGCCCAGTGATGCAAGGATGGCTTAACATATGCAAATAAATAATATAATACACCACATTTATAGGATAGAGGACAAAACTGTATGATCATCTTGATAAAGGCAGAAAAGACATTTTATAAAATTCAACATCTTTTCATGAGAAAAACTCAACAAATTACACATTGAAAGAATGTACCTCAACATAATAAAGGCCATATATTACAAGCCCACATCTGACATCATACTTAGTGGAGAAAAGTTGAAAGCTTTCCTCCAGTATCAGGAACAAGACAAGCATGTCCACTCTTGCCATTTGTATTCAACATAGTACTGGAAGTCCTGACCAGGGCAATAAGGCAAAACAAAGAAATAGGCATGCACATTTGAAAGAAAAAGGTAAATTTTCTCTATTTGTAAATGACCTTTTATATAAAAAACCCAAAATACTAAAAAAACTGTTAAAACTAAAACACAAATTCAGTAAGATTGCAAGATACGAAATCAATGTATAAAAAGCAGTTGCATTTCCTTTTTTTTTCTTTTTCTTTTATTTTTTTTATTTTATATTATTATTATACTTTAAGTTCTAGGGTACATATGCATAACGTGCAGGTTTGTTACATATGTATACTTGTGCCATGTTGCTGTGCTGCACCCATCAACTCGTCAGCTCCCATCAACTCGTCATTTACATCAGGTATAACTCCCAATGCAATCCCTCCCCCCTGCCCCCTCCCCATGATAGGCCCCGGTGTGTGATGTCCCTCTTCCCGAGTCCAAGTGATCTCATTGCTCAGTTCCCACCTATGAGTGAGAACATGCGGTGTTTGGTTTTCTGTTCTTGTGATAGTTTGCTGAGAATGATGGTTTCCAGCTGCATCCATGTCCCCACTAAGGACACAAACTCATCCTTTTTTATGGCTGCATAGCATTCCATGGTGTATATGTGCCACATTTTCTTCATCCAGTCTGTCACTGATGGACATTTGGGTTGATTCCAAGTCTTTGCTATTGTGAATAGTGCCGCAATGAACATACGTGTGCATGTGTCTTTATAGCAGCATGATTTATAATCCTTTGGGTATATCCCCAGTAATGGGATGGCTGGGTCATATGGTACATCTAGTTCTAGATCCTTGAGGAATTGCCATACTGTTTTCCATAATGGTTGAACTAGTATACAATCCCACCAACAGTGTAAAAGTGTTCCTATTTCTCCACATCCTCTCCAGCACCTGTTGTTTCCTGACTTTTTAATGATCGCCATTCTAACTGGTGTGAGATGGTATCTCATTGTGGTTTTGATTTGCATTTCTCTGATGGCCAGTGATGATGAGCATTTTTTCATGTGTTTGTTGGCTGTCTGAATGTCTTCTTTTGAGAAATGTCTGTTCATATCCTTTGCCCACTTTTTGATGGGGTTGTTTGTTTTTTCTTGTAAATTTGTTTGAGTTCTGCTTTAAAGTTCATATGGAACGAAAAAGAGCCCGCATCTCCAAGACAATCCTAAGACAAAAGAACAAAGCTGGAGGCATCACGCTACCTGACTTCAAACTATACTCCAAGGCTACAGTAACCAAAACAGCATGGTACTGGTACCAAAACAGAGATATAGACCAATGGAACAGAACAGAGCCCTCAGAAATAATACCACACATCTACAGCCATCTGATCTTTGACAAACCTGACAAAAACAAGAAATGGGGAAAGGATTCCCTATTTAATAAATGGTGCTGGGAAAATTGGCTAGCCATAAGTAGAAAGCTGAAAATAGATCCTTTCCTTACTCCTTATATGAAAATTAATTCACGATGGATTAGAGACTTAAATGTTAGACCTAATACCATAAAAACCCTAGAAGAAACCCTAGGTAGTACCATTCAGGACATAGGCATGGGCAAAGACTTCATGTCTAAAACACCAAAAGCAACGGCAGCAAAAGCCAAAATTGACAAATGGGATCTAATTAAACTAAAGAGCTTCTCCACAGCAAAAGAAACTCCCATCAGAGTGAACAGGCAACCTACAGAATGGGAGAAAATTTTTGCAATCTACTCATCTGACAAAGGGCTAATATCCAGAACCTACAAAGAACTCAAACAAATTTACAAGAAAAAAACAAACAACCCCATCAAAAAGTGGGCAAAGGATATGAACAGACATTTCTCAAAAGAAGACATTCAGACAGCCAACAGACACATGAAAAAATGCTCATCATCACTGGCCATCAGAGAAATGCAAATCAAAACCACAATGAGATACCATCTCACACCAGTTAGAATGGCGATCATTAAAAAGTCAGGAAACAACAGGTGCTGGAGAGGATGTGAAGAAATAGGAACACTTTTACACTGTTGGTGGGATTGTATACTAGTTCAACCATTATGGAAAACAGTATGGCGATTCCTCAAGGATCTAGAACTAGATGTACCATATGACCCAGCCATCCCATTACTGGGGATATACCCAAAGGATTATAAATCATGCTGCTATAAAGACACATGCACACGTATGTTCATTGCGGCACTATTCACAATAGCAAAGACTTGGAATCAACCCAAATGTCCATCAGTGACAGACTGGATGAAGAAAATGTGGCACATATATACCATGGAATACTATGCAGCCATCAAAAAGGATGAGTTTGTGTCCTTTGTAGGGACATGGATGCAGCTGGAAACCATCATTCTCAGCAAACTATCACAAGAACAGAAAACCAAACACTGCATGTTCTCACTCATAGGTGGGAACTGAGCAATGAGATCACTTGGACTCGGGAAGGGGAACATCACACACCGGGGCCTATCATGGGGAGGAGGGAGGGCCAAGGGAGGAGGGGGGAGGGATTGCATTGGGAGTTATACCTGATGTAAATGACGAGTTGATGGGTGCTGACGAGTTGATGGGTGCAGCACAACAACATGGCACAAGTATACATATGTAACAAACCTGCACGTTATGCACATGTACCCTAGAACTTAAAGTATAATAATAATAATAAATAAATAAATTTTAAAAAAAGAAAGCATGTTTCAACCACATTCTGCCTGAATGGAAAAAGCAAACATCTCATACTGTATGGCCATCTTCAGTCCAAGTGCTCAAGAAATTCTGCCTGCCTAGCAGCCTTTTTCCAAATACAACTCAAGGGTTATTTTTGTTTTGTTTGCAGCCCTTACTTCTTCTTTTCTATTGAAGAGCAAAATCTATTTTTTTTTCTTTTTCGAGGTTTGCCTTCAAACCCTAGTTCTGCCTGTGCTACGTTTTCCCATGTGCCAAGTGGGAAGTAACAATGATGCATTAACTTACAGAAATGATCATATTAATGCATAGCAAAAGAGCTTGCATTTTCAAAGCCTAGTATGTTTTGGAGAATACATCTTGCTTACTAGCAGAAGCAACAATTAAGAGCAGGAAGGATACAAATGGAAAGCAAGTGACATCAGTTGCTTCAAAGTCTTTAGTCACTGACCATCTAAAACTCACCTTCATCTGTAATCATAATACAGGAAGAACACTGAATTGGTGGCACCATCGTTAATTGAAATTCACCCATGTGTGATGATAACGCTTTCAGAAGATTCGGGAGTTCTTGTACAAACATTGAATATGTCCACATTAAAATGTGACTAATACTTAAAAAATATATATTATGGTAATTATATTAAAATTATACTTCTTGACTCAATTTCCCAAAGGTTCAGTATAGATTATTGCATCTATACTAGTGTCATACAATAGAAATGTTACCTGAAATCTAAAATAAAACAATATTTGCCATGTACCTTCATGGCCTATGACAAGCATGTGGCCATTTGTCATCCTCCACATTCTAAACTTATATGCTACACCACTACGGATGATGTACATGGAGGTGATCAAGAGATGACTACAAGCATTAAGACTTCAACCTTTTTGGCGTATGAAAGAGGGAGAAAGTTGGAGGCTGGTGAAAAGGAATATTTTGAAGCTGTCTGTCACAGTACTCTTTTACCTCTCCCTCCATAAGGAAAGAAAGAATTAATATTAAGTTTGTCAATGAGAGATTGAAAAGCACTACTGGAGAACTTCTTGTCACTTATCTGCAATTCGGTGAATGCTAGAACAAGTACCTTTCTCACATATGCCCAAAGTAATTTAGAAATTCAGTGCATCCCCATCAAACTACTATTGATTTTCTTCACAAAATTAAAAAAAAAAAAAACTACTGTAAATTTCATACAGAAACAAAAAAGGGCCCAAATAGCCAAGAATATCCTAAGCAAAGAGAACAAAGCTGGAGGCATCATGCTACCAGACAACAAACTATACTATAAGGCTACTGTAACCAAAACAGCATGGTACTGGTACAAAAACAGAGATATAGACCAATAGAACAGAGCAGCAGCTTCAGAAAAAAACACCGCATGTCTACAACCATCTGATCATTGACAAACCTGACAAAAATGAGAAATGGGGAAAGGATTCCCTATTTAATAAATGGTGTTGGGAAAACTGGCTAGCCATATGCAGACCCCAAACCATAAAAACCCCAGAAGAAAACCTAGGCAATACCATTCAGGACATAGGCATGGGCAAGGACTTCATGTCTAAAACACCAAAAGCAATGGCAACAGAAGCCAAAATTGACAAATGCTATCTAATTAAACTAAAGAGCTTCTGCACAGCAAAAGAAACTACCATCAGAGTGAATAGGCAACCTACAGAATGGGAGAAAATGTTTGCAATCTATCCATCTGACAAAGGGCTAATATCCAGAATCTACAAAGAACTTAAACAAATTTACAAGAAAAAACAACCCAAACAAAAAGTGGGTGAAGGATATGAACGCACAATTATCAAAAGAAGACATTTATGCAGCCAACAAACACAGGGAAGAAAGGTCACCATCACTGGTTATTAGAGAAATGCAAATCAAAACCACAGTGAGATATCATATCATGCCAGCTAGAATGACAATCATTAAAAAGTCAGGAAATCACAGATGCTGGAGAGGATGTGAAGAAACAGAAATGCTTTTACACTGTGGGTGGGAGTGTAAACTAGTTCAACCATTGTGGAAGACAGTGTGGGGATTCCTCAAGCATCTAGAACCAGAAATACCATTTGACCTAGCGATCCCATTACCAGGTATATACCCAAAGGATTATAAATCATGCTACTATAAAGACACATGCACACATATGCTTATTGTGGCACTATTCTCAATAGCAAACACTTGCAACCAACCCAAATGTCCATCAATGATAGACTGGATAAAGAAAATGTGGCACATATACACCATGGAATACTATGAAGCCATAAAAATGGATGAGTTCACGTCCTTTGAAGGGACATGGATGAAGCTGGAAGCCATCATTCTCAGCAAACTATCGTAAGAACAGAAAACCAAACACTGCATGTTCTCACTCATAAGTGGGAGTTGAACAAAGAGAACACATGGACACAAGGAGGGAAACATCACACACCAGGGCCTGTCAGGGGGGTGGGACGCTAAGAGATGGATAGCATTAGGGGAAATACCTAATGTAGATGAAGGGTTGATGAGTGCAGCAAACCACCATGGCATGTGTATACTTATGTAATAAATCTGCATATTCTCCACATGTATCCCAGAACTTAAAGTACAATAAAAATATGAAAAGAAATGAAATAAATTTCAATGATATTCTACACAGAAATAGAAAAACCAATTCTAAAATTCATATGGAACTACAAATGGCCCCAACTAACCAAAGCAATCTTGAGCAAAAAGAACAAAGCCAGAAGCATCACACTATGTGATTTCAAAATATGCTTGCAAAACTATAGTAATAGGGAGGTCCTTTCCAAGATGGCCAAATAGGAACAGTTCCAGTCTGCAGCTCCCAGCGTGATCAACACAGAAGACGTGTGATTTCTGCATTTCCAACTGAGGTACATGGTTCATCTCACTGGGACTGGTTGGACAATTGAGTGCAGCCCATGGGGGGCAAGCAGAAGCAGGGTGGGGCATCACTTCACCTGGGAAGCACAAGAGGTCAGGGGATTTCCCTTCCCTAGCCACAGGAAGCTATGACAGACTGTACTTGGAAAAACGGGACACTTGCACCAAAATACTGCACTGCACCAGCAGACCAGGAGATTATCTGCCATGACTGGCTTGGCAGGGCCCACACCCACGGAGCCTTGCTCACTGCTAGTGCAGCAGTCTGAGATTGAATCGCAGCCTGGCTGGGGGAGGGGCATCTGCCATTGCTGAGACTTGAGTAGGTAAAAGTGGCCAGAATGTTTGAACTGGGCAGAGCCCACCGCAGCTCAGCAAGGCCTACTGCCTCTATAGACTCCATTTCTGTGGGCAGGGCATAGCTGAACAAAGGGCAGCAGAAATGTCAGCAGACTTAAACATCCCAGACTGACAGCTCTGAAGACAACAGTGGTACTCCCAGCATGGCATTTGAGCTCTGATAATGCAGAGACTGCCTCTTCAAGTGGTCCCCTGACCCCCATGTAACCTAACTGGGAGACACCTCCCAGTTGAGGCCAACAGAAACCTCCTACAGACGGGTGCCCCTCTGGGACGAACCTTCCAGAGGAAGGATCAGGCAACAACATTTGCTGTTCTGCAATATTTGCTATTCTGCAGCCTCCGCTGATGATACCCAGGTAAACAGGGTCTGAAGTGGACCTCCAGTAAACTCCAACAGACCTGCAGCTGAGGGACATGACTTTTACAAGGAAAACTAACAAACAGAAAAGAATAGCATCAACAGCAACAAAAAGTAAATCCACACGAAAACCCCATGAGTAGGTCACCAACATCAAAGACCAAAGGTAGATAAAACCACAAAGATGGGGAGAAACCAGAGTAGAAAATAGGAATATTCCAAAACCAGAGGGCCTCTTCTCCTTCAAAGGATAGCAGCTCCTCGCCAGCAATGGAACAAAGCTGGACAAAGAATGACTTTGACAAGCTAACAGAAGTGGGCTTCAGAGTTCAGTAATAACAAATTTCTCTGATAGCTCATGTTATCATATATCATAGGAGCATGTTCTAACACATCGCAAGGAAGCTAAAAACCCTGAAAAAAGTTAGACAAATGAATAACTAGAATAAACTATGTAGAGAAGACCTAAAATGACCAGATGGAGCTGAAAACCATGGCATGAGAACTTCATGACATATGCACAAGTTTCAATAACTGATTCCATCAACTGGAAGAAAGGATATCAGTGACTGAACATCAAATTAATAAAATAAAGCAAGAAGACAAGGTTAATGAAAAAAGAGTAAAAAGAAATGAACAAAACCTCCAAGGAATATAGAACTATGTGAAAAGACCAAATCTACATTTGATTGGTGTTCCTTAAAATGACAGGGACAATGGAACCAAGTTAGAAAACATTCTGCAGGATATTATCCAGGAGAACTTCCCCAACCTAGCAAGGCAGGCCAACATTCATATTCAGGAAATACGGAGAATACCACAAAGATACTCCTCAAGAAGAGCAGCCCAAAGACATATAATTGTCAGATTCACCAAGGTTGAAATGAAGGAAAAAATGTTAAGCGCAGCCAGAGAGAAAGGTCGGGTTACCCACAAAGGGAAGCCCATCAGATTAACAGTGGATCTCTCAGCAGAAACTCTACAGGCCAGAAGAGAGTGGGGGTCAATAATCAACATTCTTAAAGAAAAGAATTTTCACCCCAGAATTTCATATCCAGCAAAACTAAGCTTCATAAGTGAAGGAGAAATAAAATCCTTTACAGACAAGCAAATGCTGAGAGATTTTGTCACCACCATGCCTGCCTTACAAGAGCCCCTGAAGGAAGCACTAAACATGGAAAAGAAAAACTGGTATCAGCCATTGCAAAAACGTGCAAAATGGTAAAGACCGTCAATGCTATAAAGAAACTGCATCACTTAATGGAAAAAATAACTAGCTAACATCATAATGACAGGATCAAATTCACACATAACAATATTAACCTCAAGTGTAAATGCGCCAAATGCCCCCATTAAAAGACACAGACTGGAGATTGGATAAAGAGTCAAGACACATCAGTGTGCTGAATTCAGGAGACCCATCTCATGCGCGGAGACACACATAGGCTCAAATTAAAGGAATGGAGCAAGATCCACCAAGCAAATGCAAAGCAATAAAAAAGCAGGGGTTACAATCCTAGTCTCTGATAAAACAGACTTTAAACCAAAAAAGATGAAAAGACACAAAAAGGCCATTATGTCATGGTGAAGGGATCAATTCAACAAGAAGAGATAACTATCCAAAATATATATGCACCCAATACAGGAGCACCCAGATTCATAAAGCAACTCCTTAGAGACCTACAAAGAGACTTATATTCCCAGAAAATAATAACAGGAGACCTTAACACCCTACTGTCAATATTAGACAGATCAACAAGACAGAAAGTTAACAAGGATATCCAGGACTTGAACTCAGCTCTGCACCAAGTGGACCTAATACACATCTACAGAACTCTCCACCCCAAACCAACAGAATACACATTTTACTCAGAACCACATCACACTTATTCTAAAATTCACCACATAATTGGAAGTAAAGCACTCCTCAGCAAATGTAAAAGAACAGAAATCACAAAAAACTGTCTCTCAGGCCACAGTGCAATCAAATTAAAACTCAGGATTAAGAAACAACACACTCTAAACAGCTCAACCACAAGGAAACTGAACAACCTGCTCCTGAATGACTACTGGGTACATAACGAAATGAAGGCAGAAATAAAGATGTTCTTTGAAACCAATGAGAACAAAGACACAATGTACCAGAATCTCTGGGACACATTTAAAGCAGTGTGTAGAGGGAAATTTGTAGCACTAAATGCCCACATGAGAAAGCAGGAAAGAGCTAAAATTGAAACCCTAACATCACAACTAAAAGAACTAAGGAAGCAAGAGCAAACAAATTCAAAAGCTAGTAGAAGGCAAGAAATAACTAAGATCAGAGAAGAACTGAAGGAGATAGAGACACAAAAACTCTCCAAAAAAATCAATGAATCCAGGAGCTGGTTTTTCGAAAGGATCAGCAAAATTGATAGACTGCTAGCAAGACTAATAAAGAAGAAAAAACAGAAGAATCAAATAGATGCAATAAAAAATGATGAAGGGGATATCACCACCGATCCCACAGAAATACAAACTACCATCAGAGAATACTATAAACACCTCTACACAAATAAACTAGGAAATCTAGAGGAAATGGATAAATTTGTGGACACATACACCCTCCCAGGACTAAATCAGGAAGAAGTTGAATCACTGAATAGACCAAAAACAGGCTCTGAAATTGAGGCAATAATGAATAGCCTACCAAACAAAAAAAGTCCAGGACCAGACAGATTCACAGCCAAATTCTACCAGAGATGCAAAGAGGAGCTGGTACCAAGCTCCTACTATTCCAATCAATAGAAAAAGAGGGAGTCGTCCTTAACCCATTTTATGAGGCCAGCATTATCCTGATACCAAAGCCTGACAGAGACACAACAAAAAAAGAGAATTATAGACAAACATCCCTGATGAACACCGATGCAAAAATCCTCAATAAAATACTGGCAAAACGAATCCAGCAGCACATCAAAAAGCTTATCCACCATAATCAAGTGGGCTTCATCCCTGGGATGCAAGGCTGGTTCAACATACGCAAATCAATAAAGGTAATTCAGCATATAAACAGAACCAAAGACAAAAACCACATGATTATCTCAATAGATGCAGAAAAGGCCTTTGACAAAATTCAAAAGACCTTCATGATAAAAACTCTCAATAAATTCGGTATTGATGGAATGTATCTCAAAATAATCAGAGCTATTTATGGCAAACCCACAGCCAATATCATACTAAATGGGCAAAAACTGGAAGCATCCCCTTTGAAAACTGGCACAAGACAGGGATGCCGTCTCTCACCACTCCTATTCAACATAGTGTTGGAAGTTCTGGCTAGGGCAAATCAGGCAAGAGAAAGAAATAAAGGATATTCAATTAGGAAAAGAAGAAGTCAAATTGTCCCTCTTTGCAGATGACATGATTGTCTATTTAGAAAACCCCATCATCTCAACCCAAAATCTCCTTAAGCTGATAAGCAACTTCGGCAAAGTCTCAGGATACAAAATCAATGTGCAAAAATCACAAGCATTCTTATACACCAGTAACAGACAAACAGAGAGCCAAATCATGAATGAACTCCCATTCACAATAGCTTCAAAGAGAATAAAATACCTAGGAATCCAACTTACAAGGGATGTAAAGGACCTCTTCAAGGAGAACTACAAACCACTGCTCTGTGAAATAAAAAAGGACACAAGCAAATGGAAGAATATACCATGCTCACGGATAGGAAGAATCAAAATCATTAAAATGGCCATACTGCCCAAGGTAATTTATAGATTCAGTGGCATCCTCATCAAGCTATCAATGACTTTCTTTACAGAATTGGAAAAAACTACTCTAAAGTTCATATGGAACCAAAAACAGACCACATAGCCAAGACAATCCTAAGCAAAAAGAACAAAGATGGAGGCATCACACTACCTTACTTTAAACAATACTACCAGGCTTCAGTAACCAAAAGAGCATGGTACTGGTACAAAAACAGAAATATAGACAAATGGAACAGAACAGAGGCCTCAGAAATAACACAACCCCTGCAAACATCTGATCTTTGACAAACCTGACAAAAACAAGAAATGGAGAAAGGATTCCCTGTTTAATAAATGGTGCGGGGAAAACTGGCTAGCCATATGTAGAAAGCTGAAATTGCGTCCCTTCTTTACACCTTATACAAAAATTAATTCAAGATGGATTAAAGACTTAAATGTGAGACCTAAAACCATAAAAACCATAGAACAAAACCTAGGCAATACCATTCATGACACAGGCATGGGCAAAGACTTCATGACTAAAACACCAAAAGCAATGAAAACAAAAGCCAATATTGACTAATGGGATCTAATTAAACTAAAGAGCTTCTGTACAGCAAAAGAAACTACCATCAGAATGAACAGGCAACCTACAGAACGGGAGGAAAATTTTGCAATCTATCCATCTGACAAAGGATTAATATCCAGAATCTACAAAGAACTTAAACAAACTTACAAGAAAAAAACAAACAATCCCATCAAAAAGGGGGCAAATGATATGAACAGATATGTCTCCAAAGAAGACATATATGCAGCCAACAGACACATCAAAAAATGCTCATCATCACTGGTCATTAGAGAAACACAAATCAAAACCACAATGTGATACCATCTCATGTCAGTTAGAATGAGGAATATTAAAAGGTCAGGAATCCAAAGGTGCTAGAGAGAATGTGGAGAAATAAATGTTGGTGTGAGTGTAAATTAGTTCAACCATTGTGGAAGACAGTGTGGTGAGTCGTTAAGGATCTAGAAATAGAAATACTATTTGACCCAGCGATCCCATTACTGGGTATATACCCAAAGGATTATAAATCATGCTACTATAAAGACACATGCACATGTATGTTTATTGTGGCACTATTCACAATAGCAAAGACTTGGAACCAACCCAAATGTCCATCAGTGATAGACTGGATGAAGAAAATGTGGCACATATACACCATGGAATACTATGTAGCCATAAAAAAGGATGAGTTCATGTCCTTTGCAGGTACATGGATGAAGCTGGAAATCATCATTCTCAGCAAACTATCATAAGGACAGAAAACCAAACACTGCATATTCTCACTCATAGGTGGGAATTGAACAATGAGAACACTTAGACACAGGGAGAGGAACATCACACACCGGGGCCTGTCATGGAATGGGGGGCTGGGAGATGGATAACATTAGGAGTAATACCTTGTGTAAATGATGAGTTGATGGGTACAGCAAACCAACATGGCACATTTATACCTATGTAACAACTTGCACGTTTTGCACATGTACCCTAGAACTTAAAGTATAATTAAAAAAAAAACTATTATAATCAAAACAGCATGATAACATAAAAACATACACACACACACACACCAATAGAATGAAATGGAATAAAGACCTATAAATCAATCCATACAACTTTGGTCAATTGATTTTTGACAAAAGTGCCAGGAAATTATAATGAGGAAAGAGCAGTTTTTTCCATAAGGAGTGTTAGAAAACCTAGATATCCACATGCAGAAGAATGAAATTAGACCCTATCTTATACCATATAAACAAATCAACTTCAAATGGGTTAAAGACTTTAATGTAAGACCTGAAACTGCAAAACTACTAGAATGAAATATAGGGAAAAGATCCATGACATTGGTCTGGGCAAAGATGCTTTGAATATGACCCCAAAAACAAAGGCAAAAATAGGCAAATGGGACTACATCAAGCTAAAATGCTTCTGCACAGCAAAGGAGACAATTATGAAAGTGATTGAAATATGAAAGGAATGAGAGAATATATTTGCAAACCATACATTTGATAAGAGATTTAAACCAAAATATATAAGGGACTCAACTCAATAATAAGAAAATAGTCTGCTTAAAGAATGAGCAAAGAAACTCACAGACATTTGTCAACAGAGGATGTAAAAATGGCCAACAGATATATGAAAAATATTCAACATTACTAATCATCAGGAAAATGCAAATCAAAGCCACAATGAGACATCATTTCCCATCTGTTAGAATGGCAATCATCAAAAGGACAAAAGATAAAAAGTGTTGGCAAAAACATGGAGAAAAGAGCACACTTGAATGATGTGGGTAAGAATGTAAATTGGTATAGACATTAGGGAAAGCAGTATGGAGGTTTCTCAAAAAAATAAGAATAGAACTAGAAATGAACCAGCTATCCCACTACTGGGAATATACCCAAAGGATATGAAATCAGGATGTGGAAGAGATATCTGCACTCTCGTGTTTGTAGCATTTCTATTCTCAATAGGCAAGTTTTGAAATCAACCTAAGTGTCCATCAGCTGATGAGTGCATAAAGAAAATGTGGAGTGTGTGTGTGTGTGTGTGTGTGTGTGTACATATACATACACATGCACACAATGGCATGCCATTCAGCTTTAAAAAAACGAAATGCTGGGGCATACCCAAGATGGCTGAATAGGAACAGCTCCAGCCTCCAGCTCCCAGTGTGAGTGACACAGAAGACGAGTGATTTCTGCATTTTCAACTGAGGTACCAGGTTCATCTCACTGGGGAGTGCCGGACAATTGGTGCTGGTCAGCTACTGCAGCCCGACCAGCAAAAGCTGAAGCAGGGCAAGGCATGGCCTCACCTGGGAAGTGCAAGGGGGAAGGGAATCCCTTTTCCTAGCCAAGGGAAACTGAGACACACAACACCTAGAAAATCGGGTAACTCCAACTCTAATACTGCACTTTACCAAGGATCTTAGCAAACAGCACTCCAGGAGATTATATCCCACACCTGGCCCGGAGGGTCCCATGCGCATGGAGCCTCCCTCATTGCTAGCACAGCAGTTGAAGATCTAATTGCAAGGCGGCAGCGAGGCTGGGGGAGGGACGCCCGCCATTGCTGAGGGTTAAGTAGGTAAACAAAGGGGAAGCTCAAACTGGGTGGAACCTACCTCAGCTCAAGGAGGCCGGCCTACCTCGGTAGACTCCTCCTCTGGGGACAGGGCATAGCTAAACAAAAAGCAGCAGAAACCTCAGCAGAGGTAAATGCCCCTGTCTGACAGATTTGAAGAGAGCAGTGGATCTCCTAGCATGGAGGTTGAGATCTGAGAACGGACAAACTGCCTGATCAAGTGGGTCCCTGACCCTGAGTAGCCTAACTGGGGGATATCCCCCACTAGGTGCAGACTTACACCTCATACCTCACACAGTGGGGTACACCCCTGAGATGAAGTTTCCATAGCAACAGTCAGACAGCAACACTTCCTGTTCAGCAATATTTTATCTTCTGCAGCCTCCGCTGCTGATACCCAAGCAAACAGGGTCTGGAGTGGACCTTGAGCAATCTCCAACAGACCTACAACTGAGGGTCCAAACTGTTAGAAGGAAAACTAACAAGCAGAGAGGACACCCACACCAAAACCCCATCAGTACATCACCATCATCGAAGATCAAAGGCAGATAAAACCACAAAGATGGGGAAAAAGCAGTGCAGAAAAGTTTGAAATTTAAAAAATCAGAGCACATATCCCCCTCCAAATGAACACAGCTCATCACCAGCAACGAAACAAAGCTGGACAGAGAATGACTTTGATGAGTTGAGAGAAAAAGGCTTCAGTCGATCAAACTTCTTAGAGATAAAGGTTACTACGTAACCAGTGCAAAGAAACAAAAACTTGAAAAAAGACTGGATGCATGGATAACTAGAATAATCAATGCAGAGAAGACTTTAAAAGAACTGATAGAGATGAAAACCATAACACGAGAACTGCATGACAAATGCACAAGCTTCAGTAACCAACTCGATCAACTGGAAGAAAGAGTATCAGAGATTGAAGATCAAATGAATGAAATGAAGCAAGAAGAGAAGTGTGGAGAAAAAAGAGGAAAAAGAAATGAACAAAGCCTCCAAGAAGTATGGGATAATGTGAAAAGACCAAATTTATGTCTGATTGGTGTGCCTGAAAGTGACGGGGAAAATGGAACCAAGTTGGAAAACACTCTTCAGGATATCACCAAGGAGAATTTCCCCAACAGAGTAAGGCAGGCCAACATTCAAATCCAGGAAATACAGAGAACACCACCACGATACTACTCGAGAAGAGCAACTCCAAGACACATAATTGTCAGATTCACCAAAGTTGAGATGAAGGAAAAAATGTTAAGGGCAGCCAGAGAGAAAGGTCGGGTTACACACAAAGGGAAGCCCATCAGACTAACAGCAGATCTCCCGGCAGAAACTCTCCAAGCCAGAAGAGAGTGGGGGTCAATATTCAACATTCATAAAGAAAAGAATTTTCAACCCAGAATTTCATATCCAGCCAAACTAAGTTTCATAAGTGAAGGAGAAATAAAATCCTTTACAGACAAGCAAATGCTTAGAGATTTTGTCACCACCAGGCCTGCCCTACAAGACATCCTGAAGGAAGCACTAAACATGGAAAGGAACAACAGGTACCAGCCATTGCAAAAATATGTCAAAAGGTAAAGCCATCAATGCTAGGAAGAAACTGCATCAACTAGTGAGCAAAATGACCAGCTAATATCATAATGACAGGATCAAGTTCACATATAACAATATTAACCTTAAATGTAAATGGACTAAACGGTCCAATTAAAAGACACAGACTGGCAAATTGGATAAAGAGTCAAGACCCATCAGTTTGCTGTATTCAGGAGACCCATCTCACACACAGAGATACACATAGGCTCAAAATAAAGGGATGGAGGAAGATCTACCAAGCAAATGGAAAACAAAAAAAAACCAGGGGTTGCAATCCTAGTCTCTGATAAAACAGACTTTAAACCATCAAAGATCAAAAGAGACAAAGAAGGCCATTACATAATGGTAAAGGGATCAATTCATCAGCAAGAGCTAACTATCCTAAATATATATGCGCCTAATACAGGAGCACCCAGATTCATAAAACAATCCTTACAGACTTACAAAGAGACTTAGACTCCCATACAATAATACCGGGACACATTAACACCACACTGTCAACATCAGAGAGATCAACGAGACAGAAAGTTAACAAGGATATCCAGGAACTGAACTGAACTCTGCACCAAGCGGACCTAATAGACAATTACAGAACTCTCCTCCCCAAATCAACAGAATATACATTCTTCTCAGCACCACATCGCACTTATTCCAAAATTGACCACATAGTTGGAAGTAAAGTACTCCTCAGCAAATGCAAAAGAACAGAAACTATAACAAATTGTCTCTCAGACCACAGTGCAATCAAACTAGAACTCAAGACTAAGAAACTCAATCAAAACCGCTCAACTACATGGAAACTGAAAAACCTGCTCCTGAATGACTACTGGGTACATAAAGAAATGAAGGCAGAAATAAAGATGTTCTTTGAAACCAATGAGAACAAAGATACAACACACTAGAATCTCTGAGACACATTTAAAGCAGTGTGTAGAGGGAAATTTATAGCACTAAATGCCCACAAGAGAAAGCAGGAAAGATCTAAAATTGACACTCTAACATCACAATTAAAAGATCTAGAGAAGCAAGAGCAAACACATTCAAAAGTTAGCAGAAGGCAAGAAATAACTAAGATCAGAGCAGAACTGAAGAAGATAGAGACACAAAAAATCCTCCAAAAAATCAATGAATCCAGGAGCTGGTTTCGGAAAAGATCAACAAAATTGATGGACCACTCGCAAGACTAATAAAGAAGAAAAGAGAGAAGAATCAAATAGATGCAGTAAAAAATGATAAAGAGGATATCACCACCGACCCCACAGAAATACAAACTACCATCAGAGAATACTATAAACACCTCTACGCAAATAAACTAGAAAACCTAGAAGAAAAGGATAATGTCCTGGACATTTACACTCTCCAAAGACTAAACCAGGATGAAGTTGAATTCCTGAATAGACCAATAGGAAGCTCTGAAATTGAGGCAATAATGAATAGCCTACCAAACAAAAAAAGTACAGGACCAGACAGATTCAAAACCGAATTCTACCAAAGTTTCAAGGAGGAGTTGGTACCATTCCTTCTGAAACTATTCCAATCAAAAGAAAAAGAGGGAATTCTCCCTAACTCATTTTACAAGGCCAACAGCATCCTGATACCAAAGCCTAACAGAGATACAACAAAAAAAGAGAATTTTTGACCAATATCCCTGATGAACATCGATGCAAAAATCCTCAATAAAATACTGGCAAACTGGATCCAGCAGCACATCAAAAAGCTTATCCACCATGATTAAGTGGGCTTCATCCCTGGGATGCAAGGCTGGTTCAACATATGCAAATCAATAAATGTAATCCAGCATATAAACAGAACTAAAGACAAAAACCACATGATTATCTCAATAGATGCAGAAAAGGCCTTTGACAAAATTCAAAAGACCTTCATGATAAAAACTCTCAATAAATTCTGTATTGATGGAATGTATCTCAAAATAATCAGAGCTATTTATGACAAACCCACAGCCAATATCATACTGAATGGGCAAAAACTGGAAAAATTCCCTTTGAAAACTGGCACAAGACAGGGATGCCCTCTCTCACCACTCCTATTCAACATAGTGTTGGAAGTTCTGACTAGGGTAATCAGGCAAGAGAAAGAAATCAAGGGTATTCGGTTAGGAAAAGAAGAAGTCAAATTGTCCCTGTTTGCAGATGGCATGATTGTATATTTAGAAAACCTCATCATCTCAACCAAAAAACTCCTTAAGCTCATAAGCAACTTCAGCAAAGTCTCAGGATGCAAAATCAATGTGCAAAAATCACAAGCAATCTAATCACAGTAATAGGCAAACAGAGAGCCAAATCATGAATGAACTCCCATTCACAATAGCTTCAAAGAGAATAAAATACCTAGGAATCCAAATTACAAGGGATGTAAAGGAACTCTTCAAAGAGAACTACAAGCCACTACTCGGTGAAATAAAAGAGGACACAAAAAAATTGGAAGAACATACCATGCTCATGGATAGGAAGAATCAATATCATGAAAATGGCCATACTGCCCAAGGTAATTTATAGATTCAAAGCCATCCCCATTAAACTACCAATGACTTTCTTCACAGAATTGGAAAAAACTGCTTTAAAGTTCATATGGAACCAAAAAAGACCCTGCATTGCCAAGACAATCCTAAGCCAAAAGAACAAAGCTGGAGGCATCACGCTACCTGACTTCAAACTATACTACAAGGGTACAGAAACCAAAACAGCATGGTACTGGTACAAAAATAGAGATATAGACCAATGGAACAGAAGAGAGCCCTCAGAAATAATACCACACATCTACAGCCATCTGATCTTTGACAAACCTGACAAAAACAAGAAACGGGGAAAGGATTCCCTATTTAATAAATAGTGCTGGAAAAATCGGCTAGCCATAAGTAGAAAGCTGAAACTGGATCCTTTCCTTACTCTTTATATGAAAATTAATTCAAGATGGATTAGAGACTTAAATGTTAGACCTAAAACCATAAATACCCTAGAACAAAACCTAGGTAATACCATTCAGGACATAGGCGTGGGCAAGGACTTCATGTCTAAAACACCAAAAGCAACAGCAACAAAAGCCAAAATTGACAAATGGGATCTAATTAAACTAAAGAGCTTCTGTACAGCAAAAGAAACTACCATCAGAGTGGACAGGCAACCTACAGAATGGGAGAAAATTTTTGCAATCTACTCATCTGATAAAGGGGGGTTAATATCCAGAACCTATAAAGAACTCAATCAAATTTACAAGAAAAATACAAACAACCCCATCAAAAGGTGGGCAAAGGATATGAACAGACACTTCTCAAAAGAAGACATTCATACAGCCAACAGACACATGAAAAAATGCTCATCATCTCTCACTATCAGAGAAATGCAAATCAAAACCACAATGAGATACCATCTCATGCCAGTTAGAATGGTAATCATTAACAAATCAGGAAACAACAGGTGCTGGAGAGGATGTGGAGAAATAGGAACACTTTTACACTGTTGGTGGGACTGTAAACTAGTTCAACCATTGTGGAAAACAGTGTGGCGATTCCTCAGGCATCTAGAACTAGAAATAGCATTCGACCCAGCCATTCTATTACTGAATACATACCAAAAGGATTATAAGTCGTGCTGCTCTAAAGACACATGCACACATATGTTTATTTCGGCACTATTCACAATAGTAAAGACTTGGAATCAATCCAAATGTCCATCAGTGGCAGACTGGATTAAGAAAATGTGGCACATACACACCATGGAATACTATGCAGCCATAAAAAAGGATGAGTTCGTGTCCTTTATAGGGACACGGATACAGCTGAAAACCATCATTCTCAGCAAACTATCGCAAGAATAGAAAACCAAATACCGCATGTTCTCACTCATAGGTGGGAATTGAACAATGAGATCACTTGGACACAGGAAGGGGAGCATCACACACTGGGTCCTATTGTGGGGAGGGGGTAGGGGAGAGGGATAGCATTAGGAGATATACCTAATGTAAATGATGAGTTAATGGGTACAGCACACCAACATGGCACATGTATACATATGTAACAAACCTGCACATTGTGCACATGTACCCTAGAACTTAAAGTATAATAAAAAAGAAAACATTTGAACATAAAATCAAAGATAAATTTGAACAGCTGTAGAAATTGAATCCATAATTTATAAAACAAACCTTTTCACATGGAAATCTGAAAAAAAAAAAATGAAATGCTTTAATTTGTGACAACATAGATGAACTTCATGGATATTATGTCAAGTGAAGTAAGCCAAACTCAGAAAGAAAGATACTACATGTTCTCTTCATATGTGGAATCTAAGAGAGTTGAACTCACAACAGCAGATAGTACAATGGTGGTTACTAGGGGACAGTAGAGGTGCAGGACATTGGGAAGATGTTGGGCACAGGATACAAAGTTTCAGATATACAGGAAGAGTAAGTTTAAGAGATCTATTGTACAACATAGTAACTACAGTTAGTAGCCATGTATTATATTCTTGGAAATTGCTGACAGTATATTTTAGTGTTCTCACCCCACAAAAAAGATAAATATGTGAGGCAATGTCAATGTTAATTAGCTCAATTTATCCATTCTACAATGTATACCTATTTCAAAACATCATGTGGTACACAAATACATACAATTTTTACTTTTCAACTAAAATTTTTTTTAAAACCTATTAAAAAATGAGAACAATTTAGAGAAATAACGTGAAAGAAACGGAAAATCAAGAGATTATTTTTTTGAACTGAGAAGTCTTGATCATCTTTGGAGGCCAAACCGAAGGATTGAGGGAGGTCTTGGGATAAAAGAAGAAGATATAAATGAAAGAGTAGAGGAAGAGAGAGTAGGGAATGAAGATGAGAAAGGAGGAATCTCAGTAATAATTGGAGAAGCCAACTCTAACGTGGAGAAGGAGAACTTACTCCTCTGAAACAAAAGGCCAAGGAGTAAAAACAGTTCCTATATAAGACAATGAAAAGGGGTAAGAAAGTTTTCATCTGAGAAACTTAATCATCTGTGATCTTTACTTTTACCCATGAAATAGAAAGAAAGGTTGAATGTCAGGTATGTAGGGACTAATTGATTATTACCATAAACTCAGCTCCCAGAATGCAAGCTAGGACCTTGATAATATCCTCACCTTCCCATAAGGTCATGTAACTGTGAGAGAAATCTAATGTCACTGACTCCATCATACTTCTGACCTCACAAGCTGACTGCCTCTGCTCATTCCTACATGTGGACCAAGCTATCACAAAAAGAGTTTGGATTATACTTTAGAACTAATGACTCTCTCACTTTTGAAACAGACCCTCAAGGAGATAAGGAAGTATGCATGTAAAAAGCAATGATTAAAGATTTATAGAAACAAGGTGGACTTGACAAGTAGTTGACCATAAACAAAGAAGTTTTGCCACCTTCTCAGACCCTTGCTGATGCCCAGACATCTGTGGTCACCAGTCACCTCCAGGCCTTAGCCCCATCCCTGTTCCCCCTCCCTATAACATAAAAGGAGCTTAAAATTAATCAACATTAGATAGTTCTTTAGGATGTTAGTCCACCATCTTCTCAGTTTGCTAGCTTTCTGAAATAAGGTTGTCTTCCTTGCCCCAACACCTTGTCTCTCCACTTATTGGCTGTCTTGTGGCAAGTAGTAGAAGATTTGGACTCGACAACAGTCATCAACAGTCCAGCTCTCTGCCTCCCTTCACTGTAACTATTAACCCAAATTTTGTATCCATCATTCTTCTTCTTCATTTGTATGTGGTTTTATTGAATGTGCACATATTTTTAGAAAGTTTATTTTCACTTAAGTTACTAACTTTGTAAAAGAAGTACCATGATATATAATCCTAAGGTCTCTCTTTTTTCCCTTAATGTTAATTTCCTCAGTTGCTTCTTTTGCCGTATGCCCTGGTTCCTTTGTTTTGATTGCTACATAGTAACCCTTTGGTGTACATTTATCTATTCCACTGTTGATGGGCATAAAGGTTGCTTCCAGTTTTTATTAAATTGTGAATAATGCTGCTCTTATATTTTACATGTTTAAAACCTTCTTTTCAGTGCATTTCTTTTATAACTAAAAAAATAAAAAGATTTTTATATTAGTTCTGTTGCACTTCTGAAATAATTTTGATTATATTTTTTATATAAACAGAAAGTGGAAACTTATTTTCAATTTTTTTAAGTTCAAAGATAAAAGAGGTGTTAACTCCAGCAGCAATTTTCAGCATTTCCTGGTGAAATGAGTGATTAAAGAGATACTAAAGAAAGAGGAAGATTAAGCAAAGAATTGGGTGAAAGATGGGAAAGCCTGAACTAAAAGCAGCGGTGAGTGGAAGCAGGTGCTGTGTCATCAGCCCAAAACTCTGAGCAGCTCAGCTGACTGATCACAGAGTATGTAGGCCCGTGCACAAATGTGCACACACAAGAGGGAATAGAAAGGAAAAACAAAGAACTGAAAAATAAATTAGTGTTGGATCCTCATTAAAGCTCAATGAAGGAAGACTTGATACTAACAAAAGCATAGTTAACTCCCTTTAGCTGGTAATAGCCGAGGCTAGTGGCACAAAGAGGGACATGTAAGTGGCAGGGTCTATAGAACCCATGAAACATACTTTATACTTGGACAGAGGGCTGGACAGGGAGGTGTTGCTTCTCAGATCAGTTACTGACACTGTCTATTTGGTCAGAAACAACCTCTGACTGGGTTTCCAGTCAGTGATTTCTAGGGTAAAATTATAGTTTTGGTTTTCTGAGGCAGGAGAAACATCTTAGACTCCAATGAGGCGTGAGATACAGCGAGTCCGTAGGGGGCAGAACAAGGCCTCAAGGTTCAGAGCTCATTTGGTGGTAAAGTTTGAAGAAATGGCAGGCCAGGAGACATGCCCAAGGGGATTCATTAAAATCCCATTTGCTGGAGCAATATTTTCAGGGGAGGTCATGTCAGCTGAGAGGGTGAGACTATGAACCCTCCCCCAGGACAGGGCTCACTGTTGGCACAGAGACAGGAAGGCTGGGCATTGGCGGATCTCTTTTAAGCAGTTCTTCTTGTACCTCTTTTCCCACATTCCTGCTGTGCTCCTCTTTTATCATGAAACACAGCATGAGGGGAATGTGTGAAATCTGAGGACCTGGACTCAAGAGCTCAGCCAGAGTCATTCCAAAGCAGTGAGGACTTTCTCACACGGATAGTGGATGAGAGAACTTTGGAGGAGATTCAGCCCCTCACTTCTGCAGGATCCTACTCTAGGTTCTCAGCTGCCTGTCTGCATCTATCTCTACTTCCAGAGAGGACTTGCAGTGCCAGTGACTGGAGGAGCCTTTGACCTCTGATCCCAGAGGCAGCCATACACACACCTATGTTCATCCCTGACAGAAGAACCAACTCTTCTTTCTTGGCCTTCTTGAACTTCTTTATCTGGAAGCTATGCCCGTTCCCATATGAGGTAAGGGCTGTGTCTCTGTTTCAAGGCAATATGGGAAGTCTGAAGTCCTGAGAAACACGGTCAAGACCTTCCACTGCTCTCATTCCCAGATTCTCTAGTTCCTCAGGCTTTATGTTACACTCACTCCCGTCTATACCTTATCCACTTTGTACATGTACCCATCTTGCACATATGGGGACACCCAAAATAATTCTTTGCCACCGACCAGCCGTGAGTTCCTAGAAGTCCTGATAATGGCCTCCTGGTAAAAGTCTCAGTACTTACCTTTTGTTACATCTAGATTTTCCTGGCCTCCAATAGTTTGATGTGAGTCCCCAAATGAATAGTACCTCAAAGGAAGACGATCTAAAATATGCTGAAGCGCCTTTCCCCTGTGGGACTGCTTGGCATTAAGTCCAGTGCCACATAAAAAGCCAATAGAAGTAAATACAAAAAATAAATATACTGAGCAGAGGTGCAAAAAAAAAAAAACTTATATCAATATACTTCCAAAAATTTAGCTCTACCTTGTGAATTGACTGACCATTTTCCATGAAATACAACAATGTCTCTCTTAATATCAGCTCTGCTGACTTCTCTTGGTTTTAAATACCCACAACCACCAGCAGTTTTCCAGAAAGAAGCTCTTCCTCTGTAAGCCCAGTGTGTGTTCTCTGGCCTTTCCCTTTAGGTGACCCCAGAGGGGAGAACCCAGTGAATGGAAAGGAGGGAAAACAATAGTCCTGTATCAGAGGGAGGAGGTAGGTATGTAGGATCCTGGGTCCTAGTCACCCCACTTCACCCAAGCCCTGATTTTTCTTCTCTTTGAAATCCTGTGCAAACATTTGTTATAGGAAGCTAGAGGAATACACCCCACTAATTATTTTCCTCCTTTTATTTTCCTGTCCATTCATCTTTTTATTCAAGAAAAATAAAGGCATTTCAAATCTAATATTTAGCAGAAATAGTGCTTAGAATTGTCTTTGGACTTCTCTTTTCATTTTCAACAGACAAATAAGGTTTTCCAGTCAGTAGGTCAGTGGTTCCTAGGTCAAAATTATAATTTTGGTTTTGTAAGGCAGGAGAAAGATCTTAGACTCCAATGAGTGCCGAAACACAGTTTTATAGGGGTATTTTTCTGGCTTGTTTCTTGTCCACACTTCACTGGGTAAAAATGCAAAGAGGACATTCCTGTACTATATTTTAAGGTTCTGACTTTCACGATACCATCCCTCACTGTTTTTTAATTATATCCTGAACCTTTTTGATTTAGCCAGCTCCTATTTATCCTCAGCATGTTGTTTGTATACCACTTCCTTAGTGAATCCTTTCCTGAAACCTCATTTACATATTATCCTAGTGTGTTTTTTTCATGTATCATTGAATGTATGTAGGTGTTTGTGTGATCGATTTTTCACATCTACACAGTTGCCCAAGTGTAATGCCTGAGATTTCATAGGTCTTTAGTAAATATTTATTGAATGAATGAAAGGAGCTGGAACAGAAGGGCCTTCCAATGTCAGCTTTTTATATGACATTAGCACTTAAAGGTTCTAACTCTGAGTTGACCAGCATAGTGACATAAATGGATATTTGGAGAAGTAGGTGCAGATTATGGAAGGGAAAGATGAATAATTTGATCGAAAATTATTTTTCTCTTCCAAAAGGCCTCCTAAGTCTTCCATCCAACTTTGAAAAAAACTGAATTCATAAAAAGCAAGCCAAATGAACGCTGTCCCACATGCACCTCACACTCCACTTCTCTTCCTCAACCCCTAGCAGCAGAGCTACCATATGGATTCAGGGTTCAGCAGAACCAACATTTTCCTTGTATTCCTAAGATTTGTGGGGAGAAATCTTCTTCTCACCTTGAGTGTGTTGCTGTGGCTCACAGGTAATGCTAATTGCCTTGGGCCGTGTCTACAACGTCTCCTCCTTTGTGGCTCACTCCTTGTATCATGTGCCCTAAACACAAACACCTGCCGTGCCGCCACAAATATCATTTACTGCCTTTATTCCTGCCTGTTTCTGAGAAAAAAATCTTATCATTATCTAGGCAAACACCTTTGATACTGTTCCTCTAGATTTATTTCTAAAATCTATACTACCATGACTGTCAAGTTCAGCCCAGAATTCTCTTTCCCTCCAACAGGGTAGCATTTGAAGAGTCCCGGTGACCAAGCAGCCCAAGAGCCCAGAGATTCTCCCATTGAGGAAGGTAATCAACAACAGTGAGACTGGTTTAAGGGAGAAGACAGTAAAGAGTTTTTTTATAAATAAAACTTTAAAAACTGAATTGGAATTCCAAGTACATTTAAGGCAGAAAAAAATAGCTAGATCTTAAACCAATGCCCAGTGTATTTGTTCATTGTGAAGAGAGAGATGCTTTCATCTATCTACAAAGATGTTTGCTTAGGCTCGTTCTTCTGGATACCTTATTTGAAGGGATTTCTAAATGATTATCTTAATGACATGCCAAATTACCTAATACCAGTTTACCTGATGGTTTATTGTAATCCAATACCAGCATTCAGAAATCAGAGGCATACTAACAGATGGAAAAGATACGGTATTATGGGATTCCTATTGGCCAATGCACATTGACCTAGAACAATCCAAAGCTACAGTGCACACCATCAGAAAAGCTTCCACTAATAATACATTTGGTTCTAGGCAACTAAAAAACCACAGCATGGAGCTCCGGAACTCTACCTTGGGAAGCAGCTTCATCTTGGTGGGGATTCTGAATGACAGTGGGTTTCCTGAACTGCTCTGTGCTACAGTTACAGTACTATACATGTTGGCCCTGACCAGCAATGGCCTGCTGCTCCTGGCCATCACCATGGAAGCCCGGCTCCACGTGCCCTTGTACCTCCTGCTTGGGCAGCTCTCTCTCATGGACCTCCTGTTCACATCTGTTGTCACTCCTAAGGTCCTCGCGGACTTTCTGCGCAGAGAAAACACCATCTCCTTTGGAGGCTGTGCCCTTCAGATGTTCCTGGCACTGACAATGGGTAGTGCTGAGGACCTCCTACTGGCCTTCATGGCCTATGACAGGTTTGTGGCCATTTGTCATCCTCTGAAATACATGACTCTCATGAGCCCAAGAGTCTGCTGGCTTATGGTGGCCACATCCTGGATCCTGGCATCCCTGGTAGCTCTAGGACATACCATGTACACTATGCACCTCCCTTTCTGCATGTCCTGGGAAATCCGGCATCTGCTTTGCGAGATCCCACCCTTGCTGAAGATGGCCTGTGGTGATACCTCCAGGTATGAGCTTATAATATACATGACAGGTGTGACTTTCCTCTTGCTCCCCATTTCTGCCATTGTGGCCTCCTACACACTAATTCTATTCACTGTGCTTCGTATGCCATCAAATGAGGGGAGGAAGAAAGCTCTTGTCACCTGCTCTTCCCACCTGACTGTGGTTGGGATGTTCTATGGAGCTGCCACATTCATGTATGTCTTGCCCAGTTCCTTCCACAGCCCCAAACAAGACAACATCATCTCTATTTTCTACACAATTGTCACTCCAGCCCTGAATCCCCTCATCTACAGCCTGAGGAATAAGGAGGTCATGGGGGCCTTGAGGAGGGTCCTGGGAAAATACAGGCTGCTGGTACATTCCACGCTCTAGGGAAGGATCATGGCTGCCTCTCACCATTCCTGCTCCAAATAAAATTCTCTACTCACTCATTCCTGCTCCAAATAAAATTCTCAACTCACTCATTCTTCAATACTATACTCTCAGATGATACATACATTTTTAAAATTTTACTTTTTATTCAACTGCGAATCTGGTGTATACAATGACCTTGACTTAAACTCATTTGGCACACATCATCCTGACTTTGGAAACCCACGTTATACAATATCCAGATGGGGGGAAAAACCTTGAATGGGTGTTGTAGACTCACTCTGTGGTAGGGCATCTTCCTGACACATTACCAAGTAGACATGGTAGGGCATTAGCTTTCCATTTGAACGTCATGTAGCAGTGAGAAGCAGCAGTAGTTTTGGACTGACCAAATTCCAATAGCCTCTCAGCATCAGAGGAGGAGTGTTCCCTTTGAAGCCGATTCTTAAACTATTAATAGAGAGAACAATTTTCAGAAGATATATTTGATTTCCTGTTTATTAGTAGATGATTGTTTGAGCAGTTAGTGGAAATGAATAAGGGTTATGTGACTGCATTTGTACTCTAGACCTGAGGGGCCTTCATATGGGTTACTTGAGTAATGATAAATAATTACATTGAAAGCGTGGGGCCGGGCACGGTAGCTCACACCTGTAATCCCAGCACTTTGGGAGGCCGAGGCGGGCAGATCACCTAAGGTCAGGAGTTCGAGACCAGCCTGGCCAACATTTTGATACCCGGTCTCTACCAAAAATACAAAAATAAGTGGGGCATAGTGGCGGGCGCCTGTAATCCCAGCTACTCGGGACGCTGAGGCAGTAGAATTGCTTGACCCTGGGAGGCGGAGGTCCCAGTGAGCCAAGATGGCGCCACTGCACTCCAGCCTGAGTGACAGAGAGAGACTCTATCTCAATAAATAAATAATAGAAAGAAAGAAAGAATGGAAAAGGATAAAGAAAGATATTTCTACTTGGAAATTTTGACAGTCTTTTTGAAAATGGGCATTTTTACATGGTCTAAAATTAAAACTAAAATAAAGAATGAATAAAATAGAATTGAAAGTACCAGTTTTAAAGTGAGTACAATAACAATGAGAGAAATTTGTTGAGCATATTGTCTAAATTTTTTAAATTGTGGACTTGTGGATATATGAATGTGTTTTTGAACATTAAAACAATTGAAAGAGGTTATATTCTTGAGGTGAGTATATGTGCGTGTCCATAGAAAAGGAAATATAAAATTTATAATTTACTTTCTAGCTAGCCTAAATATGCCTTATTTTTTTTATTCTACTCATCGGTGTGGGAAGATTTATAGCAAAATTCGGGAACTTAAATTTGTTGAGTGCAGAATTCCCAAAATACCTTGGCTTACATAGGCGTTACTATTCTTGAGAACAGTGCTTTGTCAAAACACAGTAATTCTTGTTTTCTTTACAGAAATAATATTACATTATTTAATCTGTAAAGCTAAACCCTAAAAAATAAAAAGTAAAGCTAATCTATAAAATTAATCTGTTTATTATAAAAACTGAGAAAATTAAGAAATTTGGAATGAATCAAAAATCACTTATAAATTTTTCCTTTTTGTTGTACATATGTGTATTTTACTGAATTTAAATGTCTGTGATGATGAAAGTCCTGGGTTTTTTTCATTTGAAATTTGGTGAATCTTCTTCTTTGCTATGAGGGGATATTTTAGAGTAGTGATGAGAAAGCAGACCAGAGTGCCTGCATTTGAATCCCTGTCTTCCTTTGGTCATCTATGCATCTTTGGATGCTAAATTAAATCCTTTGTACCTTAGTCTGCTGATGTCAAAAGTGGTGATATTTACGGGCCTCCTCTCATGATATTGTTGGGTAGATTAAATAAGATAATAAGTATCAGGTACTTAGACAACTACTTAGTAAATAGTGCTTAAAACATTTTGGCTGCTATATGGATAAATAGTAAAAAGCCTTTTAAAGAATCAATATTATTTTATTGTTTCCTTTTAGAAATGAAACATTTGTTTATTATTTTTATTGACAAAAATTGTATGTATTAATGTAGTACAACATGATGTTTTAAAATATGTATACTTTATGGAATTGCTAAATCAAGCCAACTAACATATGCTTTACTTCATATACTTATCTTTTTTGCATCAGGAACAGTTAAAGTCTACTTTCTCAGCAATTTTCAAGTATACAATATGTTCTAATTACCTGTAATCGCCATGAACTACAATAAATCTCTTGAGCTCATTCCTCCTGTCTAACTGAAGTTTTGTGTCCTTTGACCAGCATCTCCCAAATCCCCCTACCTCAACATTCGGTAACCACCATTTTACTCTCTGTTTCTGTGAATTCAGCTTACAGGTTCTGCATATAAGTGAAATCATGTGAAATTTTTCTTCCTATACCTGGCTTATTTCACTTAAAATAATGTTCCCCAGATTCATTCACGTTGTTGCAAATTACCAGATTTCCTTCTTTTTTAAAAAGGAAAGATTTTCTTGTGTGTATGTGTGTGTGTGTGTGTGTATCACATTTTTTAATCCATTCATTCATTGTTGGACACTTAGGTTGATTCCAGAGCTTGGCTATTGAGAATAATACTGCAATGAACATAGTAGTGCGGCTATCTCTTAAACATACTAATTTCATATTCTTTGGTTATATCGGCTCTATTTTTAACTTTTTGAGGAACTTTCATACTGCTTTCCCTAATGTCTGTACCAATTTATATTTCCACCAACAGTGTTCGAGAGCTCCCTTTTCTCCATATCCTAACCAACACTTACCGCATCTTGTTTTTTGGATAATCTAAATGATGGAAGGTGATATCTCATTTGATTTCCATTTCCCTGAAGATTATGAATCTTGAGAACTTTTTCATATACCCGTTGGCCATTTTTATGTCTAATTTTAAGAAATGTCAATTTAGGTTCTTTCCTCATGTTTTACTCAGGTTACTCCTGCTGAGTTGAGTTCCTGATATGTTTTGGATATTAACCCTTTATTAGATGTATGATTCAAAATTTTTTTATGCATTCTATAGGTTGTCTTTTCACTCTAATGATTATTTCCTTTGCTATGCAGAAGCTTCATTGTATTCATGTGGCATATCACATTTATTGATTTGCACATGTTGAACCATCCTTGCATCCGTGAAATAAATCCCAGTTGATCATGGTGAATGATCCTTTCAACACTCGTTGAGTTCAGTTTGGGCATACTTTTTTTGAGAATTTTTGCAACTATGTTCATTAGATGAATTGGCCTGTAATTTTGTTTTCTTGTAGTGTCATTTTCTGTCTTTGGTATCAGAGCAATACTTCCAAAGTATGCAGAAACAACATGAATTCAAAGATAATTTTCAGCCAAGGGAAAAAATTATAAGCAATCAGTTTATTTTACTTTATTTTATTTTACTTTAAGTTCTAGAGTACATGTGCACAACATGCAAATTTGGTACATAGGAATACATGTAATATGTTGGTTTGCTGCACCCATTAGCTCATCATGTACATTAGGTATTTCTCCTAATGCTGTCCCTCCGCCAGTCCCCTACCCCACCACAGGCCCCAGTGTGTGATGTTCCCTGCCCTGTGTCCATATGTTCTCATTGTTAAATTCCCACCTATGAGTGAGAACATTGAGTGTTTGGTTTTCTGTCCTTGTGATAGTTTGCTGAGAATGATGGTTTCCAGCTGCATCCATGTCCCTGCAAAGGACATGAACTCATCCTTTTTTATTGCATAGTATTCCATGGTATATATGTGCCACATTTTCTTCATCCAGTCTATCATTGATGGACATTTGGGTTGGTTCCAAGTCTTTGCTATTGTGAATAGTGTCGCAATAAACATACATTTGCATGTGTCTTTATAGTCATATGATTTATAATCCTTTGGGTATATACCCAGTAATGGGATGGCTGGGTCAAATTGTATTTCTAGTTCTAGATCCTTAAGGACTCACCACACTGTCTTCAACAATGGTTGAACTAGTTTCAGTCCCACCAACAGTGTAAAAGTGTCCCTATTTCTCCACATCATCTCTAGCACCCATTGTTTCCTGACTTTTTAATGATTGCCTTTCTAACTGGAGTGAGATGGTATCTCATTGTGGTTTTGATTTGCATTTCTCTGATGACCAGTGATGATGAAGATTTTTTGATGTGTCTGTTGGCTGTATAAATGTCTTCTTTTGAGGAGTGTCTGTTCATATCCTTTGCCCCCTTTTTGATGAAGTTGTTTTTTTCTTGTAAATTTGTTTAAGTTCTTTGTAGATTCTGGATATTAGCCCTTTGTCAGATGGATAGATTGCAAAATTTTTCTCCCATTCTTTAGTTGCCTGTTCACTCTGATGGTAGTTTCTTTTGCTGAGCAGAAGCTCTTTAGTTTAATTAGATCCCATTTGTCTATTTTGGCTTTTGTTGCCATTGCTTTTGGTGTTTTAGTCATGAAGTCTTTGTCCATGCCTAGGTCCTGAATGGTATTGCCTAGGTTTTGTTCTAGGGCTTTTATGGTTTTAGGTCTAACATTTAAGTCTTTAATCCATCCTGAATTAATTTTTGTATAAGGTGTAAGGAAGGGATCCAGTTTCAGATTTCTACATATAGCTAGCCAGCTTTCCCTGCACCATTTACTAAATAGGGAATCCTTTCCCCATTTCTTGTTTTTGTCAGGTTTGTCAAGGATCAGATGTTTGTAGATGTGTGGTGCTATTTCTGAGGACTCTGTTCTGTTCCATTAATCTATATCTCTGTTTTAGTACCAGTACCATGCTGTTTTGGTTACTGTAGCCTTGTAATATAGTTTGAAGTCAGGTAGCATGATGCCTCCAGCTTTGTTCTTTTTGCTTAGGAACAGTCAGTTTATCTTAATGTGGGTTCCCTCAGAATTTGATTCTGAGCAAGAATTTGAATACAGAGTATATTTAGGAAGCAATTCCGGGAAAAACTAGTAGAATTTGCAAGAGGGAAACAGACAAAGAAAAGACTCAATAATGAGTGAGTTATCAGGCAAGTTTTTGTGGGCAATTGAATCCTGATCTTCCTAAGGAATTCTTGGAAAGAGTAAAACATGTATCTCAGAAGTATATTTCACCTCCTATGTAAGAGATTGTGTAGGCCATTCTTACATTGCTATAAAAAATAAACAAGATTGGGTAATTTATAAAGAAAGACTTAATTGGGTCACAGTTCTGCAGGCTGTACAGGAAGCCTGGCACTAGCAACTACTCAGATCTGGGTAGGCCTCAGGGAGCTTTTACTTTTGGTGGTGAAGGCAAAGTGGGAGCAGGCATGTCACATGGCGAGAGAGGGAGCAAGAGAGAGAGTAGGGGAAAGAGGATATCACACACTTTTAAACAATCAGATCTTGTGAGTAATCACTATTGTGAGGACAGCACCAAGCCATGAGGGATCTACACCAATGTCCCAATCACCTCCCACCAGGCTCCTCCTCCAACATTGGGAATTACAATTCAATATGAGATTTAGAGGGGACAACATCCAAACTATATCAGAAATCTAGGGGTTTTTACGCAATAATTCTCATCAATTATCAATTAAGGCTGCTTGGTGTAGGGCACATTAGTATCTTAGGCCATTCTGATCTTCTGGGCAAGTAGGCATAACTGGCATGTTAGCCAAAGAAAGTTTTGTTGCAAAAGATGGCTGTCAGATGTCAGCATGCCCTGAAATGATAAATTAAAAGTGGGCATTGCCCTCATTTGCTGTACTGTAAAACAACAATATTTATAATAATGAATTTCCAGAAGTATATTCTTAAATTTACTAGAATGTTCAAAAAGAAAAAGAAATAATTGAGTGATGAGTCTGGTGGAGCATGAATTAAAATATTATGGTACATTATTTTAAACTTACGCTCCTTGACTCAACTTCCCAAAAGTTCAGTTACATTATTGCCTCTATACTAATGTCCTACCATAGAAATATTACCTGAAATCTAAAAATAAAGCAACATTTGCCATTTACCTCCACATTCTAAACTGAGGTGCTATACCATTAGGGAGGATGTACATGGAGGTGATCAAGAGATGGCTTACAAGCATTAAGTCTTCATCTTTTTTAGGGTATGAAAGAGAGAGATAGTTGAAGGTTGGTGGAGAGAAATAAGGAAAGAAGAAACTAATCTTAAGTTTGTTGATGAGAGATTGAAAAGTACTACTGGAGAACTTCATGTCTCTTATCTGTAATTTGGTGAATGCTAGAACAAGTACCTTCCTCACACATGCCCAAAGTAATTTATTGATTCAATGCAATCTCCATCAAGCTCCCATTGACTTTTTTCACAGAACTGGAAAAAACTACTTTAAATTTTATATGGAACCAAAAAAGAGTCCGCATAACCGAGAATATCCTAAGCAAAAAGAAAAAAGCTGGAGGCATCATGCTACCTGACTTTAAACTATAATACAAGGCTAAAGTAATAAAACCAGCATGGTACTGGTACCAAAACAGATATATAAACCAATGGAACAGAGAGGCCTCAGAAATAACACCACACATCTACAACCATCTGATCTTTGACAAACCTGACAAAAACAAGCAATAGGGAAAGGGTTCCCCATTTAATAAAAGGTGTTGGGAAAACTGGCTAGCCATATGGGGAAAACTGAAACTGGACCCCTTCATTACACCTTATACAAAAATTAAGTCAAGATGTGATGGATTAAAGACTTAAACCTAAGACCTAAAACCATAAAAACCCTAGAATAAAACCTAGGTAATACCATTCAGGCATAGGCATGGGGAAAGACTTCATGACTAAAACACCAAAAGCAATGGCAACAAAAGCCAAAATTGACAAACAGGATCTAATTAAACTAAAGAGTTTCTGCCCAGCAAAAGTAACTATCATCAAAGCGAACAGGCAATCTACAGAATGAGAGAAAATTTTTGCAATCTATCTATCTGACAAAGGACTAATATACAGAGTCTACAAAGAACTTAAACAAATGTATAAGAAAAAAAAAAAGACCCCATCAAAAAGTGGATGAAGGATCTAAACAGACATTCAAAACAAGACATTTATGCAGGCAATAAACATAGGAGAAAAAAACTCATCATCACTGGTCATTAGAGAAATGGAAATCAAAACCACAATTGGATACCATTTCACACCAGTTAGAATGGCGATCATTAAAAAATCAGGAAACAACAGATACTGAAGAGGATGTGAAGAAATAGAGACACTTTTACACTATTGATGGGACTGTAAATTAATTCAACTATTATGGAAGACAATGTGGTGAGTCCTCAAGGATCCAGATCCAGAAATACCATTTGACCCAGTGATCTCATTACTGGGTATATACCCAAAGGATTATAAATCATGTGACTATAAAGACACATGCACACATATGTTTATTGCGGCACTATTCACAATAGCAAAGACTTGAAACCAACCCAAATGCCCATCAATGATAGATTAGATGAAGAAAATGTGGCATATATATGCCATGGAATACTATGCAGCCATAAAAAAGGATAGTTCATGTCCTTTGCAGGGACATAGATGATGCTGGAAACCATCATTCTCAGCAAACTAACACAAGAACAAAAAACCAAACACCACATTTTCTCACTCATAAGTGGGAGTTGAACAATGAGAACATATGGACACAGGGCAGGGAACATCACACACTGGGGCCTGTGGGGCGGAGGGGGCTGAGGGAGGGATAGCATTAGGAGAAATACCTAATGTAGATGACGGGTTGATGGGTGTAGCAAACTACCATGGCATGTGTATACCTATGTAACAAAACTGCATGTTCTGCACATGTACCCCAGAACTTAAAGTGTAATTTTAAAAAATGTAAACTGGTTGGTATTCTCTACTGACATTAATGATATATATATGCCATAACCAAACAATTCTACTTGTTGTATATGCCTAATGGAAATGTTTGTATATGTGCACCAAAGACATGTGCAAAACTAATTATAGAAACACTATTTAAAATACCCCCAAGCTGAAAACAACCCACATGTTCATCAGCATAAAGGATAAATAAACTGTGATCTGGTCATACAATCCATTATACGACAAAGAAAATGAACTACGAGGCTGGGCACAGTGCCTCACACCTGTAATTCCAGCACTTTGGGAGGCCAAGGTAGGCAGATCACAGTCAGGAGATCGAGATCATCCTGGCCAACATGGTGAAACCCTGTCTCCACTAAAAAAAATGCAAATGTTAGCTGGGCATGGTGGCAGATGCCTGTAATCCCAGCTCTCAGGAGACTGAGGGAGGAGAACCATTTGAACCTGGGAGGCAGAGGTTGCAGTGAGCCAAGATCGTGCCATTGCACTACAGCCTGGGAAACAAGGCCAGACTCTGTCTCAAAAAAAAGAAAGAAAAGAAAATGAACTATGATAGCCCCATATAGTAACATGGACAGATCTTACAAACATAATATTGAGTGAAGGAAGTCAGGCACAAAACATACATATTGTATCATTTCAATTCCTGTCTAAGAAACAGAACTGATCTATGGTGTTAAACTGCTTTTGGGGAGTGAGAGAAGGTATGGTGATTAGAAGAGGGCATAAGGAAAGAATACTGGGGTGTTGGTAATGCTCCATAACTTGACCTGAATGGTGGTTACTGGAATGTGTATGTCTTGTGTCAGATTCATTGAGCTGTACATATACATTCTGAGCATTTTTTAGTATTTGTTTAACAGTTACATTTTAGCTTAAAAAAAAAAGTATTTAAAAAAGATTAGCCACATGTTTTGTAGTCATTTGACTCACTGAGGGCTAGTCTTTGAGTATGCTATTGATAAATAAATGTCCCCCAAAGACGTCCACATTCCTACTCCCCAGAACCTGTACATGGTACCTCAGATGGCAAAAAAAAGGACTTTGTAGATGTAATACAATTACCAATCTTGAGACAAGAAAATTATCCCGGATTATCCAGGTGGGTTCAATATAATCACAAGGGTCCTTATAAGAGGGAGGTAGCAGGGTCAGAATTTGAACAATACACTGAAAACCTTGAATGGCCATTGCTGGCTTTGAAGGTGGAAGGGGGTCAGGAGTCTAGGAATGCAGGCAGTTTCTAGATGCAGGAAGGACAAGGGAATGAATGTTACTGAGAGCCTTTAGAAGGAAGGAAGCCCTGCCAATGCCTTGTTTTCGGCCCCATGAGACCTAATTTTGGACTTTACCCTCCAGAACTTAAGATAAATCTGGTAAGCCACCAAATTTGTTGTAATTTGTTACAGCAGGAATAGAAATTAACACAGTGGGTTACACATTGTGCTGGCCAGAGCACATTGCACATAATAGGTACTCTGCGAATGTGTGTTGAATAAATGGACAAGCTTCCAACACGTATGATTCTTAATTATGATGAAAGAATTTTAGAAATAAAGAAAGGCGTTTCTGTCTGTGAGAATTCAAGACCGGTATCATGTGGTGTGTGCAGGCTGTTTTCTTCTAGTCTCTCTCCCACTGATCTTCCAAATCTCAAGCTTTCCAGACTAAACACCTGGAGGTGCAGTGAAGAGAGCACAGGATAAGGCTTCGACCTTATCAGACAACAAAAGTGAAGATGAGGATGTAGATAAAAATGTCATACTTAAAGTTTCTTCTTACTCTACCAGAGACATTCATTTGTCTGGAAGGAGTTAGAATTCTTTATGAAAGAAAAGTAGAGAGAAATAAGACTGAGGTAATATCAGTCTTTTGACATCCAAATGGATTAATTATGCCATGCATCAACTTTAGGACTCAGTCACAGAAATGTAGCACATCACAGTCAAGTAGAGAGAGCCCCTAGGGTTTAACTTTACAAAGATGCCTTGAGTTTTTCTGTGATTTAGATACTGAATTGAAACCCTGTGGGCTCTTAATAGGCCTCCATAGCTGAATGAGTTGACTTGACAATAAAAGAGTGTGGACTGCTGACCAACTTGCAGGCTGGAGGATGTGGCAGTCAACTCAGGGTTCTGCAGACAGCAAAATTTTTCTTACAGCATTAGCAACTCAGAAACATTGTCCCTGTAGAAAGTGTAGAACCCATGTGAACTAGCAGTTCAGCCGTGGTGTCCTGCAGAATGTTGAACAACTAGGTTCATAAAAAACAGTGCTCGAGAGACCAGCAGATGGAACTGCCACAACAGTAAAACCAGCCTGAGACTAGAGTTCCTTCTCAACACCAGGAGCTGGAATAAACCACATTCTTTCCACCACACATTGGGATGAGAAGCAGGGGAAGGCTTCCTTAGTGATCAAGCATCATTTTATCCAATAGAGCATGAATAATTCCTAAAAATATATTAAATTGTCAGGTTAGACTAAATGAAAATTAGATTGAACTATTAGTTTGGTTTGTTGTTGTTTTTTTCTCCTGCTAACCAGTGGATGGGGATTTGAGAGGAATATCAAATTATAGACTAAAATAAAGAAAGTAAAATGTTTCTGTACATCATCTGAGTCATAGGTAAGCCTTAGGATCACCCCCAATTGCACCTCTGAAGTCACTGATATTTCTCCTTGGATAAGGTTTTCAAAAGAGGAAAGAGAATCACAGAAAGAGAAAGAGTAAGAGATCACAGAAGTGCATATTAATTTACCTTTTTCTTTTCCACTCCCTCTTTCCTGTTTCTGTTTCCTGATCTGTCTTTGAGTTTTGGAAATTAGAGAGAATTTGAACTTGAATCCATAGTCCTATTTCTGCTATGTAATTCTTCCTTCTCTCTATTTTGGAGAATGCTCTTCAGGCAGGAAAGTTTCTCATGAATACCTCCATTCAGCAAACTTCACTAAAGATAAGTGTGAGATCCTGTAATAAATATAGGATATAAAAAAGAAGAAGAAGAGAAAGCTGGCTATGGTCCTCACACAGGGAGCAGGGGAAATAGAGAAATTGGCATTTAAACAAGTGATTGTTGTAACAACTATAGTTGAAGAAAAAGGAGCTGAGATTAATTTGCTTATTACCTATTTCAAGACCTACGTTTGTGAAGATATCCCTGACATCCAATCAGTTATGCCTTCATCTTTTGTCAATGGTTACACCCTACATTTCCATGCTACTTATATTTTATTGTCTTCTGTTCACATTCTTCTGGTATATAAAGGAATTTCATTTTATTTTTTAATTTGTATATATATATACACATATATATACACACACATACATAGTAGGTATATATATTTATGGGGTACATAAGATATTTTAATACAGGAATACAATACATCATAATCACATCAGAGTAAATGGGGTACCCATCACCTCAAGCTTTTATATTTCTTTGTGTTAGAAACATTCCCATTATACCATTTGCATTCTTTCCACCAGTTTTTGCACATCCTTGGAAGAAAATCTATGTCTGATCTAATCCCTAAAGGTCTGGGTCCTGGCAAAATTGTAGACACATAGGAAATGAGTGTGAAATAATCTCACTCTCAAGCTGTTCAAAAACATGCTCAAAGATGTTAATTGTCATGCTATTTATAATAGTGAAAATGTAGGAAGCTTGTTGGCTATCAGTAGTGACCTGGTTAATTACATATAAAGGGATATTATATAGGCATTAAAGTTAATTATTAAACTACACCAATATTTGTTGACCTAGAAAGATATCCTTAGTTGATTTTGAGTGAAAAGATTATAGGAGAGTATGTATACTATACATTGCCATAAATGCAAATTTATACATATTTAACTGTGTAGTTATATGCCTGAAAGAATTGTTATTAAAATGTTCACAGAAGGTAATTTAAATGATGGGATTTTCTGTGCTTTTTTCTTTCTTATGTTTTTCTATATTTTTAAACATTTTTTCAATGAATACACGTTATTTTAAAAAACAACAACAAAGATTTTCAAAAATTCCTTCAAAATTTTATTCTTTTTTGTTTTCATATTTAAAACTTAAACATCACATTTCATAGTAGCTCTCAATGGGGCAATCCAGATGTTTCAAGGACATTTGACAATGTCTAGAGACATTTTTGTTGTCATGACTATGAACAGTGCTGCTAGCATCTAGTGAGTAGAGGCCAGAGGTGCTGCTAGACATCCTATAATGCACAGGACAGTTCCCCACAATAAATTATCTGGCCCAAAATGTTAACTGTACTGGGGTTGGGAAAATCTCAGAATTCAGTATCCTGATCAGCTCTTTATCACCATCTGTTGGTGAAAGAAATGTCTGCAACTTCTGTGCAATTTTAGCCAGAAGCCAAACTTAGGGCCTCAGAGCTAAGATGGGAAGCCTAAGAAGGATATCTATGGTTAACATGGGAGTCAGAAAAAGAGCAAATTAATTCATCATGGAACTGTCTATGATGCTCTTACTAAGACCAGTAGTTGCTTTTGACACTGCCATTCTGTATCTATAAAATTATATATTATGATTTCCCTTTTTTAACCTCATTGGAACTCCAGAGACCAAGAAAAACTACATGCTGAGGCAGAAAAGGCTTTGGGTAAACTTTATGGAGTTAACCTGGCTGATATAAGGGGGAAATCTCTACTTGCACACATAGGTGCCTCCCCAGTACATAGGATGATAAAGCTTTAGCTCTTCCAAGAACAATTTCAGACTGGAACACATAGGAACAAGGCAAGGCTTCTTGTTTTGGCTTGATTTAACTACTATGTCCATCTCACTCCTCCTCCTCCTAAGGAATACATTTGCAAGGCCTAGGCTTCCATCTTCAACTCTAGCCCTTCTACCCCCAATTCCAAGTCCATGCGGAAAAAAAAAAAAAAAAAATCTATCTGTTCTGGCTCTGCTCATCGGTTTTATCTCCTTTATTTTTACTTGCCTGTTTTCTGTTATCTAATGATCACTTACTAATGAGTTCCCCATCTAACAACTATGTCTCATGATTCTCTCTACTACTCTCAACAGGGCTGTGGGTCACTGTTTGATGTATGAGGTGGGACTCAACTCCGGAGATGGGGCTCAGACACTGGACCAAATTGCGGACTAGCTAAAACAGGGACAGGGCAGGAGCAGCTTTTGATAAGACATTCCCACCAGTGTGCCATGATAGTTCACCTCTCTCATGGCAACATCTGGGAGTTACCGCCCCTTTCTATGGCAATGCTACCTTCAGCACACTGCCTATGGCGTAGCCCTGCTCTGTAAAAGCAGTCACAAAGCTGTAACACCACCAGAGCTGTAACACTCCTGCTTCAAAAAGGCTGTTTTCTTCCACCCTACCACTGGCTCACTGTTGAATTCTTTCCAGGATGAATCCAAGAACACTCACAGGCTAAGCCCTACTTTGGGGCTCCCCTGCCCTGCATCAGCATGACACTCAACGTGGGGCCAAGAAAGAAGACAGAGGCATAAAAGATGGCAAGAGAAATGAATGGCAGGGTGATGGTGAGATGGCAGTGGATGGGAAAGCAGTCAACAAGATGGTGAGAAACAGCGATCTGCAGGATACCAAGCAGAGAGGCAGCAAAGTGGAGCTGTAACACCTAACAGCTCTAACGCTAATCAAAGGTTTTTTTCAGAACCATCATTTTCCCTGGCAGGCAGTGGAGACAATAGGACAGTCAAGTGGCTGTAATGCCACTGCCTTATGTGGGACCTCCCACTCAACCTGGCAGGCTGCTGAGTTACCAGCCTCATGCTGGCCCCTACCATGGCAGCTGAGCCCACCAGTGGCCACAGTGCCACTGCCTCATGTGAGACCTGCTCTGACCAGCAAGCGGGTGGGTTAGCAGCCCTCATGCTGGCCCCTTCCTCCATAGCAGCTGAGTCCACCCCACTGAGGGATCCTGGAGAGATCTCCACCCGGGTTCCACGTGGAAGATAGTGCCATTTTGGCTCTAGTGGATGGGTGAGTGTCCCCTCTGCTCCCACCCGCACAGTATCAAGAGAACTAGGAAATATAATAAAAGCCTTTGGCTAGGTGATTGGCTAGAAGTCTCCCATCATTTGAGCATCCCAAAACACATCCTTGTCACTCCTCCCCTAAGTCCTTTCTCCTTGATTCCATTTTATTGTTCCATCAGTCATTTTATTTTCAGTTTTAAAATGTATGTTTTGTTTGCAGTTTGCTTTTAACTTCCTGTTAACAGTGTTTGGGTAATTGCTTAAGGCAAGACACTTTGTTGTGAGAGGTCTCCCATTGTGTCAACTATGAGATGGCAGAGTCACATTGCTTGGTGACCCCAACTTGGTCTTGGGTTCACAGTTAGCTGCACCCTGGGTGCCTTGAGGGTATCAGCATTTGGTGTGGTGACCCTCATTGGCTGAAACTAGGGCACTCCGAGTTTCCAGAATTGATTTTGGTTGTCTTGGAGATGCCCTGGGGTATTTGGCATTGACATTCCCTCCAGGATTGTGGGTTATAGCCCACAATAGTGGTAGGACCCACAATAGCAGTCCTACCTTTTTCTGCCCTGAAGTTAGAAGTATTATTTTCCTAATAGCCGGTTGCAGGCCCTTTCCAATGTACTGAGTTACTGCTACTTTGCTCAAGACCCTCTTGATCAAAGGAACTGGGAGTCCCCAGTCTCCTGGCCTGATGCATAGCCACCCACAGTGGTAGACAAGTGGCCACCAGAATATATTTTTGATGTCTCTGTTACTGGGTAGGTTCTCTAGCAAGTCAAAACCTCCAGGGTCTCTCCTTGGGCCATGCCATTTGCACCTCTCCTTCTTCCCTTCCACAGTCACCATTTGTTTAGCCCTTCTCTACCCAACCCTCACTCTCTGTGGAATTTAGGCTCGACATCCAACTGCCAGGCTAGCTGCAGTGGCTCACACCTGTAATCCCAGCAGTTTGGGAGGCGAAGGCAGGTGGGTCACTTGAGGTCAGGAGTTCGAGACCGGCCTGGACCACATGGTGAAACCCCTTCTCTACTAAAAATACAAAAAATTAGCCAGGTGTGGTGGCACATGCTTGTAATCCCAGCTACTTGGGAGGCTAAGGTGGGAGGATTGCTTAAACCTGGGAAGTGGTGGTTGCAGTGAGCCGCGATCATGCCACTGCACTCCAGCCTGGGCAACAGAATGAGACTCCATCTAAAAAATAAAAATAAAAAAATCCAACTGCCCATTTGTAGCTCATAATCCATTTTTGTAACACGTTGCTATCTATATTTCGTAGAAAGTGGGAAACTAAAAGGAAAAAGTAATTAAGCATTTGCTAAACTTAGGCTAACTGAAATCCCCTGTAGAGACCCTTACTAGACGTTGGGACAAAAATAAGCATCCCAAAAGACTCACCACTAGGGTGTCTCTTAGACAGTTGGAGTAAATTCAAATTATTAGACAAATTGAAAAGGAAAAAGACTCATTTACTATTGCAATAATGTTTGAATTCAATACAAATTGGTAAACCAACAGATTTGGCCTAGGCATGCTTCTTTACATTATAATGATATTGTACAATTAGATTTGCTTTGTAAAAAGGAAGAAAAATGGGAAGAAGTTCCTTAATATGCAGGTTTTTATAACCCTCTACCAGGATTCTAACTTAAGGACTACCTGTAGAATATGTCTGGTTCATGATACCCCAGGCACCCAGAAAACATGCCAGATATCTTAGATGACCTCTCCTAGCTACTACTCCTAGGAGACTTGTGGCCCTCTTCAGATCCCCTACCAGTTCTCTAGTGCAAGGTTCCACCTCAAGGTCGTCAGGCACCCCTCCCACTTATTCAACAAGCCATGGCCCATATCCTCTACTGCCTGAAGAAGTAAGCCTAACCAGTACCACCAGAAATGGGGCCCCATATCAGCCCCCAGAATTGAACATGTGTCCATTGTGGTGGGTAGCTGATGGACATGGAGGAGTGGCTGGAGTATATGTACCTTTTTCTATGCCTGATTTGGCTTTGTGCAGGGAAAAATGTGGTCAGTTTTTGGAGGATCCAGGGAAATATGTAGAGGAGTTTGTTAAGTTGATCATGTCTTTTTATTTAACTTGGTATGCCATGCAAATATTATCCGCTTCTTGTACGGTAGCGGAAAAACAAAGAATTCTAGGTATTGCTCATGAACATGCAGATGGGGTGGCTGTGCATAACCCAGGCCTTGCCATTTTATGTGGGAGTAGATGCAGTTCCAGATCTAGACCTTCAGTGGGATTATCCCAGAGGATGTCAAGATCCTGAACACAGAAATCATATGCTAATTTGTTTAATCGGTGGTATAAAAAAGGGTGTGGTTAAACCAGTTAATTATGGTAAAGTGAAAGAAATAACTCAAAAGAAAGATGAAAATCCCATTTCATTTCAGGGCCATTTGGTTGAAGCAATCAGGAAATATACTAATACAGACCCAGACTCCAAAGAAGGGTAAGCTCTCCTGGGTGCACATTGTATTACTCAGTCTGCCCCTGACATTAGGAAGAAGTTCCAAAAAGTAGCAATGGGATCCCAAACCCCCAAGAGCCAACTTTTAGATATTACCTTCAGAGTTTACATTAATAGGGACAGTGCAGAGGAAGAGGCAAGCACCAAAAGAATTGGCCAATAAGCACAATTGTTAGTGGCTGTTTTAGGCGCTGCTGCCTCAGGATTACCCACCTCAAGGAAATGTGGTGAGACTGGCATCTGGGATGCTCAGATGAGAGACCCTCACTGACCAGCCTCGAGACCAACATCACTGTGCCTTCTGTAATCAAGAAGGTCACTGGAAGAAGGACTGCCCCAGGCTTAAGAGGGAGTCTGAAACACCCATACGTATAATGGCTAAGAAAGCAGAGGCCTGAGAAGGCCTGAGGTCTTCTATGGGTCCCACTAGACACCTTACCATTGCCACAGAGGAGCCTCAATAACCCCTGATAGAGCAGGCAAGAGTAATGAGTTCTTATTGGACACAGGAGCTGGCTACTTATTTTTAACCAATTTCTCAGGGCTGCTGTCTTACCACTCTTGTCCAGCACCAGGAATTGATGGCCAACCAAAAATTGGGAGATCTGCCCACCTCCTTGGTTACACCGTTGAGGACCATACATTTTCCCTCAGTTTTACTTATGCCTGAGTGTCCTAGCCCTCTACTGGAGGGAGACTTACTTTCCTAACTACAGGATATAGTTCAATTTGGGGTGCCTCATAAAAAGGCAACAGACCAGGAAGTGATGATTCTCCTAGCTCTAAGTGCTGGCCTTAACAAAGATAAGGAGAAGACCTCTCTTACATCACATATTGCTTCTTGAGTAGACCCCTCTATTTGGGACATGGAAGTTCCTGGAAGAGCTGTTAATGTACTCCCAAGTCCAGGTTATTTTAAAACCCAGTGTTAATTACCCATGGGAAAAAAAAACAATATTTGGAACAAAAAGCAGAGGTAAATGCCCATGTCTGACAGCTTTGAAGAGAGCAGCGGATGTCCCAGCACAGAGGTTCAGATCTGAGAATGAACAGACTGCCTGCTCAAGTGGGTCCCTGACCCCTGAGTAGCCTAACTGGGAGACATCCCCCACTAGGTGCAGAACAACACGTCACACCTCACATGGAGGGGTACACCCCTGAGATGAAGCTTCCAGAGCAAAAGTCAGACAGCAACACTCACTGTTCAGCAATATTCTATCTTCTGCAGCCTCTGCTGCTGATACCCAAGCAAACAGGGTCTGGAGTGGACCTCCAGCAATCTCCAACAGACCTACAGCCAAGGGTCACGACTGTGAGAAGGAAAACTGACAAACAGAAAGGACACCCAAACCAAAATCCCATCAGTTCATCACCATCATCAAAGACCAAAGGCAGATAAAACCACAAAGATAGGGAAAAAGCAGTGCAGAAAAGCTGGAAATTCAAAAAATCAGAGTGCATCTCCCCCTCCAAAGGAACACAGCTCATCACCAGAAATGGAACAAAGATGGATGGAGAATGACTTTGACGAGTTGAGAGAAGAAGGCTTCAGTTGATCAAACTTCTCAGAGCTAAAGAAGGAACTACATAACCAGCGCAAAGAAACTAAAAACCTTGAAAAAAGGGTGGATGAATGGATAACTAGAATAATCAATGCAGAGAAGACCTTAAAAGAACTGATAGAGATGAAAACCATAACACGAGAAATACATGACAAATGCACAAGCTTCAGTAACTGACTCAATAAACTGGAAAAAGACTATCAGTGATTGAAGATCAAATGAATGAAATGAAGCAAGAAGTGAAGTGCAGAGAAAAAAGAGGAAAAAGAAATGAACAAAGCCTCCAAGAAATATGGGATTATGTGAAAAGACCAAATCTATGTCTGATTGGTGTGCCTGAAAGTGATAGGGAAAATGGAACCAAGTTGGAAAACACTCTGCAGGATATCATCCAGGAGAACTACCCCAACCTAGTAAGGCAGGCCAACATTCAAATTCAGGAAATACAGAGAATGCCACAAAGATACTCCTCAAGAAGAGCAACTCCAAGACACATAATTGTCAGATTCACCAAAGTTGAAATGAAGAAAAAAATGTTAAGGGCAGCCAGAGAGAAAGGTCGGGTTACCCACAAAGGGAAGCCCATCAGACTAACAGCAGATCTCTCAGCACAAACTCTACAAGCCAGAAGAGAGTGGGGGCCAATATTCAACATTCATAAAGAAAAGAATTTTCAACCCAGAATTTCATATCCAGCCAAACTAAGTTTCATAAGTGAAGGAGAAATAAAATCCTTTACAGACAAGTAAATGCTTAGAGATTTTGTCACCACCAGGCCTGCCCTACAAGACATCCTGAAGGAAGCATTAAACATGGAAAGGAACAACCGGTACCAGCCATTGCAAAAACATGTCAAAATGTAAAGTCCATCGATGCTAGGAAGAAACTGCTTCAACTAGCGAGCAAAATAACCAGTTAATATCATAATGACAGGATCAAGTTCACACATAACAATATTAACCTTAAATGTAAATGGACTAAAAGGTCCAATTAAAAGACACAGACTGGCAAATTGGATAAAGAGTCAAGACCCATCAGTTTGCTGTATTCGGGAGACCCATCTCACAGGCAGAGACACCTATAGGGTCAAAATAAAGGGATGGAAGCAGATCTACCAAGCAAATGGAAACCAAAAAAAAAGCAGGGACTGCAATCCTAGTCTCTGATAAAACAGACTTTAAACCATCAAAGATCAAAAGAGACAAAGAAGGCCATTACATAATGGTAAAGGGATCAATTCATCAGGAAGAGCTAACTATCCTAAATATATATACACCCAATACAGGAGTACCCAGATTCATAAAGCAAGTCCTTAGAGACTTACAAAGAGACTTAGACTCCCATACAATAATAATGGGATACTTTAACACCCCACTGTCAACATTAGACAGATCAACAAGACAGAAAGTTAACAAGGATATCCAGGAACTGAACTGAACTATGCACCAAGCGGACCTAATAGACAATTACAGAACTCTCCACCCCAAATCAACAGAATATACATTCTTCTCAGCACCGCATCACACTTATTCCAAAATTGACTACATAGTTGGAAGTAAAGCACTCCTTGGCAAATGTAAAAGAACAGAAATTATAACAAACTGTCTCTCAGACCACAGTGCAATCAAACTAGAACTCAGGACTAAGAAAATCAAAACCACTCAACTGCATGGAAACTGAACAACCTGCTCCTGAATGATTACTGGGTACATAACGAAATGAAGGCAGAAATAAAGATGTTCTTTGAAACCAATGAGAACAAGGATACAACACACCAGAATCTCTGGGACACAATTAAAGTAGCATGTAGAGGGAAATTTATAGCACTAAATGCCCACAAGAGAAAGCAGGAAAGATCTAAAATAGACACTCTAACATCACAATTAAAAGAACTAGAGAAGCAAGAGCAAACACATTCAAAAGCTAGGAGAAGGCAAGAAATAACTAAGATCAGAGCAGAACTGAAGGAGATAGAGACACAAAAAATCCTCCAAAAAATCAATGAATCCAGGAGTTGGTTTTTTGAAAAGATCAACAAAATTGATAGAACGCTAGCAAGACTAAAAAAGAAGAAAAGAGAGAAGAATCAAATAGATGCAATAAAAAATGATAAAGGGGATATCACCACTGATCCCACAGAAACACAAACTACCATCAGAGAATACTATAAACACCTCTATGCAAATAAACTAGAAAACCTAGAAGAAATGGATAATTTCCTGGACATTTACACTCTCCCAAGACTAAACCAAGAAGAAGTTGAATCCCTGAATAGACCAATAGGAGTCTCTGAAATTGAGGCAATAATGAATAGCCTACCAAACAAAAAAAGTACACGACCAGACAGATTCACAGCCGAATTCTACCAGAGGTACAAGGAGGAGTTGGTACCATTCCTTCTGAAACTATTCCAATCAATAGAAAAAGAGGGAATTCTCCTTAACTCATTTTACCAAGCCAAAATCATCCTGATACGAAAGCCTGACAGAGATACAACAAAAAAAGAGAATTTTAGACTAATATCCCTGATGAACATCGATGCAAACATCCTCAATAAAATACTGGCAAACCGAATCCAGCAGGATATCAAAAAGCTTATCCACCATGATCAAGTGGGCTTCATCCCTGGGATGCAAGGCTGATTCAACATACACAAATCAATAAACGTAATCCAGCATAGAAACAGAACCAAAGACAAAAACCACATGATTATCTCAATAGATGCAGAAAAGGCCTTGACAAAATTCAACAGCCCTTCATGCTAAAAACGCTCAATAAATTCGGTATTGATGGAACGTACCTCAAAATAATAAGAGCTATTTATGACAAACCCACAGCCAATATCATACTGAATGGGCAAAAACTGGAAAAATTCCCTTTGAAAACTGGCACAAGACAGCCCTCTCTCACCACTCTTATTCAACATACTGTTGGATGTTCTGGCTAGGGCAATCAGGCAAGAGAAAGAAATCAAGGGTATTCAGTTAGGAAAAGAAGAAGTCAAATTGTCCCTCTTTGCAGATGACATGATTGTATATTTAGAAAACCCCATTGTCTCAGCCCAAAATCTCCTTAAGCTGATAAGCAACTTCAGCAAAGTCTCAGGATACAAAATCAATGTGCAAAAATCACAAGCATTCTTATACACCAGTAACAGACAAACACAGAGCCAAATCATGAATGAACTTCCATTCACAATAGCTTCAAAGAGAATAAAATACCTAGGAATCCAACTTACAAGGGATGTAAAGGACCTCTTCAAGGAAAACTACAAACCACTGCTCAGTGAAATAAAAGAGAACACAAACAAATGGAAGAACATACCATGCTCATGGATAGGAAGAATCAATATTTTGAAAATGGCCATACTGCCCAAGGTTATTTATAGATTCAATGCTATCCCCATTAAGCTACCAATGACTTTCTTCACAGAATTGGAAAAAAACTGCTTTAAAGTTCATATGGAACCAAAAAAGAGCCCGCATTGCCAAGACAATTCTATGCCAAGACAATCCTAAGCCAAAAGAACAAAGCTGGAGGCATCATGCAACCTGACTTCAAACTATACTACAAGGCTGCAGTAACCAAAACAGCATGGTACTGGTACAAAAATAGAGATATAGACCAATGGAACAGAAGAGAGTCCTCAGAAATAATACCACACATCTACAGCCATCTGATCTTTGGCAAACCTGAGAGAAACAAGAAATGGGGAAAGGATTCCCTGTTTAATAAATGGTGCTGGGAAAATTGGCTAGCCATAAGTAGAAAGCTGAAACTGGATCCTTTCCTTACTCCTTATATGAAAATTAATTCACGATGGATTAGAGACTTAAATGTTAGACCTAATACCATAAAAACCCTAGAAGAAAACCTAGGTAATACCATTCAGGACATAGGCATGGGCAAAGACTTCATGTCTAAAACACCAAAAGCAATGGCAACAAAAGCCAAAATTGACAAATGGGATCTAATTAAACTAAAGAGCTTCTGCACAGCAAAAGAAACTACCATCAGAGTGAACAGGCAACCTACAGAATGGGAAAAAATTTTTGCAATCTACTCATCTGACAAAGGGCTAATATCCAGAACCTATAAAGAACTCAATCAAATTTACAAGAAAAAAACAAACACCCCCCATCAAAAAGTGGGCAAAGGATATGAACAGACATTTCTCAAAAGAAGACATTCATACAGCCAACAGACACATGAAAAAATACTCGTCATCAATCGCCATCAGAGAAATGCAAATCAAAACCACAATGAGATACCATCTCACACCAGTTAGAATGGCGATCATTAAAAAGTCAGGAAACAACAGGTGCTGGAGAGGATGTGGAGAAATAGGAACACTTTTACACTGTTGGTGGGACTGTAAACCAGTTCAACCTTTGTGGAAAACATGTGGCAATTCCTCAAGGATCTAGAACTAGAAATACCATTTGACCCTGCCATCCCATTACTGGGGATATACCCAAGGAGTATAAGTCATGCTGCTATAAAGACACATGCACACATAGGTTTATTGCAGCACTCTTCATAATAGCAAAGACTTGGAATCAACCCAAATGTCCATCAGTGACAGACTGGATGAAGAAAATGTGGCACATATACACCATGGAATACTATGCAGCCATCAAAAAGGTTGAGTTTGTGTCCTTTGTAGGGACATGGATGCAGCTGGAAACCATCATTCTCAGCAAACTATCGCAAGAACAGAAAACCAAATACCGCATGTTCTCACTCAGAGGAGGGAATCGAACAATGAGATCACTTGGACACAGGAAGGGGAACACCACACACCAGGTCCTATTGTGGGAGGGGTAGGGATTGCACTAGGAGATATACCTAATGTAAATGACCAGTTAATGGGTGCAGCACACCAACATGGCACATGTATACATATGTAACAAATCTGCACGTTGTGCACATGTACCCTAGAACTTAAAGTATAATAAATTTTTTTAAAAAAACAATATTTTTTGATCCTGAAGCTCATAGGGGCATCCAGCCCTGAATAACAAAGTTCCTAAAGTAGGGGTTATTATAGTCCTGTCAGTCTCCATGTAACACTCCCATTTTGCCTGTAAAGAAACCAAATGGGGAATATAGATTTGTTCAGGTCTAAGGGCAGTTAATGAGGAAGTAGTCCTAGTTCAACCAATAGTTCCTGATCCTTATACAATATTGATTTGTGTCCCTGAAGATGCTCATTTGTTCACAGTGTTAGACTTAAAGGATGATTTATTTTGTATACTTTTATACCCAGGCTTCCAGTATATTTTTGCTTTCGAATGAACTGATTCAGACACTCATGCTGCACCTCAGCTTACCTGGACAGTCCTTCCCCAAGGTTTTAAGGACAACTCCCATCCCTTTGGCAATGTATTATATAAGGAATTAAGGGAACTGTAGTTAACTAATGAGGCCCTCTTACAACATGTAGATTACCTATTAGTTTCAAGCCCTACAGGGAAGACTCTGAAAGAAACACAATCCAGTTTCTTAATTTTCTGGAAAAGTAAGGGTATTGGGTATCCCCTCATAACGTCCAGAACTCTGTTCAAAAGGTTAAATACTTGGGGTATGTGCTCACTCCTGGGACAAGGACTTTGGCCCAGGAAAAAAAAGAGACAATTTTGACACTCCAGTCCCTTCAAACTAAGAGATAGTTAAGAGCCTTTTGGGGAATGGCCAGATTCTGCCAGATCTGGATTCCCAGGATTGGTCTTATGGCAAAACCACTCTATAAAGCTCTAAAAGGCAGTGATCACAAACCTTTGATTTGGGATAGAACCTGCCAATAGGCATTCTTAACTCAAAGAAAACCAGAAACAGCTCCTGTTTTGGCACTCCCTAACTTAGAAAAACCTTTCACCCTCTGTGTGGCTGAAAAACAAGCAAGGACTTTGGGCGCCCTAACTCAAAGGCTCCAGATTAGCCCTAGACCAATGACTTATTTTTTCTAGACACCTAGACCAGGTGACAGTTGGGTGACCAGGGTGCTTTTGAGCTGTGACCACCACCACTCTGTTGATAAAAGAAGCCAGTAAGTTTACCTTGGGACAAGAATTAGATGCCATGGCCCCCCACCAAGTACAGAGTTTCCTAGAAGCAAAAGGACACCAATCACAGTGATAAGAGGTCACTTACGTAAATATCAGGCCCTTTTGCTTGATACCCTAGATGTTACCATTAAAGTATGTCAAGTTTCATACTCTGCTACTCTGTTGCCAGACTTCATGTTCCAGGAAACAGATCTCTAACCCATTCAGTCTTATGTGGAAACCATAGAACAGACCTACTCTAGCAGGCCTGACCTCAAAGATGAGCCCCTGCTTCATCCCAATGTGGAGTAGTTTACAGGTAGGAGTGGCTTTATGCATGAGGGAGTAAGAAGGGCAGATTATGCAGTAGTTAGCCAATAAGAGGTCATTGAGGCAAAAGCTTTGCCACCCCAGACTTCCACTCAAAAAGCAGAACTAATTGCTCTAATCGGGGCCCTCCAATTGGGGAAAGACTTAAGAGTTAAAATATTTACTGATCCCAAATATGAGTTCCTGGTGCTCCATGCTCATGCTGCTATATGGAAAGAAAAGGAATTACTAATAGCTAAGAGATCCCTCACACTACATTGCTCCAAGATCTTGGAACTTTTAGATGCTGTCCAGCTCCCAAAGGAAGTGCCAGTTATTCACTTCCAGGACACCAAAAGGGGGTACCTCTATTTTCAGGGAGGAAATGTTCTGGCAGATAGAGTAGCTAAGGTCACAGCTAAAGAAACACCAGTACTCCAGACCACTGCATTAATGCTAGGTACTCTGCCCATGTCAGCAACGTCATACTATACCTCTGAGGAAGTTAAATGGACAGAACTTTCTTATGGTTACTAGGCAACAACACTCTTCCTCCCTGAGGCTAAGCAGAGGAAAATAGTTAAGTATCTCTATAACTCCTTAAATTGAGACAGGACTCTCTATTCAAATTAGTTTCTCAAATCTTAAGAAAATGTTTCAGACTGTAAATTGGGGTCACCAGTTCCCCCACTTAATGGATTCCTCCTGAACCCCAGCACTACTGTTACCTGGACCTGGGAAACTGGGTATCTATACCTCCAGTGCACTAATGATTCTATCTTTTGTCCCCCACCGTTGCACTAATGGCAAAAAAGTGGAAGCTTCCCTGTGATGCTCTGATCCAACTTTAGCTGCCATGCTCCCAATGCCTCAGCAAGGTACATGGGATTCCACTTGTAAGTGGGGAGACCATATATCGTGCCTTCTCCCAGATCAGAACACACAAGGGAAAAACAACTGCCTAGTCTGGGAAGGTGGGAGCACTACTCTCTTCTGGAAAACAAAGATTGTTCAACCACCCCCACTGAAACAGGACAAAACTATCTCTATAGACCCAACTTGGCAGCAAAGGATAAACATCATACCACCTAGGGCTTCTGTTTGGGTCCTACTGGGCTCATTTTTGTTTGTGGCCATGAGTGGGAGAAAGGAACACCCCATAGCTGTTCTCAAGTCCCCAGGAAGCCACCTGTTATTTTTAGGACCATTTTTCCCTCGTATATCAAAAACTTGAAACAAAGGTGAATATACACTGGCCACCCTTGCTGCTCCGGGGGTCACTGTCTATAACCCTGTAAGACCCAAGAATAACCAAAGTAAATGAGAAATAGGATTAATTCTAGCAGAAGTTGGGGTAGTGATAGAATTAGCAGCACCCTGGGGCAGTGCTGTCCACCACGAGTCAATCCTAAAGAACTTAACTCAAACTCTAGATTCCTTAGCCACCAGCAGAGGTCAGACATTAAAGGGAATTCAAGAGTCCCTAGATTCTCTGGCAAATTTAGTTCTCAATAAAAAAAAAAAAAACTAGCATTGGATAATTTACTAGCTGAACAAGGTGGGGTCTGTGCAGTTATTAATAAAACCTACTGCACATACATTAACTATTGTGGAAACGTCAAGATTAACATTCTAATGATCTACGAGCAAGCTACCTGGTTACATGGACATACCCTGGGCACTGACCCCAACTATAACTGGTCAACTATCAAAAGGGCCTTCTCAAGCTTCAGCTGGATTTTACCCTTCTTAGGAGGTCTGATAGTTGTCTTCTTATTACTAATTTTTGCCCCTTGCTTGTTTAACCTCTTAGTAAACTGTGTCTTCAAGATTACAGGAGTTTCAGGAAAAGACAATGCTGGCACAAGGCTGCCAACCTATCCTGCCTGCCAACCCAGAGAATGAAAGCATCCTGACTTTAGGCACCTTGGATCGGGTATTCAGAGATTTTTTTATTCCTCTGGTACTAAGAAGAGCTTATGCCCATAAACTCAGTAGGAAGCAGTTACAGAAGATGGGTCTCCACCTTCTGCAGTCCCTTAGGGTGGGGTATCTTACCTCTGAGAAGGGAATGAGGTAGGAGGTGGGACTCAGCTCCAAAGGTGTGGCTCAGACATTGGACCAAATTGAAGATTAGCTAAAACACGGTCAGGGCAGAAGCAGCATTCCCTAAGACATGCCCATCAGTGTGCCATGTCAGTTTACTATGGCCATGGCAATGTCCACAAGTTACCACCTTTTTCCATGGCAATAACATGATGATTCAAAAGTTACTACTACATCCTGAGAAATTTCTGTGTAAACTGCCCTTTAATCTATAAATATGACTTCAAAACTGCCCTGAGCTGCTACCTTCAGCCCACTGTCCATGTGGAGTAGCCCTGCTCTGCTACAGGGCTCTGAAGAAGCTGTAACACCATTGGAGCTGTAACACTGACCCTTCAATAAAGCTGTTTTCTTCTACCCTACCACTGGCTCACCATTGAATTCTTTCTTGGGCAAAGCCAAGCACCCTTACAGGCTAAGCCCTACTTTAGGGATCACCTTCCCTGCATCATGTTTACCTTCTTGCCTATCGATCACTTCTGGAATGCCTGCATTCTTTTACCCCTTGAAAGGATGCTGCTCTCTTCCTACAGGGGTTGTGAAAAGGAGAATGCCATACAGCCTATACTTTATTTTTCTACTGTTTCTTTTTTGTTGTTTTTGTTCTTGTTTTTTGAGACAGATCTCACTCTGTTGCCCAGGCTGGAGTACAGTGGCACAATCTTGGTTCACTACAACCTCTGCCTCTCAGGTTCAAGCGATTCTCCTGCCTCAGCCTCCCAAGTAGCTGGGATTACAGGCATGTGCCACCTTGCCCGAATAATTTTTGTATTTTTAGTAGAGATGGGGTTTCACCATGTTGACCAGGCTGGTCTCGAACTCCTGACCTCAGGTGATCCACCTGCCTGGGCCTCTCAAAGTGCTGGGAATACAGGCATGAGCCACTGCACCCAGCTGTACTGTTTCTTTATTATCCACCACTTCATTGTTCAAATCTATCTTGATGTAACCATCTTTACCAAGGCTTTGAAGGATGTTTCAGATTGTTTTTTTGTTCAGAAGAAGATGGTGAAACCTGTGGGATGCAAGATGTTTATTTGGTATCAACATCTGTGAAAGAAAGGGGGTGAAAGTTTGATTTGGCAGAGGAAGTAATTGAACGGTGATGTGGGCCTCACAAACCCTGAACCAGGTGGGGAGCTCTGGAGTTAGTGAAGATTAGAAGAGGATCCTGTGTCAGGCTGAAATAGTTGGGCCTTTCTTAATTTTCTGTGTCACTTAGGCTGTCCCTGGAATGATGTGGCCTTGGGTGAAGTCTGCAATTGAGGCAGATTGGGAAGATCTGACAGCTGAAGCTTGGCTTCTTACTTCACTTCCCTGAGCTGGGCAGCAAGTCTTCTCTCAAAGGAGGATCTGGGTGTCTTCATGGAGGAGTGGATGGGAATAACAGTGTAAACTACAAGATAACCATGATTGTTCCAATGGTTCAAAGGAAAATCATCAAAGATACATAAACTATCAGGCAGGTTGTTCCTAGGAGAACATGCCCTGGTTCATATCTTTTCCATTTTGGAATAAATAAAGATCCCTTGAATTTCATTAAAAATAACAATGACATGGGATAACTGTTGCCACAGGAACCCAACAATGCTCTAAATCTGTCTGGGCCTAGGAACCTTTCTTCCCTCCATTCCTCATCCCCTTTTTGAGGTATATATTTCAAATTCTACTTTATCTTGAAACTGATTTTCAGAGAAAATAAAATATAGACACAAGAAACAATGAAGCAAACACATTTGTAACCACTGCTTGGGTCAAAATATAGAACCTGGATCCTCTTCTTCTGGACCATACAATTGAGATTGGAGTGTATGCACAACTACATTTCAGTATTAATGTGACTTTTGCTGCTTTCATTGCTGCTTCTGCTGCTATTGGCAGTGCTACTCTAATATTATTGGGACATATACCATGTTCTAGGAATATATATTATTTTCAGTTATTCTTACAATTCCCTGAGATCACACTATTTTATGCATGAAAAAAATGAAGCAGAGACAGTTTAGCTAACTCATTCGAGGTCACACATCTAGTAAGTAGTGGAGGCCCTTCGCACAATTAACAGCCAAGTTTCTGATTTTGTGCTCTTAAGGACATCCGCAAGCTCGCATTCTCGACTTGAATTATATCTGCTTCTTCATCTTGAATTACCCTCTCCTTCTTGCTTCCTTTCTCCCTTTGTACCCTTTAACCAACATTTCTGCTTTCCCCCACCCACCCTGCCACCCAGCTTCTGGTAACAAACATTCTACTCTCCACCTGTATGATTTCAAATTTCACATTCCACATGTAAGTGAGTAACTCACATCTTATTCATGTCATTTGATGTTGTCCTAGAATCCATCACCCTCTTAGCCCCATCCCTACATGCCTTGTGACTCCTTTCCCACTATACTTGCATCTCTGCCTTAACTAACTGGAACATCCCTAAATCTACTGAAGTGATCTTAAATTCCCATGTATCTATGTTCCCCAGTTTCAATGACTCAGAGAGACCCATTCCACTGACCATGGGAACCCTATCCCTACCAACCTCATAACTCTGGACACTTCTAATCCTGTGAGCTGTACCTGGACCCAGTGTCTCCCCTTCTTGAGATCTCATCCCTCCTGACTCATGAGGTCTCCTGCCCTAGTACCGCCCAACCCACTGACACTGTAATCCTCTCCAATCCTAACCCCACTTTGACGGCAGCACTACTCGCTCTACTTCTATCACAGAAATCCCCATCTCTACACAGTTTTTTCTTTATCCCAATTCACCTTTTTCTACTTTTTTGTGTGATCTCTTGAGAAGAGCCTTTGAATCTCATTTAATAATCATACAGCTTACAATTCTAAGGAATTTATCAAGGATTTTTTTAAATTTATACTCACTGATTTTGGCTGGGAAATCAAAGTTAACATACATTATACCTTTTGTTAAAAACTGTAAGAAACTTTTTAATGGACACAAAATATTTGTATGTATTTATGAGACCGAGTGAGATTTTGCTACACGTATACAATGTGTAATTAATCAAATCAGGACAATTGCTATATCTATTATCTCAAATATTTATCATTTCTTCATGTTGGGAACATTCAAAATTCTTTCTTCTCACTATTTGAAAATGTACAAATATTGTTAACTATCATCATCCTCCAGTACTATAGAACACTAGAACTTATTCCTCCTATCTAGCTGCAATTTTGTATTATTTAACCAACCTCTCTCTACTCCTCATCTCCCCCTACCTTTCCAAATCTCTAGTAACCACAATTCTGTCCACTTATATGAAATCAACATTTTAGCCCTGACCTATGTGTGAGAACATGCAGAATTTATCTTTCTATGCCTGGCATATTTCACTTTACTTATCCTTTATTTTATTTTATTATATTTTGTTTTATTTTATTTTATTTTATTATTTTTGATACAGAATCTCACTCTGTTGCCCAGGCTGAAGTGCAGTGGCACGATCTTGGCTCACCGCAATCTCTGCTTTCCAGGTTCAAGCGATTCTCATGTTTCAGCCTCCTGAGTAACTGGGATTAGCTGGGATTACAGGCATGTGCCACCACACTGGCTAATTTTTTTTTTTTTCAGTAGAGATTGGGTTTCATCATGTTTGCCCAGGCTGGTCTCGAACCCCTGATCTCAGGTGATCCACCAGCCTCGGTCTCCCAAAGCACTGAGATTACAGGCATGAGCCACTGTGCCCGACTACTTATTTCACTTTAGCTAAAGGCTTTTATGAATTCATTAAACAAATATAAAAGCATTCAGAAAATGTCAAGTGAACATTGAGCAGTCCTGAAGGTTGCAACGATGTGAAAGACAGGCACCATGTGAGGCAGGGGTTCTGTTTCCATCACCATTTCAATTTTATCATTTTAGGAGATCCTCCTATCGCTGAGACTATTTTCCACAGAACAAAAGAAAAACCAACTGTTCAACAACACCTGTTTCTTTTGCAGTTTTCCTGTCCCAAAACTTCTTCTGGAGACATGGGTCATTTGATCTGACACTGAGAATATGCTTGAAGCCCTTTGAAGGGACAAAGGAGATAAACATCAGCATTCCTAACTCCAAACTCTGAAGATCTGAGACATTCAGCTGCTGCTCCCTGGGCTGTCTATTTTCATTGTCTGTGGAGGATAATGAGTAAACCTGTAAATGGAAGTGAGAAGTCAGCTGCGTTTATGCCCAACTTGAAGAAATTTTCTTCTTTGCACTAGGATTCCTTTAGATCATCAGCTGTCAGATGCTTTAGATCATCAGCTTTCAGGACCTAGCATAAAGTATAGGTTTGCAGAAGGGTGATTTCCTTCCCTTCTAAGGCCCTATTTGGATTCAGAGTACTCTTCATTTTTATTCTGATTATGAACTTATGACTCAAAAGATGTGAAGAGTCACAAATATGCCCAACTTGGAGGAAAGCATTTCATTACACTTTTATGTATAAAAACAAATTTCTTATTGAAATATTGGAACCCAATTGAGTTTACTAGTTGATTTGCAAGAACTATATGCTTTTTAAATGTTTTTTCTTAAGGAATTTTTTTATTCATTAGTGATTTAATTAAATCTGACCTTGTCCACACACTTGATTAAAGTAGTACTTTTCACCGTTTTGTTCCAGGAGCCAGTTCTCAGAGTTGTACGTAATACTCTGCTTTCAATTCCTAAGCTTTGTGTTTTCTTTTTTCCTTAGCATGCATAGGGAATTTGCAAGATAACTAGGAAGAAGACAGTGATGAATAAACAAGATAAACTGCTATTTTATTTGTATTTCCCATATTCGCTTGATAATGCTTCCTGAATTGCTGATGTTTCTATTTTGGTCAAGTCTCTGGTTTATTTTTCCTAGAACAGAATATGCTTAAATATTGTTGTGCTTAAGAATCATGAACTTTTCATGAATCTTTTACATTTAAGAATTAATAACATTTCCTCTAAACTTCAAAGGGCGAACAAAATCCACTTAAAAATTTAAAAGTCAATTTGTAGCTTACAGTCAAGACTTGTGTATTGGTTAAAATATTGAGATAGTTATTCTATAGACATTTGTGGCAGTCTGAAATTATTTTCATTTTCCTCTGTTAAAATGACTTTTTATGGAGACTTTATATGTTTTTAAATTAAAAAACCAATATTTAGAATAATATTTTAAGATATGAAGTTTCTAAAATGAATGTTATTTGATTTCATTATATATTCACGTATTTTACTAATTTGTTTTTAAACCAGAAGGAATTGAGACAGACAGCAATGAAGTCCTTTTACTGGAAATCCTCAACTCTTGATGTGTTATTTGATTTATTTTCATGCATTTCATTTTAAAAACTGGAAACGATAAAGATTCTTGTATTAGTCCATTTTCATGCTGCTGATAAAGACATACCCAAGGCTGGGCAATTTACAAAAGAAAGAGGTTTATGGACTTACTGTTCCACATGGCTGCGGAGGCCTCACAGTCATGGTGGAAGGCAAGGAGGAGCAAGTCACATCTTATGTGGATGGCAGCAGGCAAAGAGAGAGCTTGTACAGAGAAACTCCCATTTTTGAAACCATCACATCGCATCAGACCCATTCACTATCACGAGAACAGCAGGGGAAAGACCTGCCCCCATGATTCAATCATCTCCTACCAGGTCCCTCCCACAACACATGGGAATTATGGGAGCTACAAGGTGAGATTTGGGTGGGGACACAGAGCCAAACCATATCAGTCCACACCTGGCCCCTCCCAAATCTAATATCTTCACATCTCAAAACAAATCATGCCTTTCCAACAGTCCCCCAAAGCCTCAACTCATTTCAGCATTAACTCAAAAGTCTGCAGTCCAAATCTCATCCAAGACAAGGCAAGTCCCCTCTGCCTATGAGCCTGTAAAATCAAAAGCAAGTTAGTTACTTCCTAGATACAATGGGGGTATAGGCATTTGGTAAATATAGCCATTCCAAATGGGAGAAATTGACCAAAACAAAGGGGCTACAGGACCCATGCAAGTCTGAAATCCAGCGGGGCAGTCAAATCTTATAGCTCCAAAATGATCTCCTTTGACTCCATGTCCCACATCCAGGTCATACTGATGCAAGAGGTGGGTTCCCATGGTCTTGGGCAGCTCCACCCTTGTGGCTTTGCAGGATACAGCCTCCCTCCCAGCTGCCTTTGTAGGCTGGCACTGAGTGTCTGTGGCTTTTCCAGGTGCACGGTGCAAGCTGTCAGTGGATCTACCATTCTGGGGTCTAAAGGACGGTGGTCCTCTTCTCACAGCTCCACTAGGCAGTGCTCCAGTGGGGACTCTGTGCGGAGGCTCCCATACCACATTTCCTTTCTGTGCTACCCTAGCAGAGGTTCTCCATGAGGAACCCCCCCCCCCCTCCTCCCGCAGTAAACTTCTGCCTGGGCATCCAGATGTTTCCATACATCTTCTGTAATCTAGTAATCCAGGTGGAGGTTCCCAAACCACAATTCTTGACTTCTGTGCACTCACAGGCTCAACACCACGTGGAAGCTGCCAAGGCTTGAGGCTTGCACATTCTGAAGATATGACCTGAGTTCTATGTTGGCCCCTTTCAGCCACAGCTGGAGCAGCTAGGAGGCAGGGCACTAAGTTCCTGGGCTGCACACAGCATGAGGACCCTGGGCCTGGCCCACAAAACCACATTTTCCTCCTGGCCCTCCAAGCCTATGATGGGAAGAGCTACTGCAAAGGTCTCTGATATGCTCTGGAGACATTTTCTCCCATTGTCTTGGTGATTAATATTCAGCTCCTCAATACTTATTCAAATTTCTGCAGTGGGCTTGAATTTCTGCTCAGAAAATGGGATTTTCTTTTCTATTGCACTGTCAGGCTGCAAATTTTCCAAACTTTTATGCTCTGTTTCCCTTTTGAATCTGAATGCCTTTAACAGCACCCAAGTCACTTCTTGAATGCCTTGCTGCTCAGAAATTTCTTCTGCTGGATACTCTAAATCATCTCTCTCAAGTTCAAAGTTCCACAAATCTCTAAGGCAGGGGCAAAATGCCACCAGTCTCTTCGCTAAAACATAGCAAGAGTCATCTTTGCTCTAGTTCCCAACAAGTTCCTCGTCTCCATCTGAGACCACCTTAGCCTGTATCTAATTGTTCATATCACTATCAACATCTTGGTCAAAACCATTCAACAAGTCTCTAGGAAGTCCCAAACTTTCCCACATTTTTCTACCTTCTTCTGAGCCCTCCAAACTGTTCCAACCTCTGCCTGTTACACCGTTCCAAAATTGTTTTCACATTTTCAGGTATCTTTTCAGCAACACCCCACTCTACTGGTACCAGCTTACCGTATTATTCTGTTTTCACACTGTTGATAAAGACACACCCAAGACTGGGCAATTTACAAAAGAAAGAGGTTTATTGGACTTATTATTCCACACGACTGGGGGGGGCAGTCTCACAATCATGATGGAAGGAAGGAGGAGCAAGTCACATCTTCCGTGGATGGCCACAGGCAAAGAGAGAGCTTGTGCAGAGAAACTCCGGTTTTCAAAGCCATCATATCTCATAAGACCCATTCACTATCACTAGAACAGCATGGGAAAGATCAGCCCGTATGATTCAATCATCTCCCACCAGGTCTGTCCCACAACATGTGGGAATTATGGGAGCTATGAGATGAGATTTGGGTGGGGACACAGAGCCAAATCATACCAGTTCTAATTGTAAAGAGAAGTTATTTTGGGATTGTTCAGATACACTGACTCTTTTTTTTTTTTTTTTTTTTAAGATGGAGTCTCGCTCTGTCACCCAGGCTGGAGTGCTCCCCCTTCCTTCCATCATGATTGTGAGACTGCCCCCCCCCCAGTCATGTGGAATAATAAGTCCAATAAACCTCTTTCTTTTGTAAATTGCCCAGTCTTGGGTGTGTCTTTATCAACAGTGTGAAAACAGAATAATACGGTAAGCTGGTACCAGTAGAGTGGGGTGTTGCTGAAAAGATACCTGAAAATGTGAAAACAATTTTGGAACGGTGTAACAGGCAGAGGTTGGAACAGTTTGGAGGGCTCAGAAGAAGGTAGAAAAATGTGGGAAAGTTTGGGACTTCCTAGAGACTTGTTGAATGGCTTTGACCAATTCTTCCTAGAGACTTGTTGAGTGGCACAATCTCGGCTCACTGCAAGCTCCACCTCCCAGGTTCATGTCATTCTCCTGTCTCAGCCTCCCGAGTAGTTGGGAATACAGGCACCCACCACCATGCCTGGCTAATTTTTTTGTATTTTTAGTAGAGATGGGGTTTCACCATGTTAGCCAGGATGGTCTCGATCTCCTGACCTCGTGATCCGCCTGCCTCAGTCTCCCAGAGTGCTGGGATTACAGGCGTGAGTCACCATGCCCGTCCTACACTGACTCTTTTATTCAGACACTAGGGCTGTTTTGTGGTCATTGAGTATCACTGTTTTCTTCAAATCTTCAAGCATGTCCTTCTTTTGGATTTTGGCCCATGAGTTGGGGATTTTACATTTACCTATCATTTTTTTCTGATATTTATATTCTAGCTTTGATCTGAAGTGAGAAAAGCCATTCCCAAGATGGCTGGGTGGAAGAATCGGGAGTGATGCTCCAAGTGGCATAATCCCCTCCTGCCTTTTGATACTTCTTATATGGGATTTTTCCACCATTGCTCAAAACCAATGAACAATCACTTGCTACAAAACTAGTAAAGCAATCAATGACAGAATGGCCTGTTTTACACCACTCCTCTCCATAGACAGCCTGAGGTCAGAGGAAGGGAACACCATGGTCTCCGTGTGTAGGAATTGTGTTTGTACAAATTGCTCCACAGCAGGGACACTGTTTCCAGCAGCCACAGAGATGTTCAGAGAGCATTTTCTCAATTTTAGAAACCATTACTTTCATACGCATACTTGAATAATGCTGCTCTATTCTCTTCATTGTGAGATCCAAAGCTGCACTCATGTCTTCTCTGAGAAACTCAGTATCTTTTATCTCCTGGTGTTTAATCCTTGTCAAGTCTCTCTGTGAAAAGATCAAGTTGTTCCCCAGGTGATCACAGAACAAATCCAACCATCCAGTGCTGCTTTTATCTTTACCTACTGATGTGAATTCATGAAGGGCAGAGAGGATGCTATTATTAATGTCAGCTAAACTTTTCTCAAAAAAATCTTCTTTTCTTTCCTGCATTGTCTAAACTGTATCTCTTTCTATTGATTTTGATGTAATTCCTTAAAAAGCTATTCTTATTATGAAAGTATTGCCAATAATGATCAAAGTTTTCTTCTTCTCCCAGAGAGATGAGAATGTGTTTCTCCAGGTTAGTCCTGATTCCACTGAATGCAGGGCACGTAGCTCACATGCCCCCACAATCTTAATGGGTATTTTTTCCCCATATGATGGTAGAGACAGCAAGAATAAGCTTGTGCCACACAAAATCATAAGTGTTTTGCTGGCGGCTTCTTCTTGACAGGAAATCTTAAACCTCATGAAGAAATCATTTTTCTTGCTTTCTAGATAGCTTACAGGATCATTTGCTCTCTTGAATGCCCTGTGCATTTCTTTACAATTCTCTGTTGCTCATTAGAATAAACACAAACATAAGCTGATAATATATTTATTTTTAAATGTGTATCTTTCCTGAGTAGATGCAGATTTCACTTCTTCCTCTATTGTCTTTAGAATTTTCTGGAAATATTTTGGATTGTAATCACACTGTTTTTTCCAGATATTGTTAATAGTTTTATTAAATCTTGAAACAATGTGATCAGTAGTCATATTCAAGAACTCTTTCTCAAAGATGATTAATGTCATTTACCTGTAATTTTTTTCTGACGATTAATGTCATTGAAAAAGAGATCATGAATATGACTACTGATCACATTGTTTCAAGATTAAGTTGGGGGGCGGAGCAAGATGGCCGAATAGGAACAGCTCCAGTCTCCAACTACCAGCGCGAGTGACACAGAAGACTGGTGATTTCTGCATTTTCAACTGAGGTACTGGGTTCATCTCACTAGGGAGTGCCAGACAATCGGTGCTGGTCAGCTGCTGCAGTCCGACCAGCAAGAGCTGAAGCAGGGCGAGGCATCCCTCAACTGGGAAGTGCAAGGGGGAAGGGAATCCCTTTTCCTAGCCAGGGGAACTGAGACACAAAACACCTGGAAACTCAGGTAACTCCCACCCCAATACTGAGCTTTAAGCAAACGGGCACACCAGGAGATTGTATCCCACACCTGGCCGGGAGGGTCCCACACCCACGGAGCCTCCCTCATTGCTAGCACAGCAGTCTGCGATCTAACCGCAAGGCAGCAGGCAGGCTGGGGGAGGGGCGCCCGCCATTGCTGAGGCTTAAGTAGGTAAACAAAGCCACTGGGAAGCTCGAACTGGGTGGAGCTCACAGCAGCTCAAGGAAACCTGCCTGTCTCTGTAGACTCCACCTCTGGGGACAGGGCACAACTAAACAACAGCAAAAGCAGCAGAAACCTCTGCAGACCCAAACGACTCTGTCTGACAGCTTTGAAGAGAGCAGTGGATCTCCCAACACGGAGGTTGAGATCTGAGAAGGGACAGACTGCCTGCTCAAGTGGGTCCCTGACCCCTGAGTAGCCTAACTGGGAGACATCCCCCACTAGGGGCAGTCTGACATCCCACACCTCACAGGGTGGAGTACACCCCTGAGAGGAAGCTTCCAAAGCAAGAATCAGACAGGTACACTCGCTGTTCAGAAATATTCTATCTTCTGCAGCCTCTGCTGCTGATACCCAGGCAAACAGGGTCTGGAGTGGACCTCAAGCAATCTCCAACAGACCTACAGCTGAGGGTCCTGACTGTTAGAAGGAAAACTATCAAACAGGAAGGACACCTACACCAAAACCCCATCAGTACATCACCATCATCAAAGACCAGAGGCAGATAAAACCACAAAGATGGGGAAAAAGCAGGGCAGAAAAGCTGGAAATTCAAAAAATAAGAGCGCATCTCCCCCGGCAAAGGAGCGCAGCTCATCGCCAGCAACGGATCAAAGCTGGACGGAGAATGACTTTGATGAGATGAGAGAAGAAGGCTTCAGTCCATCAAATTTCTCAGAGCTAAAGGAGGAATTACGTACCCAGCGCAAAGAAACTAAAAATCTTGAAAAAAAAGTGGAAGAATTGATGGCTAGAGTAATTAATGCAGAGAAGGTCATAAATGAAATGAAAGAGAGGAAAACCATGACACGAGAAATACGTGACAAATGCACAAGCTTCAGTAACCACCTCGATCAACTGGAAGAAAGAGTATCTGCGATTGAGGATCAAATGAATGAAATGAAGCGAGAAGAGAAACCAAAAGAAAAAGAAGAAAAAGAAATGAACAAAGCCTGCAGCCTGCAAGAAGTATGGGATTATGTAAAAAGACCAAATCTACGTCTGATTGGGGTGCCTGAAAGTGAGGGGGAAAATGGAACCAAGTTGGAAAACACTCTGCAGGATATCATCCAGGAGAACTTCCCCAACCTAGTAGGGCAGGCCAACATTCAAATCCAGGAAATACAGAGAACACCACAAAGATACTCCTCGAGAAGAGCAACTCCAAGACACATAATTGCCAGATTCACCAAAGTTGAAATGAAGGAAAAAATCTTAAGGGCAGCCAGAGAGAAAGGTCGGGTTACCCACAAAGGGAAGCCCATCAGACTAACAGCAGATTTCTCGGCAGAAACTCTCCAAGCCAGAAGAGAGTGGGGGCCAATATTCGACATTCTTAAAGAAAAGAATTTTAAACCCAGAATTTCATATCCAGCCAAACTAAGTTTCATCACTGAAGGAGAAATAAAATCCTTTACAGATAAGCAAATGCTTAGAGATTTTGTCACCACTAGGCCTGCCTTACAAGAGACCCTGAAGGAAGCACTAAACATGGAAAGGAACAACCGGTACCAGCCATTGCAAAAACATGCCAAAATGTAAAGACCATCAAGGCTAGGAAAAAACTGCATCAACTAACGAGCAAAATAACCAGTTAATATCATAATGGCAGGATCAAGTTCACACATAACAATCTTAACCTTAAATGTAAATGGACTAAATGGTCCAATTAAAAGACACAGACTGGCAAACTGGATAAAGAGTCAAGACCCATCAGTTTGCTGTATTCAGGAGACCCATCTCACACGCAGAGACATACATAGTCTCAAAATAAAGGGATGGAGGAAGATTTACCAAGCAAATGGAGAACAAAAAAAAGCGGGGGTTGCAATACTAGTCTCTGATAAAACAGACTTTAAACCATCAAAGAACAAAAGAGACAAAGAAGGCCATTACATAATGGTAAAGGGATCAATTCAACAGGAAGAGCTAACTATCCTAAATATATATGCACCCAATACAGGAGCACCCAGATTCATAAAGCAAGTCCTTAGAGACTTACAAAGAGACTTAGACTCCCATACAATCATAATGGGAGACTTCAACACTCCACTGTCAACATTAGACAGATCAACGAGACAGAAAGTTAACAAGGATATCCAGGAATTGAACTCATCACTGCAGCAAGCAGACCTAATAGACATCTATAGAACTCTCCACCCCAAATCAACAGAATATACATTCTTCTCAGCACCACATCATACTTACTCCAAAATCAACCACGTAATTGGAAGTAAAGCACTCCTCAGCAAATGTACAAGAACAGAAATTATAACACACTGTCTCTCAGACCACAGTGCAATCAAACTAGAACTCAGGACTAAGAAACTCAATCAAAACCGCTCAACTACATGGAAACTGAACAACCTGCTCCTGAATGAGTACTGGGTACATAACGAAATGAAGGCAGAAATAAAGATGTTCTTTGAAACCAATGAGAACAAAGATACAACATACCAGAATCTCTGGGACACATTTAAAGCAGTGTGTAGAGGGAAATTTATAGCACTAAATGCCCACAAGAGAAAGCAGGAAAGATCTAAAATTGACACTCTAACATCGCAATTAAAAGAACTAGAGAAGCAAGAGCAAACACATTCAAAAGCTAGCAGAAGGCTAGAAATAACTAAGATCAGAGCAGAACTGAAGGAGATAGAGACACAAAAAACTCTCTAAAAAATCAATGAATCCAGGAGTTGGTTTTTTGAAAAGATCAACAAAATTGACAGACCACTAGCAAGACTAATAAAGAAGAAAAGAGAGAAGAATCAAATCGACGCAATTAAAAATGATAAAGGGGATATCACCACCGACCCCACAGAAATACAAACTACCATCAGAGAATACTATAAACACCTCTACGCAAATAAACTGGAAAATCTAGAAGAAATGGATAATTTCCTGGACACTTTCACTCTTCCAAGACTAAACCAGGAAGAATTTGAATCCCTGAATAGACCAATAGCAGGCTCTGAAATTGAGGCAATAATTAATAGCCTACCAACCAAAAAAAGTCCAGGACCAGATGGATTCACAGCTGAATTCTACCAGAGGTACAAGGAGGAGTTGGTACCATTCCTTCTGAAACTATTCCAATCAATAGAAAAAGAGGGAATCCTCCCTAACTCATTTTATGAGGCCAACATCATCCTGATACCAAAGCCTGGCAGAGACACAACAAAAAAAGAGAATTTTAGACCAATATCCCTGATGAACATCGATGCAAACATCCTCAATAAAATACTGGCAAACCGGATTCAGCAACACATCAAAAAGCTTATCCACCATGATCAAGTGGGCTTCATCCCTGGGATGCATGGCTGGTTCAACATTCACAAATCAATAAACATAATCCAGCATATAAACAGAACCAAAGACAAAAACCACATGATTATCTCAATAGATGCAGAAAAGGCTTTTGACAAAATTCAACAGCCCTTCATGCTAAAAACGCTCAATAAATTCGGTATTGATGGAACGTACCTCAAAATAATAAGAGCTATTTATGACAAACCCACAGCCAATATCATACTGAATGGGCAAAAACTGGAAAAATTCCCTTTGAAAACTGGCACAAGACAGGGATGCCCTCTCTCACCACTCCTATTCAACATAGTGTTGGAAGTTCTGGCTAGGGCAATCAGGCAAGAGAAAGAAATCAAGGGTATTCAGTTAGGAAAAGAAGAAGTCAAACTGTGCCTGTTTGCAGATGACATGATTGTATATTTAGAAAACCCCATTGTCTCAGCCCAAAATCTCCTTAAGCTGATAAGCAACTTCAGCAAAGTCTCAGGATACAGAATTAATGTGCAAAAATCACAAGCATTCTTATACACCAGTAACAGACAAACACAGAGCCAAATCAGGAATGAACTTCCATTCACAATTGCTTCAAAGAGAATAAAATATCTAGGAATCCAACTTACAAGGGATGTAAAGGACCTCTTCAAGGAGAACTACAAACCACTGCTCAGTGAAATCAAAGAGGACACAAACAAATGGAAGAACATACCATGCTCATGGATAGGAAGAATCAATATCGTGAAAATGGCCATACTGCCCAAGGTAATTTATAGATTCAATGCCATCCCCATCAAGCTACCAATGAGTTTCTTCACAGAATTGGAAAAAACTGCTTTAAAGTTCATATGGAACCAAAAAAGAGCCCGCATCTCCAAGACAATCCTAAGTCAAAAGAACAAAGCTGGAGGCATCACGCTACCTGACTTCAAACTTTACTACAAGGCTACAGTAACCAAAACAGCATGGTACTGGTACCAAAACAGAGATATAGACCAATGGAACAGAACAGAGTCCTCAGAAATAATACCACACATCTACAGCCATCTGATCTTTGACAAACCTGAGAGAAACAAGAAATGGGGAAAGGATTCCCTATTTAATAAATGGTGCTGGGAAAATTGGCTAGCCATAAGTAGAAAGCTGAAACTGGATCCTTTCCTTACTCCTTATACGAAAATTAATTCAAGATGGATTAGAGACTTAAATGTTAGACCTAATACCATAAAAATCCTAGAGGAAAACCTACGTAGTACCATTCAGGACATAGGCATGGGCAAAGACTTCATGTCTAAAACACCAAAAGCAACGGCAGCAAAAGCCAAAATTGACAAATGGGATCTAATTAAACTAAAGAGCTTCTGCACAGCAAAAGAAACTCCCATCAGAGTGAACAGGCAACCTACAGAATGGGAGAAAATTTTTGCAATCTACTCATCTGACAAAGGGCTAATATCCAGAACCTACAAAGAACTCAAACAAAGTTACAAGGAAAAAACAAACAACCCCATCCAAAAGTGGCCAAAGGATATGAACAGACATTTCTCAAAAGAAGACATTCATACAGCCAACAGACACATGAAAAAATGCTCATCATCACTGGCCATCAGAGAAATGCAAATCAAAACCACAATGAGATACCTTCTCACACCAGTTAGAATGGCAATCATTAAAAAGTCAGGAAACAACAGGTGCTGGAGAGGATGTGGAGAAATAGGAACACTTTTACACTGTTGGTGGGATTGTAAACTAGTTCAACCATTATGGAAAACAGTATGGCGATTCCTCAAGGATCTAGAACTAGTTGTACCATATGACCCAGCCATCCCATTACTGGGTATATACCCAAAGGATTATAAATTATGCTGCTATAAAGACACATGCACTCGTATGTTTATTGCAGCACTATTCACAATAGCAAAGACTTGGAATCAACCCAAATGTCCATCAGTGACAGATTGGATTAAGAAAATGTGGCACATATACACCATGGAATACTATGCAGCCATCAAAAAGGATGAGTTTGTGTCCTTTGTAGGGACATGGATGCAGCTGGAAACCATCATTCTTAGCAATCTATCACAAGAACAGAAAACCAAACACCGCATGTTCTCACTCATAGGTGGGAACTGAACAATGAGATCACTTGGACTCGGGAAGGGGAACATCACACACAGGGGCCTGTCATGGGGAGGTGGGAGGGGGGAGGGATTGCATTGGGAGTTATACCTGATGTAAATGACAAGTTGATGGGTGCAGCACACCAACATGGCACAAGTATACATATGTAACGAACCTGCACGTTATGCACATGTACCCTACAACTTAAAGTATAATAATAATAAATAAATTAAAAAAATAAAAATAAAAATAAATAAATAAATTTTTAAAAAGCATTATAATAATTATTATATATTATTTTATTATTTATTAGTACTTTGATTTACTCTGTTCAACAGTTAATGTATACTTTCAATATCATCAGATCATACTGCAGCTCTGGGAAGTGTTCCTTTATTGTTTCTTTGATCATTTTTCTCCTCTATTCTTTCTAATCTCTCCTTCTCAAAATTATGTTAGAGTCAGTTAGCATTGGCAGCACTTCTGGATCTATGTTCCATGTCTCTTTAGAGCTCACCCTTTTTCCATTTCTTTATCCTTTGAGGTTAAATTCTGAAACAACCCTCAGTTGAACATTCTAGCATAGCAGTACAGTCTTCAGGTGTGTTCATGCAAACATTCAGTCAGAAAGAATACTTTAGTTGGAAACCAGGATGCAAAAACTCTGAAATGAGTTGTTTCTATATCCAGGCCATCCAAAATGGCAAAATTAATTTTTTACACTCCCACATTTTCTCCACTTAAATTGTCTCTAGGATAGTGTTTTTTTCTTCTCTTTCTTTTTTTTTTTTTTTTTTTTTGGAGACAGAGTCTCACTCTGTTGCCCAGGCTAGAGTGCCATGGTGTGATCTCTGCTCACTGCAACCTCCGCCTCCTGGGTTCAAGTGATTCTCCTGCCTCAGCCTCCCAAGTTGCTGGGATTACAGGTGCCCACCACCACACCCAGCTAATTTTTGTATTTTTAGTAGAGACGGGGTTTCACCATGTTGGCCAGGCTGGTCTCGAACTCTGGACCTCAGGTGATCCACCCGCCTCAGTCTCTCAAAGTGCTGGGATTACAGACATGAGCCACCATGCCCAGCCAAGATAGTGTTTTTTCAAAATGGGATTGAATACTTAACATTTGGAAGCATGTATTAAATGAAGTTTGGAGTGTTTTAGAAAATGATAGTTTCTGAACAATAACTAGGCTTCACATGTCAAAACTTCTGTGACTGGGACTGGGAATTTTTTTAATGTCCCCAGCTGATTTTGTTTAAATAAAGATTTGAGAACTGATTTGAAATATTAACTCATACTTCTTACTCTAAATTAGCTTAAAACCAAGCCTGTTTGATGCACCAATATGTCAGGTAAATCAGGCATAGAAGTCAAGACATTAAAAGCCTTCACACCTCCACTAGTTTGCTGCAGCATTTTCCTTTCCTTGAATGAATTCCTGCCTTCTCTGAATCTATATCCACAATAGACCAAAGCTGTATTATTGGATAGGAGGAAAAATTATTGTCCAAATTGTTGTCTAAATTTTTCCAGCATCCAAAAGTATGGGTAAATAATCTACCTCTAGCACACAAGTCCTTCTTTGTGGGTAACAGTAGAGCTGATAACAACTAAGGTAGATTTTCCTCCTCCTCTTCCATCTTCCCATCACTCACATACCTACTTCTTTCTCATTTGCATGACCCTAGCACCTGTTCTGAGGCATACAAGGCTACAAAGAAGGACTTGTTACCTTTGGAGACTATTAGAACAAGTTCCTAATACAAAAGACTCAGATATGCACACCATTTTATAGGTGTATATTTTAGACAGTAAGTCCGTGAAATGAGAAAACATGATCTTGAAAAATATGTAATTCTGTTACTTGTTATTACATCCTTCCTGGAACCGAAAAAGTTGACTTTTCATGTAACTGCAAAGGATTTCCTCCCAGATACTCTGGACAAAGGAACGGATTCCTTCTTCATTCCCTAACTATAAAGATAATTACCTTCTGAAAAAAAAAAAAAAAATACCAAAGTGTGTTCTGAAACTACCTACACCTAGTCAATTCTTTTGCATTAATCCTCAGTAAAGATCAATTTAGTAAGCTTCATAACTACCAGGGACTCAGTCTTTGGTGAGAACTAAATATATGAATTAATTTCCACGTTGCTCTAGAGAAAGATATCTTTTTCTGGAGTTTTACTTGTTCCTTAACTAATTTGGTTGAAGGATATCTTTCTCTAGAGCAATGTGGAAATTAATTCATATATTTAGATATTAATTCATATATTTAGATATTAATTCATATATTAATTCATATATTTAGATATATTTAGTTCAAAGGTGAAATCTTTTTCTGTTTTGCCTGATGATCAAAAGTGATATCCTGGCTGGGCACGGTGGCTCATGCCTGTAATCTCAGTCCTTTGGGAGGCCAAGGTGGGTGGGTCACCTGAGGTCAGGAGTTCAAGACCAGCCTGGCCAACATGGTGAAACCCCATCTCTACTAAAAATACAAAAAATTAGCTGAGCATGGCTGTGCGTACCTGTAGTTCCAGCTACTTGAGAGGCTGAGGCAGGAGAATCGCTTGAACCCGGGAGACGGAGGTTGCAGTGAGCCAAGATCATGCCATTGCACTCCAGCCTTGGTGACAAGAGTGAAACTCCATCTCAAAAACAAAACAAAACAAAAAAAGTCGTGTCCTTTAGGATACAAACTGATGTTCCCAAGTTACTAATGGATCATATCAAAAGTCTGCCAGCTCCCATCAGGGAAAGTCATCTTGAAAACTCCCTTCTGACCCATTTCACTCTTACACATTGCCTCGCAGAGCTTACTCATGCAGAGTGCAGAGTGAGGAGAGTCTGATGGTGTAGTGGGACCTACATTGACTCCCCACCTCCTAGAGCCACACAATGTTTGTCCAAATATGCACCAGATTGTCCAGTAGAGACAATTATCATTGAAACTTCTTCCTGCCTCCCTACATGTCCTGGTCTATCCTCTTGAAATGACAACTCTGAGAATTCTAGCTTAATAGAAACCTTAGAAGGAAAAAGCAACTACAGTTTGTATCCCATTTTTTGGTTCCCTCCTAACCTATTTGGTGGCCAATGGCTATAGGATTTCAAAGGCTAGAGAGTCCCTAGGTCACAACCTCCATCTCCTTGAGGAAAGAATGCCCCTTCTTGGTGAAAAGAACAAAACAAAACAAAATCCAGGACTTGCTAAAAACATTAGCAGAAAAGAGACACAGCATCTCCTGTTACCTTCAGTCTACACCAAAATAATGATAGTCAGTCTCCACATTAAAGCAATTCCCACGCCCGATATTTCTTATTAACTCATAGTAGAAATACCAGAAGATGGGAAGATTCTTCTGAAAGTTACCCAACAGAATCAGATTCCCTGGCTGCAGCTGTGGTATGTAGCTTCCAGTTACAGTACAAAGGAAAAAGGCTTGGCCTTAATTCAGGCCCTGTGTCTTGATCATTACTTTCTTTTTCAATGTCACCTTTCGTATCTTCATCGTAACTTGACAGAGTAATACAAAAGATTGTATTCATGCTCCCTCTAGTAGCTGATCTGCCATTCTACTTTAAATCTTTGTAGTCACCTGGAGATTGGAGAGAGACCTCTCTATCTGAGGAGCTTCTCTATTTCCTATGTTTCTGTCCCCAGTCCTATAGGATTCTCTGGTCCTTGGGCCTTGTTCATCCTATTCAAGCAGCCTAACTTTTTTTCTACTATACCTGCTAGCTTCTTAGTTACTTCAGTTCCTTGACCAATCTTTTTTTTTTTTTTTTTTTTTTTTTTTTTTTTTTTTTTTTGAGACTGAGTCTCGCTCTGTTGCCCAGGCTGCTTTGCAGTGGTACAATCTCAGCTCACCGCAACCTCCGCCCCTTGGGTTCAAGCAATTCTCATGTCTCAGCCTCCCAAGTAGCTGAGGTTACAGATGCCCGCCACCACCCCCAGCTAATTTTTTGTATTTTTAGTAGAAATGGTGTTTCACCATGTTGGCCAGGCTGGTTTCGAACTGCTGGCCTCAAGTGATCCTCCCGCCTCAGCCTCCCAATGTGCTGGGATTACAGGTGTGGGCCACCATGCCCAGCAAACTTTGACCAAACTTAGCCAGGAATCATCCCAACAATTTTGCCTTCATCAGATAGAAAGAGATGAAAGCACCAAATGAATTCTATGTCCTGAATAGCCCAGCTACAATTGCTAAGCCTCCTAATCTCCAATTTCTTTCTGCCCACTCGACATGAAATTAGGTGTATAGAGAATATCTTAAAGGTTATCGATATCCCCAAATAACAGCCATACCTTCCTGTTTCCATAAGATACGCTCCCTAAGGCTACACTTCTCTCTGTTTCTCTTTGTGTTTTAACTTATCACAGTGAAAAATTCCTGAAACCCAACATAAACATGTATTCATTATAAATTCTCTGGGTTAGCTCTTCTAGGTCCTCAATCATGGCTCCTCTCTATATATTTCCATCGACTCTAAGAAATTCTGTAATCTCTAGGAGAATGAGATGCTCTCTTGGCTTGACAGTGGTAACCTCATTTAGGTCCTCCTTCTCTTCCATGAGAACTTATGTCTTTGAGTCCCACATCCCACTGGGATGGACACTGTAGTTTCAGCAGGGATTTTCAAAAAATTAAAGTAATTTTTTGAAGTAATTAACATTTATTGAGCCCCTACTTTAGGTCAAACACTGGGGTAAGCACTTTTTTTGTTTTGTTAGTTGGCAGACAGACAAGGTAGGCTCCATGATTCATGCCTTGTATAATGTCTCCTCTTCTTTTGAGTAATATGGCAGAGGTGAAGGGGTTTTTCAGAGGCAAGTAAAGTCCTAAACTGATTTTGAGTTAACCGAAAGGAAGATTATCTTGATTAGGCCTGACTTAATCAGGTAAAGCCCTTAAAAAAGAGACTGAGTCCTTCCTTAGGGCAGATACTTCTCTCTCCAGTTGCCTTGAAAGGTAAGCCGTCGTGTTGTGAGAGGAGCTATGGAGAGGGCTATGTAGTAAGAAACTATAGGCAGCCTCCAGGAGTTGAGAGCAGCCCTGGATGACAGCCAACAAGAAAATGGGAACCTCAGTCCAACAACCACAACGAATTGAATTCTGCCAACATATAAGCCTGGAAGTAGTTTTTCTCCAGTCAAGCCTCTGCATGAGAATACAGCTCAGTTGACACCTGGATTGTAGCCTTGTGAGACCCCAAGCAGAGGACTCAGCTAAGTCATGCCGGAGCCTCTGACAGTAACTATGATACAGATGTATTGTTTTAAGATACTAAGGTTGTGGTAATTTGTTACACAGCAATATAAAAATAATAGAGATTTCTAGTTTCTAGAAGTTGAGTGGTGCTATAACAAATACCTAAAAAACATGGAAACAGCTTTGGAATTGGGAAGTGGGAGCAGGCTAGAATAATTTTGAGTAACGTGATAGAAAAAGTCTAAATTTCCCTGGATGGACTATTAGTAGAGATCTAGAATTTAAGGATACTGCAGGGAAGGCTCAGAAGAAAGTAAAGAACATGCTACTGGAGTCAGGAGGAAAAGGATCCTTCTTATATAGTGGCAGAATGGCCTAGCAAAATTATGTCCTGGAGTTACATACAAATCAGAGCCTGTAAGTAACAAATTTGGTTATAAAGAGACTTCCAGGCAAAGTGTTGAAGATTTCTCCTGATTTCTTCTTTCAGCTTGTAATAAAATGTGAGATGTGAAAGATAAATTTGAGAAAATAATTATTAGATAAAAAGAAACCAGAACTACATAATTTTTAAATTATCAGCCTCTCCAAAAGGCAAAACACACTACAATTAAGAGACTCCATCATGAATCTCTGCTGGGTATCACTGTATAATCCTTTGCTGAAAAATCAGAAATATAAAAAGTTTAGATTAATCAGGCACACAAAGTGCTCTTTTAAGAGAATCACTTTGCCTCCCAGACATCAATCAAACCAAAGTCCTCTAGTCGGAAGCTTCAGGACACTGTCCCTTCCCCTTCTCAGCAGAAGGCCGAAGTATGGAAGGGTTTAACTGAAAATGGTCTATAAATGTGGTTTTTTTCTAATAAACTCTGCTGTAATACATCAAAGACCCACACGTTCTTGAAAACTTAATTCAGCAGAAACACTGCAACTTAAACTGAAAGACAAAAAGAGTACAAAATGAAAGGAGGCTGCTATATGACTCCCCACAAAAAAAAATCCTAATAGCAGGAAGAAGGCTAATAAAACTACTCAGTTGTGAACACATGCTACCTTTCATGAAAAAGGAAGGATGACTCAGAGGGCAGAATTAAGAACCCAGAGAGTAAAACTATGAACCATAGAAAATTACATTCATATCTTGAAACGTAATGAAGGAACGCCAACTATAGCTTTCCCAGCTGGATTTCAAGACTATTATGAAAAGGTGACTCACTTTTAAACTTTTATTTTCCCCTTTTTTGAACTAAAGTGCCTATAGCTTTGATCCTATGTCTGTCCCATCATTGTATGTTAGGTATATGGGAGACAGATAACTTGGATCTTTAGTTTCACCAGTCTGTAGACATAGACCAACAGTTCCCCAGAAGGTATACTTAACAGATTACACCTAGGAGTTTAATCCATGCCTGGACTTAATTTAGATAATAAAATTTTGGAGGTCAAATAATTCATAGTGGGATGACACTCTCAGAACTGGGAAGGGTGTATTAGTCTGTTTTTACATTGCTCTAAAGAAATACCCACGACACGGTAATTTATACAGAAAAAGGGTTTAATTGACTCCAGAGTTCTGCGTGGCTGGGGAAGCCTCAGGAAACTTACAATCATGGCAGAAGGGGAAACAGGCACGTCTTACATGGCAGCAGGAGAGAGAAAAACAGGGGAAACTGCCACTTATAAAACCATCAGATCTCATGAGAACTCACTCACAATCATGAGAACAGCATGAGGGAAACCACCTCCATGATCCAATCACCTCCCACCGGCTCCCTCCCTTGACAAGTGGGGATAGCAATTCAAGATGAGATTTGGTTGGGGACATAGAGCCAAACCAAATTTATCAAAGGGGATAAATTTATTTATGTGAGGGGGACATGAATCACTTGGGCCCAGAAAGTAGATTGTGGTAAGCAGATCTTAAGGTTCCCATGTCCTGGTGTCCACATATTTATGTAATTTTCTCCCTTGAGTCTAAGTGGGACCTGTGATTTGCTTTTAGCCAATAGAATATGGCAAAGATGATAGGATATAACTCCCATGATCATGTTACATTTTAGAAGCCACCATTCCAGCAGATGAGGACAAGAAGTTCTTCCATGCTGGCTTTGAAAAGGCAAGTCACCATATTTAGAGAAGGCCTATGGAGAAGAGCATGTGGCAAAGAACTATGGGCAGCCTCTGAGAGCTGAGAATGGCCTCTAGACAAGAAAGTAGGAACCTCAATCCTATAATTATAAGACGAATTCTGCCAACAACCTTAGAAAGCTTGGAGACAGATCTTTACCCAGCTGTCTTAGTCCATTTGTGCTGTTATAATAGAATACCTGAGACTGGGTAATTTATAAAGAATAGAAATTAATTTTCTTACAGTTTTGCAGGCTGGGAAGTCCAAGATAAAAGCACCAGCATCTGGCAATGGCCTTCTTGCAACATCCTCCAACAGAGAGGAACAACATGTCCTCACATGGCAGAGGAGCACTGAGGAAAAAGAGGACAAAATTCACTCTTTCATAAGAGCATTAACCCCACATATGAGGGCAGAGCCCTCATGACCCTTTTGCTTCCCAAAATTCTCATATTCTAATACCACCACAGTGGGAACCTAATTTCAACATGAGTTTTGGAGCAGACAAACATTCAAACCATAGCACCACTCAAACCTTTGATGAGACCACATCCTCAGCAAACACCTAGATTAAAATCTTGTGAGATCTTAGAGCAGAGAACGTAACTGCATTATGCCTGGACTTCTGACTTATAGAAACTGTGAGATAATAAATGTGTGTCTTTAAACCCCCAAATTTATGGTAATTTGCTACACAGCAATAGAAAACTAAAACATGTCATTTGATCATCTTAATAAAAAATGGTTTTGATAATGGCCATTTTATTACAGAAAAAAGATAAATAATCACAGATAGTAAGTAACAAACTCAAGATCACACAGGTGGTAAAGAGCAGACAGAGAACTGTAAATCTGGTTTCCTTCCCATGACATTATATGGTCTCGCAGAGAATAAACCATGGTTGCCTCTGCAACTGCCCATCTAACCCAAAGCTCTCATTTTCCTTGTCCATTATGGGCAAAGCCATCTGAACAACAGCTCTTATTTGCCTTTCACCTCTGAGGATAATAGCCCTTTATGTTGAATTATCATTTCATAGTTTCTCAATTAAATGAAGTGAATAGTAGTCATGCCCAGAAACAGAGTAAACTCAAAACTTTGTGGGAAAAAGAAGAGACATTCCATTTCAGTAACTTTTTCACCAAAATCCCCATCTGCTCCTTCCCTGACAGTGAGAAAAACAAAACCCACTAAGGCAACATGTGATAAGCATATTTTTGCAGTATCTGAGGCTATTTCTTCTTCTTTGTCTCTCCATTAACTTAAATTCTTAAAACTCTCAGGTGCTTTATTAAACACAAAAGCTAACAAAGTCCTTCATTTGTTCTTTTCATTTTAAGAAGAAATGTCATAATACACTTCTGATCTGATATTCTAATAGTACCCATACCATTTAAGAACAGAGTGATATCCATTCTAAATTTAATATAGATGTAATAAATGCTCAAGTAAGACAAGCACTCAGAATTTCAGGCTTATTTTTGAAGTTGTGTTATTTCCATTGGGCATGGCAACAATTTCTGAAGTCCAAGATAGTTTTTTGTTTGTTTGTTTGTTTGTTTGTTTGTTTGTTTTGAGACAGAGTCTCTCTCTGTAGCCCTGGCTGAAGTACAGTGGTGCAATCTCAGCTCACTGCAGCCTGCGCCTCCCGAGTTCAAGCAATTCTCCTGCCTCAGCCTCCCTAGTAGCTGGGATTACAGGCATGTGCCACTACGCCCAGCTAATTTTTGTATTTTTAGTAGAGACAGGCTTTCACAATATTGGCCAGGTTGGTCTTGAACCCCTGACCTCAAGTGATCCACCCACCTCTGCCTCCCAAAGTACTGGGATTACAGGCATGAGCCACCAAGCCCAGCCAAGTCCAAGAGACTTTTAAGACTCCTTTGTTCAAATAAGTCTTCCAAGGAGATATGTATATTAAGAGAGACAAAAAGAAGTTAGCAGTTATAGACACATTCAGAGATTGCATAGTAGTAATAAGAGTAATATTCATTGTTACTGCTCTTAATTTGACATATTTCTACTTCGACAGAAGTTTATCTGTAAATACAAGGAAGTAAGGAAATCTTCTCCCTATATCTTCCTAAGATTCCATTCTGCTAGAGGTTTTTCATTGAGAAGACTCAACTTTTTGAGACACAACTCTGGTATTGTGTTATGAAAAAAAGAGCAGGCCTAGTTTACTAAGAGAAAAAGTAGAGAAAGAATTGAACAGAATTTTTCCTTAATGATAATGGAACATGTATTCATGTGATATTTTCTCTATATTTCCTATATAGCTCAGAAAGGAGTCCAGTTTTTAGCAGAACACAACAGGGTCCCTACAAAGAAAGCTTTTTCTGCAGCTGAGGATACACTAACTTTAGGAAAGATCAGAGAAATGCCTGACAGGAAGAGATCGGCAATCCTAGCTGTCACTGACTCTCCATCTGACTTCGCCTCTCTGCCCCACAGTTTCAAATGTCAATTTGTCCAAGCTGGAGATGGCTTCCTGGATCATTGGGCTCTTGTTTTCCTCCAGGAAAAGATTTATGTAGACAACTTCCTTTAGTTTATTCAGAATAAAGCTGGAATTTTCCCAAATCAACTAGAAAACAGGCAGTAAAGGAAAGAAACATGGAAGCCTAAAAATAGGAAAGTTTTCAGAACATCCATTATTAGGTCAGTTCTTAAAAGTGCTCAGTCATCACGAGTACTGTGTTCCATCTTCAGGACTCAAAACTGAAGAAGACATAATCTCTGTTTCTGGGGATTACAGTCAGTGAGCCAAGGGAAAACAGAGAAGACTATGAAGGATTACAATCAAGAGTGTGTGGTAAATGTTTTAACAACCAGCTCTTCAGAAAATAAAATTCCTGTTTTGTAGCATTTGCCTGTTTCTATTACATAAATATCCTTTCTATGTCTGCTTTCAAATGACCAACTCCAGTTTAAAATTGTGAGACATGCAAAGTAACACATCATTATATAATATACCCTCTCCCTCTTCTTTACACACACACACATATATGCAATGAAAAAAACATAGACTTGGATTCAGCAACATAGATTATAGTAAAATAATCAGAAAGTGATGGGTTTTGAGTTTTACTGCCCTTGTTTTTATATACTTTATTTAATTATAAATCTATATAATTTTTATTGAAGTGAAATTAACATAACATAAAATTAACCACTTTAAATTGTACAGTTCAGTGGAATTTAGAACATTCACAAGGTTGTGAAACAACCACCTTGATCATATTCCAAAATATTTTTATCACCTCAAAAGAAAACCTCATACTCACTAAGCAGTCACTCCCCAGTTCCACCTCACCTAGCCCTTGCCAACAACCAATCTTCCATTAGTCTCTATGGATTTATCTCTTTTGAATATTTCATATACAGGGAGTCACATAATATTTGAACTTTTTGATCTGGCTTAAGCATAAGGTTTTCAAGTTTCATCTACTTAGCATTTCAAAGTTTATCACTTAGCATAAGGTTTTCAAGGTTTATCTACATTGTAGCAAATATCAATACTCCCTTCATTTTATGGTTGAATAGTATTCCATTGTCTGGATATACTACATTTTGTTTATCCATCATCATATGATAGACATTTGGGTTACTTCCAACCTTTTTTTGGCTACTGTAAAAAAGACTACTGTGAACATTCATGTAGAAGCATTTGTTTGAATACCTATTTTCAATTAATTAGAGTATATAGTAGAATTGTTGGGCCACATGGTAACTAAAATTAAACATTTTAAGGAACCAAAAGACTGTTTCCTATTACAGCAGCATCATTTAGCATTCCTACCAACAATATATGGAAGATTCACTTTCTGGACATCATGTCATCACTTGTTATTTTTCTTCATTATTATTATGATACTTATCCTAATAGGTGTGGAGTGGCATTTTAGTGTAATACAGATGTCCTTTTTCCATAACTAATGATATTAAGCATCTTTTGATGTGCTTACATTTTCCTTGAGGAACTTTCTATTCAAGTACCATGCCATTTTTATACTTGGGTTGCTTGCCTTTTTGTTGTTGAGTTATAAGGGTTCTTTATATTTTCTGGATATTAAATTTATCAGATATACAACTTGCAAATATTTTCTCCCATTCTTTGGATTGACTTTATATTTTCTTTTTCTCTTTTTTTACTGATTCATAAGAATTGTACATTTTGGGGTATACATGATAGTTTGATACATACATACAATGTGTATTGATCAAATTAGGAAAATTGAGATATCTATCACCATTAGCATTTATCTTTTATGTTGTGAACATTCCAATTCTTCTCTCTTAGCTATTTTAAAATATATAATACATTATTGTTAACTATTGTCACTCTACTGTACTACCAACATGAGATCTTTTTCCCTCTTTCTAACTGTATTTTTTGTATCCATTAACCAATCCCTCATCATTCCCCTTACCACCCATCCAATTCTTAAATCTAAGACCTAAAACTATGAAACTCCTAGAAGAAAACACTGGGGAAACTCTTTAAGACATTTTTTTATATTTGTATGCTTTTAGCCTCAATTTCATTTATTCTTGCTCTGATCTTTATTTCTTTCCTTCTACTATTTTTAGCTTTGGTTTATTCTTGCTTTTCTAGTTTCCTGAGGTGCATCATTAGGTTGTTTATTTGAAATCTTTCCATTTTTTTTTTTTATGTAGGCATTTACTGCTATAAACTTCCCTCTTAGTACTTCTTTTGCTGTAGCCCATTGATTTTAGTATGTTGTCTTTTCACTTTCCTTTATTTCAAGAAATTATTTAAATTCCTTCTTAATTTCTTCATTAGCCAATAGTTAGTCAGGAACACATAACTTCTATGTGTTTGTATAGTTCCCAAGGTGCCTCTTACTGATTTCCAGTTTTATTCACTGTGGTCAGAAAATGCACTTAGTATGATCTTGATTTCTTTGAATTTGTTGAGATTGGTTTTGTGTCATTGCTTATGGTCTGTCCTAGAAAACATTCCACGTGTCAATGAGAGGAATATGTATTCTGTGGAAGTTTGGTGAAATGTTCTATAGATGTCATTTAGGTCTAATGTGTAGGTTAACTCTACTTTTTCTTTGTTGATTTTCTGTCTGGATGATCTGTCCATTACTGAGAGTACGGTGTTGAAGACCCCCACTATTATTATATTGCAGTCTATCTCTCCCTTTAGATCTATTAAAGTTTGCTTTATATACTAAGGAGCTTCAGTGTTAGGTACATATAGGTTTATAATTGTTGTATCTCTGATATAGTGTAAATGTTTGTCCCCTCCATATCTCATCTTGAAATGTGATCTCAAGTATTGGAGGTGGGCATAGTGAGGAATGTTTAGTTCATGGGAGAAGATCCTTTATGAATGTTTTGGTGTCCTCCTCAGTGTAATGAGTGAGTTCTCACTCTAGTAGTTTATGCAAGAGCTGGTTGTTTAAAAGAGCCTGGCATCTCACTCCTGCTCTCCCTCTCATTATGTGACATGCCTGCCCCCCTTCAGATTCTACCATGATGGAAGCTTCCTGAGGCCTCACCAGAAGCAGATGGTGGCAATATGCTTCTTGTACAGTCTGCAAAACCATGAGCCCAAATAAACTTGTCTTCTTTATAAATTACTCAGCCTCAGGTATTTCTGTATACCAATGCAAAAAGGATTAATACAATTTTCTTGTTGAATTGACCATTTTATCATCATATAGTGACTTTCTTTGTCTTTTGTTATAGTCTTTCATTTGAAGTCTATTTTAGCTGATGTAAGTATAGCTACTCTTGACCTTTTCCTGTTTCCAGTTGTATGGAATATATTTTTCCCCTCCTTTACTATCAGTCTATGTGTGACTTTACAAGTGAAGTGAGTATATTGAAGCCAGCATATGGTTGGGTCTTGTTTATTTATAAATTCACCCAATCAATACCTATTAACTGGAGAACTGGGATTATTTACATTCAGTGTTAATTTTGATAAATAATTTTGATAAATTACTACTGCCATTGTGTTGCTTGTTTTCGTTTGTTTTGAGAGTCCTCTCTTTCTTTTTTACTTTCTTACTGTCTTCTTTTGTTGTTAGTAATTTTCTCTGGTGGTATGTTTTAATTTGTTGTTTTTTATTTTTATTTTTAGTGAACTTATTATAGCCTGTTGTGCTGTGGTTAACATCAGGCTTACAGAAAATTTCTTATAGATATAAAAAATTATTTTGGTGGTGGTGAATTCTCCCAGATTTTGTTTGTCTAGGAAAGACTTCCTCTCTCCTTCATATTTAAAGGGTATTTTACTGGATTTAGAATTCCTGGGTAGCAGTTTTCTGTCTTTGAGCATTTGAAAATGTCACTCCATGCCCTCCTGACCTATACAGTATCCAGCAAGAACTCTGTTGCCAGATGAACTGGACCTTCTTCATATGTTATTTGCTTTTGCTTTTTTTTCTGCTTTTACAATCCTTTCTTTGTCTTTGACTTCTTCAAAGTCATATATCTTCAGGTAGTCTTATTTGGATTGAACGTTTGATGTTCTCAGACCTTCCTGTACCAGAATATTTATATCTTTCTCAAGTTTCAGAAAGTTTTCTCTCTGTATATATATTTATACATATATATACATATTTTGAGGCAGGGTCTCACTCTGTCACCCAGGCTGCAGTACAGTGGCATGATCATGCTCACTGCAACTTCCATCTCCCGGGCTCAAGAGATCCTCCCATCTCAGCTTCCCAAGTAACTGAGACCACAGGCACATACCACCACGCCCAGCTAATTCTTGAATTTTTCTGTAGAGACAGGGCCTTGCCATGCTGCCCAGGCTGGCTTCAAACTCCTGGGCTCAAGCAATCTACGCACCTCAGCCTCCCAAATTGCTGGGATTACCAGGTGTGAGCCACCATGCCCATCCTGTTTTTGTTTTTTGGGTTTTTTAAATAAGCCTTCTACCGCTTACTCTCTTACTCTTGCTCAGCTCCCTCTTGAACAGCAACAATTTTTACATTTGGTCTCTTAAGGTAATTTTCTATATCTTGTGCCTAGGTGGTCTTTGTTCCTTTCATTATTTTTCCTCATCAGACTATCTACTTTCAAATAGCCAGTCTTTGAGCTCACTGATTCCTTCATCTGCTTAGTTCATTCTGGTGCTGAGAGCCTCTAAAGGGTTCTTTGCTGTAGCAAACGTATGTCTCAGTTCCAATATTTTTGTTTGGTTTTTTAAATTATTGTTTCAATCACTTTGTTACATTTTCTGACATGCTTCTGAACTGCTTTACCTTAGAGATAATTGAGTTTCTTTTGGGCAGAGAGTTCACAGATCACTATCTCATTAGATTCAGTCATTGGATTTTTGCTTAGTCTTTCTGAGGAGGTAATGGCTCCCTGATTGTTGTTGTTTCTTGTGGGCTTGTATCAATGTCTTTGCATTGAAAGAGAAGTTATTTATTCCAGTTTTCTCTCTTTGGTTTGTTCTGGTTTTTATTTAATATATTTATTTAGTAAATATTTACCACTAGATTGCTGCCTCCTTTTTAAGTCTAGGTGGTGCCTTAAGCCTAAGTTCACCTTGGCTCTGGTAAATGTTATAGCACTGCCTGTCCTGAATGGGGGAGGTCTCAAAAGGATTATCCCAGCAATGTGGGAAGGCTGGCCAATGGTTCGTGCCCAGGGGACCTATGGAACATACCTCCTACAATGTTCTGCTGCTAAACAGCCACTCTGATTTGGCTTCTCCTTTGGCCAAGTTACAGAGCAGAATTGCCTAGGATGTGGATGATATTCTCACTTCCTCCCCTTGTCTTTGCTTGTACTCAAGGATATTTATCCCTTTAGGTAGTCATGGTGCTTCCTGTGGGTTAAGGCAAAGACAGGTCAACTTGCAGGGAACTCAAGAAAGTGGGAAAGCTAACTGACCACCTCAATTTCACCTTTTCCAGTGTAGAAACTTTGAGTTGGGGGTCGGGAGAGATTTTCTATGTTCTTAGTACCAAAGAGAATAATGTGTAGGGTCATTACAGATGTGGAAATTTGATTCTCATACCATCTGCTCAGAGTTTTTCCACTTCTGTGTGATCCTGGAAACTGCCTTATCCTCATATTTGAGCTCTGGGTTATTGATGGTAAAAATTTCCATGCTATGTATTTACTTTTGGTTTTCTGAGTGGGAAGAGGAAAACTAGCTTGCTCCATGCCATAATTTTGCACCTGTAAGTCTTTAATTTTTGTTTTAAATGTCCCTTTTCCATGATCATTCTTTAAGAATATTTCACTGTAAATAAAATTTTTGTCTGACATTTTCTTTCAGTGAAATAAATATTCAATTCTACTCTCTTTTGGCTTCCACTATAGCTGTTGGGAAATCAGCTCTCTGTTAGGTTTTTAAAGGTAAACTATTTTTCTAGTTGTATTTGTACTTTCTACATGTATTTGTTGTTTTGTTGTTGTTCTTGTTATTTTCTGCAGTTTTATTCTGATACATCTGAGTGTAAAGTTATTTTACTTTAATTTTTTGCTTAGTGTTTGCAAAGGTCTTAAACTTTGTCTTTAATTTATAATGGAAATTTTTCATTCATTATTGCTTCAGATTATTTACCTCTTCTGTCAGATATTTTTTACCAGGTAAATTACTTAAGCCTTTAAAAAATTGTCTTATGCGTGTCTCTACTTATTTCAGATGTCTTTCGTTGGAAAGAATGGCTTGAGCTGCTGAGTTTACTATTAATTAAAGTGCAGATTTAAATTGTAGAGACACTGAGGAAGAAGAAATGCACAAGACAAAAATTACTGCAAGATGGTGTTTTACTCTATTTTGTGTTGCTATAGCAGAATACTTGAGACATGGTAACTAATAATAAACAAATTTATGGCTCAAAGTTCTGGAGGCTGGGAAGTCCAAGGTCAAGGTGTCAGCATCTTGCAAGGACCTTCTTGCTCTGTCATCACATGGCAGAAGCACAAGAGGCAAAAGGGGACAAAATTCAACCTTTCATGACAGCATTAACCCCACCTGTGATGGCATACCCCTCATGGCCTAATCACCTCTCAATGCTAATCACCTCTCCTGCCTCTTAATACTATTACAATGGCAATTAAATTTCAACATAAGCTTTGGAGACAGCAAACATTCAAACCATGGAAGGTGGAATGGCTATTATAGCCATCCAATATACATGGTGAAGACAAAATCTAAGGGAGAGTTGATAGGGTGTCAAAAAGAAGTAAAATTAAATAGAGGTTTAAGAGGACAAATGGAAAAGATATTATGTACTAAATTCATGTTATGAAGAAGAAGGATGAACAAGATGCCCATTGGCATGCCATTCAGTAGGACAAGAATTACAGGATGAAGGGAAATTGAATAAAGTATGAAATTGAAACATGTAAAATCTCATCTCATCTGCTGGTCAAGGATATATGCTGAAGGTAGTAAGGGGAAAAACATAACATTAATTAAACATTAAATACAAGAGAGCATTTGGGTCTACAGACACAGATGAAGGTGGCATCAACAGAGAGGCAGCTACTAATGTAACAGAAGGATGATATTAACTAGGGAAAATTAAGAGTAAGAAGGGAGTGACAAGCATAAACCAGGTTAGTAGCACATTTAAAAGGGCAGGAAAGCAAATAAATATTATGAAATGCCCTAGGAAGAAGTGACACAGAGACAGGAAGGAAACCAGGCAACACAGATTTCATGGAAACTAGTAAAGAAAAGATGATCTGTTGGTACCATCATTCTTAAAAAAAGAAAAAAAACAGCAAGCTACCAAACTCAAGCATATTTTCAAACTCCATCTCTCATCTTAATGTTTTGCATGCAATTGATTCTATGTAAAAGGAAGTGTCAAAATAAGTCTAGTAAGTTGCAAACCACAAAGGCAATCCATATTGAGAATACCTAATGATGGCTTGCACACAAAAAAGGGTATTAAAAAAATTTTGTTAAAACAATTAAATGAGGAATGAGAAAGCCTTGTAGATGTGCATACTAGTATACTTACACTTTTGGCCATGTGGCTGACACTTCCTAAGGTCAGAACAGTCAGCTAACTGAGTGTCTGTTTTGTATGCAGCCATGGCCACAGGAGAACACACCCCTGATGAACCTCTGCTCAGAGGCAAAAGGAGCAAGATCTCTAAAAGATGCTGAGAGAAGTGGGCCTGGATGTTGAGTACTGGTTACCCAAGCTGCAGAAACACCTGGATGTGACCTGTGTCCAGACCTTACAACACCTAGAAAAAAACAACTTCCAGAAGCTGAAATCCCAGACACAACATCCATGGGAGAAAAGAGCCTTGGAGAAGCTGCTTACCCTGTCACACCCAAAAAGTCTTTCAGCATTACAGGAGTCTCAGGTGGAGAGGGCAAAGAGAAAGCAGAAGCAGGCAGAATAGGCACTGCAGGAGCTGAGGGACTTGCTGACAGAAGGGAAGCAGACACAGGAAGAGGCAGTGAGGACAAGAGAAGCAGAGCTGAGACAAGCGATGGACATCCCTGAAGAGTACTGGCCATCCCCTGAAGAGCCTGTAAGGGAAGTCATGGAAAACCTGCAGAGACAACTCAACCTCATGGAGTGGACACTGTGCCACAGGCAAAATCTCCCAGATAGAGATGTGGTGAGATGGGCATCTGGAGGGCTGACCCTCCAGGGAATTTACAAAGCCAACCACCAAAGGGGCCTGACAAAGAAGAGAGAGGAGTTGCTCAGTGTCCCCAAAGAGTTCTTACTTTCGGATCCTCAGCAAGGAACACAAATGAAAACAAAGGAATTCACATCTCCTCAGGCTGAATTCATGTTTACCCAGACGGTAGAGAAGCTGGGCTTTAGTTTAACTACTTCAGCCAAGGACAGAAGTTGGGGGTTTAGTCTAGAAGCTGGTTTGGATCACAGAAAACATTCAGAATCCAAGGAAACCCAACAATCAAGTTCTAAGCATTCTTATTTCTGCTCAACCAAGTTCAGCTACATCCCCCTGGCCTCCTGCCACTTTCCCACTGATCAGCTGCAGTTATCCAAGCCTGCTCTCCAGGAATTGAAATGTATTGAAGACCTTCTGAGTCAGACAGCAAACCCAGACAGATTCTCCTTGCTGAGGCACAGGATTGTAAACTTCTTCCACAGGTTTGGCTCTCATGTTAACCAAGGCCCTCTGCACCTGGGAGGAATCTACTGGTGGAAGGCCATTTCAGAGGGTTATTGCAGGGAGCAGTTGGCAGAAGTGACGCAGTAGTCTGCAGAGGCCCTGGACATTTTCATAAGGGACAGCTACAGTGGCTTTGGAGTGAAAGTTGCTGCAGATGTGAATGTTTCAGACTCTCATTCAAAAAGAGCCACTCAGACCAAAACTTCCCAAAATCTCCAAACCGAGGTCCAATTATCTGTGGCCTAAACAGGTGGCCCACCAGAAGCAGATGGCCTTGTCCAGTGGAAAGCTGGCCTCATGGCCAGCAATCAAACCTGGTGTGTCATTGACCACAGGCTTCAGTTGGTGCCAATTCGGGACATTATCCTCTCCAGCCAAAGAAGCAATTTTAAGGATCCTCTTCAAGTGGCTAACTTCCTGAAAGACAGCTACGCTGCTCTGACTAGCATCACTGCCGAGATCCAGGAAGGGGAAGAGTTACTGAGTGCTGGGAAGGAGGCCAGGGTTTTTCTAGAGGATGTAAAATCTTGAGAGGTATCTGATCCTGAAGAGCAACTTATAAAACTGATAAATTTCATGAAAATGTGGAGTCAATAACTAAAAAGTTATGACACAAGACACTTGGATCAATATATGTCTCACAGATTGGGATCTGCAGAATTTTCTAGTAAACACTGTCAATTTTTGCAATAACTCTTCCATTTATAAAACTAAACATATTAAATCTCATTTGCGCAGCCTTCTGGATCCTCACATCTACAGAGTACAAACTTTCCTCAGGCTTACTTCATCATGCAGTGGATCTTCCAGTCAGATTCAGAGCAAGAGTAGGTGAATATTTCCCAGTTTTCTCAATTAATTGAGATCTTAAAAGAAACCCAGAATGAACTCATGGAAGTAAATGTCAAATCGGAGTCCCCAGAAACAGTGGAGGAAGCTCAAAGAAAGTCCATTTATGAGGTCAGCTTGGCTCTCAGCTGCTTCTTGAATTATCTCCAAAAAGCAGAGCAGACAGACACAACTCTTGCTACTTTCCATTGCAGCTGCTGCAGGATATCGTGTGGTAAACAATACTTTTCAGAGTCTCTTGGGGTGTGGTGAGTTAAGCTTCCTACTAGATGAAATGCAAACTGCCCAAAATAAATACCAGGAGCTTAAGAATATTTGCAGCTACAGGGCTCAGGCATTCCTAGTTCTCACAGGTCTGACAGCCACAGTTGGAGGCACAGCTATTTCTTCAGAAGAGAAAACACAACGCATGTCATTAATGAGACATCTCATGGGACAATCATTGTCCAAAGAAGTTGCACATGTCCTCACCAAACCTGGAGCAGATCACGATTGGGAAAACTAGAGAAAGAATTGAGATTGCTCATTAATGGGGATTATTTTTTTTATTATTATTATTATATTTTAAGTTCTAGGATACATGTGCATAACGTGCAGGTTTGTTACATATGTAAACTTGTGCCATGTTGCTGTGCTGCACCCATCAACTCGTCAGCACCCATCAACTCCTCATTTACATCAAGCATAACTCCCAATGCAATCCCTCCCCCCTCCCTCCTCCCCATGATAGGCCCCAGTGTGTGATGTTCCCCCTCCCGAGTCCAAGTGATCTCATTGTTCAGTTCCCACCTATGAGTGAGAACATGCAGTGTTTGGTTTTCTGTTCTTGTGATAGTATGCTGAGAATGATGGTTTCCAGCTGCATCCATGTCCCTACAAAGGACACAAACTCATCCTTTTTGATGGCTGCATAGTATTCCATGGTGTATATGTGCCACATTTTCTTCATCCAGTCTGTCACTGATGGACAATTGGGTTGATTCCAAGTCTTTGCTATTGTGAATAGTGCCGCAGTAAACATACGTGTGCATGTGTCTTTATAGCAGCATGATTTATAATCCTTTGGGTATATCCCCAGGAATGGGATGGCTGGGTCATATGGTACTTCTAGTTCTAGATCCTTGAGGAATCGCCATACTGTTTTCCATAATGGTTGCACTAGTTTACAATCCCACCAACAGTGTAAAAGTGTTCCTATTTCTCCACATCCTCTCCAGCACCTGTTGTTTCCTGACTTTTTAATGATCGCCATTCTAACTGGTGTGAGAAGGTATCTCATTGTGGTTTTGATTTGCATTTCTCTGATGGCCAGTGATGATGAGCATTTTTTCATGTGTCTGTTGGCTGTATGAATGTCTTCTTTTGAGAAATGTCTGTTCATATCCTTTGCCCACTTTTGGATGGGGTTGTTTGTTTTTTTCTTGTAAATTTGTTTGAGTTCTTTGTAGGTTCTGGATATTAGCCCTTTGTCAGATGAGTAGATTGCAAAAATTTTCTCCCATTCTGTAGGTTGCCTGTTCACTCTGATGGGAGTTTCTTTTGCTGTGCAGAAGCTCTTTAGTTTAATTAGATCCCATGTCAAAAGAACAAAGCTGGAGGCATCATGCTACCTGACTTCAAACTATACTACAAGGCTACAATAACCAAAACAGCATGGTACTGGTACCAAAACAGAGATATAGACCAATGGAACAGAAGAGAGTCCTCAGAAATAATACCACACATCTACAGCCATCTGATTTTTGACAAACCTGAGAGAAACAAGAAATGGGGAAAGGATTCCCTATTTAATAAATGGTGCTGGGAAAATTGGCTAGCCATAAGTAGAAAGCTGAAACTGGATCCTTTCCTTACTCCTTACACGAAAATTAATTCAAGATGGATTAGAGACTTACATGTTAGACCTAAAACCATAAAAACCCTAGAAGAAAACCTAGGTAGTACCATTCAGGACATAGGCATGGGCAAAGACTTCATGTCTAAAACACCAAAAGCAACGGCAGCAAAAGCCAAAATTAATGGGGATTATGAAGAAGAAGTCACCATCTCTTCTTTGCAAATGGAAGAAGTGAGCAAGCAAAGTCTCTTCTATGGAAAGAAACAGCCTCATGAACCACATGACAATGAAAATAGCAAATGGGAGATGATAAAAAAAAAGGAGCCTTCCTAGACTTACTCCAGGGTCTAGGTCTAGAACAGTACTACCCCAAAAAATTGAGCAAAGCTAATTTCCATCTAGTCTATAAGACTTCTGTGTACAACACCCAGCCCAGCTCTGAACAGGAGCTTCCCTTTTATTTCCTGCAGAAACTACTGATGATGAATTATGAGCTGAGATACCTAGTCTTCAAAGATGGTAGAAACACAGAACACCAAGTACATCCAAATGCCTCAGATCAGGAAGATGAAGCTTTTGATCCATATGAAAACATTTTTGAAGACAGTGATAGTCCCACTAAATCTTCATCCACTAAGCCTAGCTCCCATATTCACCCAATGGATATTCAGATGACAATTTTTCACTGTGCAGATGATTTTGCCAGACAATATATTTTGGCCAAACTTTCCACTTGTCAGCTTTCCCTCCCCCTTTTGCTGCCTAATCCCTGTACTTCTCAGATTGAATTCTCTCTCTGGTCTCTCTGTCAAATTACAAGAAGTTGGCGAGAAGCAAGGAAATCACCAAAAGGGAAGAACCATTATAAGAATCAGCAGATGTGTTGTGTCTCTACCTCAATTGTGTCCTTCATAAGAGTTGGAAATAGCCTCTCTGCTTCCAAATCTCAGATTATGAACTGTCTTCTCAGTAAACGGAAACATGATGTGTTTTTTCACTGACACTGCAGAGGGAGCAGGAAAGATTGCCTCTTGATGGGGGATGTGGTAGAAATCTACTGGTTCTGTCCAGGAGGGGAAGATGAGGACAGATTTGACAACGATGTGACCTTCACCAATCTTCATGGAGATGCAAAGGAACATGAGCAGCAGCTCAACTTCCTGAAGGAGGTGTCTACTGTCATTGTGGTCCTCATGTCAGCCACTGACGACAATGAAGGAAACTGAAAAATTGTCCATAACTTGTGGCAGGCATCGAGGCCATTGATCTGATTGCTCGATGACAAAGAAGCAACCATGACCAGTAATTCTGGCCAAAGAATGAGAATGGGTATCAAGGATAGGAATGAGGCAGAATTAATGGAGGAACTCACAGCTACAGTCAGACATTTGGAAAGAAATTTTGAAAATAAGCTAATAGCCCTTAAAAAAAAACTTATTTCAGATAGCAAAAGACAAGCCAATGAACTCATTCGTTTTAAAAACAAAAGTCAAGAAAGACTGAATAAGATAAACACAGATTTTGAAAAAGAAGTATTGGAAAGGAGCCGAAAGTTCGCTTTAACTGTAAAGGGTAAAGAATTGAGTGAGGAAGAGTTACATGAGAAATTCAATCAACTTTGGAAAAACTGGGTCTGTGATGTATCCACAAGTCTCCGCAAGTCACAGAGTCTGACATTGATTTGGATTCTGAAAACATCCTTTGGGAGTATTTCAAAAACAAGACGAATGACGTGGGCTTACTGATGAGAAATTCTGCAGAGAAATTTCAAATCAATTATGATAAACTTATCAAAGTGAATAAGAAATATAATCGTATCCCAACGACATTAACAGTCTTTGAGAAAGAGTTCATTAATATGACTACTGACCACATTGTTTCGAGATTTAATAAAATTATTAACAACATGTGGAAGCAACAGTGTGGTTACAACCCAAGTTATTTCCATGAGATTCTAAAGACAATAGAAGAGGAAGTGAAATCTGCATCTACTCAGAAAAGATACACATTTACAAATACATTTATCATTGACTTATGTGTGTGTTTATTTCAAAGAGCAACAGAGAATTTTAAGGAAATACACAGGGCATTCAAGAGAGCAAATGATCCCGTGAACTATCTTGAAAGTAAGAAAGATGACTTCTTCACGAGTTTTAAGATCTGTCAAGGAGCAACCTCCATCAAACTATTTGTTGATGTTCTGTGGTATAAGCTCACTCCTGCAGTCTCCACTACCATATGGGAGGAAATGACGATTAAAATTGTGGGGGACATGAGCGCTACCTGCCCTGCATTCAATGGAAACAGGACTAACCTGGAGAAACACATTCGCATCTCTCTGGCAGAAGAAGAAAACTTTGATAATTACTGGGAATACCTTCATAATTCAGAATGGTTTTTTAGGAGTTACATCAAAAATCATATTAAAAGATATTGTTCAGACAATGGAGGTGAAAAAATGAAGACTTTTTTTGAAAAAAGCTCAATTGATATCAAGAATACCATCCTCTGTGCCATCCATGAATCCACATCAGTAGCTAAAGATAAAAGCAGCACTGCTTCTGGGTGGTTGGATTTATTCTGTGATTGCCTGGGGTGTAACTTGATCTTTCCACGAAAAGACTTGATAAGCATTGAACACCAGGAGATAAAACATACTGAGTTTCTTAAAGAAACCATGAGTGCAGCTTTGGATCTCACAATGAAGAAAATAGAACAGAATTATTCAAGTATGCCTATAGAAGCAATGCTTTCTAAAATTGAGAAAATGCTCTCTGAACATCTCTGTGGCTGCTGGAAGCAGTGTCCCTGCTGTGGAGCAATTTGTACAAACACAATTCCTACACACGAAGGAGACCATAGTGTACCCTTCCACCGTCCTCAGGCTGTCAATGGGGAGGAATGGTATGAAACAGATGATTTTGTCATTGATTGCTGTACTAGTTTGGTTGCAAGTGATTGTTGGTTTTGCAGGATGGCAGGAATTTCCCATTTAAGAACTATTGACAAGCAGGAGGGGATTATGCCACGTGGAGCATCACCCCAGATACCTCCATCCAGCTGTACTGGAAATGGTTTGTCTCTCACTTCAGATCGAACCTAGAAGAAAAATATCAGAAAAAAAATTGAAGTAAAGGTAAAATCCCTAATGCCTGGGCCAAAATCACAAAGCAGGATATGCTTGAAGACTTGAAAAAACAATAATACTCAATGACCACAAAAGAGCCCCAGTGTCTGAAGAAAAGAGGCAGTGTACCTGAACAATCCAAAAACAACTACTCCTTAAAATTAAAACCTTCACCATTTCCATTTTTAAAATGAAGTGTGTAAAAAGCAATCAGTTAACACATTAAGAGATGAAAATTTCCAGTAAAAGGAGTTCATTTCTCTCTGCCTCAATTGCTCTAGTTTAAAAACAACTTACTAAAATCTGTTAATATATGATGAAATCAAATAACATTCATTTTAGAAACTTATTTCATATTTTAAACTATTAGTCTAGATACTGCTTTTTTATTTTAAAATATTTAAGTCTCAGAGTAAGTCATTTTAACAGAGGAAAATCAAAATCATTTCAGGCTGCAACAAATTTCTATAGAATAACTGTATCAGTATTTCAACCAATATACATGTCTTGACTATAAGCTATAAACTGGCTCACTACAACCCCCACCTCCCAGGTTCAAGTCATTCTCCTGCCTCAGCCTCCTGAGTAGCTGGAACTACAGGCACATACCATCACTCCTGTCTAATTTTTTTTGTATTTTTAGTAGAGACTGGGTTTCACTATGTTGCCCAGGCTGGTCCTGACCTCATACTTGAGGGTGATCCACCCACCTCAGCCCCCCAAAATACGGGGATTACAAGCATGAGCCATTGCACCCGGCCGGACTTTTCAAGTTTTAAGTGGATTTTTTTCACTCTCTAAAGTTTTAAGGAAAAGTTATTAATATTTAAATGTAAAAACACTCATGGAACCTTCATGAGTCCCAAGCATAGCAATATTTAGGCATATTCTGTTCTAGGAAAGAACAAATCAGAGACTTGACCAAGATAGGGATGTCATCAATTCAGGAAACGTTATCAAGCAAATATGGAAAGTAGAAATCAAATAACTGTTTTTCTCACTTAACTTTCACCCTGTTCTTCCCTGGTATATTGGCAATTCCCTGTGCATGCTAAGAAAAAAAAAAAACACAGTCACAAAGCTTTGTTATTAAAAGCTTGGTGTTATGTACAAGTCTGAGAATTGGCTTTTGGGAAAAAATTTATGATGACCAGATAAAATGTACCACTTTAATGAAGTCTGTGGACAAGGTTCAATTAGATTGGTTATTTTAAATGATTCATTGATTATTTTAAACTGATTACTTAAAGAAAAATGTCAAAAAGTATACAGTTTTAAGGCCAGGCACAGTGGCTCATGCCTGTAATCCAAGCACTTTGGGAGGCAGGGTGGGCGGATCACCTGATGTCAGGAGTTTGGGACCAGCCTGGCCAACATGGCAAAACTCCGTGTCTACTAAAAATACAAAAATTAGCCAAGCATGGTGGCAGGCACCTGTAATCCCAGCTAGTTGGGAACCTGAAGCAGGAGAATGGCTTGAACCCAGGAGGCAGAGTTTGCAGTGAGCCAAGAACATACCACTGCACTCCAGCCTGGGTGATACAGCGAGACTCCGTGTTTAAAAAAAAAAAAAAAAAAAGTATACAATTTTTACAAATCTCCTAATACACTTAATTGGGTTCTAATATTTCAATGAGGAATTTATTTTTATACATATCGGGTATATTTGTGACTCTTCACACCATTTGAGCCATAAATTCATAATTAGAATAAAAATGAAGAGCACTCTGAATCCAACCAGAGCCTGAGAAGAGAAGGAAATCACCCTTCTGCAAACCTACACCTTATGCTAAGTTCTCAAAGCTGATGATCTAAAGGAATCCTGGTGCAAAGAAGAAAATTTCTTCATGTTGGACACAAATGCACCCATTGGCTTCCATTTACAGGTGTACTCTATCTTCCATAAACAATGAAAATAGACAGCCCAGGGAACAGTAGCCAAGTGACTTGGATCTTCAGAGCATAGAGATAGGAATGTTAACTCTATCTCCTTTGCCCTCTCAAAGGGCTTCAAGCATATTCTCAATGTCAGGTCAAATGACTCATCGCTCCAGAAAAAGTTTGAGGACAGAAAAATTACACAGGAAACATGTTCTTGGAGAGTATAGTTTTTCTTTTATTCTATGGAAAATAATGTTAGTGAGAGTTGGAAGGATCTCCCAAAACAATAAAATTGGAATATGATGGAAGCAGAACCCCTGTCCCGCATTATGCCTGTCTCTCACATCACTGTACCCTTAAAAACTGCTCAGTGTTCAATTACCATTTTCAGAATGCTTTTTATGTTTGTTTGGTGAATTCATAAAAGTCTTTAATGTGAAATAAGCCAAGCACAGAAAGATAAATAACGCAATTTCGGCTGGGTGTGGTGGCTCACGCCTGTAATCCTAACATTTGGGGAGGCCGAGGTGGGCGGATCGCCTGAGGTCAGGAGTTTGAGACCACCCTGGCCAACATGGCGAAACCCCGTCTCTACTAAAAATACAAAAAATAATTAGACGGGTGTGTTGGCAGGCACCTGTAATTCTAGCCACTTGGGAGGCTGAGGCAAGGGAATTGCTTGAACTAGGGAGGCAGAGGTTGCAGTGAGCCGAGATCATGCCATTGTAATCCAGCCTGGGTGACTGAGCAAGACTCAGTCTCAGAAGAAAAATTTTTAAAAAGATGAATAATGCATGTTAATCCTCATAGGTCAGAACTAAAAGAGTTGCTCTCATAGAAGTAAACAGAATAGTGGTTACTAGAGGCTGGGAAAGGAAAGGCTGTAAAAGGGATAGGGAGAGGTTGGTTAAAGAAAACAAAATTACACCCAGATAGGAGGAATAAGTTCTAGGGTTCTATAGTTCTGGAGGGTGACTATAGTTAACAATAATTCACAGTATATTTTCAAATAGTGAGAAGAAAAGATTTTAATGTTCTTGACATAAAGAAATTATAAATGTTTAAGGTGACAGATATGATAATTACCCTGATCTAATCATTACACATTATATACATGTACCAAAATCTCACTCTGCACATACACCATGGAATACCATACAGACATAAAAAACAAGATTATGTCTTTTGCAGGAACATAGATGGAACTGGAGACCATTGTCCTTAGCAAACAAATGCAGGAACAGAAAAATAAATACTGCACATTCTCACTTTAAGTGGGAGCTAAATGATGAGAACTCATGGACACAGAGAGGGGAACAACAGACACTGGGGTCTACCTGAGAGTGGAGGGTGGGAGAAGAGAGAGGAGTGGAAAGATGAAGAAGCAGGTATAAGCCAAACGTTGAGAGTTAAAGAATGCCAGAATGCCAGCGTGCAGTTATTCTCACCCAGACTTAGTACCTGGGTGATGAAATAATCTGTACAACAAACCCGCATGATAAAAGTTTACCTATATAACAAATCTGCACATGTAAACATAAAGCTAAATAGAAGTTTTTAAAAATCTCACTCTGTACTGCATAAACATGTACAAATATTATGTGTGAATTCAACATTTTTAACATCTTTTTTTTTCTTTTTTTTATTATTATACTTTAAGTTCTAGGGTACATGTGCATAACATGCAGGTTTATTACATATGTATACTTGTGCCATGTTGGTGTGCTGCACCCATCAAATCGTCAGAACCCATCAACTCGTCATTTACATCAGGTATAACTCCCAATGCAATTCCTCCCCTCTTCCCCCTCCCCATGATAGGCCCCGGTGTATGATGTTCCCCTTCCTGAGTCCAAGTGATCCCATTGTTCAGTTCCCACCTATGAGTGAGAACATGCGGTGTTTGGTTTTCTGTTGTTGCAATAGTATGCTGAGAATGATGGTTTCCAGCTGCATCCATGTCCCTACAAAGGACACAAACTCATCCTTTTTGATGGCTGCATAGTATTCCATGGTGTATATGTGCCACATTTTCTTCATCCAGTCTGTCACTGATGGACATTTGGGTTGATTCCAAGTCTTTGCTATTTTGAATAGTGCCGCCATAAACATATGTGTGCATGTGTCTTTACAGCAGCATGATTTATAATCCTTTGGGTATATCCCCAGTAATGGGATGGCTGGGTCATATGGTACTTCTAGTTCTAGATCCTTGAGGAATCGTCATACTGTTTTCCATAATGGTTGAACTAGTTTGCACTCCCACAAACAGTGTAAAAGTGTTCCTATTTCTCCACATCCTCTCCAGCACCTGTTGTTTCCTGACTTTTTAATGATCGCCATTCTAACTGGTGTGAGATGGTATCTCATTGTGGTTTTGATTTGCATTTCTCTGATGGCCAGTGATGATGAGCATTTTTTCATGTGTCTGTTGGTTGTATGAATGTCTTCTTTTGAGAAATGTCTGTTCATATCCTTTGCCCACTTTTGGATGGGGTTGTTTGTTTTTTTCTTGTAAATTTGTTTGAGTTCTTTGTAGGTTCTGGATATTAGCCCTTTGTCAGATGAGTAGATTGCAAAAATTTTCTCCCATTCTGTAGGTTGCCTGTTCACTCTGATGGTAGTTTCTTTTGCTGTGCAGAAGCTCTTTAGTTTAATTAGATTCCATTTGTCAATTTTGGCTTTTGTTGCCGTTGCTTTGGTGTTTTAGACATGAAGTTCTTGCCCATGCCTATGTCCTGAATGGTACTACCTAGGTTTTCCTCTAGGGTTTTTATGGTATTAGGTCTAACATTTAAGTTTCTAATCCATCTTGAATTAATTTTCGTATAAGGAGTAAGGAAAGGATCCAGTTTCAGCTTTCTACTTATGGCTAGCCAATTTTCCCAGCACCATTTATTAAATAGGGAATCCTTTCCCCATTTCTTGTTTCTCTCAGGTTTGTCAAAGATCAGATGGCTGTAGATGTGTGGTATTATTTCTGAGGACTCTCTTCTGTTCCATTGGTCTATATCTCTGTTTTGGTACCAGTACCATGCTGTTTTGGTTACTGTCGCCTTGTAGTATAGTTTGCAGTCAGGTAGTGTGATGCCTCCAGCTTTGTTCTTTTGACTTAGAATTGTCTTGGAGATGCGGGCTCTTTTTTGGTTCCATATGAACTTTAAAGCAGTTTTTTCCAATTCTGTGAAGAAACTCATTGGTAGCTTGATGGGGATGGCATTGAATCTATAAATTACCTTGGGCAGTATGGCCATTTTCACGATATTGATTCTTCCTATCCATGAGCATGGTATGTTCTTCCATTTGTTTGTGTCCTCTTTTATTTCATTGAGCAGTGGTTTGTAGTTCTCCTTGAAGAGGTCCTTTACATCCCTTGTAAGTTGGATTCCTAGGTATTTCATTCTCTTTGAAGCAATTGTGAATGGAAGTTCATTCATGATTTAGCTCTCTGTTTGTCTGTTACTGGTGTATAAGAATGCTTGTGATTTTTGCACATTGATTTTGTATCCTGAGACTTTGCTGAACTTTCTTATCAGCTTAAGGAGATTTTGGGCTGAGACAATGGGGTTTTCTAAATATACAATCATGTCATCTGCAAACAGGGACAATTTGACTTCTTCTTTACCTAATTGAATACCCTTTATTTCTTTCTCTTGCCTGATTGCCCTAGCCAGAACTTCCAACACAATGTTGAATAGGAGTGGTGAGAGAGGGCATCCCTGTCTTGTGCCAGTTTTCAAAGGGAATTTGTCCAGTTTTTGCCTATTCAGTATGATATTGGCTGTAAGTTTGTCATAAATAGCTCTTATTATTTTGAGATATATTCCATCAATACAGAATTTATTGAGCGTTTTTAACATGAAGGGCTGTTGAATTTTGTCAAAAGCCTTTTCTGCATCTATTGAGATAATCATGTGGTTCTTGTCTTTGGTTCTGTTTATATGCTGCATTACGTTTATTGATTTGCGTATGTTGAACCAGCCTTGCATCCCAGGGATGAAGCCAACTTCATCATGGTGGATAAGCTTTTTGATGTGCTGCTGAACCCGGTTTGCTAGTATTTTATTGAGGATTTTTGCATCGATGTTCATCAGGGATATTGGTCAAAAATTCTCTTTTTTTGTTGTGTCTCTGCCAGGCTTTGGTATCAGGATGATGTTGGCCTCATAAAATGAGTTAGGGAGGATTCTCACTTTTTCTATTGATTGGAATAGTTTCAGAAGGAATGGTACCAGCTCCTCCTCATACCTCTGGTAGAATTCAGCTGTGAATCCATCTGGTCCTGGACTTTTTTTCATTGGTAGGCTATTAATTATTGCCTCAATTTCAGAGTCTGCTCTTGGTCTATTCAGGAATTCAGCTTCTTCCTGGTTTAGTCTTGGAAGAGTGTAAGTGTCCAGGAAATTATCCATTTCTTCTAGATTTTCCAGTTTATTTGTGTAGAGGTGTTTATAGTATTCTCTGATGGTAGTTTGTATTTCTGTGGGGTCGGTGGTGATATCCCCTTTATCATTTTTTATTGTGTCTATTTGATTCTTCTCTCTTTTCTTCTTTATTAGTCTTGCTAGCGGTCATCAATTTTGTTGATCTTTTTGAAAAACCAACTCCTGGATTCATTGATTTTTTGGAGGGTTTTTTGTGTCTCTCTCTCCTTCAGTTCTGCTCTGATCTTAGTGATTTCTTGCCTTCTGCTAGCTTTTGAATGTGTTTGCTCTTGCTTCTCTAGTTCTTTTAATTGTGATGTTAGAGTGTCAATTTTAGATCTTTCCTGCTTTCTCTTGTGGGCATTTAGTGCTATAAATTTCCCTCTACACACTGCTTTAAATGTGTCCCGGAGATTCTGGTATGTTGTATCTTTGTTCTCATTGGTTTCAAAGAACATCTTTATTTCTGCCTTCATTTCGTTATGTACCCAGTAGTCATTCAGGAGCAGGTTATTTAGTTTCCATGTAGTTGAGTGGTTTTGATTGAGTTTCTTTGTCCTGAGTTCTAGTTTGATTGCACTGTGGTCTGAGAGACAGTTTGTTATAATTTCTGTTCTTGAACATTTGCTGAGGAGTGCTTTACTTCCAATTATGTGGTCAATTTTGGAATAAGTGTGATGTGGTGCTGAGTAGAATGTATATTCTGTTGATTTGGGGTGGAGAGTTCTGTAGATGTCTATTAGGTCTGCTTGCTGCAGAGATGAGTTCAATTCCTGGATATCCTTGTTAACTTTCTGTCTCGTTGATCTGTCTAATGTTGACAGTGGGGTGTTGAAGTCTCCCATTACTATTGTATGGGAGTCTAAGTCTCTTTGTAAGTCTCTAAGGACTTGCTTTATGAATCTGGGTGCTCCTGTATTGGGTGCATATATATTTAGGATAGTTAGCTCTTCTTGTTGAATGATCCCTTTACCATTATGTAATGGCCTTCTTTGTCTCTTTTGTTCTTTGATGGTTTAAAGTCTGTTTTATCAGAGACTAGTATTGCAACCCCTGCTTTTTTTTGTTCTCCATTTGCTTGGTAAATCTTCCTCCATCTGTTTATTTTGAGTCTATGTATGTCTCTGCATGTGAGATGGGTCTCCTGAATACAGCAAACTGATGGGTCTTGACTCTTTATCCAGTTTGCCAGTCTGTGTCTTTTAATTGGACCATTTAGTCCATTTACATTTAAGGTTAAATGTAAATGTTTTTATGTGTGAACTTGATCCTGCCATTATGATATTAACTGGTTATTTTGCTCATTAGTTGATGTAGTTTCTTCCTAGCCTCGATGGTCTTTACATTTTGGCATGTTTTTGCAATGGCTGGTACCGGTTGTTCCTTTCCATGTTTAGTGCTTCCTTCAGGGTCTCTTGTAAGGCAGGCCTAGTGGTGACAAAATCTCAAGCATTTGCTTATCTGTAAAGGATTTTATTTCTCCTTCACTTATGAAACCTAGTTTGGCTGGATATGAAATTCTGGGTTGAAAATTCTTTTCTTTAAGAATGTTTTATATTGGCCCCCACTCTCTTCTGGCTTGTAGAGTTTCTGCCAAGAGATCTGCTGTTAGTCTGATGGGCTTCCCTTTGTGGGTAACTCGACCTTTCTCTCTGGCTGCCCTGAAGATTTTTTCCTTCATTTCAACTTCGGTGAATCTGGCAATTATGTGTCTTGGAGTTGCTCTTCTCGAGGAGTATCTTTGTGGCGTTCTCTGTATTTCCTGAATTTGAATGTTGGCCTGCCCTACTAGGTTGGGGAAGTTCTCCTGAATGATATCCTGAAGAGCGTTTTCCAACTTGGTTCCATTTTCCCCCTCACTTTCAGGCACCCCAATCAGACATAGATTTGGTCTTTTTACATAATCCCATACTTCTTGCAGGCTTTGTTCATTTCTTTTTCTTCTTTTTTCTTTTGGTTTCTCTTCTCGCTTCATTTCATTCACTTGATCCTCAATCGCTGATACTCTTTCTTCCAGTTGATCGAGTCGGTTACTGAAGCTTGTGCATTTGTCACGTATTTCTCATGTCATGGTTTTCATCTCTGTCAATTCGTTTATGGCCTTCTCTGCATTAATTATTCTAGTTATCAATTCTTCCACTCTTTTTACAAGAGTTTTAGTTTCTTTGCACTGGGTACGTAATTCCTCCTTTAGCTCTGAGAAGTTTGATGGACTGGAGCCTTCTCTCATCTCATCAAAGTCATTCTCCATCCAGCTTTGATCCATTACTGGCAATGAGCTGCATTCCTTTGCAGGGGGCGATGCGCTCTTATTTTTTGAATTTCCAGCTTTTCTGCCCTGCTTTTTCCCCATCTTTGTGGTTTTATCTGCCTCTGGTCTTTGATGATGGTGATGTACTGATGGGGTTTTGGTGTGGGTGTCCTTCCTGTTTGTTAGTTTTCCTTCTAACAGTCATGACCCTCAGCTCTAGGTCTGTTGGAGATTGCCTGAGGTCCACTCCAGACCCTGTTTGCCTGGGTATCAGCAGCAGAGGCTGCAGAAGATAGAATATTGCTGAACAGCGAGTGTACCTGTCTGATTCTCGCTTTGGAAGCTTCCTTTCAGGGGTGTACTCCACCGTGTGAGGTGTGGGGTGTCAGTCTGCCCCTAGTGGGGGATGTCTCCCAGTTAGGCTACTCAGGGGTCAGGGACCCACTTGAGCAGGCAGTCTGTCCGTTCTCAGATCTCAATCTCCATGTTGGGAGATCCACTGCTCTCTTCAAAGCTGTCAGACACAGTTGTTTGCGTCTGCAGAGGTTTCAGCTGCATTGTTGTTGTTGTTGTTGTTGTTGTTGTTGTTGTTATTTAGCTGTGCCCTGTCCCCAGAGGTGGAGTCTACAAAGACAGGTAGGATTCCTTGAGCTACTGTGAGCTCCACCCAGTTCAAGCTTCCCAGCCCCTTTGTCTATCTACTTAAGCCTCAGCAATGGTGGGCGCCCCTCTCCCAGCCTCGCTGCTGCCTTACCTCCAGATCGCAGACTGCTGTGCTAGTAATGAGGGAGGCTCCGTGGGCGTGGGACCCTCCCAGACAGGTGTGGGATACAATCTCCTGGTGTGCCCGTTTGCTAAGATCCTTGGTAGAGCGCTGTATTGGGGTGGGAGTTACCCGATTTTCCAGGTGTTGTGTGTCTCAGTTCCCCTGGCTGGGAAAACGGATTCCCTTCCCCCTTGTGCTTCCCAGGTGAGGCGATGCCTCGCCCTGCTTCAGCTCTCGCTGGTCAGGCTGCAGCAGCTGACCAGTATCGACTGTCCCGCACTCCCTAGTGAGATGATCCCAGTACCTCAGTTGAAAATGCAGAAATCACCGGTCTTCTGTGTCGCTCGCGCTGGGAGTTGGAGACTGGAGCTGTTCCTATTCGGCCATCTTGCTCTGCCCCCCAACATCTTTTAACAAGGTATCATATACATGTTAACCTTGATTTTCAAACCAAAATCAGTGTGTATAAAATTTCAAAAGTCTTTGATAAATTCCTCAGGATTTTAAGCTGCATGGTTATTACATGAGATTCAGAGGCCGTTCTCAAGAGATCACAAAAGAAAAATGGGAAAAAGGTAAATTGGGATAAAGCAAAAATGACTATGTAGAGATGGGCATTTCTGTGATAGAAGTGGAGACATTAGCACTGCCATCAAGGTGGGGTTAGGATTGGAGAGGATTACAACGTCAGTGGGTTGGACGGCACTGGGGCAGGAGACCTCAGGAGTCAGGAGGGATGAGATTATCAAGAAGGGCAGACACCTGTGTTCAAAATCCTTACTCTGTAAAAAAATTAGACCAGTCTTTCTAGTTCTAAGTTTGTATGATTATCAAATTTATTTATTTTGAGACAGAATCTCACTCTGTTGCCCAGGCTGGAATGCAGTGGTGGTGCGATCTTGGCTCACTGCAACCTCTGCCCCCCAAGTTCAAGTGATTTTCCTGCCTCAGTCTCCTGAGTAGCAGGGATTACAGGCACACGCCACCACGCCTGGCTAATTTTTGTATTTTCAGTAGAGATGGAGTTTCACCATGTTGGTCAGACTGGTCTCGAACCCCTGACCTCATGATCCTCCAGCCTCAGCCTCTCAAAATGCTGAGATTACAGGCATGAGCCACTGCACCTGGCCAATTATCAAATTTATTTACTGATCTACTAATCATCATGGTACAAGTAATTCAAAATGAAAATATCATCTATTAACAAATTGTTTTGTGAAACCAGAAAAAAAAAAAAAAAGGGTCCAGGTGCAGCTCACAGGATTAGAGGTAGCCAGAGTTATAAGGTTGGCAGGAACAGGGCTCCCATGGTCAGTGGAATGGGTCAGAGTTATTGCAAGTGGGAAACACAGAGACATGGGAATTGGGGATCACTTCAGTAGATTTAGGGATGTTCCAGTCAGTTAAGGCAGAGAACGAAGTACAGTGGGAAAGAATGAGTCACAAGGCCTGTAGAAAAGGGAAGCAGGGTGATGGATTCTAGAACAACATCAAATCACATGAGTAAGTTGTGAGTTACTTAAATGTGTAATCTAAATTTGAAATCATAGAAGTAGAAAGTAGAATGTTTGTTGTCAGGTGCAGTGGCTCACGCCTGTAATCCCAGAACTTTGAGAGGCTGAGGCAGGCGGATCACATGATGTCAGGAGTTGCAGACCAGCCTGGGCACCATAGTGAAACCCCATCTCTACTGAAAATACAAAAATTAGCAGGGTGTTGTGACGGGTGCCTGTGATCCCAGCTACTTCGGAGGCAGAGACAGGAGAATCACTTGAACCTGGGAGGCAGAGGTTGCAGTGAGTGGAGATAGCACCACTGAACTCCAGCCTGGGCAGCACATGGAGACTGTCTCAAAAACATAAAAAAAAAAAAAAAAGAAAAGAAAAGAAAAAGAAAAAGAAAGAAAATAGAATGTTTGTTACCAGAAGCTGGGATGGTGGGTGGAGGAAAGCAGAAGTGTAGGTCAAAGGGTACAAAGAGAGAGAGGAAGCAAGAAGGAGAAGGTAATTCAAGAGAAGAAGAAGGTATAAGCCAAGTGTTTAGAGTTAGAAAATGCCAGCCTGCAAAAGCTAGGCTATTAGCTGTGCAAAGGGCCTCCACTATTTACTACATGTGTGACCTTGGATGAGTTAGTTAACGTGTCTCTGCTTCATTTCCTTCATACATAAAATGGTGCAACCTCAGTGAAGTGTTAAGAATAACTTTAAATTTTATATATATATATATATACCTGAAACATGGTACACGTGCCAATAATGTTAGGTAGTAGCATTGCCAACAACAGCAGAAGCAGCAATAACTGCAGCAAATCACGTTAATAGAAGTAATTATAGCACTTATTAATAATATTATTGCTATTATACTGAAATGTAGCTATTGCTACACTCCATCTTAATTGTAAGGTCCTGAAGAAGAGAGTCCAAGTTCTTTTTTTTTTATTTTTATTTTTTGAGATACAGTCTTGCTCTGTCGCCCAGGCTACAGTGCAGTGGCGCAATCTCAGCTCACTGCAACCTCAGGCTCAAGTGATTCTCCTGCCTCAGCCTCCCAAGTAGCTGGGATTTCAGGCACCTGCCACCACTCCCAGCTAATTTTTATATTTTTAGTACAAAGAGCGTTTTGCCATGTTGGCCAGGCTGGTCTCAAACTCCTGACCTCAGGCGATCTGCCTGCCTCAGCCTCCCAAAGTGCTGGGATTATGTGCTGGCCCACCATGCTGGGCCAGTCCAAGTTCTTTATTTTGACTGAAACAGTGTTTATAAATGTCCTTTCCTTATTGTTTCCTGTATCTATATTTTATTTTCTCTGAATAGCATTTTAAAAATAAAATAGAATTAAAATGTAAACCTTAGAAAAGGGGTGAGGAATGGAGGGAAGATATGTGAGTAGGCCAGGACAGAATGAGAGCATCGTTGTTAGTTCCTGAGGCAACAGTTATCCAATGTTATTGTTATTTTTAATGAAATTCAAGGGATTTGCATTTATTCCAAATTGGAAAAGATGTGAACCAGGAAAAACCTGCCTGATAGTTGATGTATCTTTGGCGATTTTCCTTTGAAACATGGGAACAATCATGTTTATCTTGTAGTTTACATTGTAATTCTCATCCACTCCTCTGTGAAGACATGGAACTGTGCCACCCAGAACCTCCTGCAAGAGAAGACTTGCTGCCCAACTGAGGGGAATGAAGTAAGCAGCCAGCTTCAGCTGTCAGATCTTCCCAATCTGCCTCAATTGCAGAGAGGCCCTTCACCTGAGGTCATGCCCTTCCTGGGGTAGCCTGTATCCAGAGGCTGAGACAGAAAAGTAAGAAAGACCCAGCCATTATAGCCTGACACAGGATGCTTTTGTTGGTCGTCACTCTACAGAGCTCTCCACCAGGTTCAGGGAAGGTTTGTAAAGCCTGCATCACGGCTCAATTTCTTTCTCTGCCAAATCCTACTTTTGCCCCTTTTCTTCACAGGTGTTGATCCCTAATAAACATCTTGCCCTCCACACTGTTCCACCGTCTGCTCTTGGGGAAATCAACCTGCAACCTACTTCAAGGCATTGGTAGATATTGCTATGTCCATATAGATTTGAGCAATGGGGTGATGGATACTAAAGAGGTAGTGCAAAAAGAAAATGAGAGGCATACAACATTCTCCTCTTCCCAACATCTGTATGAAGAAAGCAGCATCATTTTGAGGAGTGAGAGAATGCAGATTTCTCAGAAGTGAGAAGCAGGCAGGAAAATGGCCTACAGCCCTGTTGAGAGCAGCAGAGAGGAGCATGAGACATAGCTACCAGATGGGAAATTCATTAGTAAGTGATCATTAGAAAACAAGAAACTGGTGGATGAAAATAAAAGAAGTAAAACTGATAAGCAAGTAAAAACAGATATTTCTTCTACATGACTTTCGAATTGGGGGTATGAGGGGTGGAGTCAAGGAATGAAGCCTAGGCCTTGCAAACGCATCCCTTAGGAGAAGTGAAATGGAAGTAATAGTTACATCAAGCCAAAACAAGGAGCTTTGACTTGGTCCCGCATGCTGTGATCTAGAATTATTCCTGGCAGAGCTAAAGCTTTATCATCCTACAATACATGTAGGATGTACTGGCGAGGCACCTATGGATGCAAGTAGAGATTACCCCCTTATATCAACCACATTAAATCCATAAAGTTTCCCTAAAGCCTTTTCTGCCTCAGCATCTAACTTCCTTCTTCTGAGTCTCTGGAGTCTCAGTGTGGCAAGAAAATGGAATATAGCGTTCGTTGATACAGAATGGCAGCGTGAAGAGCAATTACAGGTCTTAGTAAGAGCACCACAGACCCTCTCAACCATGAATTAACTTGCTCTTTTTCTACCTCCTTTTGTAACTATAGCTACCCTTCTTAGGGCCTCTTATCTTTTTTCTGAGGCCTTAGTTTGGCTTCTGGCTAAAACTACATGGAAGTTGCAGGCAGTTCTCTCACCACCAGATGGTGATAAAGAGCCTATGAGGATAATGAAGTCTGAGATTTCCCAACCGCGGCATAGTTAACATTTAGAGCCAGATAATTTATTGTAGGAAATTCTCTGTGCGTTACAGGATGTCTAGCAGCACCTCTAGCCTCCATCCATTAAATGTGAGTAGCGCCACTTACAGTTATGGCAACAAAAATGTCTCTAGACATCGTCAAATGTCCCTGAAACATTTGCATTGCCCCTGTGGAGAACCACTGTGAAATGAGGTGGGTGTTTAAGAGTTCTAAATGGGAGAAAGAAAATGAATGCAATTTTGATGAAATTTTTGAAAAGCTTTGTTATTTTTTACAATACTACATTTATTGAAAAAATTCAAAGATGTGGAAAAAGAAGAAAATCAAAGACACCCAAAATCCTGTCATCCAGATTAACTTCGGTGAACATTTTTATACTCATCCTTCTAGGCATATGGACACATAGTGAAAAACATACAATTTTGTATACATGGCAATGTATAATATACATACTCCTAAATTTCACTCATAAATAGCACTGCATTTAACATGCATCTCTGAACTTTTTTTTTTTTTTTGAGATGGAGTCTCACTCTGTCACACAGGCTACAGTGCAGTGGCGCAATCTCGGCTCACTGCAACCTCTGCCTCCTGGGTTCAAGCGATTCTCCTGCCTCAGCCTCCCAAATAGCTGGGATTACAGGTCCATGCCACTATGCCCAGCTAGTTTTTGTATTTTTAGTAGAGACAGGGTTTCACCATGTTGGTCAGGCTGGTCTTGAACTCCTGACCTCAGGTGATCTACCCATCTCAGCCTCCCAAAGTGCTGGGATTACAGGCATGAATCACCCTGCCTGGCCTGAACATACATCTTTGCACAGCTTGAGTGTGACAGTTTTTCATTCCACACTTCCTGTATATCTACAATTTTGCCACGAGAGGACCCAGAGCTTTACAAAGTAATTTGGACATAGATATTCTTCCAAAGATGTACAAAAACTGCTGGAAAGAATGTGAACATACCCAGTGCAGTGGCTCACGCCATCTCTACTAAAAATACAAAAATTAGCCAAGCGTGGTGGCAGGTGCCTGTAATCCCAACTACTCAGGAGGCTGAGGCAGGAGAATCATTTGAACTGGGAGGTGCAGGTTGCAGTGAGCTGAGATTATGCCACTGCACTCTGGCATGGGCAACAGAGCAAGACTCCATCTCAAAAAAAAAAAATGTGTGAATAGAAGATAGAATAAATATAATTTGTGACATGGAAATGCACGGTGGAAATTTTGGCAAAAACTGAGCAATAACTGATTAGATGTCAGGGATATCTTCACAGACATGGGCCTAGATATAAGCAATATAAAAGTTAGTCTCAGCCAGGTGTGGTGGCTCACATCTGCAATCTCAGCACTTTGGGAGGCCAAGGCAGGTGGCTCACTTGAGGTCAGGAGTTTGAGACAACCCTGGCCAACGTGGTGAAACCCCATCTCAAAAAAAAAAAAGTCTCAGCTCCTTTTTCTTCAACCACAGTACTTAGAAAAATTATTTATTTGTTTAAATATTCGCTGGACACAGTGGCTCTCACTTGTAATTCCAGTGCTTTGGAAGCCTGAGACAGGAGGATCACTTGAGGCCAGGAGTTTGCGACCAGCATGGGCAACATAGCAAGACTCTATCTGTACAAAAAAAAAATTTAAATAAAGAAAAAATGCATATTTCCCCTGCACCCCTGCATACAGGCTAGGGCCAGCTTTCTCTTCTTATATATCCTGTGTTTATTACAGGGTCTCCCATTTATCAAACCTTTAGTAAACATTCACTGAATGGAGGTATTTATTGGAAACTTTCCTGCTTGAAGAGCATTCGTCAAAACAAAGAGAAAGGTGGATCCATGTAGGAGACAGAGGGTTATGGATTTAAGTTCAAATTCCCTCCAACTTCCTACACTCAAAACATGAACTCATGGATAAGAAACAGAGGAGAGAGGAAGCGAAAAAGGTAAATTGATATGCACTTCTGTGATCTCCTGCTCTTTCTGTGATTCTCTTTCCTTTTCTGGCAACCTTATCCAAGGAAAAATCTCAGTGACCTTGCAGTAGGGCAATTGGGGATGATCCTAAGTCTTATACTACACCTCAGATGATGTACAGAAACATTTTACTCTCTTTATTTAGTCTACAATCTGATCTCCCTGCCAAACCCCTATCTACGGGTTAGCAGGAGGAAAAAAAAAACTAATAGTTCAATCTAATTTTAATTTAGTCTAACCTGACACAATGTAAATATACCTTCAGAAATTATTATTTCTATTGGCTAAAATAATGCCTGATCATTCAGAAAGCCTCTACTTCCCCTGCTTCTCTCCCAAGTGTATGATGGAGAGACTGTGGTTATGCAATCCCCTGGCACAGAGAAGGAACCTCAGGCTGGTTTTTATGTTGTGGCAACTCCATCTGCTGGTCTCTGGGGAACTGTCCTTTGGGCACCAAATTATTCAACATTCTGCAGGACACCACTGCTGAATTGGCTAATTCACATGTACTTTCTGCAGGGACAATGTTCCTGAGTTGCTAAGGCTGTTAAGAAAAAATTTACTGTCTGCAGAAACCTGAGTTGATTGCCACATCCTCCAGCCTGCAAGTTGGTCCAGCAGTCCACATTACCTTATTGTTGAGTCAACTCATTCTACTATTGTAGGCCTATGACAGTCTACTGGGTTTCAATTCGGTATCCAAACCACATAAAACTCAAGGCACCTTTGTAAAATTAAGCCTCCTTCTATCTGACCATGATGTGCTACATTTCTGTGAATGACCCTAAAGTTGATGCATGGCATAATCCATTTGGATGTCAAAAGACTAATATTACCTCAGTCTTATATTTTTGGAAAAAATTCTAACCTCCTCCAGACAAATGAATGCCTCTGATAGACTAAGGAGAAGCCCTAATCATGACATTTTTATCTACATCCTCATCTTCAACTTTGTTGTCTGATGAGTTCAAAGCCTGTGCTCTGTTCACTTCACCTCCAGACCTTGGTCTGGAAAGGTCCTTGAGGTCTGGGAGATTAGAGGAGAGAGACAAAAAAAAATTGCCTGGTCACACTACACAATACCGGTCTTGAATTCTCACAGACAAAAACACCTTTATTTATTTCTAAAATTCCTTCGTCATAATTAAGAATCAGACATGTTGGAAGCTTGGCCATTCATTCAATACACACTCACGGAATACCTATTATATGTGATGTATTCTGATGGGCACAATATGTAACCCACTGTGTTAGTTTCCTCTTCCTACTATAACAAATTATCACAACCTTGATGACTAAAAACAATGAAACAACAGATTCATCTTACAGTTCTAGAGGTCAAAGTCTTACGGAATTAAAAACAAGGTATTGCCAGACCTTCATACCTTCTAAAGACACTCAGGAAAAAATCTTTTTTTTTTTGTTTTCCTTTTCTGCTTCTACATTCCTAGACTCATGACCCCCTTGCATCTTCAAAGCCAGCAACGAGAAGTCAAGTTTTCCGATGCCTCATTCCAATGTTTGACCCTACTGACTCCTTCTTATAAGGACCCTTGTGATTACATTGGGCCCACTGGATAATCCAGGATAATCTCCTCGTCTCAAGATTGTTAATTTAATCACATCTGCAAAGTCCTTTTTGCCATCTGAAGTAACATTCACAGGTTCTGGGGAGTAGGAGGTGATATCTTCAGGGTACCTTTATTTATCAGTATTAAACTCAAAGAAAGGATAACTCTCCATCAGTTGGACAGCTATAAAAGATGTGGCTAATCTTTTTTAACTTCTTTTTTATGGAAATATAACAGTTACACTAAAAAGACTATACAGATTTTATGTGTACAGCTCAATGATCTGTGACAAAGCAAACACACTCCAGTAACCAGCATCCAGATCAAGTTACGGAGCATTGCCAACACCCTAGAACTCATCCCTCATGCCCTCCTCTAATCACTGTACCTTCTCTCCACTCTCCAAAGCAGTTTAACACATAGATTAGCTCTGTTTTCAAACAAGCAGTCGGAATGATACAATGTGTACGTTTTGTACCTTACTTCCTTTACTCAACATTATGTTGGTAAGATTTATCCATGTTACTATGTGGAGCTGTATTAGTTCATTTTCATTGTTGTATAATGCATTATATGACCAAATGACAATTATTTTATCCTTTCTGCCAACAAACATGTGTGCTGTTTCCACCTTGGGAATGTTTTAGCTTTGCTATAAGCATTGTTGCATACCTTCTAGTGCACATATATACACATTTCCATTAGGCATGTGTGTATATACTAGGAGTAGGATTTCTGGGTCATAGCATATACATTTTCAACTTCTGTAAAGAGTACCAACCAGCTTTCAAAGTGTATGTTGCAATTTATGCCTTTATCAGAAATGTATGAGAATTCCAGTTGCTTCTCATACTCACCAAGACTTAATTTTATCAGATAGTCTTTTTAAATTTAGCCATTCTGGAGTATATAGTACTATTTCAATATGGTTTTAATATGCATTTCCTTAATTAATAATGAAATTTTACATTTTTGTCCTTTATTGGCTATTTGAATATTCACTTTTATAAAATGCCTGCTCAAGTTTTTCACCCATTTTTATCTTGTGTTGATTTTATAGGAGTCCTTGACATATTCTGTCCACAACCCCTTTTTCAATTATAAGAGTTGCATACATGACTTGGGCCACAAAATATCTGTATAAATTTGAAATGTAAATTTCAACTGATTTCTTACAGGTTTAGTTACCATTTCAGTTTTATAGTATAGAACTAAGCTAAACAAAGTATCTTACAAATCTGTGATAAATAATTCTTGAACAGAAAGAGTACATTTTTTATTAAAATACGTCTTCTAAAGACAAGAACAGGGCAAGTTTTTTTTTTAATTCATTCACTTATCCTTAAATGAATAAAATACCCAGTGTTAAAATGTGACTGGATTTAGTAGAGATTAAGAGCAAAAAGTAAAGGTACTGGACCGCTTAGAAGTGCAGGGGCTTAAAATGTGTATTAATTATTGTTACAGAAGGGTTTTTACAATAGGATTAACAAAATATTCAAATAAAGCTACTCTGAATTTCTTAAACCGATGGTAAGAATGAATAAATTATAAGAAAATTGGTTGAAGAGTAACAGGTAAGTCATTAGTCAGGGTAAAAATAAATGCATATTTATAGGACCCAAACCTTTATCAAAAGCTAATGAAAGAATCTTATGGTATGTGAATTTAGTTCAATAAAGCTTTAAAAAAAAAAAATGTTTCTCCCATGAGTTTGAATAAATGTACATGGTTAATTTACTTCTGATATATATTGTATTTTCTCTTACATGCAACATTAAAGTGGTAGAAGCAGACCAGGCGCAGTGGCTTACGCCTGTAATCCCAACGCTTTGGGAGGCTGAGGTGGGCAGATCACCTGAGGTCAGGAGTTCGAGACCAGCCTGACCAACATGGCCAAACCCCATCTCTACTAAAAATACAAAACTTAGCCAGGTATGGTGATGGGTGCCTGTGATCCTAGCTACTTGGGAGACTGAGGCAGGAGAATTGCTTGAACCCGGGAGGCGGAGGTTTCAGTGAGCGGAGATGGCACCACTGCACTCCAGCCTGGGCAACAGAGCCAGACTCTGTCTCTAAGTAAATAAATAAATAAAAATAAAGTGGTAGAAGAAACATAAAATTTCTTCTTCTAATTGCTGAAAGTATATGAAATATGCAACTAGATCTACGTGAACAAAAATACTCATTAAGCTTTTTCTCATTTATGAAAGTAATGAAAATGCAAAGGATATATGTTATAGAATGTATATTATACTTCCCAGCATGATTTTTATAAATCTTGAATATTCTAATTATGGGTAAGTGATGTTGCCAAAAATGTGTCATATGAATTAAATTAGTATCACCTTCACTACTTCTTAACAGTAATCTCTATGGTTTTCTTAACAGAACTTTCCTTTAGGAATGATGTTTTTGTTTGTTGGTTTGGTTTAGCAATTGTCAGGAGTCAAAAGAGATGAAATCGTTCAACAAAAATTATTATTCTTGCTGTCCTTACTACAATATATCTGGTTTTAGTATAGTCTATTGTGAGCCAAAAATATCATTTCTTTTTTTTTCTTTTTCACACAAGAAGATTTAGAAGAGACAAAAATACCACTTCTAATGCCACATTTTTTTTTCTTAACAGAAATTATGTATAAGCAAGGAAAAGGAGGCTTCATATACACCAATATTTTGATTTGTTCCTCTGTTTTACCCCTTGGATATTTTATTCAGGACAATATACCATAAGATTCAAAATGGGCAAGAGGAATAGCCTTCTTTTTTAAAATGAGTGAAGGGTCAATGTGTAAGGGGAGGTGGAAAAGGAGAACAACAATGCTATTTCTACTATAGACATATTCTTGGGCAGATCAATTTTGGAAAAGAAATATATGGATGTTGAGGACTTGGAAGAAATTACTGTAAAACTATCTATGCAGGCGTATCTCCTAGAAAGTCCCATGAACCCCCCGGGTGTGCATACCTAAGTTTGAAGAGAACTTTCCTAAAATATAAGCCCTATGAATGTAGGGGATTGGTATGGTTTTGAGATGGAGGCTGGAGTAAAGTGGTGCCATCTCTGCTCACTGCAACCTCTGCCTCCTGGGTTCAAGTGATTCTCCTGCCTCAGCCTCCTGACTAGCGAGACTACAGAGGTGTGCCACCATGCCCAGCTTTTTGTATTTTTAGTAGAGACAGGGTTTCACCATATTGGCCAGGCTGGTCTGGAACTCCTGACCTCATGATCTGCCTGCCTCAGCCACCCAAAGTGCTGGGATTACAGGTGTGAGCCAACATGCCTGGCCGGTTTTTTTTTTTTTTTTAATTGTTTGTGGCAAATATTTTCTGTTTGTGTCCCAGATACACTCTCCATCCTTTTGTGTCCTGTTGTGTGCCCTGAAACTGGGCTCCATTGCCCTCTGGTTTCTGAGTGGGTGAGGCCACAAGGAAGTACCAGCAAAAGATCAAAAGGAAAAAGGAGAGTGAGTTCTGGCTACCGATTCCCCTAGGTCCCTTCCCACACTTCCTTCCCTCCCCCTGCATCACTCCCACCATGCAGTGACCCTCCCCCAGGGAATTGTTCCCCCCCCACCCGGCCTTGCCTCTTCAAGCCTCAAGGTTGTAATGGTTCTGATACTGCTAGCCTGAGGTCTTGCACTATTCTTTTTGTTGGCTTTCCTAAATCCAGTCCATATCTTACAAAATTTAAGTGTGTCATCTGTTGCCTATCAGGACCCTAAAAATACTATGTAAGCATTTGTTGAATGAATGAATGAATGAATCCTTACGCCTACCAAGTCACCATCTTCTTATCTGCACTACAACAAAAACTTCCTAACTGGTTTTCCTGACTCTGCTCTTGCTCCCTCTCTCCATTTTCCACAACCTAAGCTAAAGAGACCCACAATTGTGTGCTGCTTAGTGACAGGAATGTGTTCTGAGAAATGCGTCATTAGGTGATTTAGTAGTTGTTTGAACTTCATACAGTGTACTTACACAAACCTAGATGGTATAGCCTACTACACATGTCGGCTATATGGTATAGCCTATTGCTCGTAGGCTACAAACCTGGATAGCATGTTAATGTAGTAAATACTGTAGGCAAAAGTAACACAATGGTAAATATTTGTGTATCTAAACACATCTCAACATTTTTTTGTTTTTTTTTTTTTTGGTGACAGGGTCTCACTCTGTCACCCAGGCTGGAGTGCAGTGCAGTGATGCAATCATGGCTCATTGCAGCCACTACCTCTTGGGATCAGGTGACCCTCCCACCTCAACCTCCTGAGTAGCTGGGATTGCAGGCGTACGCCACCATGCCCTGCTAATTTTTTTTTTTTTTTTATCTTATAGAGATGGAGTTTCACCATGTTGCCCAAACTGTTATCAAACTCCTGGGGTCTAGTGATCTGCCCACCTTGGCCTCCCAAAGTGCTGGGATTACAGGCATGAACCACCGTACTTGGCCACCCCACAGTATTATCATTTTATGTGACCATCAAGTTATATGTCATCATTGACTGAAAGGTGTATTGTGAGGCCTGTGACTATATTTAAAATGGAAATTGATCATGTCATTTCTCTACCTAAAATGCTACAGTGGCTTCCCACTACCTTTTAAGACAGAGTTCAAAATCATTAAAATGATTTACAGTATATATTTATACACAATGGAATCCATGTCTCACTCCAGCCTCAATGCTCACCCCTTTCCATTCACTCCTCCAGCCACAGTGAACTTTTCTTCAGTCCAGAAAGGATTTTTCTTCTAGGCCTTCAAACATGCCATTTCTTTCATTCAGAACACTCTTCCCCTACTTTTTCATCTCGACTACTCCTATTTAGGTGCCAGCTTAGACATCACTTCCTCAGAGAAGCCTTCCACAACCTACTAAACTACACATACTTTAAATGTCCTCCATTATCTATTCCAGAAAAACTCATATTGTTCCTTTCTAAGCATGTAAATCCACTTCTACATATCTGTTTAATGTTTAACTCCTCACTAAATTATACACCTTATAAGAACAGTTATCCAGTGAATTCCAAACGGCTAATTCAATGGTTGGTGCATAGTAAGTTTCAACACATATTGAATGAATGAAAGAAACCTAGGCCTGGCACAGTGGCTCATGCCTGTAATCCCAGCACTTTGAGAGGCTGAGGCGGGTGGATCATTTGAGGTTAGGAGTTCAAGACCAGCCTGACCAACATGGTGAAACCCCATCTCCACTAAAAATACAAAAAACTTAGCCGGGCATGGTGGCAGGTGCTTGTAGTCCCAGCTACTTGGGAGGCTGAGACAGGAGAATTGCTTGAACCTTGGAGGCGGAGGTTGCAGTAAGCCAAGATCATGCCACTGAACTCCAGCCTGAGCAACAAAGTGAAACTCCATCTCAAAAAAAAAAAAGAAAAAAAGAAAGAAACCTGGGGTGGGGTTGAAGGTAGTGACTTGATATTTACTGACCTGTACTGGAATTCAAATATAGTTCTTCTCTTTCAAGGAATAAAACCTCTCTTAACTTTTTTCACAAGGGCTTTCCTCAGTTTCTTCACCTGCACAATAACTCAGGTGTTCTTAATCTGGAGGTCTGATACCCAAGGGGTCAATGAATAAAATTCAGGAGGTCCATAAGCTTGAATGGGAAAAAATATATATGTCTTTATTTTTATTCACCTGTTACTGCAATGTAGCATTTTCTTCCATTTGTATGTAGGTGGCAAACCACAATAGTCTCAATTATTCTAATTCTAAACAGCACATATTATGATGTCACCAAATGGAGATTTTTAAAAAATATTTTGAAAACAACATAATTGGCTTCCTTTGTATTCCTTTGTATCTTCTTTCATGCATTTGAAAGCATTATTCTCAGAAGATTAAGATTTCTCAGTCTTGGTCAAAAGGCACAACAAAAGTTAAGAGCCCTTTGACTGGATGATCAGTAAGTCTCCCTCCAAATGAATCCAGTTTATAGCTATTATCTCCTCCGATGTGCCTATTGCCCAACTTTTATCTGATTCAAAGGTTTCCAAAATAGGTAAGTAGGGAATAAAGAAAAGAACCAATTTCTGGCGGTGCAGAAATATATGAGTGAGGATGAGAGAAAGGACTCAAAGCAAAAACAAATCAGATGCTTTGCAAATAGTACAGTAAGAGGTAAGCTGGAGAGATCTTTTTAATAATTTAAACCCAGTAGTGAAAGGTCACAGATAATGGGAAATACCACACAGAGGCACAATCAGAGAGATAGTTGGTGTTGAGGTATAATGAAAGCTAGCTGACAAGAAATGGGCCTAGCCACACAATAAATTCTCAATAACAGGCCAGGTGTAGTGGCTCATACCTATAATTTCAGCACTTTGAGAGGCTGAGGTGGGAGGACTGCTTGAGCCCAGGAGTCTGAGACCAGCTTGGGCAACACAGTGAGACCCCATCTCTACAAAAAAAAAAAACAAAAATTAGCCGGGTATGGTGGCGCATACCTGTAGTCCTAGCTACTCAGGAGGCTGAGATGGAAGGATCTCTTGAGCCCAGGAGGCAGAGGTTGCAGTGAGCAGAGATCTCACCACTGCACCCCAGCCTGGGCAACAGAGTAAGACCCTGTCTCAAAAGAATAAAATATAAATTAAAAATTCCCAATAACTAGCAAATGAAGGAGAAAGGAGAGGATAAATAATTGTGCTTAGTAAAGGTAAAGTCATCAAGAAACACAAATAAATCAAAGGTTTATATTTTTTAAGATTTTTTAAGGTTTTTTTCCTCTTTTATGAACTCGTAAACTTGTAAACTTTTCTTTTTTACAAACTTATAAAAGCACAGTGCTAGCTTGGGTATAAAAGGGAGGGGAGAGGAAATGGGATACATGAGTCAGAGTCCTTCTTTGACCTTGAAAGACCTTATAATTTCTGCAGCAGGCATTTCATCTCACTAATAATAGAAGGAAATAAAGCAGGGAGGGGAAAGAACACCACATGAAGAGAATAAGCCAAGTTGGAAACAGCTAGTCACCATTTCCAGAATGAAGTCACTGTAGAGGATTGTGCTGATTCTATCCAAATTCTGCCCCTCTATCACCCTGGACCATCTCGACTTTAGTTACATGTAAATCAGGAGTTAATTTTCCTAAATTCAATTGCTTACAAGGCTTATTGTTTCCGCTTGGGGTGTGTTTTGATTTGTTGTTATCCTCAATATCCTGGTGACTCTGAAAAAGTCATTTTAACTGATCACCTAATATGATCATCATTCCATAAGATACTAGAGATAGGCTGTGTCTTTGTCCAGTGCCTCCCAAAACATTGGATTCAGAGAGGGGTTAAGACCCTGCTCTGAGGGTAAGAATTAATATATATCAAGAAAGAGCCAGTTCCTAGGATATTTGACATTCAGGATTCTAGAGACAGAATCAGAACTTGGCTTGGGATTTAATCAATAATTGCTTCCTACCATCATCACTAAACCCCTGATCGAACACTTTGCTGTGCTCCCCTAAACTGGCTCCCCAAACACTGCTTCACAGAGGCTCCTGCAGAATGGGATGCAGGCATTTAAGGGTTCTCTGCAGTGATATCAGCAGATCCAACCCCCTTCTTCCAGTAGAGGTTACGGACAATACTTCTTTTAGAGGCTGGGATCTTTTTTCTTCAGCTGCCTCCCAAAACATTGATTGGGACCACTTTCCTCAATCCTGCCAGACTGACTGTGGTCACTACCAACACCTCCTCAGGGGCTCCACCTGGACTCTCATCAGAGTCACTCCAAGTCCTATCTCAGGCAGAATACTCAGATCTATTCCAAGCACCTTCCCTGGGATCTCAGGCACATACTGAGGACCAGTGGGTAACAGGGTTGAGAGGTAAGAGCAGCCTGGCCTGGGTGCAGAAATAAGGGGTGAATTGTCTGTACAAAAATGTTTAAATAGTAATAAAACTAACTAAAAGTCAATCTGATTTTTATTATCACCTTGTACAACAATTCTAGGCAATGTTAGTGATACAATAACCCTCACCAAAAAAAAATTGTTAATCTAAGTTCCAAGCAATTGCTACAGTTACTGTTGCATTATAATAATATGTATGTAAGCTTCAAATTATCACTTTTTAAATTTATTCACTAAAAAATATTTTATTCTACAGGGAAGTTAATTTGGAGAACTACTAGTTACACAAACTCTGCCACATACATTTTTCTCTCTCTTTTTTTTTTTTTTTTTTTTTTTTGTCAGGAGACCAGAGTTTTATTATTACTCAAATCAGTCTCCCTGAGCATTCATGGATCAGAGTTTTAAGGATAACTTGGTGGGTGGGGGAAAAGTTAGTGAGCTGGGAGTGCTGATTGGTCAGGTCAGAGATGAAATCACAGGGAGTAGAAGCTGTCTTCTTGCACTGAGTCAGTTCCTGGGTGGGGACCACAAGATCAGATGAGCCAGTTTATCCATCTGGGTGGTGCCAGCTGATCCATCAAGTGCAGAGTCTATAAAATATCTCAAGCACTGATCTTAGGAGCAGTTTAGATAGGGTCAGAATCTTGTATCCTCAGCTGCATGACTCCTGAACCATAATTTCTAATCTTGTGGCTATTCTGTTAGTCCTACAAAGGTAGTTTAGTCCCCAGGCAAGAAAGGGGTTTGCCTTGGAAAAGGCCTGTTATCATGTTTGTTTTAAACTATAAACTATAAGTTAAGTTCCTCCCAAAGTTAGTTCAGCCTATACCCAGGAATGAACAAGAACAGCTTAGAGGTTAGAAGCAAGATGGAATTGGGACTGTCTCAGTTACAATTTTGCAGTGATGGTTTCAATATCTCCCTTTGGATTTTACAACACTTTAATCTTAAGGTGTCAGCTAATGAAGATGGAAAAAGGGCAAAGACCCCTCTAATTTCTTCCTGCTGACCAGGGGTGTAGTGGCGGTAGGTGTTGACCCCAAGGTGAGAGGAGTTAAATCACTTTGCAACTGTCTGAGCATACTCAAACAGTCCTGGCTGGGATTCTAAGGCTTATATGACAAAGGCATTAGTATTGCCATCTATAATTTTAGTTCCATATTTAAGGGAACGGCATACTATAAGGTAAATAATGAGTACTAAGATAAGGAGTGTGATTTCCAGTTTGAAAAATAAAGATTTGAAAGCTCTAGTTTTCAAAATGGGGACTTGCAGCCCACAAAGAATTTAAGATTTAGTCCAAACTGCAGAAAAAATCTGAAGAACAACTAACCACAGGTGTACTATAGTTTTTTTGAAGCATAATTTTTCTCTCTCCAGTCCCTATTTTTATCCAAAACACATCATGATAGAACTGATTTGTTCACAAAATAAACTTTAGTCTTAGCATACTTGGCCTGATTATTTGCATAAAGTGCAGCAAGAACAATTATTTTTCACATAGGCTCTTTTTAATATTGGCTTTTGAAACTGTTCTACAAGGAATCTCAATTTTTACTTTTTAAAAGCCTTGAAGCCCAGCCATGGATTTATCTTGTCTACAAATTACCTGTGAATTCCTCACCTCAAAGTCTCAAGATAACTTGGGGCTCCTGGGTCTGTCAGAAAGTGACATTCTTTACTTACCACTGGTCAGGAACTCTGTACAAGGACTAGGAGACCTCAACTCTGTATGAGGCCAGCTTTCCCAAGGGGCTTTATTGGCTCTATAAGTCAACTTTGATTCCTTAAAGAAAGCATGTCATTTTAGTCAAAGCCTTGGTAAAATAACCAGTTTCTCCAATTGTGTCTTGTTTCAAAAGGGAACAGATTCTCATTGCACTTATTCAAATAACTATACTGCCATAAGTTGAGAATACTCACAAATAGTTTCTAAATTCCATAGAAATCACATAGAGAGAAAGCAATATGCTTCAAATTTTGTTCTCAGGAGTATACTTTACTCACTTGCTAAAAGTTGTAAATAGCTCAAAAGAAATAAGTTTCCTTAACTCTGAAAACAAAAGGATTAGCAATGTTTAACACATCAGCTCTCCATGAGAGTCCCAGAAGTTTCAGTTTTTCTCTATTCCAATTGCAGAATTTTTAAAGTTATCAGAGGCCTGCACTCAGAGTCTATATCTGACTATAAACTGCCTTTTGAAAAGAACCAAAGCCAGACAAAATGTCTGGTGATGACGAAAGTCTTACAACAGCCACTATTAAAGCTACAATTGACTAGAAATTTTGGTTACTTCTGTGGCATACAACAATTTTACATAACAATTATAATTATTAATAATGTACCCTAAATCATTTCAGAATTATAGAAGTTTCCCATAATTTTGGAAAAATACTAAAAACATATTTATATAAATACAGCCCAAAGATAGCCAAACACCATTTCATATTTGACAATGCTTCCTATATGATTGTTATACCAAATAAGCCAAACACATCATTTTTGGACTTCAGAGGACCTAATGTCTAAAAGGATTGATAAGGTCAGAAAATGATATACTTCATAATTTAATTTTGGAAAGTTTATCAAATATCAAAGGTTTCGAACACTATATCACAAAATAGGATCACAGATTGCTCATTTATCTGAAGTGGTAACTCAAAAAAAATTTTTTTAAGATGAAAACCTTTGCTCTGATAGAATAGACTTAGCTTTCCAAACAAAAACCCAATGAAGATAGCATGAGGTCAACTGAATCTGTCTCTTCTCTCTCCTCCTCAGTTTCCCCTGCCATTTACCCAAAGGAGAAAACAAAAACCTTTCATTATCTTTTAATATTACATAAAAATATTTTTCAAAAGAGAAATCCAGGAAAGAGCAAGACTGTCTCAAAAAATAGAAAAATTATAAAAAAAACCTTGATTTATTGAAAAAAAAGAGAGAAAACCAAACTTCATGTTTGCATTATTGCATCTTTAATGCTATAGCTAGTTTCTAAATAAAAGTTTATCAATCTATTCAGTTTTAATTAGTTTGACCATAAGGTAATATTTTTATAAATTTTTTAAAACCCTTTACAATTTTCTGTTAAACAGCAGATCAGTTTTCTAAGAAAACTCTGTTATTCGGACACATAGGCCCAGATTCTGGCCCTGCATTAATGTGCTTTTATTTTAATATTCAGCATATGGAAAAAAATTAAATAATTCCCTTCAAATGTTAGCCAAGTTACTCATACCCACAGAACTTTCCTCATAAGACCAAGCCTTCACAAACCCTTTTCAACTTGCTTAAACCTTCAGTTTCGTCCCAATACTCTTTTAGGATAAGACAATCTTTAAATCCCTCTAAACTAGACAAAATTACATTCTCTTTAACAAAAGCCACATTTCCATGCCGACTTATCATCTTTTACCAAAAACACATCCTACTGTCCTTACACACTTTGGATGTAAAACCATTTCTCCAGTAGTCTCAATCACATGTAACAATGTTAACCCTTAGCAACTTTCATTTTTGGTGAAAAGCATGACATGTAAGAGATTTTAATTATGTACTAGGTGTGGGGCCTAGGATGTCAGACAGAAATGAAGATAAGATCTGACTCTTTCTAGCATAGCTATGGGGATGGCTAACTCCACATGTCCCCAGGCCTTATCTAGAGTCGAATGCTCCAAAGTAGGTAAACTGAACAATTTTCAAAAGTCAAAGAAGCAGTTTACAACCTTAAAGAATTTAGCACATCTGATATCTGACCTTTAGACCAAATGTCTACATTTTGAAGACATTTTTATTTTACCAATAATCTTTAAAACTGTCTTTATTTCCAAAAGATTACTAAAGTCACATGAACAAAAAGGCATTAAAGTTTCTATTTTTCTAACAAAATATTTTATTTAAGTGCTTATTTTTCTAAGTCAATTAATCAGAGCCCTTTTTATATAAACATTACACACATAACCCACATATAAATAGACAGACAGAAAGAAGGTTCAGCACTTGTAAGGTTTTTCATTTGTCAGTTTCTTTTTTTTTTTTTTTTTTTTTTTTTTTCTCGCTCTGTCGCCCAGGCTGGAATGCAGTGGTGCGATCTCGGCTCACAGCCAGCTCTGCCTCCTAGGTTCATGCCATTCTCCTGTCCTGCCTCAGCCTCCCAAGCAGCTGGGACTACAGGCGCCTGCCACCATTCCCAGCTAATATTTTGTATTTTTAGTAGAGATGGGGTTTCACTGTGTTAGCCAGGATGGTCTCGATCTCCTGACCTTGTGATCCACCCACCTCAGCCTCCCAAAGTTGTGTGAACACTGGCTTACAGGTGTGAGCCACTGTGCCCAGCCCCTCATTTGCCAGTTTCTTAACTGGAGTACTAGCTGCAGGGTGGAGCCCTTGGAAGTACAGGGCCAGGAAAGCATGCAGTTTCTAGAGTCTAATAAGCAGGCACTGCTAGAAGGCAAAGACAGGTCCCCAAGATTAAGGGTGCCATCTTATACTGTATCCTAGATCCCCAAAAGAGAGGGAAATACTACAGGAGAAGATAGTGCAGTACTTTTACCATGCATTTCATTGTAAGGCAGCCCAAAGCCAATCAGCCCATTTTACACTCAGCCCATCCCCCATGGGAGTCTCATCTCTCAGTGAGGGTTGGAGATGTTTCCATATCTTCCAGGGGGCCAACAACATGCTTCTCTAAATAAAACATCAAAGAGCCAAGTATCCCCCCATAACTGCCGTTAGCCATCCCCAAAGGTAATTTCCTACCTAGTTATTACACACCAAATTTCTCTCATAATGCAAAGTAATTTCTGATACCCACAAAAGTCAAAACTTACAGCTAATGCAATACAAAACAGAATACAGCCTTAGATTTTGAAAGGGATCTATTCTCTTTCAATTCCTGGGCTTCTGTGAGGAAAGCAGAGCTTTATCCCAGAATAGCATCTGTGGTGCCTCCTCTGCTTTTCCCCAGGAGTCCCAGGCTGTTAGAATGTATCTTAGATTCTCTCATATGGGCATCAAGAGTGGCAAGAAGACAAAATGGAAAAGAACAATTCTGTCTACTGAGAAAAAAAAAAACTTTTTTCAGAAAAACACAATTCAAGAAGAGGAAGAAGATAAAGTCCTCTTAAATACATGTAGCTTGGATATTTCTTTTTAATTCAGCTGATTTTAGCCATAGAGCTCTTTTTTAAAAAAATAAATAAATCCTTTTAAATCTCTTATTACTAGACTCTAGCCAGGACAGCCAATATTTCTGGCTTTTGATTTCTACCACAGGTAACTTTCCACATGAAATTAATAAGTTTTAGCTAAGGTTATAACTTAACCATGGACGTATAAGGTGTCTCAAAGAGATGATAGCAGTTTCTTTTTTTTTTTTTTTTTTTTTTTTTTTTCTTGCAAGATTTACAATCTCCCCAAGGGTAGTTTAGAGAAAGGAAAATCCCAGACAGGAAATCAGAAGTTATCCATGGGGGGGAAACCCTCAATAAATAGCAAAATTACACAAATAACAAACCAGAAAGGAAACATTCCAGAAGCGAAGAATTGAACCCAGGCCACCACTGTCGAAAGAAAAAGCTTCAGTTACCGAGCCACACAGCATTGAGCAGTTTCTATTGCTCTTCCCAGAAGAAGTCTAGAGCAGTCAATTTCAAGCTTGCAAAGGCTCTTAACTCCTTAAGATAATTTTTAGGGCTAACATGAACCCCAAAATTCCTGTCCTCTGGATGGCAGAAACCAAGATAAAATATCTTCACATGATCACAAGGTTAAGCTCTTAAGGACACTAAACAAGACAGAGAAATTTCATCCGGTATTGGTTTCAGGGACCCTCAACAAAGTTTGTTACTGACCAGTCTGCTGGGCTGGCTTGTAAAGCAGGCTTATTGGGGTCCTAAGCCTACGTTCTATCCTGTGATACCCCTCTCTCCATTACAGAAAGACAAATTCTTAGCACAAAGTCAACCAGATTTCCTACAGCCTAAGACTAGACTCACAAATGCTTTTTTCTAGTAATCAAACCATTGCAGAGAAGGCAAATAGTGATGTTTACCATTTACACACAAACGTGCACACACACACAGACGGGGAGGTGCAGAAACCCAGCTGGTAAGAATTTCTTACCCTTTTTGACAGCACACCAGGTTTTGAGATTCCCTTTCTCTGCAGCTTCCAGAAGAACAGAGCAGATTTTGATGACCCTGCTAGTTGTGCCATAGCACATGTAAAGGTCAAGCCACTTTACAAAAGAAAATCACCCTTTTCTCTCTTATGGAACCATAAGCAAAAGATTCTCAATTTTGCAAGACGCTGCCCAAGAGGCTGCATAGGGAACCAAACTAATATTTTCCATCCCCGTAAAAGCAAAATATACATAACAAAACAGACACTAGTCACCTCATTCACCACCCAGTATTGACCTGGCAAGGCTCAAACTTTCTCACATTGGTCACATTGTCTTTGATCCACTCCAGGTGGGGAGGGATGACCTCTGACCAGTAATCTGATGGGTGGTCTCTGAGAAAGACGAAGAGCAGAGAGTCTCCCGAGCCAGGTCTGTTGAGCTTTCTTTGGGGCTCACCTTGTGATAGGGCTACAGTTATAGGACATCTCCCCAAGACTATTTCTCTATTGCAATTAAACCCATGCACATTGGGTCGGCAGTGCCCCATCAGTGGAGACAGTACCAGAGTCAGCCCCCAGTCCAAAACAACTAGGCAGCTGCTTGGGCTGGCATCTGAATCCATCACCAGAGGGAGACTACCAAACCATGGGCAGGTAGCCACATGGGCAATCCTGGACAAGACTCCAAATTTGTAACCACCCAATGGGTTCACCTTGCCTGCTGCCTAGACAGAGGTGATTTATCAAGACAGGGGAATTGCAATACAGAAAGAGTAATTCACACAGAGCCAGCTGTGCAGGAGACCGGAGTTTTATTTATAGTTAGAGACATAAATTCATAAGAGTTTAATTAGCTTTCAGGCACACTTCAAGTACATTTCATGTCTCCAAGTCTTGTAGTACAAAATATCCCTGCTTTTAAACAGTAGATTTAAAACAAACAACTTTAGTTTTGTGGGATTTTTTTTTATGAGTTTTTTTATGAATGTGAAGTTTCAAAGAAGGCCAAACACAAAAATATCTGCAAAGAGCCAGAATAAGCCTTGAACAACATACAGTCAATAAAACATCAAGGTTTATTTTTTTTAATTAATTAATTAATTATTATTATTATACTTTAAGTTCTAGGGTACATCTGCATAACGTGCAGGTTTGATACATATGTATACTTGTGCCATGTTGCTGTGCTGCACCCATCAACTCGTCACAACCCATCAACTCGTCATTTACATCAGGTATAACTCCCAAAGCAATCCCTCCCCTCTTCCCCCTCCCCATGATAGGCCCCGGTATGTGATGTTCCCCTTCCCGAGTCCAAGTGATCTCATTGTTCAGTTCCCACCTATGGGTGAGAACATGCGGTGTTTGGTTATCTGTTCTTGTGATAGTTTGCTTAGAATGATGGTTTCCAGTTGCATCCATGTCCCTACAAAGGACACAAACTCATCCTTTTTGATGGCTGCATAGTATTCCATGGTGTATATGTGCCACATTTTCTTCATCCAGTCTGTCACTGATGGACATTTGGGTTGATTCCAAGTCTTTGCTATTGTGAATAGTGCCGCAATAAACATACGTGTGCATGTGTCTTTATAGCAGCATGATTTATAATCCTTTGGGTATATACCCAGTAATGGGATGGTTGGGTCATATGGTACATCTAGTTCTAGATCCTTGAGGAATCGCCATACTGTTTTCCATAATGCTTGAACTAGTTTACAATCCCACCAACAGTGTAAAAGTGTTCCTATTTCTCCACATCCTCTCCAGCACCTGTTGTTTCCTGACTTTTTAATGATTGCCATTCTAACTGGTGTGAGATGGTATCTCATTGTGGTTTTGATTTGCATTTCTCTGATGGCCAGTGATGATGAGCATTTTTTCATGTGTCTGTTGGCTGTATGAATGTCTTCTTTTGAGAAATGTCTGTTCATATCCTTTGCCCACTTTTTGATGGGGTTGTTTGTTTTTTTCTTGTAAATTTCTTTGAGTTCTTGGTAGGTTCTGGATATTAGCCCTTTGTCAGATGAGTAGATTGCAAAAATTTTCTCCCATTCTGTAGGTTGCCTGTCCACGCTGATGGTAGTTTCTTTTGCTGTGCAGAAGCTCTTTAGTTTAATTAGATCCCATTTGTCAATTTTGTCTTTTGTTGCCGTTGCTTCTGGTGTTTTAGACATGAAGTCTTTGCCCATGCCTATGTCCTGAATGGTACTACCTAGGTTTTCCTCTAGGATTTTTATGGTATTAGGTCTAACATTTAAGTCTCTAATCCATCTTGAATTAATTTTCGTATAAGGAGTAAGGAAAGGATCCAGTTTCAGCTTTCTCCTTATGGCTAGCCAATTTTCCCAGCACCATTTATTAAATAGGGAATCCTTTCCCCATTTCTTGTTTCTCTCAGGTTTGTCAAAGATCAGATGGTTGTAGATGTGTGGCATTATTTCTGAGGACTCTGTTCTGTTCCATTGGTATATATCTCTGTTATGGTACCAGTACCATGCTGTTTTGGTTACTGTAGCCTTGTAGTATAGTTTGAAGTCAGGTAGCGTGATGCCTCCAGCTTTGTTCTTTTGTCTTAGAATTGTCTTGGAGATGCGGGCTCTTTTTTGGTTCCATATGAACTTTAAAGCAGTTTTTTCCAATTCTGTGAAGAAACTCATTGGTAGCTTGATGGTGATGGCATTGAATCTATAAAAAACCTTGGGCAGTATGGCCATTTTCATGATATTGGTTCTTCCTCTCCATGAGCATGGTATGTTCTTCCATTTGTTTGTGTCCTCTTTTATTTCATTGAGCAGTGGTTTGTAGTTCTCCTTGAAGAGGTCCTTTACATCCCTTGTAAGTTGGATTCCTAGGTATTTCATTCTCTTTGAAGCAATTGTGAATGGAAGTTCATTCATGATTTGGCTCTCTGTTTGCCTGTTACTGATGTATAAGAATGCTTGTGATTTTTGCACATTAATTTTGTATCCTGAGACTTTGCTGAAGTTGCTTATCAGTTTAAGGAGATTTTGGGCTGAGACAATGGGGTTTTCTAAATATACAATCATGTCATCTGCAAACAGGGACAATTTGACTTCTTCTTTTCCTAACTGAATACCCTTGATTTCTTTCTCTTGCCTGATTGCCCTAGCCAGAACTTCCAACACTATGTTGAATAGGAGTGGTGAGAAGAGGGCATCCCTGTCTTGTGCCAGTTTTCAAAGGGAATGCTTCCAGTTTTTGCCCATTCAGTATGATATTGGCTGTGGGTTTGTCATAAATAGCTCTTATTATTTTGAGGTACGTTCCATCAATACCAAATTTATTGAGCGTTTTTAGCATGAAGGGCTGTTGAATTTTGTGAAAAGCCTTTTCTGCATCTATTGAGATAATCATGTGGTTCTTGTCTTTGGTTCTGTTTATATGCTGGATTATGTTTATTGATTTCCGAATGTTGAACCAGCCTTGCATCCCAGGGATGAAGCCCACTTGATCATGGTGGATAAGCTTTTTGATGTGCTGCTGAATCCGGTTTGCCAGTATTTTATTGAGGATGTTTGCATCGATGTTCATCAGGGATATTGGTCTAAACTTCTCTTTTTTTGTTGTGTCTCTGCCAGGCTTTGGTATCAGGATGATGTTGGCCTCATAAAATGAGTTAGGGAGGATTCTCACTTTTTCTATTGATTGGAATAGTTTCAGAAGGAATGGTACCAGCTCCTCCTTGTACCTCTGGTAGAATTCAGCTGTGAATCCATCTGGTCCTGGACTTTTTTTGGTTGGTAGGCTTTTAATTATTGCCTCAATTTCAGAGCCTGTTATTGGTCTATTCAGGGATTCAACTTCTTCCTGGTTTAGTCTTGGAAGAGTGTAAGTGACCAGGAAATTATCCATTTCTTCTAGATTTTCTAGTTTATTTCCGTAGAGGTGTTTATAGTATTCTCTGATGGTAGTTTGTATTTTTGTGGGGTCGGTGGTGATATCCCCTTTATCATTTTTTATTGGGTCTATTTGATTCTTCTCTCTTTTCTTCTTTATTAGTCTTACTAGCGGTCAGTCAATTTTGTTGATCTTTTCAAAAAACCAACTCCTGGATTCATTGATTTTTTGGAGGGTTTTTTGTGTCTCTCTCTCCTTTAGTTCTGCTCTGATCTTAGTTATTTCTTGCCTTCTGCTAGCTTTTGAATGCGTTTGCTCTTGCTTCTCTAGTTCTTTTAATTGTGATGTTAGAGTGTCAATTTTAGATCTTTCCAGCTTTCTCTTGTGGGCATTTAGTGCTATAAATTTCCCTCTACACACTGCTTTAAATGTGTCCCAGAGATTCTGGTATGTTGTATCTTTGTTCTCATTGGTTTCAAAGAACATCTTTATTTCTGCCTTCATTTCGTTATGTACCCAGTAGTCATTCAGAAGCAGGTTGTTCAGTTTCCATGTAGTTGAGTGGTTTTGATTGAGTTCCTTAGTCCTGAGTTCTAGTTTGATTGCACTGTGGTCTGAGAGATAGTTTGTTATAACTTCTCTTCTTTTACATTTGCTGAGGAGTGCTTTACTTCCAATTATATGGTCAATTTTGGAATAAGTGTGATGTGGTGCTGAGAAGAATGTATATTCTGTTGATTTGGGGTGGAGAGTTCTGTAGATGTGTATTAGGTCTGCTTGCTGCAGAGATGAGTTCAATTCCTGGATATCCTTGTTAACTTTCTGTCTCGTTGATCTGTCTAATATTGACAGTGGGGTGTTGAAGTCTCCCATTATTATTGTATGGGAGTCTAAGTCTCTTTGTAAGTCTCTAAGGACTTGCTTTATGAATCTCGGTGCTCCTATATTGGGTGCATATATATTTAGGATAGTTAGCTCTTCTTGTTGAATTGATCCTTTTACCATTATGTAATGGCCTTCCTTGTCTCTTTTCATCTTTGATGGTTTAAAGTCTGCTTTATCAGAGACTAGTATTGCAATCCCTGCTTTTTTTTGTTCTCCATTTGCTTGGTAAATCTTCCTCCATCCCTTTATTTTGAGCCTATGTATGTCTCTGCGTGTGAGATGGGTCTCCTGAATACAGCAGACTGATGGGTCTTGACTCTTTATCCAGTTTGCCAGTCTGTGTCTTTTAATTGGACCATTTAGTCCATTTACATTTAAGGTTAATATTGTTATGTGTGAACTTGATCCTGCCATTATGATATTAACTGGTTATTTTGCTCGTTAGTTGATGCAGTTTCTTCCTAGCCTAAATGGTCTTTACATTTTGGCATGTTTTTGCAATGGCTGGTACCGGTTGTTCCTTTCCATGTTTAGTGCTTCCTTCAGGGTCTCTTGTAAAGCAGGCCTAGTGGTGACAAAATCTCAAGCATTTGCTTATCTGTAAAGGATTTTATTTCTCCTTCACTTGTGAAACTTAGTTTGGCTGGATATCAAATTCTGGGCTGAAAATTCTTTTCTTTAAGAATGTCAAATATTGGCCCCCACTCTCTTCTGGCTTGTAATGTTTCTGCCGAGAGATCTGCTGTTAGTCTGATGGGCTTCCCTTTGTGGGTAACCCGACCTTTCTCTCTGGCTGCCCTTAAGATTTTTTCCTTCATTTCAACTTCGGTGAATCTGGCAATTATGTGTCTTGGAGTTGCTCTTCTCGAGGAGTATCTTTGTGGCGTTCTCTGTATTTCCTGGATTTGAATGTTGGCCTGCCCTACTAGGTTGGGGAAGTTCTCCTGGATGATATCCTGAAGAGTGTTTTCCAACTTGGTTCCATTTTCCCCCTCACTTTCAGGCACCCCAATCAGACGTAGATTTGGTCTTTTTACATAATCCCATACTTCTTGCAGGCTTTGTTCATTTCTTTTTCTTCTTTTTTCTTTTGGTTTCTCTTCTCGCTTCATTTTGTTCATTTGATCCTCAATCGCTGATACTCTTTCTTCCAGTTGATCGAGTCGGTTACTGAAGCTTGTGCATTTGTCACGTATTTCTCGTGTCATGGTTTTCCTCTCTTTCATTTCGTTTATGACCTTCTCTGCATTAATTACTCTAGCCATCAATTCTTCCACTTTTTTTTCAAGATTTTTAGTGTCTTTGCGCTGGGTACATAATTCCTCCTTTACCTCTGAGAAGTTTGATGGACTGAAGCCTTCTTCTCTCATCTCGTCAAAGTCATTCTCCGTCAAGCTTTGATCCGTTGCTGACAATGAGCTGCGCTCCTTTGCTGGGGGAGATGTGCTCTTATTTTTTGAATTTCCAGCTTTTCTGCCCTGCTTTTTCCCCATCTTTGTGGTTTTATCTGCCTCTGGTCTTTGATGATGATAGTGACATACTGATGGGTTTTTGGTGTAGGTGTCCTTCCTGTTTGATAGTTTTCCTTCTAACAGTCAGGACCCTCAGCTGTAGGTCTGTTGGAGATTGCTTGAGGTCCACTCCAGACCCTGTTTGCCTGGGTGTCAGCAGCAGAGGCTGCAGAAGATAGAATATTGCTGAACAGCGAGTGTACCTGTCTGATTCTTGCTTTGGAAGCTTCCTCTCAGGGGTGTACTCCACCCTGTGAGGTGTGGGGTGTCAGACTGCCCCTAGTGGGGGATGTCTCCCAGTTAGGCTACTCAGGGGTCAGGGACCCACTTGAGCAGGCAGTCTGTCCCTTCTCAGATCTCAACCTCCGTGTTGGGAGATCCACTGCTCTCTTCAAAGCTGTCAGACAGAGTCATTTGCGTCTGCAGAGGTTTCTGCTGCTTTTATTGTTATTTACTGTGCCCTGTCCCCAGAGGTGGAGTCTACAGAGACAGGCAGGTTTCCTTGAGCTGCTGTGAGCTCCACCCAGTTCGAGCTTCCCAGTGGCTTTGTTTACCTACTTAAGCCTCAGCAATGGCGGGCGCCCCTCCCCCAGCCTCGCTGCTGCCTTGCCGTGAGATCTCAGACTGCTGTGCTAGCAATGAGGGAGGCTCCATGGGCGTGGGACTCTCCCGGCCAGGTGTGGGATATAATCTCCTGGTGTGCCTGTTTGCTTAAAGCGCAGTATTGGGGTGGGAGTTACCCGATTTTCCAGGTGTTGTGTGTCTCAGTTCCCCTGGCTAGGAAAACAGATTCCCTTTCCCCTTGCACTTCCCAGGTGAGGTGATGCCTCGCCCTGCTTCAGCTCTCGCTGGTCAGGCTGCAGCAGCTGACCAGCACCTATTGTCCAGTACTCCCTAGTGAGATGAACCCAGTACCTCAGTTGAAAATGCAGAAATCACCGGTCTTCTGTGTTGCTCGCGCTGGGAGTTGGAGACTGGAGCTGTTCCTATTGGCCATCTTGCTCCGCCCCCTCAACATCAAGGTTTAAATTGTTGCTTTAACTTCCTTTTGGCTGGAAACTCCATATTCTGGTAGTTCACCAAAATGACCAACACAAGGAAAAGAGGAGAGACACCCAATGTATGTTTTCTAGACCTTTTAGAAAACATGGAGTTGGCCACATGCATGGGAGTCTATAAAAAAAGTGATACTGTAGACATCAAGGGAATGGGTATGGTTCAAAAAGTAATGCCTCGCAAGTGTTACCATGGCAAAAACTGGAAGAGTCTATAATCTTACTTAGCATGCTGTTAGCATTGCTGTAAAAAAAAGAAAAAAAAAAGTTTAAGGCAAGATTCTTGCCAAAAGAATTAATGCGCATATGGAGCACATTAAACACTCTAAGGCACAAGGTAGCCTCCTAAAATGCATGAAAGAAAGTGATCAGAAAAAGAAGGGAGCCAAAGAGAAAGGTACCTGAATTCAGCTGACAGCCAGACTGCTGCACCAAGAGAAGCACACTTTGTGAGAACCAATGGAGAGGAGCCAGAGCTACTGGAACCTATTCCCTATGAATTCACGACATAATAGGTGCAAATAATAATAATAATAAAAGACCCTTGGACTGTTAAAAAAAAGAATTGTTTCGTTAATATCAGCCCACAGAAATTGCAGAGAAAGCCAGTAGTGATGCTGCAAAAACAAAATGTAAGGAAATTGACATCTAAAAAAAGAATCAAATTTTGAAGACTACCAGAAGAGACAAGAGACGATGGTCTTGTATTGCCAGAAAAAGTCAAAAAGGACAATGTTTGATGCTACAATTGTTTTTACCAAGTGTAAGCATCTTCTAAAACAATGGATCAATGTTTCATTTTATCTACTTTTTTGCTGAGGAAGAGACTCTTCACAAGTTTTTACCAACAGAAATTTGTGATAAATTTGCTGGTGGGCCGGGCATGGTGGCTCACACCTGTAATCCCAGCTCTTTGGGAGGCTGAGGCAGGCAGATCACCTAAGGTCAGGAGTTCAAGACCAGCCTGGCCAACATGGCAAAACCCTGTCTCTACTAAAAATACAAAAAAATTAGCCAGGCGTGGTGGCGGGTGCCTGTAATCCCAGTTTCTTGCCAGGCTGAGGCATGAGAATCGCTTGAACCCAGGAGGTGGAGGTTGCAGTGAGCCAAGACCACGCCATTGCACTCCAGCCTGGGCAACAAGAACGAAACTGCGTCTCAAAAAAAAAATTCTGGTGAAAATATCTTAGTGAAATTTTTCAACTGCAAAGACAATTGTAAACTACAAGAATTGTTCCCAAAGAAACAAAATATGAATGGTAATTGTAATTTCTGTAATTTATTGTAAATTTCTTTGTGAAGTGTGATTTGTATAAATCTCTGTCAATGTATTTATATGTTCATGACTTTTCCTCTTTGCCTATTTGTTCCTTCATATTAAAGAAGCTTTTCAAAATTAAAATTAGCAAAGAGATGTTCTTTGGTCACCTAGAAGCTGACAGAGTGACAAATCTATACGTCTACTGCATATGTACACGTAAAGAGGAGTGAATTCATTTCCTAAGACTGCTGTAACAAACTATCACAAACTGTGGAACTTAAAACAGCAGAAATTTATTGTTTTGTGGCTCTGGAGGCTAGAAGTAAGAAAGCAATGTGTTAGCAGCAGGGTCATGCTCTCTGACGGATCTGAAAAAGAATACGTTTTATACCTTTCCCTTGGCTTCAGGTGTGCTCCAGCAATCAATCTTTGGAGTTCATTCACTGATTTGCAACTGCTGAACTCCATAATCTCTGCTTTCAAGGTCACATGGCTTTCTCCCTATATGTCTCTGTCTTTACCTGGTCAGCATTACCCTGAGTGTCCATCTGTCTCTCTTCATACGCTTTTTTTTTTTTTTTTTTTTTTTTTCTTTTTTGAGATGGAGTCTGACTCTGTCGCCCAGGCTAGAGTGCAGTGGCCTCATCTCAGCCCACTGCAACCTCGCCTCCTGGGTTCAAGCTATTCTCCTGCCTCAGCCTCCCGTGTAGCTGGAATTACAGGCATGAGCCACCACACCCGGCTAATTTTTGTGTTTTTAGTAGAGACGTGTTGGCCAGGCTGTTGGCCAGCATGTTGGCCAGGCTGGTCTCGAATTCCTGACCTCAGGTGATCCGCCCGCCTCGGCCTCCCAAAGTGCTGGAATTACAGGCGTGAGCCACCGTGCCCGACCTGTATATATGTATGTACGTATATATGTATCTATCTATCTATCTATCTGGCCACTAGGCATTTTGGATTAGGTGCCCACCTATACCCGTATGGCTTCATCTTAACAAATTACATCTACAATGACCCTATTTCCACATAAGGTCACATTCTGAGTTACTGCAGGTTAGGACTTAACACAGCTTTTTGGGGACGGGAAGAATCACGAGGGAAGACACAATTCAACCCATAACAAGGAATAATTTTGACAGTTATTGCCAATTTGCAGATGTTAAGGCTCAAAAACAAACTACAATATTACTGTTCATTAACACACAAATGTGTAGGTATGTTTTTTCCCCTTAAAAAAACACACTGGTGTAATTAAAAACAATCCACTACTTTTCCCTTTAGCGCTGTAAATTTTTTAACTGGAATGATTACTTCAACAAAAGAAAAATTTCACTATCTGCGTTTCTTTTCCGGTCATCGTTATTATCCGTTTTACTATTACTACTGAAAATCACTGTTAAAAACGATGCGTACAGGTGTCAACAAGGCTAGCTGTTCACTGCTGGACCCCGTAGGGCCGTCAGCCCGCAGGGCTCCGACCCCTCCGGGTGCCTTTCTCCTCAGACGCTCTCTTTCCCAGGAGGCTCCGCGGCGGAGCGTCCCATCGCCCTAAAAGCCACTGGCTGACGCAGCCAAAAAAAAAAAAACCCCGATGGCCCGCTTATCCCACACTAGGGGGCGCCTGCTTCTCCGGCCGCCACAGAGCGCTCTGGATGCCTGAAGCCCGCCCAGCTCGCCGCCTCTAGAAAAGCTCAACACCATTTCTCCGCCCTTCCCGAGATTGCCAACGAGGCAGGCTCTGATGCGCATGCGCAAACACGTTCGCCACGCTCGGAGCTAAGGCGCATGCGTCCCCTGAAATTGCCGCCACCCGGTCTACCTTCCAGTTTCCAGTTCCGGCCTCCAAGGGGCGGGCAGAAGCTGGAAACATGCGGCTGTCGGTCGCTGCAGCCATCTCCCATGGCCGCGTATTTCGCCGTCTGGGCCTCGGTCCCGAGTCCCGCATCCATCTGTTGCGGAACTTGCTCACAGGGCTGGTGCGGCACGAACGCATCGAGGCACCATGGGCGCGTGTGGACGAGATGAGGGGCTACGCGGAGAAGGTGAGGAGCGGGGCCCTCTTGTCCACTCTGCGGGTCTAGTCTGAGGGGGCGGGGCCGGCTGCAAGTGGAAAGGGACTGGGACCAACCTGGTAAACCATTCCCCAAGTCTGAGTCTTCTAGGACCCTCAGCTGAACCCGCCCCTCCATCGCCTCTAATGGAAGACTGGTTAGGGCTGCGGAGTTAAGAGATGGCGTAGATTGGAGATGGTTTGCTAGTGGAAAGAATGCATTGCGGTCCGGTATTAGAGAAATTAGATTGGCACCTTGTTTTCTTGCTCGGTTGGATCCGTGATGTTATGTCCTCACAGCTCATCGACTATGGGAAGCTGGGAGACACCAACGAACGAGCCATGCGCATGGCTGACTTCTGGCTCACAGTGAGTGCGTCCTATCGGCCTTCAGAATCCCACCCTTTACTCCCTAGGGGTAGGGGTTGGAAGAAGGAGAACTGTGCAGAATTAAGCTTGGGTACTCACTTATGGGCCAATGTTGTTAACTAAATTAGAAACTGTGTCTTAAGTTAGTTGAAGTCGATGTCAATATACCTCTGCACAACTGCCTATAAACGACTCCTTTGTGTAACATTGACTCTACCAGATTGGTGAGGGGCGGGGGAGGTCTTTCTATGTGTGGATGGACCTTATCTTTGGGAGTGGCCTAAAGTTAAATGCCTCTGCAGTTTTCCCTGACTCTTCTGTCTCTTGGATAATTCTCCCTCTAGGAGAAAGACTTGATCCCAAAGCTGTTTCAAGTTCTGGCCCCTCGATACAAAGATCAAAATGGGGGCTACACAAGAATGCTGCAGATCCCAAATCGGAGTTTGGATCGGGCCAAAATGGCAGTGATCGAGTATAAAGGGAACTGCCTCCCACCCCTGCCTCTGCCTCGCAGAGACAGCCACCTTACACTCCTAAACCAGCTGCTGCAGGGTTTGCGGCAGGACCTCAGCCAGAGCCAGGAAGCAAGCAACCACAGCTCCCACACAGCTCAAACACCAAGGATTTAACTGGATCTGAAGAGTCTGCAGCCCTTAATCAGTGCCCATGATCACAGGCCTTTGGAGCGCTTTTACTCTCTGAGAAGAACTGGAGCTAGAGATGTAAAATGGACAGTCTTAATGGGATTGAGAACCTTCTGGGAGCCAGATGACCCTCTCTTTGCACAATAGATAAAAGTCTTTATATGAATATATATAAGTTCATTTCTTTTTTCCCTCCTGTGGGATTTCTGGAGAATGAGAATTACCCAAATGCTCAGTCTACCTGGGATAGTAAATTCCTGGCTTATGCTTCTGGTCCTTAAATTTGGGTTATTTTTGGTTAGTGCAGTTCTGTTTTTCTTAATGCCAGTTTACATGGGAATGCATCCTGTAATTCCAAATGTTGCCAGAGGTGGTTTTGTTTTGACATCTGGTCTCCTAGAGACTGAGTGCTTGGGATTTCTTAGAGAAGATTACTTCCTGACAGGGGTAGGGGAGTGACAATCTGCAAGTGAAACTTCCTTAAACAATCTTGTATCCTACGAACCTTCAGGGGATACTGCAATCATTCCTCTGTTTTGAGGCAGGATCACACATTACCTTCATGTGTTCCCTTCAGCCCCCTAAATGGGCCTGGGAGGAGAGGACCCAAGAACTCAGATGTTCTACCAGTTTGGCCAAAGGGGTGGAGACATTCAGCAGAGGATGTTGGTCTCCAGGATAAGCTCCTTCCTCTTGGTGGGGGGAAGGGGTAAGAAAGAGGGTCTATGCCTGAGAAGGATTAGGATATTAAACCTCCTAGGAATTTCCTGGAAATTTTTATTGTTGTCAAATCTGGCCTCTCTGGGAACCCAGAAAAGGGAAATCCGGCTTCAGAATGTGAGAAGCTGGGAACCCCTTTCTTGGCACAGCCAGGCTGCCGTTCCCTTGGGTTCAGAGGCTTTAGTATGGTGGTAGTTATGGAAAGACGGAAAGGAGCCATCACTCTTGGTCCAAACACTTGATAGCAGTGCCTGATAATTGCCGTATCTCCAGTAGAGCAGGTAGAAGAGATTTTATCTTAGGCTCTATCTTCTGAGTGTATTTGGCCCACTGAACCCATCCACTGTCTGAGACAATAAGTAAGAGTAAAGGTAAAGGGATCACTGGTGTAGCAGACATGGCTTCAGTGACAGAACGAACTATTCTGGTGCTAATTTAGCTGCAGCTGCGTTAGTCTGATACTCATCTACTAACAGAGCTCTTTATCTCTTTTTCTCTACTCTGGTTTGTTCTTCACACTAGCCAGAAAGCTCTTACATTTCAAATGAAATATAGTAGACACTCAAAACATTTATGAAATAAAGCTACAACTCTGCTTCTGCTAAAAAATATACCCCTCTTCTGTCTTAGCGTGAACATCCACCCTAGCTAGATATCTAGGAGTCATGCCTGACTTCTAGAAAAACCACTTTCCTTAAAACCACATCTTTATTTTGAATAGATGGATTGTGGCTCAGCTCCTGTAGCTTTTCTTCTTAGACCCCAGAAATATATATCCCTGTGGGACTTCCAACAGTTCCCTACATGCTTTTTGAGCATCTGCTGGTTCCCAGCGTCAATTTAGGCAGAAGGGATACAATATCCACTGTTTGTCTAATAGAGACTAGAGATAAGAAACAACCTGTACCACCAATGAGCTCACAATAACACGCCACTGCCACTACCACAGTGGCCTCAAGGGACACTGCTTCCCCTTTAATGTTTTGGTCCAAATAAAAGTAGATGAATCCTAAAACATTTGCTAAAGGCTCAGGGATAACACAAGGAAAGTAACAGCATAAAGAATTTTACTGCCAGGCCTGGTGGCTCATTCCTGTAATCCCAGCATTTCGGGAGGCCAAGGCGGGTGGATCATAAGGTCAGGAGATCAACACCATCCTGGCTGACATGGTGAAACCCGCTCTCTACTAAAAATACAAAAAAATTAGCCGGGCATGGTGGCGGCACCTATAGTCCCAGCTACTGGGGAGGCTGAGGCAGGAGAATGGCATGAACCCGGGAAGCGGAGCTTGCAATGAGCCAAGATTGCACCATTGACTCCAGCCTGGGCAACACAGTGAGACATCTCAAAAAAAAAAAGAATTTTACTAATCGAGCTTATAAATAACTTTTCTTCAACTAGTGGACTGCTCCCCCCAAGTCCATCTAAGCACCTCTTAAATACATTCCAAATCCAAGAGTACCACTCTCAAAGGTTCCCACCATCTTGGGCTCCAGTTCTTTACATAAGGTTGACAAAGTAATGACCACTCCTTTCGCAAAAGGTAACAAGTTTAGGCTTTACAGTTAAAACACTGCAAGCCTGTTATCTTGGGGAGATGACTAGAAAAGTCAGAGATTATTTCCTTACACTAATCTACACTGAAATTAACAAGTCATGTTTTTATTTCCACAATGTTCCTCAAATCTGCAATCAACTCGCTCCCTAATATGAAACCCAAGATACCTCTATCCTGGATTACTGCAACAACCTCCTAACTTACCTCCCTCTACACTTTGGCTGTAGTGATGGGAATCCGATCATCTTACTTCCCTGGTGATGGTCGCCAGTTGCTTATTTCCTATGGGAAAGAGTCCAGATTCCTTATCATGACTCCCTTCCTAGTTCAGGCATCTACTCATCACTCCAGCTACTTCTTTTGCCTTCCTTTGCTATGCTCTATAAGCATAAAAGTTCCTATTTTGGATGTTTCCCTGTGCACACCTCCCCTGTCCACAACCTTTTGTTAAAGCAGTCCCCGCCGCACAGAGAGCCTTCTCTCTTTTACCTGCTTAACTTACACACAAACTTTTGGCAGCACCTAGGTGGCTCCCCGACCATCCCCACACCTAAATTCATGACTTTGTCAACTGAGGTGCTCTATGTTTCCATAACACACTGAATTTGCCACATTGCATTACAGTTTCCTACAGTGGATTTGTTCCTGAATGGGTTGTAGTGGACAGGCCTAAACTAAGTTAAAGCAGTGAGAATCTAGGCTCTATTCTGCCTAGATGAATAAATTGGCATGTTATTCTAAGTGTCAGTGGGGAACTGGCTTTAGGCAGAAGATAACACTGAGAGTAGCAGATTAGAACAACTAAAACTACAGCACCAAGAGCTCCCAAACTGGAGTCCTAGTTACGTTGGAATAATAATCTTTTTTAGTGATTATTCCCATTTGGGTCTGAATTTTCTGTTAATTGCTACTAAAAGTAATCTGATAGTTTGTGTACCATTGAACCTTTAAAGAAGTGCTTCTCAAAAATTGTGACTGTGACCTACAGGTCAAAAAACATTTTACATCAGAACAGATTAGTCATAAACATAAATGATTGAAACAAAATCTTCGTAAAAGGTTATTTACCTTTACAAATATGATCTACACTCATATTTTCTACTTGTTCACCTTTTATATGCTGGCCCCAATTCACTAAATTGATTTTACAACCCACTAATGGATTACAATTTACTCTTTGAAAAACACTTTTCATAGCCAGTATTCCAGTGACTAATCATTGCCTTTGCTGGATTAAAATCCAGACATCTAATGACACAAAGCTTATCTATGACCTGGTCCCAGCCACTTCTCAGCCTCCTCTCCTACCACTATTTGCAGCTACCCTTCGTGAGAAACTGCTTGTTATTCCCTGACTGTATTACTACTTGGTATATGATGTTCCCTCTACTATAATGTTTGCCCTCTTTCAAGTCCACTCCTACTTGTCATTCAAATATTTGCTCAGAAGTCACTTTTTTGAGGCCCCAAACTCCATATCACCCTCCAAATGGGCTCAGGCCTCTCTTGTGTACTGTTATGTATAATCCTGTGGGCATACTCCTAACTAGTTGCCTGTCTACTTAACTGATCCCTTCATTCAGCCAAACTGCTGAAGCCAGAGACTGGGACTCATTCTTGGTAACTCTACCATAAGGCCTGATACAAAATCGGTGCTCAATATATGTTCATTAAATAAGGAGGAGTAAGCTACAGCCATGCCATATTCAACTCTCTGGCTGAGCTTTACAAACAATAAACATGGTACCACATGCAGAGACAGGGTTAAGCTACACTACTGAGTATACCAAGCAAAATAAATGGTCTCCTGCCTCTTCTGGAACTTAAATGCTAATAATGATTGTCAGGAATGTGAGCATATTTCTAATTCATTTCCCAGACATTTTATATTACAATTTTTTGGAATATTTCTAACCAACCCATAGACAGAAAACACCTATAAATTTTCCAAGACTAGCCAAAAGCTGAAAGATTGCATTTTTTGTAAAGTGTTGACAGAATTACCCAGGCAAAGCTCAGCACTATTCCAGTGATCCAATTTCTTTCTTTCTTTCTAGTTAACACATCCATCACCACCTATGCTGTACATTATTTCTCCAGAACTTGTTCATCTTATAACTGAAAGTTTAGACCTTTGATCAACATCTCTATTTCCCTCACACCTCAGACCCTGGCAACGACTGTTCTACTATGTTTCTATGAGTTCAATGTTTTTAAATTTCATATATGAATGAGATCATACATAATTTTCTTTCTAACTTATTCACTTAGCATAATGTTCTCCTGGTTTATCCATGTTGTCATGAATGGCAGGATTTCCTTTTTTATGGCTAAATACAATTCCATTGTATATAAATATACTACATTCACTTTATCTATTTATGTGTTGACAGACAGTTAGATTTTTTCTGTATCTTGGCTATTGTAAATAAGCCTGCAGTGAACATGGGAATGCAGATATCTCTCTTCAGGATCCTGATTTTGTTTCCCAGAAGTGGGATTGCTGGATCATAGGGTAGTTCTATTTTTAATTTTTTGAAGAACCTTCATACTACTGTTTCCCATAGTGGCTGTACCAATTTACATTCCCACCAAGAGTGTACAAGTGTTCCCCTTTCTCCACATCCTCACCAACACTTGTCATCTCCTATCTTTTTTTTTTAATAGCCATGCTAAAAAGTGTGGGATGATATCTCATTATGGTTTTGATTTACATTTCTCTGATGATTAGTGGTGCTGAACACTTTTTCATGTATTGCTTCTTTAGAAAATATTCAGATCCTTTGCTCATTTTCAAATCAGATTTTTTGTGTTTTCTTGATATTGAGTTGTATGAGTTCCTTATATATTTTGGATATCAGCCCCTTATCAGATATGGTTTGCAAATATTTTCTCCCATTCGGTAGGTTGCTTTTTCATTTTGTTGATTGTTTCCTTTGATGTACAGAGCCTTTTAGTTTGATGTGGTCCAACTTGTTTATTTTCATTTTGTTTGCCTATGCTTTTCGTGTCATATCTGAAAAATCATTGCCAAGGCCAATGTCAAGGAGCTGTTCCCCTATGTTTTCTTCTGAGAGTTTTACAGTTTCACATCTTACATTTAAGTCTTGAATCCATTCCAAATTCATTTTTATATGGTATAATACAAGGGTCCAATTTTGTCATTTTGCATATGTCTATCCAGTTTTCCCAACACTATTTATTGAAGGGACTTTTTGTTCCCCATTGTGTATTCTTGGTGCCTCATCAAAGATTAGCTGACCAGCTGGGCATAGTGGCTCACACCTATGATCCCAGCACCTCGAGAGGCAGGGGCAGGAGGATCACTTGAGCACAAGAGTTTGAAACCAGGCTGGGCAACATCCGGAGACCTCATCTCTACAAAAAAAATCCAGAAAATTAGCTGAATATGGTGGTGTATGCTTATAGTCCCAGCTCCTCAGGAGGCTGAGATGGAAAGACCACTTGAGCCCGGGAAGTCAGGGCTGCAGTGAGCCAAGATTGTGCCTCTGCACTCCAATCTGGGAAACACAGTGAGACCCTATTTTTTAAAAAAAATCAGTTGATCATATGACCATATATGCATGGATTTATTTCTGAGTTCTCGATCCTGTTTTATTGGTCTGTGTGTCTATGTTTAGGATGTACATGCAAAACAGTATGGTACATAATGTTTTGATTGCCGTAACTTTGTAATGTAGTTTGAAATCAGCAAAGGTGATGCCTCCAGCTTTGTTCTTTATCAAGGTTATTTATTCTATTTGGAGTCTTTCATGGTTCTATACTAATTTTAGGATTTTTTTCTACATCTATGAAAAATACTATGGAATTTCATAGGGATTGAATTGAATGTGTAGATTACTTTGGGTAACGTGGACATTTTAATATTATTAATTCTTCCAATCCATAAACATGGAATGTATTTCCAGCTATTTGTTCTTTTTTAGTTTCTTTCATTGGCACCTCATAGTTTTCAGTGTATAGATCTTTTGCGTGTGTGTGTGTGTGTGTAGATTTTTCACCTCCTTGGTTAAATTTATTCTTAAGATTTTATTCTTTTTGATGCTGTTATAAACAGGATTGTTTTCTTTGTTTCCTTGTGCAGTCTAGTTTTACATTATACATTCTTCATTACAACAATGGTATAATTATATTGTTCAGCACTCATTCCTAAATCGTGGACTACTTAAGAGCATAAACACATCTAATTCACTTTTCTCACCACCCTGTAAAGAACATGAGACAAAATAGGCATCTATAAATGTCTGTTGAATGAATCAATGTGTTATACTAAGTTCTTCTGCTTAGTTCTGTCTTTTGGACTCACTGACTCCTCCCTTCTCCTGTTTCCTCCTTTTTCATCTAAAAAAGAACTTCCTGCAAAGCTGATTCCCTATTGTTCATGCCTGGGTAATGTTTGTACCCTTAAGGCTTTCCTCTATGTGCTATTAAATGCATGGGCATAGTGTAGCTCTCCTTTAGTGCTGGGATATAAATGTGTTAGTTATTGACGTTTTGGTTTTGTTTTTGTTTTTTGAGGCGATTCTCCTACCTCAGCCTCCCAAGTAGCTGGGATTACAGGTGCCTGCCACGAGGCTTGGCTAATTTTTGTATTTTTAGTAGAAATGGATTTTCACCATGTTGGCCAGGCTGGTCTCGAACTCCTGATCTCAGATGATCCGCCTGCCTCGGCCTCCCAAAGTACTGGGATTACAGGCGTGAGCCACTGAGCCCAGCCTTAAATTTGGTAGTTAAATCTGAGATATCTTAATAATAGAAATGGTTTGTGTGGTTACATTTCCAGGAAAGGACTTTAAACTTTTCTGATATTTTTGCATTCTGTTCCACAACATATCTATTTAATATAAAAATAATGTTTTAATTCTCACAAGTTAAATATTGTACATTACACACACACACATGAATGCACACAATTTTCTATCAAAATTAATGTCTTGGGAAGACAAGCCTTGTTTACACTGTGGTTTCATATATACCTTGGTACACCACTGTGTAGCCCAGCATGGGAAGCACAGCATTAAAGAGTTTTTCTGCTATTCACTTGAAAACACAAAAGGAGATAAAACACAAAAGCTGTACCTAGGGATGTCACGGAAGACTTAATGACATTGTCCTGGCTTAATTTCTAACTACTTTTCCCTAAAATGGTTTCAGAACCTTTCCTACAATTATCTTCTCCTTTTATCCCAGAGGGAATAAAAAGAAAAAGAAGATAGTTCAGCTTCATGTGTGCTGCATTTGAGATTCCTGGGAGCATCTGGAGCTTGAGGAAGAGGTTTTTGCTGGAAGAACAGATTTGGGAGTTGTCAGCAATTAAAGCTAAATAAATGGATAGAGTGACTCAGAGTATATACGTAGAGCAAGAGGAGGCTGAGGTCAGACAGTAGGGAACAGACAGGATAGAGAACTTTTGAAGGAGACAGAAGTTTTTAAGAGAGGAAAGGAAACTGCAAAATTCACCACAGTACCTAGCACGTGTCTTCTTTGTCATAGGAGGCACTCAATAAATAATCAGTTAACTTAGCAAGCATATTTCTTCTCCGTCCAAAGCACTATGCTTTGAAATATAGGGGTGGCCCCTCAAAGGCCCAAAAGACCCGTTAGAGAGACAGATCATAAATAACTACAACATAGTAAAACAGGTACTATGTACATGGTTGTACCTGAGGCCTACTGGAGTACCAAGAAAGGAGGCGGTCCATGCAGAACTTCTCAGAAGAAACAATGCTAGGGCTAAATCTTGAAGAATGATTAGGAAATCATCAAGCATGGGGGAAAGAAGTCAGTTTGGAGGGCATTCCATGCAGCAAGATCAGCAGGTATTAATGCATTGAATTATGAAATCGTATAGAGTGGTTGAGAAATTCCAAGTAATTTTGCACAGCAGGGATTTAGGATTGGAGGAAAAAGTAAAGGAAGTGAAGCAGGAAAGCCAGGCAAGACCAGGTTACAAAGTACCCTGTAAGATAATGATAAAGTGTTTGGATTTTATCCTGAAGACTAAGGGAAGCCACTGGTATTTTAAAATGGAGAAAAGAGGGATAAGAGTAACATTTCAGAAGGATCATCCTTGCATCAGATTGTAAGATAGGTGAGAGGGACAAGATTAGAAGCTGGTAAACCAAATAGGAAGCAAATTAAGGAGTCTAAGGGGAGTTGGAAACCCAGATTAGGCCAAAAACAGGGAAGACCTAGAGAAGCTGACAGAACAAACAGCCAATAGAAACGGTAGAATAGACTAGACACATTGTATGTGATTACATGAGGTGGAGGAGAAACTAAGAGTCAAGATAACACCAGGTTTCTGTTTGGGTAGTTGGGTAGAGAAATTCTATTCACATATTCACAGAGAATGAGCATAAGTAAGAGGGGAAGTAGATCAGTAGTTACAGTGATGAACTTGGTTGTAAATATACTCATGTTAAGGAACTGTCTTGTCAACAATTGTTCTGGAGCTCAGAGGATAGATGTAAGCTAGCAATTCAAACTTGAAAGTCATACACACATACATGGGAAATGGAGCAATTGGTTTAGATGAGATTTCTCAAACAGGAAATATAGGGGAAGAAGAGAAAGAGTCCTAGCTGTCTCAGAATCCAGAGGAACAGAGTGTTGAAAATGTCAATTTGAGTGTATCTCCCCCAGTCGATTGTGAGTTATTGGGGGGCAGACAATAGTTAATTTTGTATTCTCAGAACCTAACATTGGCCAGGCTCCAGAGTATTGGTTTAAAGACTATCTTTGGCCATTGGACTTGGAAATTAGCACATTCACTGTTGACCTCTGATAGAGTTGTCTCTTGAGAAAGGCAAAAGCAGAAACCGTAAAGATAGCTCAAGAAGTTTGGTGACCATGGAAAGGGAAGATGAGACAGAGACACATCAACAACTTGAAAGGGAGGCACATTTAAAAATCCATTTTGGGGATTTTTTTTTTTTTTGCAAGATCATTTAGCTGTACAGATAGACACTTAAAGGGTATGTGTAAATTGAGGGAAAAATCCAAAATGTTGGGTTGAGAGCAAGAAGAAAGGGAGCTTTCTTCTCATTCCTTATTGTTGCTTCCATAGCTCCTTCATTTTTGTGCAAAGTCCCTTATCTTTTGGGACTCAGAACGTTGGTTGTACCACTTCCTCTTAGTGGTCTTGGCCTTAGCTGCTAAGGGATAAGGATCCTAGGGCATCTGTTAGCCCAACCGGCAGGAAGTCAGTTGGCAAGCTTGCAGTTTAAGCATGTCTACCTCTCAGGAGAAAGCATGCACAGTATATACTCCAGAGCTAGTAAAAAAAAAAAAAAAAAAAAAAAAAAAAAAAAAAAATTATATATATATATATATCTCATTAAATTCGGACAATCAGAGACCTAACAGGATGGTCTAGAGAAGATTGAGAGAACACATGAATTCAAACCCTGACTGAGTAGTCAATACGGAGCTGGCAGAGATAGAAGCAAATACAGGAAGGTAAAGACCTCTCTACAGAAGTTCTGCAAACACTTGAGAACAAGATTGCCTTCCCCATCCCACCTTTTTAATGACAGGATGGTTCATTCATGCTGGGCTAATGGAGTTTGGGGTTGGGAGAAGACAGCTCCTAATCACTCACAGATTCAGTGAGGTCTTAGTCTTAGAGTCTTGCTCACCATCCCAAGACCTGCTATCATTCCATCCATGTGCTTGCCCCATCCATTTAGTTGCTCCATCCAAGTCTCTGGCCCCACTGTTCTACATTGTCCTCACCTCCAGTAACCCATCCAACTAGCCCACTCTGTTTACCAGGCCTCTAGCCCTTTCGTGATGAGATCTGCTTTACCCCTGAAATTTTGCCCTCCAGAATCTCACTCTGTAAACCCAGCTTCTTGTCTCTGGTTCCCTCATCCCCTTACACACAGATGTTAAACCTCTAACTTCTTGAAACTCCAGTCCTTTGGACTCTCTCTTTTATCCTTTCATGTACCAAGCCTTTCTTCCTTTTCAGCCCAGCCTGGATGTCATGAGCCAACACCACCATTCTCATGCCATGCCCTGTTGAACCTCTTGTCTTTTTCTCCCACCTACCTACTAATCACCAGATTTCTCTACCCCTGTGCCTTCTTCACTGAACGCTCCTAGAAACAAGAAGCATCAACAACCATTAGAACTGGCACCAACAGACCTGGGTCCTGAACACAACTGAGCAAGCTTGGGTTGCCCAGTTCCATCACCTCACTGACTCCTGCGAACTTTCTCCACCTTTTTTTTCTTTTCTTTTTTTTTTTTTTTTTTACCAAGATGGAGTCTTGCTCTGTCACACAGCCTGGAGTGCAGTGGCACGATCTCAGCTCACTATAACCTCCGTCTCCCAGGTTCAAGGGATTCTCCTACCTCAGCCTCCCAAGTAGCTGGGACTACAGGCATGTGCCAGCACAACTGGCTAATTTTTTTTTTTTGTGTGTGTGTGTGTGTGTGTGTGGTTTTAGTAGAGATGGGGTTTTCCAAGTTGGCCAGTCTGGTATCAAACTCCTGACCTCAGATGATCTGCCTACCTCAGCCTCCCAAAGTGCTGAGATTACAGGTGTGAGCCACCCTGCCCAGCCTTTCTCCACTTTTCTTAAACCCTCTACTTCACCTTCACCTCACTGCCTATTTTGCAAAAAAAAAAAGGAGTCTGTAGGCAAAGTTCTCTCAATTCCCTGTCCTTGTGATCCTTATCTGTACCCACAAACTAGGCAATTAGTTGAAAGAGTTTTTACTGAAGACAGTTCACCCAATGACCAAGCTACCCAAAGTCCAATCACCAAATTTTCCAAATTTATCAACTTAGAAAAATCTGCTTTTGGACACCAAAATCTAATTTGGTGAAATTATCAATCAAAAATTTGTTTATATCAGCAATTTATAAAGTTTATGGCAACTGTGTTGCATGGAAAAGTTTAACAGCTTTATGGATTCTGTTATTTAAGATTTGCAATTGATTTCAGTTTGACTTAGTTTAGTTTTAGTTTTACCAGTTTCTTCATTAGACTCATTGCACAGTGGATTTCAGTCAAGCTCCACTGAATGTCAGTTTTGTGTGTGATACACATTTCAGACACCTATGATTCAAATGCCTAAAACAAACAGATAATGCTCATTTGATCAAGATAATAAAAGTCTCTGAATTTAAAGCGTTGAAATGAGCACTTTCCAACTCACTCTATGAGGCAAGTTAATTACCCTGATACTAAAACCAGACAAAGATGTAACAAGAAAACAAAAATACAGATCAATATTTCATGTGAATATGCAAAATTCCTCAATAAAATACCAGTAAACTGAATCTAACAGCATATAAAAAGAGTTACCACCATGTCAAGTGGGGTTTATCCCAGAAATGCAACATTGGTTTTCCATCCTAAAATCAGTTAATATAATACACCATATCATATCAAGAGAATAATAAATGAAACCACATAATCATCTCAGTATACACAGAAAAGGCATTTGACAAAATTGGACACCTTTTCATCATAAAACACCCAGTTAACTAGGAAAAAAGGGAATTTTTTCAACCTGATAAAAGGCATGTATGAAAAACTGTACCTATCATTATACTTAATATTAAAAGACTGGATGATTTCCCTCTAAAATCAAGAATAACACAAGGAGATCCACTCTTGCCTCAACACTGTACTAGAGGAAAGAGCCACTGGAAAAGAAAAATAAATAAAAGACTTTTATATTGGAAAGGAAGAAGTAAAACTATCTACTTGTAAGTGACAAGATATTGTATATAAAAAATCGTAAGGAATTTACAAAAAAAAAAAAAAAACCCTATGAAAACTAATACATAAGTTCAGCAAGATGGGAATACAAAAATCAACTGTATGCAAAAATCAACTGTATTTCTGCAGAGTAACAAGAAACAACTCAAAAAGGAAATTAACAATTCTATTTACAATAGCATCAAATAGAATAAAATGCTCAGGAATAAAGTAAAGGGCAAGACTTATACACTGAAAGCTACAAAACATTGTTGAGAGAAACGTTAAAATGCCTAAATAAATAGAAAGACATTATATGTTCAGGAATTAGAAAATATCACATTATTAAGATGCCAAATTGATTTACAGATTCAACATAATGCCTATCAAAATCACAGCTATGTTTTTGTAGAAATTGCTAAACCAATCCTTAAATTCTTAAAACTTACTACAACATAATCAAGACTGTGTGGTACCAGCATCTGTAGACGTATAGATCAGTGGAATAGAACTGAGAGTCCAGAAGTAAACCATTACATTTATGTTGTTCATTTTTGACAAAAATGATAAGAAAATTAAATAAAAGAGAAGTCTTACCAACAAATGATGCTCAGACAACTAGATATCCACATGCAAAAGAATAAAATTAGACTGCTACCTCACACCATACACCAAAACTAACTAAAATGGATCATTTACCTAATAAATATAGGAGCTGAAGCTATTAAACTCTTAGAAGAAAACACAGTGGTAGATTTATTGACCTTGGACAATGATTTCTTAGATATGACACCCAAATCACAAGCAACAAAAGGAAAATCAGATAAATCTAACTTCATTAAAATTAAAAATGTTTCTGCTTCAAAGCACACTATCAAGGAAATGAAAAGTCACAAAATGGGAGAAAATATATGCAAATCACATATCTGATAAGGAACTTGTATCTAGTTATATAATTCTTGTATCTAAAGATTCCTTACGGCCTGGCGTGGTGGCTCATGCCTGTAATCCTAGCACTTTGGGAGGCCAAGGTGGGTGGATCACTTGAGGTTAGGAGTTCGAAACCAGCCTGGCCAACATGATGAAACCCTGTCTCTACTAAAAATACAAAAAAATTAGCCAGGTATGGTGGCTGGTGCCTGTAATCTCAGCTTCCTGGGAGTCTGAGGCAGGCACATCCCTTGAACCTGGAAGGCGGAGGTTGCAGTAAGCCAAGATCACACCACTGCACTCCAACCTGGGTGACAGAGTGAAACTCCATCTCAAAAAAAAAAAAGAATCCTTACAACAACTCAACAAGAAAAAAAAAAAAAAGATTTAATGGGCAAAGGATTTAAATAGAGATTTTTTTCCAAAGAAGATATACAGCCAGTTTTTTGCTTCAGCAAGAACTGGAAGCCCCACCAGGTTCTCACTGTAAAGACTGGAGAAAATTTCCTCATGCATCCAGCAGGGGGACAGAAAAAGTAACAAATTTGAAATATACCCAGAGCTCTCTGTTCTCTTTAACAAGGCCTACTCTCAAAGAAAACTGTTTTACTACAGCCTAACCAACTTGAGTTTTACCAAAGCCTAACCAACATAGGGGAAGGGAAATACCCAACCTCAGCCCCATCCAGCCTTCCTATCTCTCTACGGTGGACTGGACAAGTGCTGAGACGCACTTGTCAAGGTCATAGCCCAAGGACATAGGCTCATTAAAAGACTGAGACATAATTATAATTATAAGACTATATAATGCTTCCCTTATCCACCCCAACCTTCTCACTGCATCAGTGGGCTCCTGAATAATGATAACAAGTGTTACAGCTAAAAGAACTGCAAGCCTCAGACCCTATTTAAGAAGGAGTCTCTAGGAAAACCCAAAGGCAAAAGGCAAGACAAAAATAAGGACACTAGGTGTTAGCTTCTGACACCACGGCTACAATAAGTAATAAACACAACCTGACTCCTAGCCAGATAAACATAAAATCTCACATTAAAGGCGTGTCTACCTCAGTTCCTTTTACCTGATACATCATATCTAGTTTCCAAAAAAAAAAAAAAAATTGCAAGACAGGCTAAAAGGAAAAAAAAAAAAAAAATCTGAAAATACAAAACAAGCATCAGAACCAGACTCACATGGTACAGATTTTGGAATTATCAGGCTGGAAATTTAAAATAAGTATGCTTATATGCTAAGGGCTCTAGTGGGAAAACTGGATAGCATACGAGAAAAGATGGATAATGTAAGCAGAGTAAAGGAAACTCTAAGAGACGATCAAAAGGAAATGTTAGAAATTTAAAACAGTGTAATAGAAATAAATAATGTATTTGATGGACTCATCAGTAGAGTGGACAAGGCTGAGGGAAGAATCAGTGAGCTCGAAGATATATCAATAGAAATTTTCCAAACTGAAAAGCAAAGAGAAAAAAGGAATGGGGGGAAAAATGAAACAGACTATCCAAGAAGTGTGAGGCGATAACAAAAGGTGTAACATACATGTAATGGGAACACCAGAGAAGAAAAAGAGAGAGAGAGAGGAAGGGAAGGGAAGGGAAGGGAAAGGGAGGGGAGGGGAGAGGAGGGGAGGGGAGAGGAGGGGAGGGGAGGGGGGAAGGGAGGGGGAGGGGGAAGAGGAGGAGGAAGAGGAGGAGGAAGAGGAGGAGGAGAAGAAGGAGGAGGAGAAGAGAGAAAGAGAAAGAGAGAGAGGGAGGGAGGAAGGGAGGAAGGAAGCAAGAGAGAGGGAGGGAAGGAAGGAAGGGAAGAAAGGAAGGAGAAAAGAAAAGAAAAAGAAAGCAAGCAAGCAAGAACATAAATATTTAAAGTAATAATGACTCAGAATTTTCTGAAATTAATGACAGCAAGCCACAGACCCAGAAAGCCCAAAGAATACCAAGCATGATAAATATTGAAAAAAATCTATGCCTTGGCATATCATATTGAAACTACAAAGAGAAAATCTTGAAAGAAACCACAGAAGAAGATATACATATAGTCAATAAACATATAAAAAGATGCTCCGCTGGGTGTGGTGGCTCATGCCTGTCATCCCAGCACTTTGGGAGGCCGAGGCGGGTAGATAACTTGAGGTCAGGAGTTTGAGACCAGCCTGGCCAACATAGTGAAACCCCGTCTCTACCAAAAATACAAAAAATTTAGCTGGGCGTGGTCGTGCATGCCTGTAATCCTAGCTACTTAGGAGGCTGGGGTGGGAGGATAGCTTGAACCTGGGAAGCAGAGATTGCAGTGAGCTGAGATCGTACCACTGCACTCCAGCCTGGGTGACAGAGTGAGATTCTGCCTCAAAAAATAAATAAATAAATAAAATAAAAAAGATGCTCAACATCATTAGTTATTAGGGAAATGGGAATCAAAACCACAGCAATATACCACTTTATACCCAGCTGGATAACAGCAAAATGATGAACAGTAAATGAGGGTTCCAGTTTCTCCACATTCTTCTCAACAAGTGTTTGACATTTGTTTGACCAGTAAATGAACCCTCATTTACTGGTGGTGGGAGTGTTAAATAGTGCAGCTGCTTTAGCAATAGTTTGGCAAATTTTCTCAAATATTTTCTAAAAATGTTACACATAGAGTTATAACCATATCAGCAATTCCACTCCTAGGTATCTACCCAAGAAGAGAAAAGATGTGTCCACACAAAAATGTATGTACAAGTGTTCATAGCAGCATTACTTATAATAGCCCCAAAGTGGAAACAACCCAAATGTCCATCAGCTGATGAAAAGAAAAACAAAATGTGACATATAAATACAAGGGAATATCTTCAGCCAAGAAATGAAGTACTGATACATGCAATGACATGGATGAATACTGAAAACATGCCAAGTGAAAGAAGCCGGATGCAAAAGGCCACGCGTCGTATGATTCAGTTTATATGAAACGTCCAGAATAGGCAAATTCATAGAGTCAGGAAGTAGATTATTGGTTGCGAGGAGCTGAGGGGACAGCGAATGGAGTAACTGCTAATGGGTGTGGGGTTTCTTTTTGGGTGATGAAAATACTCTGAAATGTGATAGTGGTGATAATGCACAACTCTGTGAATATACTAAAAATTACTGTGAATTGTACACTTTAAAAGGATACACTTTATGGTATATATAGGGTATCTCAATAAAGCTGTTACTTTAAAAAGTAATAAAGCCAAAGTAAAAACCTGACTACTTAGAAGTAGTAACAACTACATAATCAACAGTAAGGAGAAGCAGGGATGCTCCTAAAGTGCAGTATTCCTACTGTGATACAAATGAAGCTGACAGAAATTTTGCAAATGTTTCTCAGATGTCACTATAGCAGGAGACCTATTTATCAACGGCCATGATGGTATCTTAGAAAAATTGTCTTTGACTAATTAGTTTATGATATAATTTATATTATTAATTTTATCACTTGTTGTAGTCCCTATTATACGATTTACCAACCAACAAGTGTGGAAATACAGTATGGCTATATTTCAGCCCACATCTCCATTTCTATTGAAAGCATAAATGCACAAAAAATATTAAAGAAAAAGGAAAACTATTGGATTGAAAATATTTTGGAAGAAATAATTCCCCCCCTCCCAGATTGTATATGAAATTTTTGACATTTGAGTCATTGTACAACACTTGCAGAGTAAAATGCACAAGAAATTCCCATTCCCCAAAGTCACAGATCCAAAATAAGGAAAAACTTAGAATACACTGAACTTTGGCAAGCCATGGCAAAATGATTTCAGTGAAACAGCTGCAAATAAATTAAAAGTGCAACTAAACTAAACTAAACTCAAAATTGTCAACTGATACTTTGTAGAAATCATTAAAAGTAGTTAAAATCAGCCCAACCATGCAAATTGTTGTAAACTTCACACATAACTAAAAGAAACCAACTTTTGGTAAACTGACAAAATTGATAAGTTCCAACAAATTGATCACTCTGTGATTGAAACTGAAATCCACAGGACTGGCTTTCCTTACTTCCCATCCCAGTGGATAGGAGTCCTTCCTCTTCTCCATATTTAATCCTCCACCTATGTTCTAGATTCCATTTCCTTCTACTTTCTCTGGCTCTTGCTCTGTGGGAGAGCATAGGGAGTTTCCTTTTCCTTTCCTAGAGCCTCTACAGGGAGTTGAAGTCCTTCGGAGCCTAGAAAACATCCTCACTCTTAAAAGATCCCAATTCAAACAGTGCTGGACTCTGGCCATTCTTTTTTTAATACTCCTGCTCACTTCTTCCAGGGCTGGGCTGTACCAAGGAGTTCTAATGACTTGTGACTTATAAGTATTTTGAACTAAGGCTTGGAGCAGTCTGAAACCAAGTACTAATGCTACCCAGTGCCTCCATCTCACTAGGAAAGAACAAAAGATTAACAGAACCACTGAAAACTGTCTGCTTTCCACCCTGTCACTCAGGATCATCATTCACAAGGTAGGCCTTTCAGGTCATCTCTCCTTTCTCATTTGGTCATCGCCACATTGATGTGCCCTTCCCTGCCCCTAGTTGACTGGCCCTCCCACTGCTTCCCTGCCTTTTAGCCCTTCCCATCATGGATTCACCCCTCAATCTTTCCTGTTCTGAAACCTCCATTTCATGGTGACAAATTCCTGAACTCTCAGCCCCTTCATATACCTCTGAGCCTCCACTTCCTGTGTAAGAGAACCGGCTTTGCTTAAGTACTGCCCTTCTGCACATATTTCCATGTATCTTGGAAGGAAGAGGGAAGGAGTCACGACTCTCCAGGCTTCCCAAGGCCTAAATAGAGACAACTATTTCTCCATCCTCACCTCTCAGCCTTTGAAATTATGCCATCTTACACAAGCCTCTACCCTCCTCAGTGTTGTCATGAAATGACTTTCCCTCTTTTTCATCAAGGACTTAGGTGTAGGTGTGTCTCTATCCTTTGTTCTCTTGCCAGTATCCTCAACTACTTGGTCTTTTAGGCCTGTAAGGCCACCAGCTATCACTCCCCTTAACAGTGTCTTCACTCCTCTAAAACTTTCAAGATTTCTAACATTATTGCCTCCCTCGTGCCCATTTTTCGCAAAATCCCAACTCCTCTCTAGAGAGAATGAGATCATCAGGTATGATGGCCTCAAATTCCTGCCCTGTCCGCTTTCCTCCCCAACTACCACATACTTATACACATGCCCTTATCTGCACCCCACTCCTCTTCCTTTTCAGTCTTGAAGGAGGAGGTACTTCTTTTCCTGGCAAAGACCAATCCCTCTTTATTGTGATGCTTAATTATTCAGTCCTTCCTCTCTCCTCTGGGGCCTTGCTCCATTCTCTCCATGAGCTCCTTACCTGGGATGTTAAACATGCTCTTGTTGCCTTCTTCCAAAGAGCTCTCTGTCAACCCTTTCTGCTCCCACTCCTCCTGCCAATACCCCACCCCACCCCACCCTCCCACCCAGGTTATCTATCCTCTCTCTTTTCTCTTGCATTCACTGAGTAACAGTACTTGATTCTGTTGTCTCACTAACATCCTTTCTTTATTCTGAAACAACCACCCCCTTCATGTCAGCCATTCACTTAACAAATATTGACTGAACATCACCTATGTGCATATATGTGCTACAGTGGTGAACAAACCAGCTTTACCATTTAGTGAAGTATATAGACATTTAACCAAATATTCACATACTAGAATGAATGTAAACTTGCCACTGTGATAACTGCCACAGAGGAGAAGTACCAGGCACTATGACAACCAGGCACTATGACAATATGGGGATTATTACTAGTATTATTATTATTATTATTATTTTGCAGATGGAATCTCACTCTGTCACTGAGGCTAGAGTGCAGTGGTACAGTCACATCTCAATTCAGCCTCAAATTCCCAGGCTCAAGCAATCCTCCCACCTCAGCCTCCCAAGCAGCTGGGACTACAGGCACACACCACCACACTTGGCTAGTTTTTGTGGTAACAAAGGTCTCCCTTTGTCACCCAGGCTGGAGTGCAGTGGTGTCATCACGGCACACTGCAGCATCAACCTACTGGGCTCAAGTGATTTCTCCCACTTTAACCTCCACACACCCCCCACCTCCCTCCCCTGAGTAAATGAGACTACAGACACTTGCTACCACCTGGCTAATTTTTTGTATTTTTTGTAGAGATAGAGTTTCAGTATGCCAGTACCAGGCACTATGACAATATGGGGATTTGCCCTAAAGAAGTCAAAGAAGATATCTGTGATGAAGTGGTGCTTCAGCTGAGATCTGAAGGGTAAATGAAAGGTCAATTAACAGAAGAAGGGACGAAAGTATGCCCTAAACAAAAGGGCACATGTATGCCAAAGCATTTTTAATAATCAGTCTGAATGGGAGCTGCTGTCTTTTAAGTGACCTGGCCCCCTGCTCCCAAGATTGATCTGGATGGGCATATAATCTCCCCCTCCCTGAGTATGGGACTTAGTGACTCACTTCTAAAGAACAGAATACAGTAAGGGGGAAAGTAGCCTTACAGGGAGAGATCTTAATGCAGTGACTAAGGTCAACATTACCCGTGAAAATTCATTTATATCATGCACCCCCTGATATGACATATAGAGAAGGCACTTCAGCTCTGTGGTAGTCTCTCTCCCCAGTTTAATCACATGGAAAACAGCAGAGAAATCCAAATTGAGGGACACTCTACAAATTGCCTAGCCAGTACTCTTCAAAATTGTCGAGGTCATTAAAAAAAAGAGCAAAGATGGAGACACTGTCACAGACCAGAGGAAACTAACTAAACACGATGACTAAATACAAGGTATCCTGGATTGAATCCTGGGATAGGAAAAGGACATTAGTGGAAAAACTGGTGAAATCAGAACAAAGTCTGGAATTTAGTTAATAATGACGTACTGGCTCGGTGCAGTGGCTCGTGCCTATAATTCCAGTATTTTGGGAGGCCAAGGTGGGAGGATCACTTGAGGCCAGGAGTTCAAGACCAGCCTTGGAAACATAGTGAGACCCCTACACTCTACGAAAAATTAAAAAATAAAAAAACTAGGCTGGGCGTGGTGGCTGACATCTGTAATGCCAACATTTTGGGAGGCCAAGGCGGGCAGATTGCTTGAGCTCAGGAGTTCCAGACCAGCCTGGTCTGGAAACTGATGAAACTTTGTCTCTACAAAAAATACAAAAAATTAGCCAGGTGGTAGCAAGTGTCTGTAGTCTCATTTACTCAGGGGAGGGAGGTGGGGGGTGTGTGGAGGTTAAAGTGGGAGAAATCACTTGAGCCCAGTAGGTTGAGGCTATAGTGAGCCATGATGACACCACTACACTCCAGCCTGGGTGACAAAGGGAGACCTTTGTTACCATGAAAAGTAGCCGAGTGTGGTGGTGTGTGCCTGTAGTCCCAGCTGCTTGGGAGGCTGAGGTGGGAGGATTGCTTGAGCCTGGGAATTTGAGGTTGAATTGAGATGTGACTGTACCACTGCACTCTAGCCTCAGTGACAGAGTGAGATTCCATCTCCAAAATAATAATAATAATAGTAATAATAATAACAATATACCAATATTTAGAGGAAGCTCAGTGAGGTATATGGGAACTCCCAGTACTATCTTTGCAACTTTTCTATAAATCTAAAATTATCCCCAAATAAAAAGTTCATAAAAAAATCAGTAGGAGAAAATGAAGCTGATAAACAAAATAAAATGAAATGAAAAACAGAAACCAGAGACACAGAGAAAGTCTTAATGGGCTTTCAGTTTCTGGTTCCATTAGCCAGTTGTCTCCCAACTTTAGCTATCTGGGCCAATAAATATACCTTTCCTTCCTAAATGAATTCAAATTGGGTTTCTTTCATGTGCAATCAACTTTTCACTCTTCCCCACACAACACTATTGTTTTACTTCCACTTCACCTTTCCTCCCTGTGGCCTGGTGTCTTTCCCCTCCTCTCCTTTGATACGAAGATCATCGGCTGTCTCCTGATTCCAGAATCTAATGAAGACCTCTCAGACTCATCTTCCTGCAATATTTTTACTCTGATGAGAACTCTCATTCTAGTGGTTGTTTCTTCGTTTTCTTTCTATGATACCACATCAGATGCTACTTTTTGTTTTTTTTTTTTTTTTTTTTTGAGACGGAGTTTCACTCCGTCGCCTAGGCTGGAGTGCAGTGGCATGATCTCAGTTCACTGCAACCTCCGCTTACTGGGTTCAGGCGATTCTTCTGCCTCAGCCTCCCAAGTAGCTGGGACTACAGGCACGCACCACTGCGCCCAGCTAATTTTTGTATTTTTAGAGACAGGGTTTCACCATGTTGGCCCAGGCTGGTCTCAAACTCCTGACCTCATGATCTGCTGCCCGTCTTGGCCTCCCAAAGTGCTGGGATTACAGGCATGAGCCACCGAACTGGCCAAGATACTACTTTTATTTAAGTATTACCTTGTTGCCTGCTTCTTCTCAATCTCTTTCATGACTCTTCTTTTTTTGCCCATGTCTTAAAGGCTGCCTAGATGCTCTTCTCACTTCATGCTCTCTGTGGGAGGCCACATGCATTCACACGATACCACTTACCACCTGCATACTAACTGCTTTGAAATATCTACCCTCAACTCAACTCTCTTCTGAGTTCCAAATTTTATACTCAATCACCTATTAGACATCTTTATTTGGATATCTCACATGCATCTTAAACTCATATATCCAAAACCCAACTCACCATCTTACCTTCTCCCCACAAACCTGCTTCTCTATTGCTTCCCCAGCTTCCTAAGTAGCATTACTAATATACAACCCAAGAACATGGAAGCCGTCTTAGAATCCTCCCATGCTACACCCTTTACTTCTAGTAGTTTTCTAAACTGTAATTTCTCTCTTATCTTACTCCTCTTTTCTAATCCTACTATCGCTACCTTAGTTTAGACCCTCATTATAAGCTGGGAAATAGCCAAAATTATGTTGATGACACATAACCTGTCCATTTCATTTATCTTATTAAATAAACCCTTCAATGGCTCCTCAGAGCCTGGACCATTTGCATGACATATATTTTCCGTGATTTGGCTCCATTTCTCTTTCCTGTTTTTGCTTCCCACACTAGCCCACGTGCTCAACACTCCAGCCAAGCTGGTCTGCACAGGACCACCACCACTGAAGCCTGGATGCCACCCTGCATGGCCAGAGCTATTTTCTTTCATGCTTTTGTGATCTTGAACATGTCACTGTTCATTCTGCCTAAAAGTCCTTTCTCTAACTTTTCCCTCTGCTATGCTTCTAATCCTTCAAATCCAGTTCCATTGTCATCTCTGTGACACTATTTGCTGATGTCCTAGCCCCTGTCTGGATTAGGAAACCCCCTATATCCACAACCCCATGCTCTCCTCTACTGTACCTTCTGTTGTCAGTTGGCAGGTCTGTCTTTACAGCTTACCGTGAGTTCCTTAGTCATGTCTTAATTTATATATTTTAACTATAAAGCTGCACATAGCAGGCACTTAAATGTGTCTTCAATAAATGAAGGAAGAAAATAAATGAATTTAGATGCTCCTATTTGAAAAGCTTCCTCATCCCCTAAAACTCCTGTCCCTTACCCCAGTTATAGGTCTCTCTCCAGCCCTGTAGTTAGGCCTCCTTAAAGAATAAGCTCTACTCCAAGTCTTCAGTTTCTCACCTTCCATTCACTCCTTAATTACTGAGCGCTAATTAGCTTTCATCCTTACCACTCCACCTACCACACTGTCCCCAAGGTCACCAGCCTGCTCCCTAGGCCCCAGCCAAATCCAGTGGATACTTTTCAGTCCTTACCTCACTGGCCTCCTCTGTGTCATTCCACACTAATGACCTCTCCTCACTTCATGGCTTCTTCCGTGGCCATTCCCTGGGCTTCAATGGCACCACTCACCTCCCTTTCTTTCTCCTCCATGTCTGGCTACGCCTTCTCACTTTCCTTTGAGGGCTCCTCCTCTTCTCAACCTTTAGATGTTGGAGCTTCTCAGCATCTGTCCTAGACCTTCTTTTCTTCCTAATGTACATGCTCTCCCTCAGCAATATCATTCACTCCCTTACCTTCACTTATCATTTGTCACACTTACTATACAATATAGCTTACCATATACAAAGCAACCCAAATTGGGTTGCTGAGGACATTTCAGGTTAATGAGTCTTGCCCAAAGAGTAATTTTTCATTTTTTCCCAGTGAGAAGATCCAAAAAGCTTTTCAACCAACCTAGAAATATAAAACTTTAAGGATGAGGATGAAACAATCAAAAGTGTAATTCTATGAGTTAATGGACTTTACTGTACATATATTTAAATTCATATATCATATAAAAATATATAATTGATATTGTCTTTTCCATTCTCATAACTTATTAAACAATTTTATGCATACTCTTAACACAGGCAGTGTCTTTCTCATCATTAGGATCACTTTTTCAGCCATCTTACATGTTTTCCCAGAACAGATGTCCTCTTTGGTCTAAGCGAAGGGCTTGGGAGAGGACACAGAACAGTTTGAATTTACAGATGATGCAGTCCTTGGAAACTTTATCCTAAGTCCCAAGTTTCATTTGCATCACACTAGGGCAGTTGGTTTTTTGCATGCAACCTGCCTGAGTATATTCATGACTTCAAAACATCACTTAATGTAATGCCTTTTAAAAATTATATTTCTGTTAACTTTTTTACTGAAATATAGCATCTATACAGAAAAGGCCACAAGTCATCATAAGTGCTCAGCTCAATGAACTGTCAGAGTGAAACATCACTCAGGTTCATATAACCACTCAGGTCAAGAAATAGAACATTTTCGGCATTCCAGAAACCTCTTCCAAGTACTACTGTATTGCTTTTTAAAGCAATCTTTAAAAAGCATATTTTGATACATCCAACACATGCGGTTATGAGGTCATACTACCAGGAATAGTTACCAAAGCTGTGTTAAATTTCTTTGACTACAATACATCCAAAATAGCGTTGTTGAGGACATTTCAGGTTAATGGGTCTTACCCAAACAGTAAAAATAGTTAGCATTTATTGGGAACTTACTATATAGTGCCAGGTATATAGTGCTTTATATATATTACATAATTTAATCCTTAGGCCCACTTTATAGATGAGAAAACTGAGGCAGAGACAAGTTAAGTAACTTTCCCAAAGCCACACAGCTTGTAAATAGGAGAGTCTGGACCCCGAGCCAGGGAGTCTGGCTCCAGTTCACAAGCTTAGTCACCATACCATACTTCTCTATCCAGTGGTTTGTTGTTCAAAATAAAGTAAATGAGAGCAAACCCTGTAATATGAGAAACTTTGTAAGGACTCAAATATAAGGTTACTCCCTCTTTCCTGAGGGATGATTTTGGAAAAACAAAAAAGCAAAAACCTCACCCTATATTCAAGCTTATACGGCATTTGCAGATGAATCCCAAATATTTATGTCCATCCCAGACCGCTCCTCTAAGTTGCAGACCTACCTACCCAACCAGCACTTCAAAGTTAGCAGCCCCTAGTCACAGTCATCATCTCCTCATACCAACCCCCTGCAGCCTCCTCCTGCTCCTTTTGTGGAGCACAGCCAGCCTCACCACCATCCACCCAGCTGCCCAAGCCAGAGCCATGGATATGATCAAGGACCCCAGCCTCTCCCTCACTCCTCTTCCAAAATCACACTCTCTTCTTCTTCAACTGAAACTTTGTTCCTTCTCCACAGAAATTCCTGCTTTCTTTGTGCCATTTGTACACATCTCAAGTCCAGAAAACCCGTTTTTCTCACAGTCTACTCGCAGTCCTAAGGAAGAAGGACAGGAGTCAGAACTCTCCCAGTTCCTTTAAGATTGCTTGCTCTCTGTCTTTGTATGATTTCCCCTCTCCCCATATTCTCTCCCAAGTTGGTTTTTTGAGCCCCTTCCCACTTCCCTGCCCGGTTTCCTCCTCACTTTATTTTTCTAGGGAGTGTATTGTGAGTGGGACCACCATCCCCGAAGCTCTTCTTTCCAATACCTCCCGATCTCTACCCTCAAATTTGGGATAAAGAGAAAGTGGGGAAAAGGGAGCCTGGGGGTGAAGGAGAGAAAAGAGATAGAAATCATGGGATAATGAAAAGTGACTAACAGGGGAGAAGGCTGAGGTTACGAAGGAAGAAGGGGAAGCAAAATCGGGTAAGGAAAAGGGCAGGGGTGAGAAAAGGGAATGGGGAGAAGTCGTGAGGAAAAGGGGATGATGAGGTGAGGCGAAAGACACAGGGAGAAGGGGATGGGGAGAAAGAGGTGGGGAGGAGAGACGGGGACAAAGGGATAGGAAGAAGAGGATAAGAGAAGAGGTAGGGAAGGAGATGGAGAGAATATGATGTGAAGAGGCTGGAGAGAGATCGAGCAGAAGGGATAAGGAGAAGAGAAAAGCGAGAAGAAGCGGGGAGAAAAGGATGGAGAAGGGGCGAGAAGAAGGGGATGGGAGAAAGGCAGAGGGGAATGGAGATAACGGTTGGGAAAAAGAAGGGGTGAGAGGGAGACCGGGGCAGTGAGGGAGAAGAGGGGAATAGGGGATGGAAAGAAGATGGAAGAGGAGGAGGTGAGCAGCAGGGAACGGAGAGAAGGGGAAGAGACGAGAGGGCGTAGAGAACCGAATCGGAGGAGAGGACGGGAGAAGTGACAGGGAGAAGGGAAGGGAACCGGGACGGGGGCGCGGCGCCGCGGGGCGCTGGGGCCGGATCCGGAGCCGGGGCCTGGGGCCGGGAAGGGGAGGGGCGGAGGGAGGACGGGCGGGCGCCGGGGGGAAGGGGGGGGACGGCGGCGCGGAGCGCGGGTGGGGGCGGGGGCGGGGGCTCCGCGGGCGGAGGGGCGGGGGCTCGGGTTACCGCGCGGAGGGCGGGGGGAGGGGAGGGGAGGGGAGGGGAGGGGAGGGGAGGGGGCGCGGGGCCGCGGCTGCGAAGCTCGCATCCTCGGCCGGGCTGCTGTGCAGGAGGCGGCGCCCAGGCGTCAGCGGACGGACCGATCGACGGCCAAGGGCGCGCGGACGGACGGCGGCTGCCGGGAGGGGATCGCGGGCCTAGGAGACAGCGACTGCGGACGATGTGCGGCCCCAGGCCCCGCGCGGGCGGGCGCTGCCCGGGGGGCTGACCGCGGCTGGACGGCGCCCCAGCACCAGGCGAGGGAGCCGGAGTCGCGCGGAGGTCAGTGCCCGCGCCCGCCCGGCCCGTCCGGCCGCGCCCGCCCTGCCTGCCGGCCTCCCCGGGGCTGCGGCGACGGCTGCGGCGGAGCCGGGGGCTTTGTTCTGAGCCGGAGACAATGGGGGAGGGGGGGCCTGGGCCTGCGGGACCCAGGCGAGCGTGAACGTGAGCGTGGGGGCAGGGCCTGGGGGTCTTTGTGTGCGTGTGTCATCGAGTCGGGGAGGGTGGCGGCGTGAGCGTGCGCCGGGGTTGTGGGGTGCGACAGTATTATGTGCCAGTGCATCGTCGGAGTGTGTCAGTGCGTGTCACTGTGAGGTTGTATGTCCTTGGGTGTCTCTCTGACTGTATGTGCATGTGCGTGTCACTCAGGGTGTGAGGGTCAGAAGGAGCGTGTGTCATGGTGAGCGAGTCCCTGTGAGGGTGTGTTGCCCGCTTTGCGGGAGCCCATGTGTCAGAATGTGGAGGATGGGTGTGTGACAGAGACCAACTGAGACAGAGACAAAGAAACTGAGCGGGGAGAAGTACAGAGAAGCAGAGGAGAGGAAGGCACAGCCTGAAGTGGATGCAGGGGGGTCACCCA